>NC_092707.1:32151470-32762304 GCF_047496885.1 Scyliorhinus torazame | reverse complement strand
AGATCTTGTCGTTCTTGATCTTGCCCCGCTGTGCATTATCGAACATGAAAGCAACCGTTGGTCAGTGAGGAGAGTGAATCTCCTACCGGCCAGGTAATGCCTCCAGTGTCGCACAGCTTCCACTATTGCTTGTGCCTCCTTTTCCACTGAGGAGTGGCGGATTTCTGAGGCGTGGAGGGTCCGGGAGAAGAAGGCCACGGGCCTGCCCGCTTGGTTGAGGGTGGCCGCCAGAGCTATATCCGATGCGTCGCTCTCGACCTGGAAGGGGAGGGACTCGTCGATGGCGCGCATCATGGCCTTTGCGATATCCGCTTTGATGTGGCTAAAGGCCTGGCATGCCTCTGTCGTCAGGGGAAAAGTAGTGGACTGGATTAGTGCACGGGCGGTTCAACCTCGAGGGTCGCGAGGCTGCAGACAGTCAGTGGGGGTATAGGGCCGCCAAATTTAAATGTTAATGGGAAATGTTCAGAATGGAGTACAGTCACAAGTGGAGTACCACAAGGATCTGTTCTGGGGCCGTTGCTGTTTGTCATTTTTATCAATGACCTAGAGGAAGGCGCAGAAGGGTGGGTGAGTAAATTTGCAGACGATACTAAAGTCGGTGGTGTTGTCGACAGTGCGGAAGGATGTAGCAGGTTACAGAGGGATATCGATAAGCTGCAGAGCTGGGCTGAGAGGTGGCAAATGGAGTTTAATGTAGAGAAGTGTGAGGTGATTCACTTTGGAAGGAATAACAGGAATGCGGAATATTTGGCTAATGGTAAAGTTCTTGGAAGTGTGGATGAGCAGAGGGATCTAGGTGTCCATGTACATAGATCCCTGAAAGTTGCCACCCAGGTTGATAGGGTTGTGAAGAAGGCCTATGGAGTGTTGGCCTTTATTGGTAGAGGGATTGAGTTCCGGAGTCAGGAGGTCATGTTGCAGCTGTACAGAACTCTGGTACGGCCGCATTTGGAGTATTGCGTACAGTTCTGGTCACCGCATTATAGGAAGGACGTGGAGGCTTTGGAGCGGGTGCAGAGGAGATTTACCAGGATGTTATCATAGAATTTACAGTGCAGGAGGCCATTCGGCCCATCGAGTCTGCACCGGCTCTTGGAAAGAGCACCCTACCCAAGTTCAGCACCTCCACCCTATCCCCATAACCCAGTAACCCCACCCAACACTAAGGGCAATTTATCATGACCAATCCACCTAACCCGCACATCTTTGGGCTGTGGGAGGAAACTGGAGCACCCGGAGGAAACCCACGCACACACGGGGAGGATGTGCAGACTCCGCACAGACAGTGACCCAAGCCGGAATCGAACCTGGGACCCTGGAGCTGTGAAGCAATTGTGCTATCCACAATGCTACCGTGCTGCCCTGGTATGGAGGGAAAATCTTATGAGGAAAGGCTGATGGACTTGAGGTTGTTTTCGTTGGAGAGAAGAAGGTTAAGAGGAGACTTAATAGAGGCATACAAAATGATCAGGGGGTTAGATAGGGTGGACAGTGAGAGCCTTCTCCCGCGGATGGAAATGGCTGGCATGAGGGGACATAGCTTTAAACTGAGGGGTAATAGATATAGGACAGAGGTCAGAGGTAGGTTCTTTACGCAAAGAGTAGTGAGGCCGTGGAATGCCCTACCTGCTACAGTAGTGAACTCGCCAACATTGAGGGCATTTAAAGGTTTATTGGATAAACATATGGATGATAATGGCATAGTGTAGGTTAGATGGCTTTTGTTTCGGTGCAACATCGTGGGCCGAAGGGCCTGTACTGCGCTGTATTGTTCTATGTTCAACTCTGGAGGTTGCATTGGAGGTCCAACCCTAGGTGTGTGGGCGCACAGAGATGGGGGAGGACATACAGCCGGTAATTTCGGAACTCCCTCCCCTGCACCGTTAGGTTAGCGATGCAGAACCCTGTGAACTGAACGGAGTGGGATCCCGCCGCCAGGAAAATTTTCTGGGTGCTTGGCCGAATTAAGAGGGAACAGCGCCTTACCGTGTCCGGATGAATGAAGCTCTCCGTGCTCCCAGAGTAGATAAGACATGGCGTCTCGTAGCCATTCACTAGGACTGTAGTGGTTGCAGTCTGGAGCGTCCGGGGTCACGACTGGTCGAGGGTCGTCGAAGCCAGACGTGGCTGTTGAAGTTGAGCATCGTAATCAGGCAGTATGTGGCCGTCTGTGTCTGTGTCGGGGTCCTTCAGCCAAGATGGCGGCGTCCACGGATCGAGCGCGGTCGGGGGTGGACAAAATGGCGGCGCCCATCTCTCCTTCGTGGCGTCCGGAGTCCAAAATGGCGGCATCCGGTGGTCACACGTGGATCGCTGGGTGGGCTGGGTCTGTGGTCCCGTTTCTTCCCCGGAGATAGCGGCGACCCCGCGGGACTTGCACACCGTCGCGTAGTGGCCCTTCTTCCCGCAGCTTTTGCAGGTAGCCGCGCGGGCCGGGCAGCGCTGCCGAGGGTGGTTCGGCTGGCCGCAAAAATAGCAGCGGGGCCCCCCCGGTTGGTCTGGTGTTTTGGCCGCGCAGGTTTGCGGGGGTGGGGGGGGGGGGGGGTGTCGGAGAGTCGACCGCAGTGGGGGTCCACGGAGCTGTAGTGCGGTCGGGGGCGTAGGCACGGGCGTTACGCGAGGCCACATCGAGGGGTGCTGCCAGGGCCCGAGCTTCTGTAAGTCCCAGAGATTCTTTCTCCAGAAGCCTCTGGCGGATCTGGGAAGAGGCCAAACCTGCCACATACGCATCGCGGACCAGGAGCTCTGTGTGTTCACTCGCTGTTACCGCCGGGCAGTTGCAGTTTCGACCCAGGATCTGCAGGGCGTTATAAAACTCGTCCAGCGATTCCCCCGGAAATTGCCGTCATGTGGCGAGCTGGTAGCGAGCAAAAACCTGGTTGGCGGGCCGGATGTAGATATCCTTCAGCGCGGCGATGGCACCGGTGAAACCGTCCTTGTCCTCGATAAGGGAGTAGACGTCAGGACTCACCCTGGAATAGAGGACCTGCATCTTTGGTTCATCTGTCGTTGTGCCGGGGGCTGTTCGGAGGTAGCCCTCAAAGCATGCCATCCAGTGCTTGAAGATAGAGGCCGAGTTAGCTGCTTGGGGTGCGATGCGCAGGAACTCCGGGGTGATTCAGAGCTCCATGTTCCCACATCGTTTTCTTCAATTTAAATTCTGCTTAATAAATTGTAGCACCGTCAATATGACGCGAGGCCGGTTGAGGTAATGTCAATTGAAGGCTTTATTAAGTAGAACTTTATCCCCAGCAGCGTGGTTACAGAATGCAGCTGCTGAGGGAAATGGAGGGAAAAACTGGGTTCTTGTACCGGCATTTCTGGGTGGAGTCCAGTAGGTGGCAGATCCTATCAGGACCTGGCATCCCTCCACCAATAGCCTGTCGACACGGGGTGTACCGTATTACCCATAATACATACCACCACAGAGAGAGAGGCAGAGAGGCAGAGAGAGAGAGGCAGAGAGAGAGAGGCAGAGAGAGTGACAGAGAGAGAGAGTGACAGAGAGAGAGAGTGACAGAGAGAGAGAGTGACAGAGAGAGAGAGTGACAGAGAGAGAGAGTGACAGAGAGAGAGAGTGACAGAGAGAGAGAGTGACAGAGAGAGAGAGTGACAGAGAGAGAGAGTGACAGAGAGAGAGAGAGACAGAGACAGAGAGAGAGACAGAGAGAGAGACAGAGAGAGAGACAGAGAGAGAGACAGAGAGAGAGACAGAGAGAGAGACAGAGAGAGAGACAGAGAGAGAGACAGAGAGAGAGACAGAGAGAGAGACAGAGACAGAGACAGAGACAGAGACAGAGACAGAGACAGAGACAGAGAGAGAGACAGAGAGAGACAGAGAGAGACAGAGACAGAGACAGAGACAGAGACAGAGACAGAGACAGAGACAGAGACAGAGACAGAGACAGAGACAGAGACAGAGACAGAGACAGAGAGTGACAGAGAGGGAGAGTGACAGAGAGGGAGAGTGACAGAGAGGGAGAGTGACAGAGAGGGAGAGTGACAGAGAGGGAGAGTGACAGAGAGAGAGAGAGAGAGACACAGACAGACAGGGAGAGAGACACAGGGAGAGAGACACAGACAGAGTGAGACAGAGTGAGACAGAGTGGCGAGAGAGAGGCGAGAGAGAGGCGAGAGAGAGGCGAGAGAGAGGCGAGAGAGAGGCGAGAGAGAGGCGAGAGAGAGGCGAGAGAGAGGCGAGAGAGAGGCGAGAGAGAGGCGAGAGAGAGGCGAGAGAGAGGCGAGAGAGAGGCGAGAGAGAGGCGAGAGAGAGGCGAGAGAGAGGCGAGAGAGAGGCGAGAGAGAGGCGAGAGAGAGGCGAGAGAGAGGCGAGAGAGAGGCGAGAGAGAGGCGAGAGAGAGAGGCGAGAGGACACACACACACAGAGAGACGCGCTTCCACCCACCATGATGCGTGCTGCTTGCAGCATCAGAAAACCCTGCCCAAAGTGTCATTTTTAAACACCAACATTTCTCACCTACAGTTCAAAATCCCATTACCTTTTTTTAACAAATGCTTTCCAATTGGTGTTATGTACAGATATGATTGAGGGCTGATTGTATGTGAATTAGTGTATGCACGATGAGATTCACTTCAGATATCAGATATCGACTCAAACTCTAGAACATTGCTCATGTTTACTGGGATACCACCACATAATTCATTGGTAAATAAATGAAAATGTTCCCCCTGTCTCTTCCACATATAGGCCGCAACATTATGGTCTCTGCTGCGGGACCATTAGAACATCAATTATACATTTCTAAAATAATTTAGGGTTAAATAACAGTTTAGAATGTTGGATGAATATTCTTGGGTTCATACAGGAGAACATTCAGGATTGGAAGTTGCAAATCTTTGCCTGTGGTTATTCGGTTAATGATTGAAGGCAATTAAATTTATATCCATGCAAATTCTGGAACTAATTACCTGAAATTTGTTCCATTCTCTCATGATGTGTATTTAATTTATTTTTTCTATGTGGGGAACGACTAGTCATTCCCTATTACAGTACTCACACATGATTAGGTTTCTTTTGCTATTAAGAAAAAGACATGTACTGATGGAATCCAATAATTCAAATATACCCCCCCCTCCCATCAGTCACCTCTGCCAGGAAGCTAAAACACTATCTTTTTGAACTCACCTGTGACTTCCAGCTGCAGCCTCAGACAGATGTCCAGAAAGCAGCAACTGTAACTCAAGTCAAAACATATCAAGAGGATTTAAACCCCCTCAGATCCTTTGATCTGCAAGGCTTCTATTCATTGATAACTTTTAGTAACCTGTAATTGACAGCTTCCAGACAACCAGATGTCTGGATTGATTGTTTAATTTCCCTTTATGCTTGAATGGATCTCAATGTACCCTGCTGGGAAACTGACCGTATCCTCAAGAATCCTCCCATAAATCATGAGATGACCCCCCCCCCCACCCCCAACAAGACCCCCTCAACGACGAGGAGGACGGTGTCACCAGAAACAAGAGGAAAACCTTCCTTGCAAAATCCTGCACTTGCATATACCCAAGGGCCTCCCTCCGTGGAATCCCAAACTTCTCGGTCAACTCCTCCAAGCTCGCAAGCTGCCCTTCCAAAAATAAGTCCAACTCAATAATAATAATACAGGGCGGCGGGGAGTTTTCGGTATCTGGGGATCCAGATAGCCAGGAGTTGGGGGCCCTACATAAACTGAATCTGACGAGGTTGGTGGACCAAATGGAGGAGGACTTCAAAAGATGGGACATGTTACCGCTCTCGCTGGCGGGTAGAGTGCAGTCGGTCAAAATGGTGGTCCTTCCGAGGTTTCTGTTTGTGTTTCAGTGCCTTCCCATCGTGATCACTAAGGCCTTTTTTAAGAGAGTAGGCAGGCGTATTATGGGGTTTGTGTGGGCAAATAAGACCCCGAGGGTAAGGAGAGGGTTCCTGGAACGCAGTAGGTACCGAGGAGGGTTGGCGCTGCCAAACCTTGGGAGCTACTACTGGGCAGCAAATGTGGCGATGATCCGCAAGTGGGTTATGGAGGGAGAGGGGGCGGCATAGAAGAGGATGGAGTTGGCGTCCTGTAAAGGAACGAGCCTGGGGGCGTTGGTGACGGCACTGCTGCCGTTCTCGCCGTCAAAGTATACCACGAGCCCGGTGGTGGCGGCAACGTTAAGGATCTGGGGCCAGTGGAGACGGCACAGGGGTGCAGTGGGAGCCTCGGTGTGGTCCCCAATCAGGGGTAACCACCAGTCTGTCCCGGGGAAGATGGACGGGGGGTTCCAGAGCTGGCATCGGGCGGGGATTAGAAGAATGGGGGACCTGTTCATTGACGGGACGTTTGCGAGCCTAGGGACACTGGAAGAGAAGTTTCAGTTACCCCAGGGAAATGCCTTTAGATATATGCAGGTGAGGGCTTTTGTGAGGCGACAGGTGAGGGAATTCCCGTTGCTCCCGGCACAAGAAATTCAAGACAGGGTGATCTCGGGTGTATGGGTCGGGGAGGGCAAGGTGTCGGCAATATACCAGGAGATGAAAGAAGAGGGGGAAGCGCTGGTAGAAGAGTTGAAGGGTAAATGGGAGGAGGAGATCGAGGAAGGTCTGTGGGCTGATGCCCTAGGTAGGGTTAATTCCTCCTCCTCGTGTGCCAGGCTCAGCCGGATACAATTTAAGGTGGTTCACAGAGCTCACTCGACGGGGGCGAGGTTCAGCAGGTTCTTTGGGGTAGAGGACAGATGTGGAAGGTGCTCAGGGAGCCCGGCGAACCATGTCCATATGTTTTGGTCATGCCCGGCACTGGAGGGGTTCTGGAGAGGAGTGGCGGGAGCAATATCTCAGGTGGTGAAAGTCCGGGTCAAGCCAAGCTGGGGGCTAGCAATATTTGGAGTAGTGGACGAGCCGGGAGTGCAGGAGGCGAAAGAGGCCGGCATTCTGGCCTTTGCGTCCCTAGTAGCCCGGCGAAGGATCTTGCTATTGTGGAAGGAGGCGAAGCCCCCCAGCCTGGAGGCCTGGATAAACGACATGGCTGGGTTCATAAAGCTGGAGAGGATTAAGTTTGCCTTGAGGGTCTGCGCAGGGGTTCTACAGGCGGTGGCAACCGTTCCTAGACTATCTCGCGGAGCGTTAGAGGAAGGTCAGTCAGCAGCAGCAGCAGCAACCTGGGGGGGGGGGTTTGTTAAAAAACTTTAATAAATATATATTTTGAAAAAAATAATAATAATACATCAGATTTGCAAGAGCCAAACCTTGACTGCCTCCCTCTCTGAAGCACTGTCTTCGGAATCCTCGCTACCGTACCTGCCCAGACAAACGGCAAAAAATCAACTGTTCCACCTCCATAAACAACGTTTTCGGCAAGAAGACTGGTAAACATAGGGATAAAAATAAAAACCGTAGCAAAAAATTAATCTTTACCGCCTGCACCCAGCCTATCAATGATAGGGGGAGGCTGTCCCACTTCAAAAAATCTGCCTTGACGCTACCCATCAGGCTCATAAAATTTTACTTTATGGAGCCAAGCCAAATCTCGAGCCACCTGCACCCCTGAATACCTGAAGTGAGTAGTCGCCATACGAAATGGCGATCCTCCCAAGCCAGCTCCCGTCCCTGGCAGAGAGACCAAAAAGCACTTGTTCTTTTCCAAATTCAATTTGTATCCCGAAAAAGCCCCAAATCGCTTGAGCAGCCCCATTGTATCCCCCACCGTGGGAACCGGGTTAGAAATATCCAACAAAAGTTAAGTCAGCATACAGGGACTCCTATGCTCTTCCCCCCCCCCCCCCCCCACCCTCCCCGACTATCCCCTTATGCTCCATCCCCCCAATATCTCCTTATGCTTCCCCCCACTATTCCCCTATGCTCATGTTGAACCTATTAGTGCATGCTCAGACTTTTGTGTCGCCTGCCCGATGGAAGAGGTTGGAAGAGAGAATAACCCAGGTGGGTGATTATGCTGCCAGCTTACCCAAGGCAGCAGCGGGTGTAGACAGAGTCAATGGATGGGAGGTGGGTTCGCGTGATGGACTGGGCTGTGTTCACGACTCTGTAGTTTCTTGCGGTCTTGGGCTGAGTGGCAGCTATAAAAATTGCTAAGAGTGAATGTGGACATGTCGAGTATCCTTAGTTTTCTGAGGAAGCATAGGTGCTGCGTTCTTTCTTGGTTGTAGTGTCGACATGGCTGGACCAGGACAGATTGTTGGTGATGTTTACACCTAGAAATTTGAAGCCGTCAACCATCTCCACCTCGGCACCATTGATGCAGACAGGGGTGTGCACGATACTTCGCTTCTTGAAGTCAATGAGCAGATCCTTTGTCTGAAACCTAACTCTCTTACCCACCAGTACCACTCCTCCCTGGCCCTGCTATCAAAGCCCGAATGAAACACCTAACTCACCCAACCCTTCCGAAGCCTAACCTGGTCCTTCACCTTCAAATGGGTCCCCTGCAACAGCACCACATCGACTCTCAAGGGACTTGCCATATTTATTCTGGTTTAGTAACCTTTTCAGCAAAATGTGTTGTGCAAGTCGACAAACTTGGAAGTGTTGCTTTGCGCCCTCCCGCCTTGATCAATGGGCCCTCATGGATAGGTCTGAAAAGCACCCACAGCCCTCCATTTAGAGACTTAGTTACTGGAAAGTGAGAAAGTGGAGCTGGAGAGGTGACTGGCCCTCACTAGGTAGCGATGGCTGAAATCAGGATCACAAACTAAACTCTTTGCAAACTAAATTAAAAAATATACACACACTGTTGGAAAACTTTTACAAATCAAAAACGTGCACATATGTATAACAGTATAGAAGTACGGAATTTCCATTCCTAATTATTGTGCTTCAGGTTACTGCAACACCCGCTGAATCATTCCAATTGCTTATGCATTTCATTTCAAGACTGCCTTTACTGGAGCTGCTGAATCTTTGTGTGGGGTGCAGAGAAGGGTCAAAACCACATTAACACAGATAGTGTTCACAGTCAAAAGAAAGACAGGCAATTGTGAAATGAAATGCATTATGGACGAGTGTGACTTAAATAATAGACAGGAATTTAAGCTCCAAACAGGATGAAAAAACTGGTTGTTGCACCTTATTGAAATTTACTGCAAGCGCTTCTAGGATGCATTTTCTCTGGGCTTCCACTAGCCCCAGGAACAGAACATTATTTTATTTTTAAATGGCCTGAAAGGGGTTTAAATATTTGGTTGCGATATCAGTCGGTTCTAACTTAATATTGCTAGGGGCAAGTTAGTTAAATTCTATTCTTGTTCACCAAAATTCTATTCTTGTTCACCAATAAGAGTTGCATGCAGGAGTCAAGAAAATCATGGGAAATGTGACAACAGTGTGACTGGAGATTGTGTGTAAAGAAGATGTGAATTCACTACCTGTCTCTCCCTTCGATTAGCACAGACGTGAATGATCAAGCGATTAACAGATTTGATCGGGTAGACTATCTCTGTCTCAAAAAAACAAACTGAGGAGAAAGTCTTCAGGTTAGAATTAGAAAATTAAGCAGCAAACCCCTTGAGAAAAAAAAACAATACGGTAAAAATGACCAGTTTCTGCCAGTGACTGAAAACCAGGTCCTATTACATGCAGCTGGCATAGAAAAACCAATACATTACAACTGCATGAATTCCTTAAGTTCAGGCCTGAAACACTAAAACCTTAATTTGGTAAAGAACGATTTTTCGGCGACAAAGTCAACACATGTTAGAACATGGACTTGGCCTCTAACTTTGTATATAACAATTTAATGACCATTTAATCAGTGCCAGGCCTGAGACAATCGGATATGGTATGTTTTGTTGCAATTTCAGTTCAAGAATAAATTTGTACAGTGCTGCTGCTGTTCACTGCCACTGAAATGAGAGATGGATTCAGCATATATTAATGAAAATTGAGCTTTTCGGCTCATAGAAACATAGAACAAAATAGGAGCAGGCCATTCATTCTGATCATGGCTGATCAACCAACTCAATAGCCTAATCCCGCTCTCCTCCTCCCCACCCCCCCCCATTTCCTTTGATCCCCTTCACCCCAAGTGCTATATCTATATTCCAATTTCTTTGTTTTAAATAGATAGGTCACATTTCTGTTTCATAAAAGAAAGTAGTCGAGTATTGGCGAACATGGTCAGTATTAATTACTGCACTGTGGTTCAATGGGAGTCCTACACTACTGCATAAAAGTACCACTCTTGCCCCAGAGTCAGAAGTTTGTGGGTTCAAGTTTCACTCCAGAGCACAATATTTAGACCTACATTTCAATGCAGAACTGAAGTGGTATTGAACATTTGGAACGGCGGTCTTTTGGATGAGACTTTAAACGGAGGCCATTTGGTCTCTTAGATTCTCTGCGTTGGTTGAGGGACATACGTTGGCCATGGAAGAGTCACGAATACATTTATCTGGCCATTATATCTTTGAGAGACTTTGATGTGTGTGAATTGGTTGCTGAGCTTCCAACATTAAAACAGTGATTACATTTCAAATGTACTTCACTGGAGCATTCAGAGATTGTGAAGGGTGCCATATAAATGAGATTTCTTCCTTACTTTTCATGGTTCTGTCCAATGGGTTATGAAACATATTTTGATTCAATTTTTAAAAACAAAAGTAGCCAGTCTGTAGGGTTGATTTATCAGGTTCCACTGGAGAGACGAAGAAATAGAGACCTCTGACCTTTCTTTTTATATGTCCAAATACAAGGGGCAGCACGGTAGCATGGTGGATAGCACAATTGCTTCACAGCTCCAGGGTCCCAGGTTCGATTCCGGCTTGGGTCACTGTCTGTGGGGAGTCTGCACATCCTCCCAGTGTCTGCGTGGGTTTCCTCCGGGTGCTCCGGTTTCCTCCCACAGTCCAAAGATGTGCAGGTTAGGTGGATTGGCCATGCTAAATTGCCCTTAGTGGCCAAAATTGCCCTTCGTGTTGGGTGGGGTTACTGCGTTATGGGGATAGGGTGGAGGTGTTGACCTTGGGTAGGGTGCTCTTTCCAAGAGCTGGTGCAGACTCGATGGGCCGAATGGCCTCCTTCTGCACTGTAAATTCTATGATGATAAAGAAGGAGAATAAGCACTATGGAAAGACAAACATATTTGTTCATGGGATGGACGTGTCCCTAGCTATGCCAGCGTCTGTTGCCCATCCTGGAGAAGGTAATGGTGAGCTGCTTCTTGAACCGCTGTAATCCATGTGGTGCATGACTACCCTCAGAACTCCAGGAATTTGACCCAACCACAGTGATCGTACATTGTTATATTTCCACGTCAGGATGGTTGTGGGGCATGGAGGGGAACTTGCAGGTGATGGGATTTCCATGCATCTGCTGCCCTTGTGCTTCTAGGCAAGAGACTGTGGGTTTGGAAGGTGCTGTTGAAAGGGCTTTGACGAGTTGCTGCAGCGCATCTTGTAGATGGTACACACTGCTCCCACTGTGCGTCGGTGGTGGAGGGAGTGAATGTTTAAAGGTGATAGCTTCCTTCACTGCACAATGTGAACATCAATAGGTTTAAAATCAATTACAAAAAAAATTAAAAATTAGAACCAGAGGACACCATCTCAGATTAAAGGGACAATCCTTTAAAACAGAGATGAGGAGGAATTTTGTCAGCCAGAGGGTGGTGAATCCATGGAACTCTTTGCCGCAGAAGGCTGTGGAGGCCAATTCACTGAGCGTCTTTAAGACAGAGATAGATAGGTTATTGATTAATAAGGGGATCAGAGGTTATGGGGAGAAGGCAGGAGAATGGGGATGAGAAAATATCAGCCATAATTGAATGCCGGAGCAGACTCGATGGGCCGACTGGCCTAATTCTGCTCCTATGGTCTTACACACCAAACTGCACAAATTCTGGAAAGGTTTTGCCTCACAGCACACAGCTTGCTCCAATAGAATTGGTGCACTATAATTCAGGCTATGTTGACTGAATTTTGAAAGCAAGGTTGCAGGTGCTTCGCTGCAGCCTCTCTCTAGTGCACGGTACTTTTTAAAAAATTCCTGTATTTTTTAAAATACAAATAAAGAATTAAAAAAATTCCTGGATTAGTGTAGAAGATTGTAGTTTAGTCGGGCAGTATGGTCGGCACGGGCTTGGAGGGCCGAAGGGCCTGTTCCTGTGCTGTACATTTCTTTGTTCTTTGTTCTTTGTTCTTTAAGCTTTTAACAGTTCAGCTGGCTTGGCAGCAAGACTGTCTTGAAGTGATAGTTGCTGCAGCAGTACAAGTTGCAGCCTGAGTAATATTCATGCCACACAAGTGTCATGCAGTGACCATGTCGATCAAGAGAGGATCTAATCATCGCCCCTTGATATTCAATGGCATCAACAAAACTGAATCCCACACCATCAATATCCAGAACTTGCCAAGCCATATAAATACTGTGACTACCAGAGCAGATCAAAGGCTAGGAATCCTGCGGTGAGCAACTCACCTGACTCCTCAAAACCTGTCCACCATCTACAAGGCACAAGTCAGGAGTGGGATAGAATACTCTTCGCTTGCCTGGATGAGTGCAGCTCCAACAACAACTCGAAGCTCGACACCATCCAGTACAAAGCAACTCGCTCAATTGCTACCCCTTCCACAAACATTCAATTCCTCCATCATCGGCCAACATTGGCAGCCATTTGCACCATCTACAAGATGCACTGCAGGAACATAGGAATTAGGAGAAGTAGGCAATTCAGCCCTCTGAGCCTGCTCCACCATTCAATCAGACCATGGCTGATCTCTTCCTGGTCTCAAATCCACCTCCCTACCTTTTCCCATTATTCCTCTAAATTATTTTTTTTTAAAAATGTTTTATTTTTTTTATTTTTTAAAAAAATTATCAGAAATATATCTATTGCCATCTTGAAACCATTTAATGATTCGGTCTCCATCACAAATTCACCACTCTGTGACAAGTAGTTCCTCCTCATCTCAGTTTTAAATCTACCGCCTCTCAACCAAGTCGGTGACCTCTTGTTCTAGATTGCCCCACAAGGGAGAACTTTTAGTCGACATTTACTTTATCAATCCCTTTTAGTATTTTATATACCTTGATTAGATCCCCTCATCCTTCTAAACCCCCAGCGAGTGTATGCCCAAACTGTTTAATCTCTCCTCATTCGTCAACCCCTTCATCCATCTGGTGAACTTCCTCTGAACTGCTTCGAATGTCAACACATCCTTCCTCAAATAAGGAGACCAAAACTGGACACAATACTCCAGATGTGGTCTCACCAACACCCTGTACAATTGCAAGGTTCCTTTGGCAGCACCTTCCAAACCCACAACCACCACCATCTAGAAGGACAAGAGCAGCAGATACCTGGAAACTCCACGATTTGGAGGTTTTCCTCCAAGTCACTCACTATCCTAACTTAGAAATATATTGCCATTACTTCATTGTTGCTGTGTCAAAATCCAGAAATTCCCTTCCTAACAGCACTGTGGCTTAAGTGGTTCGGTGCAGACTCGATGGGCCGAATGGCCTCCTTCTGCACTGTATGTTCTATGTTCTCTATGTTCGATGTATACCTATGTCTTAGGACTGCAGTAGTTCAAGGCAGCTCACTACCAGCTTCTGAAGGGCAACTAGGGTTGGGTAATGAATACCGGCCGAACCAACAACGTCCATAATCCATAAATAAATTTTTAAAAATCCTGACTGGGTGGATGGAATCCTTTTACATTATGGATTAGAAACGGAAGGGAACAAAACAGTTTCAAAAAGACCTCAGACTGTATGTACATATCTGTCAATTCCCAAGGTCCCATAGTTATAGAAGTCCTTCTTACCTGGTTAGATCAAAGGATTATTTTCTCGTGCTTTTCACAGCAGGGCCTTTAAACAAGTTGCGCAATTGACTGCAACCGAACAACGTCAAGGACTGGAGTGGCATTTCAGTGACTTTGAAGGTCACACAGAAATTAATGTTACAGGATCCACGGGAAATGGATGCCGGATCGGCCAATCTACCATTCACACCTGATGCAAAATTTGCTAGGGAACCTACATCCGGTTTGGATCTCTGGAGAGATCCAGAGTGCCTAAATTATTTGAAGATTATGAAAGAAGGAACTGTAGCTGTTACAAGACAAGGCTTCCGTCTCAGCCACCCTGATGACCCCAATTGGAATTCCAAGCCAGTGGTAGAGTGCAAATATAATGATGAACCCCACCTGAATTTGTGCTCAGCCAACCATTCCAAGGTTTCCAAAAATCATCATCGCATTGTCCAATTTTGCCAGCCAAGAGAGGAGTGAGGAGGCAGCAGCAGATTATGAAGATTGAAGATAATGATCAGGAAGATTAGGTGGGGTTATGGGGATGGGGCAGTTGCATGGGGCGAGGTAGGGCTCTCTTTCAGAGAGTCGGTGCAGACTCGAATGGCCTCCTTCTACACTGTTAGGATTCAATGATTCCGGCAGCAGATCATGAAGATCGCAATGCAGGTCCCATTCCACAGGAAGATGATAAGAAAGAGGACGGCAGCATCAGACAGGCTAATGTATACGCAGAGGGATGGCTGTTTGCAGAACATGGGCTGAACAACTGCCACCTTGCAGTCCTCTCACTAGCACCGATTACCTTTCGACATCCAGAAAAATATACATTTATAATACTTTCTCAGTATATATTTATAATACTTTCACATTAAGTGTTCCACCAGTGAAATTACTCTCGAATGGTAGTCACAGTTAACTGGCAATTTGGCAAAGCAACCCAACCACCACTGTCCCTGCTAAAGAAAAATCAGAAGATGAATATTTACTTTACTGCTCGTTTGCTACAAAATCTAAGCCGCACCAAAAAAATGAATACAAGAGGAGGGATAACTGTGATGGCAAGCTGCTGTTGTGCACCATGATCCTATTTGGGTAGTAATATCCTTGAATCTCTGGTACAATTGATTTGAGCGATTGTCACATGTACCGAAGTACAGTGAAAATATATTTTTCTGCGGCCGAGGGAATGTACTTGTACGTACATAGTATACAAGAGAGTAATCAACAGAGAACATAGACAAATCACGCGTGGTGAACGATGTCTGGCACTTCATCCTTTGATGGGATTGGCTAGTGTGGGAGAATGTACGGTGGTCATATTTGAGAGAAACCATTGCCTAGCTAACCTTTGCCAGTAACAAACTGGTGCTGAGCATCACAGCAGAATGACAAATGATCTGCAGGCGTCTCCACACAGGTTATTGGACATCAGTCTCATTTTCTGACTTTATTGACCACCTAATATGACCAACCACGAGGGCGGCAAGGTGGCGCAGTGGTTAGTGCTGCTGCCTACGGCGCAGAGGACCCGGGTTCGATCCCGGCCCACTGTCCGTGTGGAGTTTGTACATTCTCCCCACGTCTGCGTGGGTTTCGCCCCCACAACCCAAAGATATGCAGGGTAGGTGGATTGGCCACGCTAAAATTGCCCCATAATTGGAAAATAACAACTTCACTTACACAGAGCTATCAATGACCCTTTAAAGCTGCTAGTTAACTTAATTTTGAAATTTTGCAGCCAGCAGCTTGCAGACCAAATTTCTTTCATATATGTTTTCATAAACAAAGGGAGGGGCTCACTTTACAGTTGCAGAATGGGCCGCCCTCCATGCTAACAGTGCAAGTGTTCTCATGCCACAGGTGAATTCTGCCTTATTTGCAACACTCCTATCAATAGATCATAGAATTTAGATCATAGAATTTACAGTGCAGAAGGAGGCCATTCAGCCCATCGAGTCTGCACTGGCCCTTGGAAAGAGCACCCCACTTAAGCCCCATGCCTCCACCCTATCCCCTTAACCCAGCAAACCCACCTAATCTTTTTTGGACACGAAGGGCAATTTACCATGGCAAATCCACCTAACCCGCACATCTTTGGACTATGGGAGGAAACCGGAACACCCGGAGGAAACCCACGCACACACGGGGAGAACATGCAGTCTCCACACAGACAGTAACCCAAGCCGGGAATCGAACTTGGGACCCTGGAGCGGTGAAGCAACTGTGCTAACCACTGTGCTACCCATAATAAGAAAGTGCTAGAAATTACACTTGCAATTATTGACAAACTGGGATTTCTTTCCAAGTGTCTTTTTCTCTTCCCCCCCCAGCACCATATAGAAACCCTGGTGAAAAAGACTTGTACCTAACTTGTCCCCAAAAAGTTCAGCCAAAATCCTTAGTACATTTCTGTTTAGAACTTGTGAGCCACAATTGTAACCAAAACAGTCAGTCAACAGCAGCAGTTGCGGGGATGGTTAAACCAACATTCAGTGATCGCCAATCTACAAAACAATATTCAGGTCACATCTCAGATCCTGGCATCATTCAGCAGTCAAGATATCATTGTATAGGGGACATCATGAAGGGATTTGCATTGTAGCATAGCTCAACAAAAATGCAGTTTCACCACACCATGGCAAAATTCAGTGCAAAAGATGGTTGATAGATGCAGGGAACCTAAACCGATAGCATTGGCCATCACCGGTTTGCAGCATGCACTAGTGTGCAAGTTTAAATGCAACTGAGTCCAGCACAGAAGCTGGGGAAAAGGAGGCATAATTGAAGAGAATATTAAGAATTTATGGGTAAGATAGAGAATTATTTCCGGAGGACAAACCTCTGTTAGCTATCATGGGGAGAAAAACAAATGAAAACCTAAAATAAAAGGTGTTTAGATACAAAGATAGGCTGTGCAGAAATGGGTAGAATGCAGAGTAAACCTCAAATGGAAGACACCTGATCGATGGAAGTCCACTTGATCTCCACTACAAGACTTGCTGTCGATCAGACCCATTGTATTTTGTTTCGGATGGTGGTGATTCAGTCACTGACATACTCTCACATTAGAAAAGAATCAACATTGCACACCAACATTGTACAGTCGAACACCCGAACACCTCTCCAAAATGAGACGGACTTGGCACACAGATTTTTGAAATCCCTTTTCCAGTTTGGCTGTTTTAAATCTTAAATGTGAACCGTCAATAGTCTTGTTCAAGGAAGAAAACCAAACGGCTTGAGCAGTGAAATTCTTCTGGAATGTTATCTTTACCATTCACGGTCATATATTTTTTACGTGAATGTAGGATAGTGTAAACGTCAACCAAAAGAGCTTACCAATTTAAATGGAGGAGGGTATACAAAGGAGTTCTTTTCGGAATACATCAACCAGTTTTCAAATCAAAACTTGGAAATGAACCCCTAATTATTCTCTCTTATATACAAGTTACCTATTAAATTATCTCCTTACCATTTAATATCGGTTGACACAAGCAAAAAGTATTCCAGTCACAACATGCACATGTTTGCTTTAAAAACTAAAATCCGTATTGAACAGCTGGATTTGAAAAAAAACATTATTCATTTTCAGGAAGGCAGCGACAGGGAGACACCACTCCATAACCTGATCCATCAGTGGTCATCGTGACTTTAAATATAATGTAACAATAAGGTTGGAAACAGTTTGAAATTAAATCAGGAATCTCAAGAACTTTTTTTTTTGAAAAGGGGTTAATGAAAAGAAGGGAAATGAACTTGCTCCCCCTCTGTGGAAAAATATAATGCATATCTTTAAAGAGGAGCATTCTTTCATGAACAACCTCAGCCATTGCTTAAAGCAGGTAGCCAAAACCAAGTAGGTTTCAATAGTCTAGTGGTTGCTGTTGCAGTGGTTCCATTGGTTAAAATCTTTTTAAAAAAGCATTTCTACTGTGGAGAGGCTCAAAATGGAAGCGGTTTCAAAAGCTTAATTGGAAGGCTACACTAGCATAATTGACACCATTTGTGTTACAAAAGAACAGTAATGTGCTCATTGAATCATCTCAGAACGAAAGCAGACGGAACACCAACTGTTTCCAAGCTTTTAATAAAAATGAGAAAATATTCAAAATATTCTTATCCAGGAATTAGTTTGGGTTTGTAGCCAGCAAGTTTATCTTTATGGGACTCACTCATTCAATTTCTCTACACTCCTCTCTTCAGTGGAGGAAGATGTGCAGCCTCCAGTTGGGAAGCTAAGACCATGAACCAAACTGATCAATGTTAAACTGGCCTTCACTCGACAGCGTTGAATATAACCCAGAGCATCTTCATCGTCAATAAACATCAGGGTTACATGTGTCATGAATAGCTGCATGGCAGACTACGTGTAACAAGGATGACTGGCATACAGTCACCATGTAAGAAAGTGCATCTTAGAAGATTTTGTTTATATTAGATGGATAACCAGAAGCTCAATATTTTCCAGAAGTGAGCTAACTTTGAAAGGAGAATATGCAACGCAAGCACTTATGCTGGTGACCTCTTACCAATTATAATACACTTTTATTGGAATATTCAGAATAAAGGGAAAGAGTGGAAAAGATTATTGCCAGCACTACATGCTGCTGGCATTATCCGCCATCCACAGAACTACTGTGCTCAAAATGCATCATCAGAGTGTGGGTGCATACAACAATGCACAAACTGACAACTTAAATTATCAGGTTTATTTTGTGACCATCCGATGCCAGGTTGTGTCTGCCGAGCGCACACTGGATGTTTCAGTAATTCCCCAACCATATAAACTAGCCGCTGAAAAAGAAATCAGATGCAGTGCTCACTTATGGCATGAAAATGCTTCCAGGAGGCAGTTTGAAGTCAGAAAACTGAGCAATGAAATAACAATCCGAACACTGCCACAGTAAGTGCAGCGTGCGGACAGATAACAGTTAGTGGAAAATGGCCACGGTGCAGCTGGTCTGTTTCCGATTTTGCTACTTTATACCAGGAAACATGGAAAGAAGGAAGGAGATCAGGGGCAAGAATTCCAGCAAAGGTGGGTTGGATTACTTGCAGTACAAGCCAGAATATCATGCAACAATTCGGCCAAAAATGACAAGCATATTTTCAGTTCAGTACATAAAATGCTTTTCTCCTAATCCTCCCCAAAGTTTTACCCGGCAAACCTGAAGGGGTTTAGAAAGCACAACTTCTTTCCCAACTCCCAGATTATTATTTTTTGCTCGAGAAAGGTTTAGACTTGAAGGAAAATTATTGAAGGCGAAGCAACAAGAGGCCACATGGCAAAAGAATGTCAATAGAGGAGGATAAAGGATTTGGGCAGAACCCGTTAACAAAGAAGAAGGCTGCGTGTTTTGTTTTCAGGAGGAATACAATACCCACTGGTCTCTCAATCCAAAGAGAAGGTGATTGCTGGTCATATTCTACCCATCTTCTCTTCATGCTGAACATTTTAGAGGTCAAACAAGAATACTCTGGAGCCTAAGACTCCTGCTTAATTCAGCACTGTAATCAAAAAAATAATTAAATATTGGCAAGCTAAGCTCACCTAGTTAGCATCTCTGTGAAAATCAGGGATGGCTACACTGAACTGAAGTGAAACCTGAACTGGCAGAGACTTGATCCAGTTGAGTCCTGGGGCGCCGAGGTAGGCTACTTCCACCATTGATAACCATTCAGAAAGACACAGGATAAAGAACACCTGTATTTGTAAATGGTAATTAAATAGGATAGGGAAAATATAACAAGTGCAAAGTTAACCATTATGACATGCTAGTGGCTAAGGAAACTACTAGACTATTGCACCATCCATAGTCACCTAGTTAATGACGTTGCTGTAAGGGGTAAAACTGTAGAATGGGAGACTGATCACTTCTACATGGGAGCAAGGTCTGAAAGGGAGAAGATGCAAAGAGGACCTTTGCAGGCCAGAAAAGTGGAGAATGTCTGTGTGACCAACCATCAACGGAGATCAAAAAAGGTTTGCTCAAGAAATTGGAGGAGATCTGTGACTTACCTAATCACTGTCCTTTCCCAAGGAAAAAAACCTTAAATAAGTTACAAGTTGCATAGGTTGTAACCGGGTAAAAGGCTGTAACCGGGTAAAATCCTATTGGAACGTGGTGGGTCAGATGTAGTCAATGGCCATTACTGCCTCTCAAAATTTAAAATATAGAACAATTGTGCAGGAAGCAGCAGAGTTAATGCCAGCAAAGCTAACATCATGCATTTCATCCATACAAACGTACCACACGAATTCCCAAAAAGCAATTCTGGGGTGGACATGAAGTAAAACAGAAGTTAAGACCCCAGCAAAAGTTAAAATTGAGAGAAAAAAAGTGTTCTCAGCTTCTTCTGTTTTAGTTTTACAAGTAAGCGGCTGTTGGATTCAGTGTTTGGTTTCTGGAAAGTCAATGCTTCAGCAATTACATCCTATGGCAATTACACGGTTTTGAAAAATAATTACATAATTAAGCCAATTGCATTGTTATAAGGACAGGTGTTGAGCATTGGTTCACCTAGAAATTAACAATGTTCATTTGATCTTTTAGAATCATAGTATTCTTACTGAGAGGGGCTGTTTAGCACAGGGCTAAATCGCTGGCTTTGAAAGCAGACCACGGCAGGCCAGCAGCACGGTTCAATTCCCATACCAGCCTCCCCGAACAGGCGCCGGAATGTGGCGACTAGGGGCTTTTCACAGTAACTTCATTTGAAGCCTACTTGTGACATTAAGCGATTTTCATTTCATTTCATTTTCAATGCAGAAAGAGGCTATTCAGCCAATCAAGTTTGCACCAGCCCTCCGAAAGAGCACCCCACCCAGGCCCACTCCATATCCGCAACCTAACCTATACATCCCTGGACACTTGGGGAACAATTTATCATGGCCAATCCACCTGCACATGTTTAGACTGTGGGAGGAAACCCACGAGGAGAACGTGCAAACTCCACACATCATCCAAAGCCGGAATTGAGAGTCCCTGGTGCTTGGAGGTAGCTCTGCAAACCACCGTGTAGTTTGCCTCCTTTATTTGTTAATTAGTTTCCCCAAGAGTACATAGACGCAGCTGGTGTGTGGAAAGGAATAAAGAGTCTCTCACTGCAGAGCAGTTCGGAGAATAAACCTGCTCAAGGCAAGAGAAGCTTTAGACTTATTCTTTCACCATATACTATTAATGGATTTAACATGGAAACGTGTGCCAATGCTTGGAAGTCTGCTGCTGGATAATTGATCTTGAAAATTAACAGTTATGTTATCAACTGATAATTTGTCTACCCGGAACTGCCGCTCTTTTCAGTTTTAACTGATTCAGAGCAATCACTAGAATGTTTCATTAAATTAGACAAGTAGTTTTCTGTAGATGTGCGTTCCAGACAGCTAGTAATAAAAGTGTGTGGTATGACCCCCCTGGGAAGTAAGGGAGTGTGAACCATCCGATTCCAATTAACTCATTATGAACTGGCCTGGTAATTGGGGCGGAGCTAGCTGCCCCTTAACAGGGAAGGGTCCACAGAATAAAAACCCTGGCCTGGGTGCAGGTCGGGGAGGGTGACTCCTTGGGGTGTGGGAGTGTAGTAGTGTATCTTAATAAATCTCTTTGCTGTATCCTACTGTCCGTCCTATGAGTGTTTCTCGCCCATTGGATTCTACAATGGGATATTGGTTACCGTTCTATAAATTCACTTTTGGTCTTGTATTCACAAATATGGAGGTGACTACTGGAACAAAAAAAAAAAAGTGTAAAACATCTGTGTTGATGTTAGAGCTAGAGTATAACGGGGCAATGTGTTGGAACAAATGAATGACAGCAGAGCCAGAAGAGAAGGAACTTACTTGACCTTGTCATGTGAGAGTACCTTTAAGAAATGGATGTTTAAGAAATGTACCTTAAGAAATGGGTGTTTATCAATGATGTCAGAGAGTGGGTGGAGCTGGGTTGTCCGTCAGCTTTTTACTTCCGTTTTAGGCTGTTTGCTGCAAGGTGTGTTTTAGTTTCATTTTCAGTGTTGGAGCTGAAGCCAGATAAAGCAGGTGTACTGTTGGTCTTTTCATGGCAGAGAGAACATCTCTTGATCATTTGGTGAATTCAGAATTATAAATGTTTTCAGTAGTGAATGGAAACCTGATGTGCTTCTGTTTATAGGCGTTTCTTTGTCTTCTGGATGTTGTTTGGGAAGTTATTAAAGGATTACTTAATGTTGTATTCTTTGGGGTTTGTATTTGAATTGATGGTTACTGAGATGGTCACTGTATGTTTTAAAAAGGTCAACTGGAGTTCATAGAATAAACATTGTTTGCTTTAAAAAATACTTTTCCATTTCTGCTTTACCACACCTGTAGAGTAGGCCGTGTGCTCCCCATACCACAATCTATTAAAAGTGGTGGGTCTGGTGAACTCCATGATACACTTTGGGGTTCTCTAAACTCTGGCCCATAACAAATTGGGGGCTCGAGGGGGATAAAAGTCTATCTATTGGATTGGCTCAATGAACTTAAAGACAGTGAGAGGTGAGCATATTGTGGTTGTTTTTCAGGTGTGGTATTCTAGTTTAAGTAGGGACTGTGTTGTGGACTATGCCTCTTTCAGAGGCTCTAGAGTTTTTGGGGGTGGAGACGGTCACACGCTGTACCTTATGGACAGAGACTAAAAGCAGATTGTTAGATTTGGCAAAACAATGCAGTTAACATTACCTGACAATGCGAATAGATGACGTAATTATGGCGGTGGCTAAGCATTTAAAGTTGCCTGAGATACAGTTTGACTCATTGGAAATGGCAAAAATTCAGTTACATATTAAACAAATGGAACATGAAAAAGAATTAAAGCAGCTTGAATACGAAGAGAGGGGAAAAAGAAAAGCCCTAGCAGAACAAAAAAAAAAGAAAGAGAAAGGGAGATGCAGATCAGGGAAAGATAAACGGAGAGAGTTTGAACTTCAGAAAACATGACAGTCAGTTAAAATTGGCAGACGTAAAGGAAAACGTACAGTTGGATGATAGTGATGAGGATAGTGAGAAAGAGAGTCGTAGTCGAAGGCTTGGTGGGGATCTATTTAAATATGTCCAAGCATTGCCAAAGTTTGATGAGAAGGAGGTAGAAGCCTTTTTCATTTCATTTGAGGGGACTAAACAAATGAAATGGCCACAGGACATGTGGGTATTACTGATGCAAACAAAGCTGATAGGTAGGGCTAGTGAAGTGTTTGCATCATTACCGGAGGGGGTATCTGGAATGTATGAGGAGGTGAAAAAAAATCCATCTTGGGTGCATATGAACTAATGCCTGAAGCCTACAGACAAAGGTTTAGAAATTTAAGGGAAGAATTTGGTCACACATTCATGGAGTTTGAAAGGATCAAACAGTAAATTTGATAGGTGGATAAGGGCTTTGAAATTAGACCAAACATATGAAGCTCTGAAAATTATACTTTGAGGAGTTTAAAAATTCAATTCCTGGGTGTAGTGAGTGATGTGTTGGGTGCTCTGGATCCATGGAACACATACAGGCCACCGACACTTAATAAAATAGTGCAACACAATTTTATTAAGTCAGAAACTGTTGAACATACTTTCACTGTGGGTTAACACGATTTTAGATTGAACTAAAGACCTATGCCTTGTCCTAACCAGTCTATTCACTCAGCACATGGTGAAGATATGTGCTGCAGGCTGCGAGCTCTGTCCTACTAGGAGGCTGCAGCTCGAATGAGCGGGAACTCTGATGCCCCCGTCTTTATAGTGAGTGTGCTCTAACTGGTGATTGGCTGCGGTGTTGTGTGTGTGGATTGGTCTTGCTGTGTGTCCATCAGTGTGTGTGTGTATCTGCACCATGATATACTGGTGTATATTATGACATCCCCCCCTAAGAATGCATGTGTGGCAATAAATAGTATATGGTGAGAATGTTCCTAACTACGTGTGGGGTGCGAAGACATATTTACAGGACTACGTACATGAGAACTAAGCTATTTACAGGTGAAGGTGCCTGGTGCAGAGAAGCAGTATGCAACAAGATGAACACTATATACAAACCAGGTAAACGATCAAACAAAGCAACGAAACAATTCAGAAAGTCTATAAGTCCACAAAGTTCATAAATTAAGGTGGGCGACGAATTCTGGTTGACCGCCTCAAGGGTGGGTCGAGAGCCGCCGGTTCAGGAGCGGGCTGGACTGCGTCAGAGTCAGGGGAATGCAGAGTGACAGGGATTTCTGCATGGTCCGTGGGAGGGTCAGCAGGAGGGCGAGGCAACAGTGGAGGGTCACGTGGAGAGCGTGGAACGAGACAAAGGGGGCGTCAATTGCGGCGCAGAATGGAGCCATCCGGTAGACGAACCAGGAACGAGTGGGGGGGCCACCTGCCGAAGAACCACAGCGGTTGCAGACCAGCCACCATCCGGAAGATGGATGCGGACATTGTCATCTGGAGCCAGAGCAGGAAGATCAGCTGCACGGGAGTCGTGAGCCGCCTTGTGCTGTGCGTGAGACAGCTGCATCCGGTGAAGGACCGGAACATGGTCGAGGTCTGGGACATGAATGGACGGCACCGTCATCCTCAGGGTACAACCCATGAGCAACTGGGCTGGCGACAGGCCAGTGGACAGTGGGGCGGAGCGATAGGCCAGCAAGGAGAGGTAGAAATCGGCAGCCTTGCAGAGGAGCTATTTGACTACATGTACTCCCTTCTCCGCATTGCCGTTGGATTGGGGGTACAGGGGACTGGATGTCACATGGGAAAAATTGTACCGCCTGGCAAAGTTGGACCATTCCTGGCTGGCGAAGCAGGGGCCATTGTCCGACATAACAGTGAGCGGGATGCCGCGTCGAGCAAAGGTTTCCATACAGGCACGAATGACTGCAGACGAGATGATGTTGTGTAACCGTATCACCTCCGGGTAATTCGAAAAGTAGTCCACGATCAGGACATAGTCTCTACCCAGCGCGTGGAACAGGTCGATGCCCACCTTGGTCCATGGTGACGTGACCAACTCATGGGGCTGCAGGGTCTCACGTGGTTGGGCCGGCTGGAAGTGCTGACAAGTGGGGTAGTTGAGCACCGTGTTGGCTATGTCCTCATTAATGCCGGGCCAGTACACTGCCTCTCGGGCCCGTCGGCAGCACTTTTCCACGCCAAGGTGGCCCTCGTGTAGTTGTTCGAGGACAAGCTGGCGCATGCTATGCGGGATGACAATGCGGTCCAGTTTTAGAAGAACCCCGTCCACTACCATCAGATCATCTGACATTATAGAACTGCGGGCATTGGCCCTTGAGCCACCAGTCTGTTAGGTGGCGCATGACACGCTGTAGCAAGGGGTCAGCCGCCGTCTCGCAGCGAATTTGGACGAGGCGTTCATCCATAGCAGGTAGATTGGAGGCCGTGAATGCCACATGGGCGTCAACCTGGCAGACAAATCCTGCTGGGTCACATGGAGTGTTGACTGCACTGGAGGGAGCGTCAGCAATGAGGAGGTCTTTGCCTGGGGTGTATACCAGCTGGAAGTCATATTGCCGGAGCAGAATACGCTGGAGGAGAGGCGTCATGTCGTTCAATTCTTTCTGTATTACATTGACCAGCGGGCGATGGCTGGTCTCGACGGTGAATTGAGGAAGTCCGTAGGCATAATCGCGAAACTTAACCACACCGGTCAGAAGGCCCAGGCACTCCTTTTCTATCTGCGCGTAGCGCTGCTCCGTGGGGGTCATCGCACGTGACGCATGTGCCACGGGGGCCCCATGATGAGGCCTCATCACGTTGAAGGAGCACTGCCCCAATGCCGGATTGGCTGGCATCGGTTGCTGGATCAAAGAAAGCTAAGTCCGGGGCGGTGGTGAGTTTTGTTTTGAGTTCTCTCCATTCGCGCTCGTGGGCAGGGAGCCATTGGAAGTCTGTCATCTTCTGGACCAGGTTCCTGAGAGCCGTGGTATGAGAGGCGAGGTTAGGGATGAACTTCCCTAAAAGGTTGACCATGCCCAGAAATCGGAAGACCGCCTTCTTGTCCTCTGGCGTTTTCATAGCTGTGATAGCAGCTACCTTGTCCGCATCCGGCTGCACACCCAATTGGGAGATGTGGTCCCCAAGGAACTGGAGTTCCGTCTGACCAAAGGAGCATTTGGCCCTGTTGAGGCGGAGGCCATGCTCACGTATACATTTGAATACGCGCTGGAGGCGACTAACATGCTCCTGCGGGGTGGTGGACCAAATGATTATGTTGTCGACATAGATGCGAACACCTTCAATACCTTCCATCATTTGTTCCATAATCCTATGGAACACTTCTGAAGCAGATATGATCCCAAACGGCATCCTGTTGTAACAATATCTTGCAAAGGGGGTATTAAATGTGCACAGTTTCCTGCTGGATTTGTCGAGCTGGATTTGCCAGAATCCTTTTGAGGCGTCGAGTTTGGTGAAGAGCTTGGCGCGAGCCATCTCACATGTGAGCTCTTCGCGCTTGGGAATTGGATAATGCTCCCTCATGATATTGTAATTTAGATCCTTGAGATCAATGCAAATTCTCAATTCGCCGGAAGGCTTTTTTACTCAGACCATGGAACTGACCCAGTCCGTCGGTTCTGTGACTTTGGAAATCAGTCCTTGGTTCTGGAGGTCCTGCAGCTGTTGCTTGAGTCGGTCCTTAAGGGGTGCTGGGGCCCTGCGAGGTGCGTGCACCACAGGCGTGGCATTCGGTTTCAATAAGATCTTGTAGGTGTATGGGAGCGTGCCCATGCCCTCTAAGACGTCGTGGTGCTGGTTGATAATGGCATTGATTTGCGCCCTGAAGTCGGTGTCCTGAAAGGCAGACACGTCAGCAGGAGAGAGAGTGAACTCTCTGAACTAGGTTCAACAGCTTGCATGCCTGCGCGCCAAGCAGGGAGGCTTTCGAGGAGCCCACGAATTCAACGGGAAGGATGGCTTTGCGTGATCTGTGCGTCACTTCAAGTTGGCACAAGCCACTGGCATCAATGACATTGCCATTGTAATCTAATAGCTGGCAGGCTGATGGAAGGATGGCTGGTTTGACACGAAGGCTTTGGAGGTCAGACCGCGCAATGAGATTGGCGGTGGCACCAGTGTCCAGGCGGAATCATATTTGGGACTGGTTGACCGTAAAGGTGGCACACCACTCATCGTCTGGATCGATGCTGTATACCGATAAAGGCTGGATTCTTTGCTTCGGGGGGACACTGTTTTTTGTGACGATACGGACTCGAAAAGGCGCCTCGGTGTCCATGTTGGGTAGTAGGTCCGCATCGGACTCTGTGACCGTGGGTTGAATGGCCCGGACATTCCTGCGAGGCTGGCAGAAGCGATGTGAGTTGGCAGGCTGAGCTGCTCTGCATAAGACAGAATAGTGGCCAAGTTTGCCACATCTCAGGCATTGTTGGGATTTGGCGGGGCATTGCCACTTTAAATGGGCGGGCCACAATTGCCACACGTCGGAGCATCAATACGTTCGCTGCGCCAGGTTGTACGTGGTGAGCGCCTGCGCATTAAGTTTGTCGACGTCGCCGTCCCCTCGTTTGGTGCACACAAGCGCGGGAGTACGCGAAAAGCGCGCAAAATGGCCGCCCTCATCCAGGCGGAGGCCCTGGAGTTGCTCGATTGCTTGGACCCGTTCTGCTTCTTGGGGACCTTGCCGCGCCGTTTCAGCCGCTTGGATGTGGGAATACCGACTAATGGCGTGTTCGTGTAGCACACAGGTCTCGATGGCGGTCGCTAGGGTGAGCTGCTTTACCTTGAGGAGCTGCTGGCGTAGGGGGTCCGACTGAACAAGGAAAACGATCTGGTCGCGTATCATGGAGTCGGAGGTGGGCCCGTAGCTACAGGACTGCGCAAGGATGTGGAGGTGGGTGAGAAAGGTTCATCCTTACCCTGCAAATGCTGTTGGAATACATAGCGCTCGAAACTTTCATTCACCTCTATACTGCAGTGTGTGTCAAACTTGAGGAGGACCGTCTTGAACTTTGATTTATCTTCATCGTCCGCAAAGGTGAGAGAATTGAAAATGTGAATGGCATGGTCCCCGGCCGTGGATAGGAAGAGAGCGATCTTCCTGGTGTCTGAGGCAGCTTCCCGGTCTGTAGCTTCAAGGTAGAGCTGGAAGCGTTGTTTGAATATCTTCCAGTTGGCCCCTAGGTTCCCGGTGATGCGGAGCGGCGGCGGCGGGCGGACGCTGTCCATTTTGCAGGATGACTGTATGCTGCTGGAAGGGAGATCACTTGCAGGTAGGTCTAAGAAGTTCTAATATCCCTCAACTCCTGGTATCATGATGTGTTGGGTGCTCTGGATCCGTGGAACACATACAGGCCACCAACACTTAAAATAGTGCAACACTATTTTATTAAGTCAGAAACTGTTGAACATACTTTCACTGTGGGTTAACACAAAGAACTGTACAGCACAGGAACAGGCCCTTCGGCCCTCCAAGCCCCTGCCGACCATGCTGCCCGACTAAACTACAATCTTCTACACTTCCTGGGTCCGTATCACTCTATTCCCATCCTATTCATGTATTTGTCAAGATGCCCCTTAAATGTCCCTATCGTCCCTGCTTCCACCACCTCCTCCGGTAGCGAGTTCCAGGCACCCACTACCCTCTGTGTAAAAAAACTTGCCTCGTACATCTACTCTAAACCTTGCCCCTCTCACCTTAAACCTATGCCCCCTAGTAATTGGCCCCTCTACCCTGGGGAAAAGCCTCTGACTATCCACTCGGTCTATGCCCCTCAATTTTGTAGACCTCTATCAGGTCGCCCCTCAACCTCGGTCGTTCCAGTGAGAACAAACCGAGTTTATTCAACCGTTCCTCATAGCTAATGCCCTCCATACCAGGTAACATTCTGGTAAATCTCTTCTGCACCCTCTCTAAAGCCTCCACATCCTTCTGGTAGTGTGGCAACCAGAATTGAACACTATACTCCAAGTGTGGCCTAACTAAGGTTCTATACAGCTGCAACATGACTTGCCAATCTTATACTCAATGCCCCGGCCAATGAAGGCAAGCATGCCGTATGCCTTCTGGACTACCTTCTCCACCTGTGTTGCCCCTTTCAGTGACCTGTGGACCTGTACACCTAGATCTCTGACTTTCAATACTCTTGAGGGTTCTACCATTCACTGTATATTCCCTACCTGCATTAGACCTTCCAAAATGCATTACCTCACATTTGTCCGGATTAAACTCCATCTGCCATCTCTCCGCCCAAGTCTCCAAACAATCTAAATCCTGCTGTAACAATCTAAATCCTGCTGTAACAATCTAAATCCTGCTGTAGATATTAGATTGAACTAAAAACCTATGCCTTGTCCTAACCAGTCTATGCACTCAGCACAGGCTGTGAGCTCTGTCCTACTAGGAGGCTGCAGCTCGAATGAGCGGAAACTCTGATGCCCCCTGTCTATATAGTGCGTGTGCTGTAACTGGCGATTGGCTGCGGTGTTGTGTGTGTTGATTGGTCCCGCTGTGTGTGTGTATCTGCACCATATACTGGTGTATATTATGACAGTGGGCAGAGTATATTATGACAGTGAGGACTCATGTAGAAGAGCACAGGGTTAAAACTGCGAGATTAGCAACAGAAGTGGCAGATGATTATGAATTAGTTCATAAATCAAAGCTTGGTTTCCAACATCAGTTTCAGCCTGTGAGGGATAGAAACTGGGGACATGTAAAGGTGATCTGATGGGAAATAATGAGAGTGTACCTCACACTAAAAAAGAAATCCAGGACGGTGGAAAATAAATGAAAAATATCAAAATGTTTTCACTGTAATAAACTAGGCCATGTAAAGTCAGTGTTGGTGGTTGAAGAAAAGCACTGGGAAGGCTGATGTGGTAAAACAGGATAAGACAGTGGGGTTTGTTAAAGTGGAAAAGGAAAGCCCAAGTGAAGCGAAGGAGGTGCAAAAGATTGTACAGCCTGATCAAGAGGTGATTGATAAGAAGTTGCCAGAAGTGTGGGTAAAGTTTAGTCATGTGTATCAGGCGGAACAGGTAAAGAAGTCACAATGTTAAGAGATACGGGAGCTAGTCAATCTTTAATGGTAAGAGATGAGGAGTTATGCAGTTTGGGAAGAATGTTGCCAGAAAAGGTGTTAATATGTGGAATTCAGGGTGAAAGGAGTAGTGTTCAAAGTCCAGTGAAGAGTGGTGAAGTGGTAGGAGGACTAATAGAGAAACTATCTTGTCCAGGAATACAGTTTATCTTGGGTAATGATATAGCTGGATCGCAGGTGGGAGTGATGCCTATTGTAGTTGATAGGCCAGTGGAAAATCAGACAACTGAAGTGTTGAAGGACGAATATCCTGGGATTTTTCCGGATTGTGTAGTAACAAGGTCGCATCAAGAGGAGAAATCAAAGAGTGAAGATGAAGCAGAAGTGCAATTATCAGAAATGATTTTAGATCAGACGGTTGAAAAAGGACAAGAACAGGTGGAGGATGAGGTGGATATTTTTACTTCAGGAAAATTTACAACAGAAAGATATAGAAATAAAACGGATGTATCAGAAAGAGGAAGAGGAATCCGAGTGGATACCAGAGTGTTATTACCGTAAAAGTGATGTCTTGACGAGAAAATGGAGACCTGTACATATGCAGGCGGTTGAAAAGTGGGCAGAAGTTCATCAAGTAGTATTGCTGGTAGGGTATAGAAGAGGTGTTGAGAGTTGCACATGAGGTACCAGTGAGAGGTCATTTGGGAATAAGGAAAACTCAAGCTAAAATCCAAAAACATTTTTATTGGCCTGGACTACATAAAGATATAGTTACATTTTGTCAGTCATGTCACACATGTCAAGTGATAGGGAAACCTCAAGCAGTGATAAAACTAGCACCCTTAATACCCATTCCAGCATTTGAGGAACCTTCTACAAGGGTCTTAATTGATTGCGTAGGACCGCTTCCTAAAACGAAAAGTGGGAATCAATATCTTTTGACTATAATGGATGTGTCTACTAGGTTTCCAGAGGCCATTCCAGTACGTAATATTACAGCTAAAAAGATTGTGGAGGAGTTACTTAAATTCTTTACCAGATATGGACTACCCACAGAAATACAATCAGATCTCAAGGATCAAATTTTACCTAGAGGTTATTCAAAGAAGTTATGGATAGCTTAGGAATAGAACAATTCAAATCAACTGTGTACCATCCAAAATTGCAGGGAGCATTAGAAAGGTGGCTTCAGACATTAAAGACAATATTGAGGGCTTATTGTCAAGATTATCCAGAGGATTGGGATAAAGGAATTCCATTCGTACTGTTTGCAATTAGGGATGCACCTAATGAGTCAACCAAATTCAGTCCTTTTGAACTAATTTTTGGTCATGTGGCAAAAGGACCACTTAAATTGATTAAGGAAAAATTGGTGAGTGAGAAATCGGAAATTACATTATTGGATTAAGTGTCAAATTTTAGGGAACGATTAAATAGAGCAGGTGAATTGGCTAGACAACATTTAAAAGTTGCACAAAATGTGATGAAACGGGTAGCGGACAAGAAATCCAAAGATCGTAGTTTTGCCAGTGGAGATAAGGGCCGGGATTCTTCCCTACCAGGTGGGGCGGGGGGTCCCGGCGAGAGGGAGAGACGTGAACCACTCTGGCGTCGGGCCGCCCCAAAAGGTGCGGAATCCGCACCTTTAGGGGCCAAGCCCTCACCTTGAGGGGCTAGGCCCACGCCGGAGTGGTTTGCGCCCCGCTGGACGGCGGGAAAGGCATTTGGCGTCACGCCAGTTGGGGCTGAAGGGACTCCGCCGGTCGGCAGAAGTCCACGCATGCGCTGACATCATCCCCGTGCATGCTAAGGGGGGGGGGGGGGGTGACTTCCGTGTCGGCCATCGCGGAGTCGCGGAGACTATGGCCGAGGCGAAGGAAAAGAGTGCCCCCACGGCACAGGCCCGCCTGCAGATCAGTGGGCCCTGATCACGGGCCAGGCCACCGTGGGGGCCCCCGGTGCCAGATTGCCCCGTGCACCCCCCAGGACCCCAGAGCCCGCACCCGCCGCTAGTCCTGCCGGTAAGGTAGGTGGTTTGATTCACGCCAGGACTGGCATGACAGCAGCGGGACTTCGGCCCATCGCGGGCCGGAGAATCGCCGGGGGGCCGCCGACTGGCGCAGCGCGATTCCCACCCCCATCGAATTTTCGGTGCCGGAGAATTCGACGGCCAGCGGGGGTGGGATTCACGCCGCCCCCCGGCGATTTTCCGACCCGGCGGGGAGTCGGACAATCCCTGGTTTTAGTGTTGTTACCAGTGGTAGGTGAACCTTTAAAAGCAAAGTTTTGTGGATCTTATCAGATTGAAAGGAAATCAAGTGAGGTGAATTATGTGGTAAAACACCAGATAGAAGGAAGATTCACCGAGTGTGTCATGTGAATATGCTTAAAAGGTACTTTGAAAAGGGATGGAGAGCAAAAGGAGGAAGTTGTAATGATTCTCACTCAAAGTGACGAACCAAATCCAGATGACTGTGAATTTGACATACCTCAAATTAAATTGGAAAACGAGGATGTTCTTAAAAATTGGGATAAATTGTTGAGTTACTTTCCAGAGGAAAAACGGACTGACCTGAAAGAGTTATCGATATCGCATGGGCAAGTTTGTGGAGATAAATTGGGAAGTACTAAAATGGTTATACATGATGTCGATGTGGGAAATGCTGTTCCAATCAAACATCCATACAGACTTAACCCTTTAAAATTGGCACAGGTTAACAAAAGAGATTGAGAGTATGCTTAAAAATGGCATAATTGAAGTGGGTTGCAGCCAATGGAGTTCACCCATAGTGATGGTGCCTAAACCAGACGGTACCCAACGGTTGTGTGTGAAAGGTTAATGCAGTTCCAAGAACGGACTCTTATCCTATCCCACGTTTGGAGGATTGCATTTCCAAACTGAATTTACTTAAACGGTTACTGGCAGATGCCTTTATCCGAAAGGGTGAAGGAGATTTCAGCTTTTGTGACTCCAGATGGTATATACCAATTCAAAGTTGTGCCATTCGGCATGAAAAACGCCCCAGCCACATTTCACCGGTTAACAAAAGTTGTTTCAGGATTACCCAATTGTGCGTTATACATCGACGATCTGGTAATTTTCAGCCAGACATGGAAAGAACATTTAAAACATTTGATGGAGTTATTTGATCGACTTCAGGAGGCGGGGTTGGTGATAAACCTAGCCAAAAGTGAATTTGGAAAAGCTCAAGTCACTTTCCTTGGCCATACAATCGGACAGGGTCGAATGGTCACACGGGATGTGAAGACAACAGTTGAGGGGTTTCCGATACACTCATTACAAAGGGAAATAATGAGATTTCTTGGCAGGAGTGAATTTGATCGAACATTTGTGCGAAGGTTTGGTAGCGTGATTGCTCCACTGATGGACTTGCTGAAGAAACGTCAAAACTTTCAGTGGACAGCGGACTTTCAACAGGCAGTTGTCGGCCTGTAAGCTGTGATAACCAATGCTCCTGTGTTGGAGAATTACAAGGGACTCTGTGATCGGATTGAACTAAAGTATCTGACTTTAAAGAGTCATGCCAAGGCGTACAGGAATGGATCGATCGTGCAGAGTCCTTCTTGTTCAAAGAGACTGTCAATCGAGAAGGATTTCAGTTGGAGGAAGAACAAAAGAAATGGACCATATTATTATAGCTGTCTGAGTGTGATTTTTTTCTTTAAACAAAAAAGTACATTTACTGTGTGCATTTCTTAAAGGATAGTGAAAAGGTGAAAAATGAAACCATCATGAAGTTGATGGTTTATTTTTTTTTCTTGCGGTGAGGTGTCATGTGAGACCTTTAAGAAATGGGTGTTTAAGAAATGTACCTTTTAAGAAACGGGTGTTTATCAGTGATGTCAGAGTGTGGGTGGAACTGGGCTGTCTGTCAGCTTTTTACTTTAGTTTTAGGCCGTTTGCTGCAAGGTGTGTTTTAGTTTTGTTTTCAGTGTTGGAGCTGAAGCCAGACAAAGCAGGTGTACTGTTGTTCTCTCTGCCATGAAAAGACTATCTCTTGATCATTTGGTGAATTCAGAATTATAAATGTTTTCAGTAGTGAATGTAAACCTGATGTACTTGTGTTAAAAGGTGTTTCTTTTGTCTTCTGGATGATGTTTGGGAAGTTATTAAGGATTACTTAGTGTTGTATTCTTTGGGGGTTATATTTGAATTGATGGTTTCCAAGATGTTCACTGTATGTTTTAAAAAGGTTAACTTCAGTTCAGAGAATAAACATTGTTTTGCTTTAAAAAATATTTTTCCATTTCTGCTGTACCACACCTAGAGAGGTCGTGTGCTCCGCATACCACAATCTATTAAAAGTTGTGGGTCAGGTGAATCCATGATACACGGTTCTCTAAACTCTGGCCCATAACAACCTGTCCCTCTAAATAAAAACAACATCAATGGACTGGAAACAATGGAATCAGGAAGCATATTTTGAAACGATGGGTGCTTTCAGATTGCACCCGTTATGAAAATGAAATTAAAATCGTTTATTGTCACAAGCTTCAAACAAAGTTACTGTGAAAAGCCCCTAGTCGCCACATTCCGGCACCTGTTCAGGGAGGCTGGTACGGGAATTGAACCGTGCTGCTGGCCTGCCTTGGTCTGCTTTAAAAGCCAGCGATTTAGCCCAGTGTGCTAAACCAGCCCCAAGGTCAAACATGACCTTGAATATATCAACAGTATATCAAGTTATTCACAATCAACTGACAGTGATAAATCAGGAACAGGAGCCAACGGCGGAGAAAGAAGAGTCCAGCTTTAGAAAACATGTGGCCTGGATAGATTGGTCGTGGAGAGAGGATGTTTCCTCCTACTAGAACCGGAGGACACAATCTCAGACTAAATGGACGATCCTTTAAAACAGAGATGAGGGGGAATTTCTTCAACAGAGGGTGGTGAATCTGTGGAACTCTTTGCCGCAGGGGGCTGTGGAGGCCAATGAGGTAAAGAGGAGCCAATTGAAAAAGATTGTTGCCAAAAATGATGGAAGGAGCATCAGAACACGCTGTTGTTCACGGAGGAATTAGTAATGAATCTGAAAAGGTTCAAGGTGCACTCGATGAAATAATACAAGCTGAACATGGAAGTCAACCAGAACCAAACTCTTACTATTCCGGGGAGGAACAAACAAACCAATAACACAAAAAGAAGAAAATGCTGCATGACCACAATAGCTGCCTTTAGGACTTTCGGATTGACAAGATGCCCATGTCAAAAACGCCAGTTCTACAGGTTTCCAACAGAGAAAGAAAAACGAATTGATGATAAGACAGTCATAAATGAAAGTTAAACTGCACATGGGCAATGAGGCAATCCTGCAGATCAGACATTCTATAGCCTCCTTTATTCCTCTGTCTGAAATTCGCAGCCCACAGAACAAAAATCTCATAAAAGCTTGAAGATGATAACTACCAGCAATTAAAGAGATGATGAATAGTGGGAGATAACAAGTGTACAATTACATCCTTGGGCAAAACTGGCCCTAATGGGACTACCAGTTACTTTAGTATTAGCCATCCCCAGAAAGATCATGATGTGCATACTTCACAAGTGTATTGGGTAGCCAAGTCAATATAAAATGAGTAACCAAGGAGGAGAAGGTGCAATTGAAAATTCTTGATTGCTGATTAATTCTGAATGAAAACTCCTCGTTCTGAACAAAGGAAAGAATGTTGAAACATAGAAGGTAGGGAAGTTCAATACAGGAAGTCTAACTACAGTTGATTAGACAGATTGAAAGTCAGAGACAGGTAGTTGCTCACGATGAAAGGAAAGTTCAGATGCAAATATAAGTTGCTGATCAAGGGAGAGCATTGCAGGAGGCCTTATGAAAAAGGAAGCAAATAGGGAAGAACAAGGTACTTGTCAGAAGTCATCAATGTGTAAAAATACTGTGATATCGGATTTTCAGTAGTAGGATATCTAATGGGTGGGTTGTAATACTAGATTGTATTCTGCTTGAGTAACTTCTCTTCACACTGAGCTTAAAAAAGGTGAAACCGAAAAACTCTGGTATTCAGGATCTGCATTTAATTCAGCTTCACAAGCAACAAATTATCCAACAGCAAAATCAAAACTCTCAAAATAATGATTTGGGAATGAGCCAACTGAAATATATGCCGGGAGGAACTAACTGAAATATATGCCGGGAGGAACTAAATGGGTATCACTGTTCAAAGGCAGTACATAACGAGAGAGTCATATGCTCAAAGTCTATTCAGGAAAGAATGCTCCATTAATGCTGACCACTTTTATTACAGAACCCCATCAGTTTTGTGCTAAATAAAAACAAGCAGCTTCAGCATGAAGAATCAATCCTTCAAAACACCAATGATGGCATCAGGAGTTTAATCAACATTACAATAGCATGTACCTGGAGATAAATTAAAATGGTCTGATTGAAGAAGTCCTTCTCAATAAATAAGAGGTGTTTGGTCAACAATCACCACTATGAGAAATTACACTTTTCATCTGTAAAGAACATTTTATGTTGAAAGGAACATAACTAAAATTGTGAAACAATTTGCATTTCCATAGTATTGGGAGGAGAAACGTCTACCTCCAGCATTGGTGACCAATTTAAATAACAGACTGGCAGGGTCAATGAGATAAGCTGATGCTCTCATTAATTACATAAGAGCTCTAATTGAGGAGTCTTATTATATTGTAGTAATAGCCATGAACAAACCTTTCAGAAGAGGGCAGAGCTTAGCCAAGGCATGGACAGGACCCAAGCATGTAAACTGGCCAATTGTGAATTCCATTAGGAGCAGCGGAATCCCACACAACAACAGCATGATCAGATATGGGATGAGGAAAGCACCTGCAGGAAAGAAAAACAAAACAAAATCAGGAGTTGAATAGCCGACACCCGACAGCGGCACTTAAGCGGTCGCGCACAAGGTAGCTCCTGCCAGGACATTTGTTTTTCGGTGCTTTATGCCCGATTTGTGGGAAAATGTCAAAATCTGAAAATGCCCAAAAAGGCTGAGGATAAGAAACCGGCGAATGGAAATTTGTCCACAGACTCGGAGACTTTGCATGACTCCTCTGTGGAAAAAAAATGGCAGAGGCTGCTCTAGTGACTGCGGCCGCTCCAATGGTGGAGGATATGCATGCCATTGACAGAGTTTTTAAAAAATTTAGCGTACCCAATTTCTTCCAATTGAGGGGCAATTTAGCGTGGCCAATCCACCTACCCTGCACAAAACCCATGCAAACACGTGAAGAATGAGCAAACGCCACATGGACAGTGGCCCAGAACTGGGATCGAACCTGGGACCTCGGCGCAGTGAGGCTGCTATGCTAACCACTGTGCCAACATTCCTTCTCAATCAGAGCGTACCGTTGCTCAGTGGGAGTCATGGCTCTGGCGGCATATGCAAATGAGTCATCCCGTTGGAGGAGCACCGCCCCAATACCATCCTGGCTCGCGTCAGTGGATTTTTGGTCTCCTTGGTAGGGTCGAAGAACGCCAGAACCGGGGCTGTGGCGAGTTGTTGGGAATGAACTTCAAGGAAGTTGATCATCCCAAGAAAGCGGAGGACCGCCTTCTTGTCCTCTGGGGTCTTCATGGCGTTGATCGCAGAGACGGTGTCAGCACCTGGCCGCATGCCTTGCTGAGAGATGTGGTCACCAAGGAATTGGATTTCTGATTGACCGAACGGGCTCTGTTGAGTCGGAGGCCATGCTCATGGATTCGGTGGAATACCTGCTTGAGGCGATCGATGTGTTCTTGAGGAGGTGTGGACAAGATTATGACATCGTCAACATACACGCGCACCCCCTTGATACCCTCCATCATCTGTTCCATGATGCGGTGAAATATCTCTAGAGACAGATGATGCCAAAAGGCATCTGGTTGTAGCAGTAGCGACTGAACGGGGTATTGAATGTACACAGCTTGCGACTGGATGCATCCAGCTGCATTTGCCAGAACCCCTTGGAGGCGTCCAGCTTCGTAAAGAATTTGGCATGAGCCATCTCGCTGGTCAACTCTTCTCGTTTTGGTATCGGGTGTTCCCTCATGATGTTGCGGTTTCGATCCTTGGGGTCGATGCAGATTCGAAGCTCCCCTGACGGCTTCTTGACGCAGACCATGGAGCTGACCCAGTCCGTGAGTTCTGTGACCTATGATATGATGCCCTGGTCCTGCTGCTCGAGGCGGTCCTGGAGGGGTGCCGGCACCCGACGTGAATCACAGGGGTGGCATTTGGTTTGAGCAGGATTTTGTATCGGTATGGGAGTGTGTCCATTCCGTCGAACACGCTGTGATGTCATCAATTTCAGCCTGCAAGTTCTCATCAGGCGAGGCTGGTGTGGACTCGCTGAACCAGGTTCAGGAGTTTGCAGGCCCGAGCAGGGGTGCTTGGGTCAGGTCCCACGATCTCAAATCGCAGTGTCGCTTTAAATTACTTATTGGAAACTCTTGTAGTCATGGAGCTGACAGGCTGGTGGAAGAATGCTTGGTCTGACACGGATGGTGTCGAGATCGGATTGAGAGATGAGGTTTGCTGATGTGCCAGTGTCCAGTTTGAACCGGATGCAAGCCTTGTTGACCGAGGACAGCACACCACTTTGTCGTCGGGATCCACGCTGAGGATCGGGAGATGCTTCATGGTCTTGGAGAAAGGCAGCGCATGCTCCGTAATGATGCCCATCTGGTATGGAGATTTGAGGCACTCAGCATCAGGATCTGTTGGGGTCGGGGTCTGGCATGGCCTGCTGTATTGAACAGACGCTTCTGCGCCGTGGCTGGGATCGCTGGATGCTGGGCAGTGGAGCAGATCTGCAAAGGGCTGCGTAGTGGCCAAGCTTGCCACGCTGTAGACACCGTCGTGATTTTGCCGGACATTGCCGCTTTAAATGGGCGGAGCCACAATTCGGACACGTCATGACGCCAACACGTTCCGTACGCCATCGCGCATGCGCAGTGCGGTCGAACGACGTATGCACCTGCACAGTCTAGTCGTCGGTCTCTCCGTCCCCTTGGTCATGGCGCGCATGCGCAGTGGCCCAGGAAAAGCACGCGAAATGGCCACTCTCGTCGCTACTTAGTGCATTTGTGCGATGGCCTGCACCCGTTCCGCCTCGTGGGAGGTTAGCTTTGCCGTTTCTGCCGCCCTGATGTGGGAGTACCGATTGTTAGCATGTTCATGGCGAACGCACGTTGCGATGGCGATGGAGGGTGAGCTGCTCGACTTTCAGGAGCTGCTGGCGAAGGGAATCGGAGTGGACCCCAAAAACGATCTGATCCCGTATCATGGAATCAGTGGTCGAGTCATAGTTACATGACTGCGCGAGGATGCGGAGATGGGTTAGAAAGAATTGAAGTTCATCCTTACCCTGAAGCCTTTGCTGGAAAACGTACCGTTCAAATCTCTCATTCAGCTCAAAGTCGCAGTCGCACTTCAGCAGGACTGTTTAAATTTCATCTTTTCTTCGCCTTCAGCGAATGTAAGGGAGCTGTAGAGGTGGATGGCGTGATCCCCGGCTGTGGAGAGGAATAGTGCGATCTTCCTAGCGTCCGATGCGGCCTCGAGGTCGGTGGCTTCGCGATAAGAGTTGGAACTTTTGTTTGAAGATCTTCCAATTTGCAAGGAGGTTGCCGGCGATGTGGAGCTGCGGAGGAGGGCAGACGTTTTCCATGTCACCGGATGACTGTTTGCTGGTCAACGCTGATTCACTCAAGGTAGGTCCGTCTGTTTTCAGCATCACTCACTGGTACCATGGTGTTGGGTAGGCTGGGTCGATGTGGACTGCACTTGATGCAGTGTAGCGAGAAACAGACCTCCAACACTTGATAAGATGCAACACGATTTTATTTAACATCTAAACTATTATACATGTTCAACTGTCGGTTGACACTATGCTGACTTGACTGGAGACCGGATACTAGCCTAACCAGACTTACTCGCTGCCACATGGTGTTTGCACTGGCCAGCTCACAAACTCTGACTGTCTCAGAGGCTGGGTCCCAAGAGAGCGGGAAAACTGGTGCCCTCTGGCTTTATAGTGGTTGTGTCCTGTCTGGTGATTGGCTGCTTTGTTCTGTGCGCTTACTGGTCATCCTGTGTTAATCACTGCCTGTCTGCACTCCATTATATACATAGATGTATAAATGACACTGTCCACCTCAAAAAGATCAGGGGAATGCCCCATCCCCCAGCAGCTTCTCAAACATGCCCGCTAAGTGTGCCCCAGCGTCCGCTCCTTTGGACCCCTCCGGGAGCCCAACGATTCTCAAGTTCTGCCGGCGAGACCGGTTCTCTAGGTTTTCCACCTTCTCCAGGAGCCTTTTCTGCTGGTCTCAGCATCCCCACCTCCAACTCCACTGCAGTTTGATGTTCCTCCTGGTCAGCCAGTGCCTTCTCTACTTTCTGGATCGCCTGATCTTGGGCGTCCTATCTAAGCTCCAGCCGCACAATTGACTCCTTGAATCGGGTCGAAGCAGTCCTGCATCTGCTTGGCGAAGCCCTCCGGGATAACTTGCACCAGCTGCTCCGTTGACCGCTGGGTCGACAAGCCAGAGATCCGGTCCTCCGCTATGCTTCCTCCCGGTACAGCTTCAGCCCAAGCCTTCTCCGTTCCTGCCTTTGCGAGCACTTCTAGTCCTCCTCTCCGTGCACCATGTGGGAATCCAGTACACAATTGCCGCGGTCATCAATTTTTCAAATCAAGTCCGGTTTAAAAAACACAAAGAGACGGGGAAAAAGTCCAACCCGAGCGGGAGCCACCAAATGTGCAACTTGCTCCTTCATAACCACCACCGGAAGTCGCCAGTTCTACCTCTTGACCATGTCGTGACTTATGAATCAGACTGTTTGTCCAACATCTCGTCTTGGAACACCTTACGCGTTCCTTCTGCTAACGGAGCAATAGGCCTCAAACTCTCCCATTAACCGGTTCACCAAGACAAATGCTAAATACTTTCAATACTGGAAATAAAAACAAAACCCCGAAATACTCAGGACTAGCAGCATCTTTGGAGAGAGAAAAACAGTGTTAACATTTCAGGCTGATGACTAACAGAACTCTGATCTCAAGCCGTACAAAATAACCTCTCAGCAACCAACCGGTGAAGCCTCCTTACAATTTTGTGTTTCAATAAGATCACCTTCCATTGTGGAATTGAGTACAGGTACAATCTACTCAACCTCTCATCACAAGACACTCCTCAGCCCAGAAATAAATCTAGTGAACCTTCGCTGCATCATCTCAAAGACGAGTCTATCCTTCATTAAGGAGAGCAAAACCGTGCCCTACTCCTCACCAAAGTCCAGCACAAGTGGAGCAACGCTACACAGTAAATGCAAACAGGCCACCTGCCTTCCTAATTGCTGTTACCAGGATTCTAACTTTGAATTTCTTGTAAGAGGACAAATATCAACTGTTAAAAGGTTCTCACTATTTAAAAATTATACAGCTATATTTAGGAGTAACCTCACATTTCTCCACATTATATTCATCTTCCACCTTATGGTCTTAATTAATCTTACTACGTGTGTTTGCCTCAGTTTACTGTCCCACGGGTCTTTGGATCATCAGCAAGCTGGAATACTCAGTCCCTTCGTCTAATAATAACATAATAATCTTTTTTAAGTGTCAAAGGTAGGCTCACATTAACACTGCAATGAAGTTAGTATGAAAATCACCACTCCAGCACCTGTGCAGGTACACAGAGGGAGAATTCAGAATGTCCAATAGCACGCTCAGTGAGTTGGTCACACCGCAGATTAGGATTGGTGAGGGAGACAGGGAATGGGTGACCAAAAGGCAGAGAAAGAGCAGGAAGGCAGTGCAGGTGTCCCCTGCAGTCATCGCCCTCCAAAACAAGTATACCGTTTTGGATACTGTTGGGGGAGGTGACTCACCAGGGGAAGGCAGTAGTAGCCAGGCTCATGGCACCGTGGCTGGCTCTGTGCACAGATGGGCAGGAAAAAGACTGGCAGGGCTAGTCATCAGGGATTCAATCGTAAGGGGAGTAGACAGGCGTTTCTGTGGTCGAAAACGAGACTCCCGGGTGCACGGGTCAGGGATGCCTCAGATCGGCTGCAGGACATACTGAAGGTGGGTGGGGGGGGGGGTGAACAGCCAGTTGTCGTGGTGCATAGAAGCACTAACTATATAGGTACAAAACGGGATGAGGTCCTACAATCAGAATTTAGGGAGTTAGGAGATAAGTTAAAAAGTAGGACCTCAAAAGGTAGCAATCTCAGGATTGCTACCAGTGCCATGAGACAGTCAGAGTAGAAATTCAAGAATAGTCAGAATGAATACGTGGCTTGAGAGATTGTGCAGGAGAGAGGTTCAGATTTTTGGGACATTGGAACCGGTTCTGGGGGCGGTGGGACCATTACAAATCAGATGGTCTACACCTGGGCAGGACTGGAACCAATGTCCTAGGGGGTGGTTTTGCTAACACTGTTAGGGAGGTTTTAAACTAAAATGTGGCAGGGGATGGGAACCAGATTAGGAAGTTAGAGGTCAGTAAAGAGGCAGCAACTAAAGCCAGTAAGGTACTAGATAATAAACTCAATGTGGCTAAGGGGAAGAGTAGACAGGGAAGAGATGATGAACGCAAAGGGACAGGTGGTCTGAGGTGCATTTGTTTCAATGCGAGAAAAGTGTAGCAGGTAAGGCAGATTAACTAAGGGCTTGGATTAGTATCTGGGAATATGATGTTATTGGTATTACTGAGACTTGGTTGAGGGAAGGGCAAGACTGGAAAATAAATATCCCAGGGTATAGATGTTTCAGGAGGGTTAGAGAGGGAGGTAAAAGGGGTGGAGGAGTTGCATTACTGGTCAGAGATGATCATAGCGGTGAATAAGGAGGGCACGATGGAGGATTCGTGCACTGAGGCAATATGGGTAGAGCTAAGAAATAGGAAGGGTGCAGTAACATTGTTGGGACTTTACTACAGGCCTACCAAAAGCGAGCGTGAAGTAGAGGTACAAATATGTAGACAGATTATAGAAAAATGCAGGAACAATAGGGTGGTTGTGATGGGAGATGTTAACTTCGCCAACATTGAATGGGACTCATGTAGTGTTGGAGGCATAGATGGAACCAGAATTTGTAAGGAGCATCCAGGAGAGTTTTTTTAGAGCAGTATGTAAATAGTCCAACTCAGGAAGGGGCCATACTGGACCTGGTATTGGGGAATGATCCCAGCCAGGTGGCTGAAGTTTCAGTTGGGGATTACTTTGGGACTAGCGATCACAATTCCGTAAGTTTTCCAATACACATGGACAAAGATGAGAGTGGTCCTAAAGGAAGAGTGCTAAACTGGGGAAAGGCCAAGTATAACAAAATTCGGCAGGAGCTAGGGAATGTGGATTGGGAGTAGCTGTTTAAGGGTAAATCCACATTTGAAATGTGGGAGTTTAAGGAAAGGTTGATTAGAGTGCAGGACAGACATATCCCTGTGAAAATGAGGGATAGAAATGGCAAGATTAGAGAACCATGGATGATGGGTGTAATTGTGAGACTAGCGAAGATGAAAAAGGAAGCATACATAAGATCTAGGCAACTTAAAACTGATGAAGCTTTGGAGGAATATCGGGAAAGTAGGACAAATCTCAAACGCGCAATAAAAAGAGGTCATGAAATATCTTTGGCTAACAGGGTTAAGGAAAATCCCAAAGCCTTTTATTCGTATACAAGGAGCAAGAGGGTAACTAGAGAAAGGATTGGCCCACTCAAAGACAAGAGGGAATTTATGCGTGGAGTCAGAGGAAAGGGGTGAGATTCTTAATGAGTACATTGCATCAGTATTCACCAAGGAGAGGGACATGACGGATGTTTAGATACTCTAGGTCAAGTCAGCATAAGGAAGGGGGAAGTTTTGTGTATTCTAAAAGGCATTAAGGTGGACAAGTCCCCAGGTCCGGATGGGATCTATCCCAGGTTACTGAGGGAAGCGAGGGACAAAATAGCTGAGGCCTTAACATATCTTTGCAGCATCCTTGAGCACGGGTGAGGTCCCGGAGGACTGGAGAATTGCTAATGTTGTCCCTTTGTTTAAGAAGGGTATCAGGGATAATCCAGGGAATTACAGACCTGTGAGTTTGACGTCAGTGGTAGGCAAACTGTTGCAGAAGATACTGAGGGATAGGATCTATTCACATTTGGAAGAAAATAGACTGATCAGTGATAGGCAGCATGGTTTTCTGCAGGGAAGGTCAGGTCTTACAAACCTAATAGAATTCTTTGAGGAAGTGACAAAGTAATTGATGAGGGAAGGGCTGTAGATGTCATATACATGGACTTCAGTAAGGTGTTTGATAAAGTTTCCCATGGCAGGTTGATGGAAAAAGTGACATTGTATGGGGTTCAGGGTGTACTAGCTCGATGGATAAAGAACTGGCTGGGCAACAGGAGACAGAGAGTAGTGGTGGAAGGGAGTGTCTCAAAATGGAGAAAGGTGACTAGTGGTGTTCCACAGGGATCCGTGCTCGGACCACTGTTGTTTGTGATATACATAAATGATCTGGACGAAGGTATAGGTGGTCTGATTAGCAAGTTTGCAGATGATACTAAGATTGGTGGAGTTGCAGATAGCGAGGTGGATTGTCAGAATACAGCAAAATATAGATAGATTGGAGAGTTGGGCAGAGAAATGGCAGATGGAGTTCAATCCAGGCAAAGGCGAGGTGATGCATTTTGGAAGATCTAATTCAAGAGCAGACTATATGGTCAATGGAAGAGTCCTGGGGAAAGTTGATGTACAGAGAGATCTGGGAGTTCAGGTCCATTGTACCCTGAAGGTGGCAACACAGGTCGATAAGAGTGGTCAAGAAGGCATACAGCACGCTTGCCTTCATCGGACAGGGTATTGAGTACAAGAGTCGGCAGGTCATGTTACAGTTGTATAGGACTTTGGTTAGGCCATATTTGGAATACGGTGTGCAGTTCTGGTCGCCACATTACCAGAAGGGTGTGGATGCTTTAGAGAGGGTGCAGAGGAGGTTCACCAGGATGTTGCCTGGTATGGAGGGTGCTAGCTATGAAGAAAGGTTGAGTAGATTAGGATTGTTTTCGTTGGAAAGACGGAGGTTGAGGGGGGACCTGATTGAGGTCTACAAAATTATGAGGGGTATGGACAGGGTGGATAGCAATAAGCTTTTTCCAAGAGTGGGGGTGTCAATTAGAAGGGGTCACGATTTCAAGGTGAGAGGGGGAAAGTTTAAGGGAGATGTGCGTGGAAAGTTTTTTTTTTTTTAAAAACACAGAGGGTGGTGGGTGCCTGGAACGCTTTGCCAGCGGAGGTGGTAGAGGCGGGCACGATAGCATCATTTAAGATGCACCTGGACAAATATATGAACGGGCGGGGAACAGAGGGAAGTAGATCCTTGGAAAATAGAAGACGGGTTTAGATAAAGGATCTGGATCGGCACGGTGCAGGCTGGGAGGGCCGAAGGGCCTGTTCCTGTGCTACCTCACAAGTGTTCTACCTCATAAGCACGTCTTTTGGGACAAGCCCCAGCACTGAGCAGCCCCTAACATCTTGAAAATGTCCCTTTATCCCTCCTCTCCGACAGAATACATTCATGCCTAAATTACCCCAACTCCACGAGTCCCAACATGCGTAAAACTTGTGGCACTTTATGGAATGCCTTTTGAAAATCTATATACAAAAAATTCACTGGTTATCCTCTTGCTAATCTGTTAATGACATTCTGAAAAAAAAACTAATACATTTGTCACACATCCATTTCCGTTTCATTAAACCATGCCAACTCTGCCTAATTATGTTGTGATGCTTTAAAGTGTCGTGTTAACACTGCGAAAATAATAGATCCCAGCAAAGAGCGAGCGAGAGGCAGAGAGGAGCACGAGAGGCACGGACTGGTGGGTGCTCAGAGCATGGGAGTTGGAGGGCTGGCAGCTCAGAACGGAAGGCTACCCAGACCTTGGGCGGCCTCAAATTTATTTTTCAAGTGGCAGAGCAAAATCATGTCCGGTATGGGGAGGTGTGTGTGTGTGTGTGTGTGTGTGTGTGTGTGTGTGTGTGTGTGTGTGTGTAAGGTTGAGCAACAAAAGCTCCATAGGACAAGTTAACCATTTACGACTGACTAAAACTAAGAATATTATTAGATTAAGAGGCCTACAATGTTAAGAATAGCAAGCGAGCCTGTTGGGAGTTTTAAAAACCAGCAAAGAACAGTCCAAATTTAATTTTAAAAAGGGGGCAAATAAAAATGAAGTGAAGGGCAGTACATGACAGAGTGAGCATGTGGTGTTAAGTGGGAATCTGCCTTACACCTGATCTGTTTTTCCAGCTCACTGTCACCACCACACACACATACCGACCCCCTCACATTTTTGAACTTTTTGCTCAGCAATTGTTTCTTTCCTCAAAAAAAAATAAAAAAAAAAAGTTTGAAATTCTTACTGCAGTGCCGAACATTATCTTTCCGAAAATGAGAGAAGTATGCAAATGTCCCCCCCGCCCAGAGCAAAAAGGTTAGACAAGCCTGCATTGCACAATACTTCTGAAATAGCCTTAGGTTCCATGTTGTATTCGTAGTTTGATTGCTCCACTCTCAAAGAAGATTAAAGTCTCCATAATTATTGCATAATCTTTGTTACAAGTTCCTTTTATACACTGATGTGTGCTATGCAAAACATATTTGCTGTGCAACCTTTGTCTCCATTATTTCAATATCCTCCCTGGCTGGCCTCTTAGGCTCATCCTCAATAAACTTTAGTTGATTCAACATGCTGTTGTCTGCATCTTACTTGGCACAAGAGGTCCACTGATCCATGACCACCAACCTACACGGACCTTAAAATTCACGAATGCCTCAAATTTAACATTTTAATTCTGGTGTTTAGTCCCTACATGATCTCCAACTCTACACCTCCTCCCTAAACTCACCCAATCAAGCTCCAGCCTCATGTGTATTCACCCATACTTTTAGCCCCCGCCCCAGTCCATTTTTACTCTAGCACTGATCAAGATTTGGATTTTTAAAATTCTTTCACAGGATATGGGCATTACTGGTTAGACCAGCATTTATTGCCCATCCCTAATTGCCCTCGAGAAAGTGATGGTGAGCCTTTTTACTTGAACTGTTGCAGCCCCATGTGGTGTCGGTACACCCACATTTGCTGTGAGGGAAGATTTCAAGAGGTGAAAACAAATATCTAGTTCATGGCTCATGTTAATATTTTTTAGAGACATTGGGCATGATTCTCCAGCAGCATTCTGCTCTCACCAGAGCGCAACACGGCCAGAGAATGCCGGGAGTCTTGCAGCGAGCTTCCCGACAGGCTCCACGCCTCCTGGGACTCTCCGAAGTTCCGCGAGACAGCGGAGTCAGAACCCCACCCCAAATGGGCAGGACCGAATGATGCTCGCGGAAGTAGAACGTAAACCTCAATCTACCAGAGCGGGAATCTACCCGAGCGGGATAAACTGGTCTTCCCCTCGATTCTGGAGCCTCCCAGAGAGGCTGCAGCCGGGCGCCAATCAGTGCTGGCCCACATAAATGTGGACCAGGCAGGACAGCACCCAGGGGATCCTGGGCCACCCGAGACCCCAGGGTGGCTCCCTGGGCGGCATGGTAGCACAGTGGGTAGCTCTGTTGATTCACAACTCCAGGTTCGGGTCACTGTCTGTACGGAGTCTGCATGTTCTCCCCTTGTCTGCGTGGGTTTCCTCCGGGTGCTCCGGTTTCCTTCCACAGTCCAAAGATGGTTTGGCCGTGCTAAAATTGCCCTTATTGTCCATAAATGTTGGGTGGGGTCATGGGGATAGGGTAGCGGTGTGGGCTTGAGTAGGGTGTTTTTTCCAAGTGCCATCTTGGCACTGCCAAGCCAGCTGGAGCACTGCCTGGGTGCCTGTGCACGAGTTCCCATGTGCCAGGGTGGCACTGCCAAGGACCAGGCCTATGAAATTAGGGTAGACGGGGGCTTGAAGGGTGGGAGAGTGCAGGCCAGGCAAGTCGGGGCCTCTGGAAGGTTGTGTGGGTGATGGGTCCTGGAAGGGAGGGGATGCTGTAAGGGGGTTTGAGGTGTGGTAGGCCCACAAGCTCACTTAGAGATCGGGGCACCCTTGCAAAATGGCCGCCCAGTTCAGCTCCCCAGTGCTAAACAAAATTCGAAGTGTGGGCTAAACCCGAGAAACTCCCCAGGACCCAAACAAGTAACTTAGTGTCATTGAATACCGGTGGGGGAACTCACCCAACTGCCTGAATAACCCGCCACAAATTCACTTAGAAAAACTTTTTGGGAGAATTGCACCCAATGTTTAGTCCTGGGAAGATTCTATGCTCATTCAGAGCAGGAAACCAACAAACCATTATCAACAGCTTTGGACACATCCATACCTAGTCACAGCCTCCGAAGCCAGATCAGCCTTCCTGAAAGTGAACCCTTGGAAAGCAATGAGTCCTGACAAGAGGCTTAATTTCAGTGTGAATTTTGTGAGGAATCATCATTCAGTTGTACAGCTGCATTAATCATAACTAAGGTTATAAATAATTTACACCCTGGTGGTCAAGATTTACATTGTTATCAAATAAAAATAGAGAGCAAAAGAAAAAATACGACTGGTGATATGCATCGCTGTAAATACACATGGGGTTAATGAAATGAAAAATCGCTTATTGTCACAGGTAGGCTTCAAATGAAGTTACTGTGAAAAGCCCCTAGTCGCCACATTCCGTGCCTTGTTCGGGGAGGCTGGTATGGGAATGCAAATACACTACAACTAAGTAAACATTAGAGGGAGCACCTGAGACGTCATGACAGGCAGACATACAGCTAATGAACACATAGAATAGGACACGACCAATGGGCAGTCAAGACACCCAGAGGTGGCATTACACAACCCATATACAAGGGCAGGGCACACATGCTCTGTCTCTTTCCACAGGCAACACTTAGATAGGGGCAGATCAGAAGCATCACACCCAACATGTGGCTTAGAGCAGACTAGTTAGTTCGACTGAGTTACTATAGCAAGAGAGTCGAACACAGAACGGTGCTAATGGTTCAATAAATCACATTGAACTTACTTCAAAGTCTGGAGTATCTTTTGGTCAAAGCTGAATCGAGTTGCAGCTGGTGTTATCCCAGAGTACATAACGCAACAATGATACAAGTGGTCTATTTACATTGCACTGACCAGCGTGCGTGGATATGGTCAGTATTGCCCCCTTTATGGTTTAAGACAGGATACTTAGAGAGTCCCAGGATGGAGTGAGACTGGATCGCTGCTGTGCTTGGACCTCCGCACCCCTCAGTGCATGGAGTCCCAGGATGGAGTGAGACTGGATCACTGCCGTGCTTGGACCTCCGCACTGCTCAGTGCATTGAGTCCCTGGATGGAGTGAGACTGGATCGCTGCCGTGCTTGGACCTCCGCACCGCTCAGTGCATTGTGCAGCTTTCTCCTTGCTTGGGTTGGAGACTCCCTCCATCTCCCAGTGCCGATAGTGAACAAATCCCCCCGCCCCCAGAGACAGAATGGTGCAGGTGGAGGTGGCCTCCTAACAATAGTCTGTATATGCCACCACATTTACCACCCCCTAGCAAGTCTGGCACTTAGTCTGTCCAGTAGAGCGTGTCTGGGTATCTGGGTGATTTCATGGTCTCCTTTGCAGAGCAAGTCCCCTACCTGAAGGTATTGGCCCTTGTTCTCTTCAGGTGCTGGAGCTTCTCTGTTAGCTCCCTCAGGGTCACTACTTTGCCGTCCACGTACACGTGGGGGTGGGAGAGAAAGGAGTGTGAGGCAGTGGCTAGCACCCGGAAGGATGGGATTTTGGCCATGCTGATTAAGGGGTTCAAGACACAGGTTGTCCACATAGAATGAAACTGTGCTCCCTGCCTCCTCTCTGGATGCCCGTCCACCCAGTCGCTGCTCTTAAGAGCGATAGCCAGTGACTCGATTGCCACTGAACAGCAGCAGAGACAATGGGCACCTCTGCCTCTGTGCAGCCAGAAATATTCAGAGCTGGTAGTGTTCACCCACACACATCATGGGAGTGCTGTACAGTGGTTTCACCCACGAGAGAGACAGAGAAAAAGAGAGTGGCCCAGGTCCCCCTCCCAAAGTTATAAAACGCCACCCAAAACCCATCTGGACCACACCCAGCCTGCATCTCCCCCATACCTTCCTCCCCCAATCTCTGCACCAACTCCTCCTCCACCCTGGGAAACTCCAGCTGGAGCCTCTGCCTCTCCTCAAGACAGCCCCGTCTCTGGGGTTTCCGAATACCTTCCATCCACCCACAGGATCTTATCTACCAGCCTTGCCATCACGACCCGTTCCACCTTCTCCCTATGCGCCCAAATTGAAATAATCTGGCCCCCTGGTCCACTCGCAAATACACCCAATGTGGCGTGTGGTTCAAGACCACGATCGCCGAATATTCCCGAATCCACCACCCCCGCCAGCAACACCCTACCCATCATGAAAAAGTCAATTCGCGAGTACACCCGGTGCATGTGGGAGAAGTATGAAAATTCTTTCACCTTCGGCCTCCCAAATCTCCACGGGTCCATCCCCCACATGTGCTCCATAAACCCTTCACCTCCTTCGCCATTGCCAATAACTTCAACCTTGAATTTGGCTCTTATCCATCTCTCCCTCTCAAATCTGCCACAATGTTCCCCACTTCGAATGCATCCCGCTTATTCACCAGCACCGCCACCCCCCTATTCTTCATATCCAGTCCCAAATGGAACACTTGCCTCACCCATCCTTTCCTCAACCTGGTCTGGCTCATATCCTTAAGGGAGTCTCCTGCAAAAAAAGCTACGTCCACTTTCAGACTCCTTGCGAACACACGTGACCAATTGACTGGCCCATTCAAACCCCTAACGCTCCACTTGACCAACCTGGTCCCCTCCCCTGCCAATCAATCACATCCCTTTTTGGGCCAGCCCCCTGCCGGTGTCAGGCAGCACCCCACCAAAGGCCTCCAACCTCCCTCCCCTACACAAATTCCTCTCCCCCGCTACACTCCCCCAAAAAGCATCAAAAGGTACACTCCCCCTCCATATTCCACCCTGAAAGGCCTGACCTCCAGAAACCCCATCAAAACAGACACTTCAATGTTCTCATTCTCCCCCCAGTCCATTGTCCCTCGTGATCTCCCCCCAGTCCATTGTCCCTCGTGATCTCCTCCCAGTCCATTGTCCCTCGTGATCTCCCCCCAGTCCATTGTCCCTCGTGATCTCCTCCCAGTCCATTGTCCCTCGTGATCTCCCCCCAGTCCATTGTCCCTCGTGATCTCCTCCCAGTCCATTGTCCCTCGTGATCTCCTCCCAGTCCATTGTCCCTCGTGATCTCCTCCCAGTCCATTGTCCCTCGTGATCTCCTCCCAGTCCATTGTCCCTCGTGATCTCCTCCCAGTCCATTGTCCCTCGTGATCTCCTCCCAGTCCATTGTCCCTCGTGATCTCCATCGCCTCTTCTACCGATCCAAAAATAAAATAGATAAATAATTAGTACGCCGCTTCTGGAAAGTCACCCAGAGGCAGGTGGGGTACAGCATTCCGAACTTCACCCCCCTCTTAAAGGAGGGCTGCCTTGACCCGGTTAAATCTGGCCCTCCTCATTGGCAGTTCTGACGCACCCGCAGCTTGTTCCTTTCCCATTCTCTTCCCAGGTGCACTTCCTCATCTGCCTCATCCACCGAAGGGTCTTCCTTATCCAGAATACGATGCAACCATACCACCATCACCCTTGGGGCTCACCCGCTTGGGGCCTCATCAGCATCCTGTGCTCTCGGTCTATCTCCAGGTGCCGGTCAAAGGTCCCCTCCCCCATCAGCTGCTCCAACATTTTGGCCACTTGCGTACGTGCCGGCCTCCACCCCCGATGCCTTTGGGCATCCCCACGATCCTCAAATCATGTCTTCTGGAGCGATTCTGTTCTTAAACAGCCTGGTTGCTGGCTCATGGGCATCCAGGTCAGTTGAATAGTAGATGGGGGTTAAGCTGGGGAACGTTTTGCACGTTGAGCCCGTTTGGCAGGGTTAAAAGGTCTAAACCAATGTTTCTAAGAGAGCCACCGACCGCTCACATCTCATGGCTGCCACTGGAAGTCCGGCATGCATAGTATTAAAACAGTGCTCACTTTGTTTAAATTCTTTTATATGCAATGAAGGTGAAATCACATGCCATAGTTCTATTGTTTAAAACAAGATATTTGGATTTATTTTAAAGATATGGAACAAAATTAAATTATACAGTAAAGACTTGCAAGCCTGTAACAACTCAAGTCACATTGAATGATTGAATCTTGGTTGCAGATTAGATGAAGCAAAGTCAGAATGACTCTGCAATTTGCATCAGCAGCAAATTAGAACGCAAATTGCATGGGTCAGCAACTGTGTCGTTGTAGGTAAGAATTTGCTGCATATGAAAAATATTGATCAGCCTCCAGTTATATAGAACAGAATAACTCGGCCATATCCTACACGACTGGTTAGTGCAGTATAGAGCGCTAAAGGCAGTGGGTGGTGCACCTGTTTGTTACTGGGTGAAGTGGAACTTTGCGCAACAGGTAACATGGATGGCTGTCGAAAGTGGTTACAGGTAACATGGATGGCTGTCGAAAGTAGTTACATGATTTCAGAGCTGACTGGTCCATTTAGGTCATTACTAACTTTAAACTGCTGACACAATCACTGTGGGTCAGTGGTTCGTTTCAGCTCCAGACACACAAGCAGTCAGATGGAAACATTTCAAACTGAAGTAAAAAAGTTTGAAAAGTGAATTTGCACTGCAGTAATGCTGCAGCGCCATACAAAACACGGAGATTAGCTCAGACTGTGCTTAGATTAATGGCCTTGTACAAAAAACTAGGAACAGATTGTGTCAATATGATATGGCAGGTGTGTCAGTTTGACCTAATAAAGGCAGCATAATTGGTCCAAAAAGTAAACACCAGTACGGTCAGTTTTGGCAGGAGTATACGTTTGTTAACATTGTAGGGTGCAAGAAAGAGACAGAATCAATGAGAGCAAGCAAACTTCCTTACACTGAAGCTTCCTGCTGCTGGGTGCCAGTTAAAATAACACTAGTGTCCTGGTCAAGCAGTTTATCCTTGTTACACCAACAAAATGGCATGGGAACACTGCCGATACATTATGACCTGTTCAAATTGTTGAATTGATCACAAGATCAGTTTAACAAGGTGGCACAACATGATATTCGGGTAAGAAGTCAAAATAGTAAATGTCAGATGATACTGTAGCCAGTAAAAATGGCTAACCCCCGATTTAAAATGGCGAACGGCAAAGGCTGATGGGAAAGTCTGCCAACAGGACACAAACGAGCAGCTGCAGGTTGTGTGTATTTACCTCTGGAAAGGCCAGACAAGATCGATACCGGCAACCATCAGCATAACAAAACACCAGCCATCTGCATATTAATGAGCAACCCCCGGGAACAATGAGCAACATTTAGACACATAACCCAGACTCGTCTGCACCAGCAGAAGCCTACACAATGGGAGGTGAACGACCACCTCAGGACCGCCCATCGATCAGGGAACCGCTCCAGCATTGGAGAAAATCGAACCAAGTGATTGGGACAAAGTCCAATCACTTGGAACCAGGTACAGGGTCCGCCCAGAAAGGCGGGAAGCCCCTGGAGACTACAAGAATAGAGTCCAAGTTCAAATCGGCCTTCTCTTCTCGACCGGGTCACTCAGCAACACGAACCAACCCTGGACAGTGACCGGTCCAGCCATCGCTGAAATCTTGTAAGTCTTACTTCAACGCTCGCTATGAGATAGGCGCTCCTAGCTACCAATCTGTACCAACTTCGAATCCCGCAGGCTCAGAACCCGAACGAAAGGCCATTCGTTTCCCTGACCTGGTGGGCCAGTTCCAAGTTAAGTATTGGCCTGTTAGCTGTAGAAGTAGCTTAGATGTAGAATTTATGAATGAGTAGTGATTACTGTGTATAATAAATGTGCTTTGATCCAAATCTTACTAAGCGGTGTATGGGATTATTGATCATTACTCGGACTTGAACCACGTGGCGGTATCACTAAGATACCTGGCGACTCGAGAGCAAAAGGTGATAAAACAGAGCAATTAAACTAAGGCAAAAGTTAGCAACAATACGAGCAGTTCAAACATATCCTTAATCGGTTTAATTAATGGAAATTTGTAATGAGGTGTACAAATGGGTAATATCAATTCGGGTATTTAATAAATGCCAACTTATGTACGTAAAGTAAAATTAGACGGAAAGATGCAATTGGGAGATAAAAGTTCACATTTAAATTCTTATTTCTTTTCAGTCCTAATAATTAAAAATCTAGAAGAATGAAAACCCACACTTTAGTCCCAAAGGGGTTACCGGCAGCAATTAAAAATTATCACCTTGTTAAATAGGTTCTTACACATTGGAGTGGACAGGCCCCAACTTTTTCTAGCATGTTAAATAGTTGCATAACACACATGTACATGCCGTTCCATGTATTTAAATACAAAGTTGCTTCTGGAGGAGCTGGGAAATTTAAGACTATATTTCAATGTAAATGTGGCCATTAAAAGGTGCCGGTGTCCGATTGACGGCTTTTAGCAATGAGTGCTGATGGTTCCAAGCCATTATGAAACCACTTTTGAACAAAAAAAAAAAAAAACGAGTAAAATGTATTATTTGCATATGTTGACATATTTGGGGGCGAAGGCTTTTTCCGCGTCCATAGCTGCCACTATCTCCACCTCTCCCTCCTCCAATGTCATCATTATCACGTTTAAGAGCCGCCGCACATTGGAATTTAACTGCCTGCCCTTTACAAACCCCTTTTGGTCCTCGTGAATCACCCCCGGGACACAGTCCTCAATCCTAGTGGCCAGTACCTTCGCCAATAGCTTAGCATCCACATTGAGGAGCAAAATCAGCCTGTACGATCCACATTGCAGTGGATCCTAGTCTCGCTTTAGGATCAGGGAGATTGTCGCCTCCGACATTGTCAGGGGCAGGGTTCCCTCCTCTCTTGCCTCATTGAAGGTCCTCACTAGTAGCGGGGCCAGCAGGTCCACATATTTTCTGTAGAATTCCACCGGGAACCCATCCGGCCCCGGGGCCTTCCCCACCTGCATGCTCCCCAAACCCTTACTCAACTCCTCCACCCCAATTGGTGCCCCCAAACCAACCACCTCCTGCTCCTCCACCCTCGGGAACCCCAGCTGGTCCAGGAATCGCCTCATCTCCCCTTGGGGGCTGGGATCTGTACAGCTCTTCATAAGTCCTTAAATACCTTATTTATTTTCGTTGCACTTCGAACCGTGGCTCTCCTTCCATCTTTGATTCCCCCTATTTCCCTCGCTGCCGCCCTCTTACGGAGCTGGTGCACCAGCATCCGACTAGCCTTTTCCCCGTACTCGTAAGTCGCCCTTGCGCCTTCCTCCACTGTGCCTCCGCCTTGCCAGTGGTCAGCAGGTCAAACTTCGTCTGGAGCCGTCGCCTTTCCCCAAGTAATCTTTCCTCCGGGGCCTCTGAGTATCTCCTGTCCACTCTCAAAATCTCCCCTACTAACCTCTCCCTTTCCATTCCCTCTATCTTCTCCCTATGAGCCCTGATGGAGATCAGCTCTCCCCTGATCACCGCCTTCAACACCTCCCATACCACCCCCACTCGCACCTCCCCGATGTCGTTGGCCTCCAAGTACCTTTCAATACACCCCCTAACCTTCCCACACCCACCTCATCGGCCAGCAGTCCCACATCCAGCCGCCACAGCGGGCGTTGGTCCCTCTCCTCTCCCAGCTCCAGTTCCACCCAGTGCGGGGCATGGTTTGAAACGGCTATGACCGAATACTCCGTCCCCCCCCCCACTCTCGGGATGAGCGCCCTGCCCAGAACAAAGAAATCTATCCGGGAGTAAGCCTTATGCACGTGGGAGAAAAAAGAAAATTCCCTGGCCTGCGGTCTTGCAAACCTCCATGGGTCCACTCCCCCCATCTGATCCATAAACCCCCTAAGTACCTTGGCCGCCACCGGCCTCCTTCCCGTCCTTGATCTGGAGCAGTCCAGTGCTGGGTCCAGCACTGTGTTGAAGTCCCCTCCCATTATTAGTCCTCCTACCTCCAGGTCCGGAATGCGCCCCAACATGCGCTTCATGAATCCAGCATCATCCCAGTTCGGGGCGTATACATTTACCAACACCACCCACGTCCCTTGCAACCTACCGCTCACCATCACATATCTCCCTCCATTATCCGCTACGATAGTCGTGGCCTCAAATGACACATGCTTTCCCACCAGAATTGCCACCCCTCTATTTTTTGCGTCCAATCCAGAGTGAAATACCTGTCCTACCGATCCCTTTCTTAACCGGACCTGGTCCGCCACCTTCAGGTGTGTCTCTTGGAGCATTGCCACATCTGCCTTCAGCCCCTTCAAGTGCACGAACACTCGAGCCCGCTTCACCGGCCCATTCAGGCCCCTCACGTTGCGCGCGCACACAGCCGACTAGCCATCTCCTTTTCTGGGCCTGACCCTTGCCCACGTCTCCCTCACTCTCCAGTTCCCCAGCTGGGGGACCCCCGTCCCAGCCACCCGTGTCCCGTGTCGGCCAGTGCAGCAGCAACCCTTTCCCCCCCTCCCTCCTCTTTCCTCCCCCCCCCCTCGATCCCCGTCTAGCTTTTTTGCTCCCCCCGTAAGTCAGCTGACACCTGCTAACCCCGGCTTCCCCCGCCATCCCTTTAACCCCCCCGTGTGGGACTCTCCCAATCTATGTACATTCCTTTGTCCCCTTCCCGCCCTTTTTATTTTATTTTTTTTGCCGCGCGAGGTAAAAACCCCGCACTTCCCAAAGCCTGCCCCGCCCCCCATGGCGCTGTCCCTCTCCCCCAGCCCATAGATCCTTTCCTGCGTGTGGTTGACCCCCTATGTACACCAACCGTCATACTTCACCCCTCAAACACCCCCCTCCCACACAGACCCTCAATTAGAGTCCAATTTTTCAGCTAATATAAAAGGTCCACGCCTCTTCGGGCGTTTCGAAGTAGTGGTGTTGGCCATTATGTGTAACCCACAGTCGCACTGGCTGCAACATTCCAAATTTCACCCCTTTCCGGTGCAGCACCGCTTTGGCCCGGTTGAAACCCGCTCTCCGCTTAGCGACCTCCGCGCTCCAGTCCGGGTATATTCTGATCTCCGCATTGTCCCACTTGCTGCTCCGTTCCTTCTTGGCCCATTTCAGGAACCTCTCTGTCCGTAAACCGGTGAAATCTCACCACCATCGCCCTTGGCGGCTCGTTTGCCTTGGGCTTCCTCGCTAGCACTCGGTGCGCCCCATCCAGCTCCAGCAATCCCGGGGGGGGGCCTCCGCGCCCATCAGCGTCCCGATCATTGTGCCCGCATATGCTGCGGCATCAGCCCCCTCCACTCCTTCTGGGTGACCCAGGATCCTCAAGTTGTTTCTCCTTGATCTGTTCTCCAGGTCTTAGTGTCTTCCCGCCCACGTCTTGTGCAGCGCCTTGTGCCGCTCCACTCTCTCCGCCAGGCCCACGAGCTCGTCGCCGTTCTCACTCACTTTTTCCTGGATCTTCACCTCTTGGGCTTTCTGGGTTGCTCCAAGTTTTTCCACCATTGCCAGTATAGGCGCCACCATCTCCTTACGCAACTCCTCGAAGCAGCACTTGATGAACTCTTTCATCTCCTCTCTGTCCGTGGGCGCCGCCATTTTGTTTTTTTCTTCTTTCTTCTCCCGCTGCTCCAGGGCCACTTTCCTCACCGTTTCACTGCGGGTCCGGTCCATGCAGGGCTGTAGTGGGCTTCCTCCGTTCTTCCCCACGGGTTGTTTTTTATTTTATTTTTAAAAACAGGTCTGTTGGGGCTCCGTTAGCAGGCCCAAAAGTCCGTTTCTGCGGGAGCTGCCGACACGCGCGGCTTAGCTCCGCATCGCCGCGACCCGGAAGTCAGAAACAATAATTTCAAAGAAGGCACTTGTATAAAATAAATCTGCTGGGCTCCAGGGATCAAGCAGGAGACTGGAGCTGATTGTTCCAGAGGGCTGGCATGAGCTCAATGGGCCAGATAGTGTTTATTTATGCGTGTTTATTTATGCTTGTGACATAAATAAATGATCTATCAAGGTTAATTCACATAATCAGATGTCTCCAGTCTACAACCTGATGCGTTGAGGTAGGTTAACAATGATCCATAGAAAGGGATACAGATGTTTTACACCCAAGTTACATTTAAATTATTGCATCCATAAACATTCAAGTTGATCCTTAATGTGCATCAAGTTATTCTACATTTAGGTTAGTGCTGCAGGTTACTAGAGACCTTACATGGAAAAGCTGCAAGGTGGTTACGGTGCCTCAGGCAGCATGGAATGCCAATAAAAATGGCACATTTTCTTAGGCCACAAGAAGGAAATGCAAATGAGTCCCCAGGATCCAGGTGACTGAACATGCCTTAATGCTGGAGCGAAATGAAAAAGGAAATCTAAAGATACTTGAAATGTGCAGGAAAATGGCTTTGAGATAGCAGATCAGCCATGATCTAGTTGAATAGCAATGCAGGCACAAGGGTTTGAATGCCTACTCCTGCTCATATTTCCTATGTTCCCAACAGCGAACATGGGTTTCCAGATGGAACGGCATGGGGGCAGCATGGTGGCACAGTGGTTAGCACTGCTGCCTCAGGGATCCGGGTTCAATTCCAGCCTTGGGTGCCTGGAGTTTGCACGTTCCCCCAGGTCTCGTGGGTTCCTCCCACAGTCTAAAGATGTACAGGTTACGTGGACTTGCGATGTAAAAATGTGTCCAAAGATGTGTAGGTTAGGTGGGGTTATGGCAGAGGAGTGGGCCTAGGTAGAATGCACTGGAGGGTCGGTGCAGACTCAATGGGCTGAATTTCCTCCTTCAGCTCGGTTGGTTCTAACACATTTGACAAATGTGCCTCAAGGGGGTGTCAGATAGGGGATATTGGTAGATACGGTGTAAATTAACTTCACAGAAAGCCTTTGCAATAGCTACCCACACAGTAGACTATTGGAGAAGGTTAGAGTCAGAGATTACAGCATGAAAACAGGCCCTTCAGCCCAACTTGTCAATTCTGCCCAGTTTAGTCACTAAGCTAGTCCCAATGGCCCACATTTGGCCCATATCCCTCTAACTGTCTAAATGCTTTTAAAAGACAAAGTTGTACCCGTCTCTACTACCGCCTCTGGCAGGTTGTTCCAGACACTCGCCCTCTGAAAAAATTGTCCCTCTGGACCCTTTTGTATCGCTCCCCTCTCACCTTAAATCTATGCCCTCTAGTTTTAGGGTCCCCCTACCTTTGGGAAAAGACATTGATTATCCACCTCATCTATGCCCCTAACTATTTTAGAGACCTCTACAAGATCACCCCCTAAGCCTCCTAACACTCCAGGGGAAAAAAAGTTCCAGTCTAGCCAGCCTCTTCTTAGACCATCAAGACCTGGTAGCATCCAAATAAATCTTTTTCATTTAATAATATCCTTTTTATAAGGTGACCAGAATTGTACGCAGCAAGTGTGGCCTTACGTTGTACAACAAGACGCCCCAACTCCTGTATTCAATGTTCTGCTCAATGAAACTAAGCATGCCGAATACCTTCTTCACCACCCTTTCCACTGTGACTCCACTTTCAAGGAGCTATGAACCTGAACTTCTAGATCTGTTCTGTAACTCTCCCCAATACCCTACCATTAACTGAGTCGGTCCTGCCCGGATTTTATCCACCAAAATGCATCACCTCACATTTATCCAAATTAAATTCCATCTGCCACCGGCCCATTGATCAAGATCCCATTGCAATCTTAGATTTGCTTCATAGCTCCAGGGTCCCAGGTTCGATTCCCGGCTTGGGACCCTGTCTGTGCGGAATCTGCACGTTCTCCCAGTGTCTGCGTGGGTTTCCTCCGGGTGCTCCGGTTTCCTCCCACAAGTCCCGAAAGACGTGCTCGTTAGGCGATTTGGACACCTTCAGTGTACCCGAACAGGCACCGGAATGTGGCAACTAAGGGATTTTCACAGTAACTTCATTGCAGTGTTAATGTAAGCCTACTTGTGACACTAATAAAGATTATTATGATGAGATAACCTTCTTCACTGTCCACTATGCCACCAATCATGGTGTCATCTGCAAACCTATTAACCATGCCTCCCAAATTCTCATCCAAATCATTAATACAAGTAACAAAATAACAGTGGACCCAGCACTGATCCCTGGGGCACACCGTTGGTCACAGGACTCTAGTTTGAAAAACAACCCCTCTACAACCACCATTCTGTCATCAAGCCAATTTTGTGTCCAATTGGCTTTCACCCCCTGGGTCCAGTGAGGTTTAACATTTATGCAACATCCTACCATGCAGTACCTTGCTAAAGTCCATGTAGACAACGTCGACTGCACTGCCCTCATTTACCTTCTTGGTTACCCCTTCAAAAAAAACAAAAAAAAAAACTAAAATTCGAGAGACATGATTTTCCACCCACAAAGCCATGCTGACTGTCCCCAATCAGTCCTTGCCTCTAAATGCCTGTGGATCCTGTCTCTCAGAATACCTTCTAACAACTTACCCATCACAGACATTAGGCTCTACCGGTCTGTAGTTCCCAGGCTTTTCCCTGCAGTCCTTCTTAAAGGCACAATGTTTGGTACCGTCCAATCTTCAGGCACCTCACCTGTGCCTGTCGACGATTCAAATGTCTCTGCTAGGGGACCCACAATTTCCTGGGATACAGGTCCTGGGATTTAATAACCTTTATGCACTTTAAAACTTCCAGCACCTTCTGTAATATGTACACTCATCAAGACATCACTGTTAATTTCCCCAAGTTCCTAACATCCATGCCTTTCTCAACAGTAAATACTGATGAGAAATATTCATTTAGGATCTCACCCATCTCTTGTGGATCGCACATAGATGATTGTACATGTAGAGGCCCTACTCTCTCCCTAGTTACTCGTTCTTCCTTTATGTATTTGTAGAAGCTCTTTGGGCCTTAATATCCCAAGGCATCCAGGGTTCCCTACTCTAAAAGGAATGCGCTTACCCTGAGCACACTTTTGAAAGCCTCCCACTTACCAACCACCCCTTTTCCTGCCAACAGACTCCTCCACTTACCAACCACCCCTTTTCCTGCCAACAGACTCCTCCAAATCAACTTTTGAAAGTTCCTGTCTAATACCATCAAAATTGGCCTTGCCCCAATTTACAAAGAACAATACAGCACAGGAACAGGCCCTTCGGCCCTCCAAGCCTGTACCGGTCACGATACCACCCTTGGCCAAAACCCTTAGCACTTCCTTGTGCCGTATCCCTTTATACTCATCCTATCCATGTATTTGCCGAGATGCCTTTTGAACGCCGTTAATGTATCTAATTTTTTGGGGGGCCAGACCCATTCATTCTCCATAGCCATCTTAATACTAATGGAATTATGGTCAGTGGTCCCAAAGTGATCTCTCACTAACACTTCTGTCACCTGCCCTTCTTTACTTCCCAAGAGGAGGTTTTGCCCCCTCTATAGTCAGGCCATCCACACATTGAATGAGAAATTCCTCCTGAATACACTCAACACATTTCTCTCCATCCAAACCCCTAATGCTATTGCTGTCCCAGTCAATGTTGGGATTAGCAGAGAAGGTAGCAAATTGGTTGCAGGGAATCAAGGGCAGTTCAAGTACATCAATCATTTGGATAGAGTTAGACAGATTTAGATTTGTCACATGTACAGATTTGTCACATGTCCGATGTACAGTGAAAGTATTGTTCTGTATACAGTCCAGGCAGATCGTTCCATACAACACAGGACATACAAATACAATAAATACACAATGTCTATATAGACGTGAAGCATATGGAGTACAGTGCTACAATAGTAGAGAAGATGCGGCACCATTGATACAGACAGGGGTGCATACAACACTTCACTTCCTGAAGTCAGTTACCAGCTCCTGAATTTTGCTGACATAGAGGGAGACTAGGCTCTTTATCTTTGTTTTCTTCTTTATTCATTCATGGGATGTGGGCGTCGCTGGCTGGGCCAGCATTTATTGCTGAACCTCAAGAACATTTAAGAGTCAACCACATTGTTGTGGGTCTGGAGTCACATGAAGGCCAGGCAAGGATGGCAGATTTCCTTCCCTAACTCGACAATGAATTCCAAATTCCACCAACTAACCTGGTGGGATTCGAACCCAGGTCCCCAGAGCATTACTTGGGAGTCTCTAAATTACTGGTCCAAACAAAACCACTGCCTCTCCTTTTGTACTCATTGTTTGAGATCCGACCTACTACGGTCGTGTCACCAGCAAACTTTTAGATGGAGCCGAATTTCGCCACAGTAGTGTGTGTATAAGGAGTATAGTAGGGTGCTAAGTACACAGCCATAGATTAGTATTACCTTACTTTTGGCATTCAAATTTGAAGGAGGTGTAGGAAATAATTCTGAGAAACAAAGGAAACTACAAGGCGATATGATGGGTTGAAGTGGCAGATCAAACTCATTAAGTATACGGGTACTTTTTGGCAAAATAAAAACTAATAATTACTCCAATGAGCGAGGCAGGGTGGAAGATAAAGGATTTTTGACTTTCCGGTTCAAAAGGAGTTTTAGGCAAGGTTTAGAATCAGGATCAAGACAGAACGATGAATCCATGTGAAACGTGAGTAAGACCCCAGCTGCAGTGGGTGTAGAATTCAGTTTTACAGTCCAAAGACGTGCAGGTTAAGTGGATTGGCCATGTTAAAGGGTGTGAGCGAGAGAGAGTGTGAGCGAGCGAGCATGAGCGAGAGCAAGCCTAAAACTCCAAAAGTTTGAGAAGTTTACAATTTACTTTTGGGGAGTAAGCGACTGAAACAGGACCATCCCAACAATTAAGTATTGTAGCCATGCAAAATGGCTGCATTCCGATTAATCTGGTCAAAACCCAGTTTAAAACGGCTAACCCGAAAGACTGCTGGGAAAAGCAGCCAAGAAGACACAAGCAGGCAGCTGCAGACAGTTTTGCATATTTGGCTCTGGGAAGGTAGCCCAGATCGATACTCAGGGCTATCAACAGCCCATCAACCCAGGTATTCACAGTTGCATTCAGGACTGTTTGCAACCAATCTATTCAGGCATCCACAGTTAAATCGGCTATCCCCGGGAAAAATTGCAACATATTAGCAATTGAATACCGGGCCAGACCTGTCGGCGCCTGCAGTGGCCGAAACAAAGACAGGTGAGCGACCACCCCCCGATCGAGGAATCACCTCACCATTGGACACATCGACCCCAGAGATTGGGGACAGAATCCAATCACTTGGGACTCAGGGTCAAGGGCCGCCCCGGGAGGCGGGAAGCCCCTGGGCCCTATAAAAGTTAAGGTCCAAGTTCAGATCTCGCTCTCTCTCATCTTCACCTGCTCGAGACCTTCGCAAGACCAGCCACCGTGTATAGCAAGTTTGAATCCAGCGATCGCTACCCGGTAGAGACACCTAGCCACCGACCTGTAGCAGCCTTTTGAATCCCGCAGGACAGATTTGATTGGACAAGCCATTCGTTTCCCTGACCTGGTGGGCTCTTCCTAAGTTAAGTATTGGCCAGTAGTGATAGGTTTATTATATAGAAAGTAGTATTTAGGGTATTAATATTGCTTGTTGTATATAATAAATGACCGTTGTTTTAATCCTTACTAAGCGGTGTGCTGTGTTATTAATCATAACCTGAACTTGAACCACGTGGCGGTATCATAAAGATACCTGGCGACTCATGAGCAAAGGTGACCTAAACAGAGCAAATAGACCAAGGTTAAAAAGAGCAACAGTATAGGTCAGATAGGTGGCTGAAGGAAAGGGGAATGAGCGAGAGTTGTGGAAAGGGATTTTGAATAATGAATTGCTGAGCTGAACAGCCAGTTTCCAGATTATGATTTCTATGTCATTTAATCTTGGGTGATGCTCTTGGGCATACAGATTCCATCGGATATATTGCACCATATAGGATGTGGTTAAGGTCCCAGAGATGACCCAAGAGCCAGATATTCACTGTTGGAAGTCAGCTGAATGTTCAGTTTCATGGTACACTGCCAGGGACAGCAAGGGCTTGGAATCAATCAGTCTCCACATCCTCAGGCCAGAACATTTTGCACAGCATAGAAGAGCAAGCAAAAGGTTATGGAGGTGGGAGCGAATATTAATGTTGCTTTTCAAATGGATGGGGCAGAGATGTTAATCTACACTAACCACTGAGTTACCATGCTGTTAGTTCAATCGGTAGTGTACGAGACTCTTAATCTCAGGGTTGTGGGTTCGTGCCCAAGGCTGGGTGCAATTGGTCGGGGCAGCACATGGCACAGTGGTTAGCACGGTTACGTCACAGCTCCAGGGTCCCAGGTTAGATTCCGGCTTGGGTTACTGTGTGCGGAGCCTGCACGTTCTCCCAGTGTCTGCGTGGGTTTCCTCCCACAAGTCCTGAAAGACGTACCGTTAGGTGAATTGGACATTCGGAATTCTCCGGGACATTCGGAATTCTCCTAAAGTGTACCCAAACAGATGCTGGAATGTGGGGACTAGAGGATTTTCACAGTAACTTCACTGCAATTTTAAGCCTACTTGTGACATTAATAAAAAAAAGTATTAGAACAAAGGAACATAAGAACTAGGAACAGTAGGAGGTCATCTGGCCCCTCGAGCCTGCTCCACCATTCAATGAGATCATGGCTGATCTTTTGTGGACTCAGCACCACTTTCCGGCCCGAACACTATAACCCTTAATTCTTCAAAAAACTATCTTTATCTTAAAAACATTTAATGGACTTCCGGTTGCGGCGATGACCAGCTAAGCTGCACGTTTCGGCGGCTCCAGCTCGAACGGACCTTCGGGCTCTTTTAAGAGCCCCAACGGGGATATTTTTCGGGACGAAACCCGGTGTGGGGTGAGACAACAGGGAGTCCCCCCCAGCGAAAAAGAAAAATATCGGCGGCGGCGGCCAGATCGCGAAGAATCCTCGAGGACGGGCAGAAGGAAAAAGGAGCAAGATGGCGGCGGAGGGAGCCCAGGCGACATGGGGGCCGGACCAAGACGAATTTTTGAGACGGTGTGTGGAGCTGCTTAAGAAGGAGGTGCTGACCCCGATGCTACAGGCAATTGAGGGGCTTAAGGAGGCACAAAAGACCCAGGAGATGGAGCTCCGCGTGGTGGAGCAGAAGGTGACGGACAACGAAGACGAGATCCTGGGCCTGGCGGTCAAAACACAGACGCATGAGGCGCTCCACAAAAGTGCATTGAAAGGATTGGAGTCCTAGAAAACAGATCACGGAGAAAGAACCTTCGGATCCTGGGTCTCCCCGAGGGAGTGGAAGGAGCGGACGGCGGGGCTTACGGGAGCACGATGCTACGCTCGCTAATGGGAGCTGAGGCCCCCTCGGGCCCCTTGGAAGTGGAAGGGGCTCATCGGGTCCCTGCGAGGAGACCAAAGGCGGGAGAACGACCTAGGGCGACGATCGTGCGATTTCATCGCTTCAATGACAGAGAGGTGGTTCTGAGATGGGCCAAAAAGGTACGAAGTAGTAGATGGGAGAATGCGGTGGTATGGGTGTACCAGGATTGGAGTGCAGAGGTGGCGAGAAGGAGGGCGGGTTTTAATCGAGCCAAGGAGGTGCTACACAAGAAGGTGAAGTTCGGGATGCTGCAGCCGGCGCGACTGTGGGTCACGCACCAGGAGAGGCATCACTACTTCGAAACGGCGGAAGAAGCATGGACCTTCATTAAAAACGAGAAACTGGATCAGAACTGAGGGACTGATGTTGGAGGGGAAATGACAATGCCGATGTATATAGAGATGTAAATTGGGGAGGGGGAGGACACTAAGAAATGCGGGCGCCGGTGGGCGGGGGAAGAAGAGACATAGGCGGGGGATGGGGAATGGGAGTGGGGCGGCAGAGGGAGCTGCGCCACAAGGGGCGGGATAACTATAGAGAACACGGGGCTTACTGTTCTTGTTCCCGCGCCAGAAAGATGATGGCGGGAAGATAGGCGCAAGGTGGATGGGAGTTCCCCACACGGGGGGGGGGGGGGGGGGGTCAAGGAGAGAGCGGGAGAAGCCAGGGTCAGTTGAAGTCAGCTGACTTTCGGAAGCAATATGGGGGGAGCAATCATGCTAGATGGGGATCTAGCAGGAGACGCACCTGAAGGTGGCGGACCAAGTTAGGTTAAGGAAAGGATGGGTGGGACAGGTGTTCCACTCAGGGCTGGATGCAAAGAACAGAGGGGTGGCCATACTGGTGGGGAAACGGGTGTCATTCGAAGCTAGGAACATTGTAGCAGACAGCGGAGGCAGATATGTGATGGTGAGTGGCAGACTGGAGGGAATGGAGGTAGTGTTGGTTAACGTATATGCCCCGAATTGGGAGGATGCGGGATTTGTGAAGCGGATGCTGGGACGTATCCCGGACCTGGAGGTAGGAAACCTGATAATGGGGGGGGGGGGGGGGAAACTTCAACACCGTGTTGGACCCAGGGTTAGATAGATCTAGATCCGGAAGAAGGCCGGCAGCTGCCAAGGTGCTTAGGGGGTTTATGGACCAAATGGGGGGGGGTGGATCCGTGGCGATTTGTTAGGCCGAAGGCCAAAGAGTTCTCCTTCTTCTCCCATGTTCGCAAGGTGTATTCCCAGATAGATCTTTGTTTTGGGAAGGTCACTGATCTCGAGGGTGGAAGGAACTGAGTATCCAGCCATAGCCGTTTCAGATCATGCCCCACACTGGGTGGACCTGGAACTAGGAGAGGAGAGGGAGCAGCGTTCACTCTGGCGACTGGATGTGGGATTACTGGCGGATGAGGGAGTCTGCGGAAGGGTGCGGGGATGTGTCAAGAGATACCTGGAGGCCAATGACGACAGGGAGGTCCGAGTGGGAGTAGTATGGGAAGCACTAAAGGCGGTGGTCAGAGGAGAGCTGATCTCCATAAGGGCCCACAAGGGGAAAATAGAGGCCAAGGAAAGGGAAAGACTACTGGGGGAGATTTTGAGGGTAGATAAAGAATACGCGGAGGCCCCGGAGGAAGGACTACACAGGGAGAGGCGACGACTCCAGACGGAGTTCGACCTGTTGACCACAAGGAGGGCGGAGGCACAGTGGAGGAAGGCACAGGGGATGAGATATGAATATGGGGAAAAGGCGAGTCGCCTGTTGGCCCATCAGCTGCGAAAGAGGACAGCGGCGAGGGAGATAGGGGGAATTAGGGATGAAAAGGGGGCTATGGTGCGGAGAGCAGGGAAGATAAACGAGGTGTTTAAGACCTTTTACGAGAGACTTTATTAGGTCCCAAACCCCGGAGGGAAAAGAGGAGATGCGGCAGTTTTTGGATCAATTAAGGTTCCAGAGGGTGGAGGAGCAGGAGGTGGAAGGCCTGGGGGCGCCGATTGGGGTGGACGAGGTTACCAAGGGGCTGGGGAACATGCAGGCAGGGAAGGCCCCGGGACCAGATGGGTTCCCGGTGGAATTTTATAGAAAATATGTGGACTTGTTGGCCTGCTGCTGGTAAGGACCTTTAACGAGGCCAGAGAAGGGGGGACCCTACCCCCGATAATGTTGGAGGCGACGATATCGCTAATCTTGAAGCGGGATAAAGATCCGCTGCAGTGCGGGTCCTATAGGCCTATCTCACTGCTAAATGTGGACGCCAAGTTGCTAGCAAAGGTGCTGGCAACGAGGATAGAGGATTGTGTCCCGGGGGTGGTGCACGAAGACCAGACAGGGTTCGTAAAGGGGAGACAACTAAATGTCAACGTGCGACAGCTATTAGGGGTGATAATGATGCCCCCAGTAGAGGGGGAGGCAGAGATAGTGGCGGCAATAGATGCAAAGAAGGCATTTGATAGGGTGGAGTGTGAGTATCTATGGGAGGTGCTGAGGAGGTTCGGGAGCTGGGTTAAACTCCTCTACGGGGCCCCAACGGCAAGTGTGGTCACAGGTCGGAGTATTTTCGACTATACAGGGGAACAAGACAGGGATGCCCGTTGTCCCCATTACTGTTCGCGTTGGCAATTGAACCACTGGCCATAGCGCTGAGAGACTCCAGAAAATGGAGAGGGGGAGAGGAACACCGAGTGTCACTCTACACGGATGACCTACTGCTGTATGTGACGGACCCAGTTTGGGGGGGGGGGGGGGGGGGGGGGGGAAATGACAGAGGTCATGCAGATATTAAGGGAGTTTGGAGATTTCTCGGGATATAGGCTTAACATGGGAAAGAGTGAGCTTTTCGTAATACACCCTGGGGACCAGAGTAGAGGGATAGATGGCCTACCGCTAAGGAGAGTGGAAAGAAACTTCCGATACCTGGGGATTCAGATAGCCAGGAGCTGGGGAACCTTACACAGACTTAATCTGACACGACTGGTGGAACAAATGGAAGAGGATTTCAAAAGGTGGGACATGCAGCCGCTGTCACTGGCGGGCAGAGTGCAGGCAATTAAGATGATGGTCCTCCCGAGGTTCCTATTTGTGTTCCAATGTCTCCCTATACAGATCACTAAGGCCTTTTTTTAAAACATAGATAGGAGCATCACGAGCTTCGTGTGGGCAGGGAAGGTCCCGAGGGTAAGGAGGGGGTTCCTACAACGTAGTAGAGACAGAGGGGGACTGGCGTTGCCGAATTTGGGCGACTACTACTGGGCCGCCAATGTGGCGATGATTCGTAAATGGATGATAGAGGGAGAGGGAGCGGCGTGGAAAAGATTGGAGATGAAGTCCTGTAAAGGGACAAGTTTAAAAGCGCTGGTGACGGCGCCACTACCGCTCTCACCAAAAATGTTTACCACAAACCCAGTGGTGGCGGCAACATTAAGTATCTGGGGGCAATGGAGGCGACAGAGGGGTGTGCTGGGAGCCTCGGTGTGGTCCCCGATCAGGAACAACCATAGGTTTGCCCCAGGGAGGCTGGATGGAGGATTCCAGAGCTGGCACCGGGTAGGAATCAGGAGAGTGGGAGATTTATTTATAGACGGGACGTTTGAGAGCTTGGGAGCGCTGGAGGAAAAGTAGAAGCTGCCCCGGGGAAATTTCTTTAGATATATGCAGGTGAGAGCATTCACGAAACAACTGGTGAGGGAATTTCCACTGCTCCCGACACAAGGGATCCAGGACAGGGTGCTTTCAGGGGTGTGGGTCGGGGAGGGCAAAGTGTCAGAGATATACCGGGAGATGAGAGAAGAGGGGGAGGAGTTGGTGGGCGAACTGAAGGGAAAATGGGAAGAAGAGCTCGGGGAGGAGATTGAGGAGGGTTTGTGGGCTGATGCCCTAAGTAGGGTAAATTCCTCTTCCTCATGTGCCAGGCTTAGCCTGATCCAATTTAAGGTGCTGCATAGAGCACACATAACGGGAGCAAGGTTGAGCAGGTTCCTCGGAGTGGAGGATGAGTGTGGGAGGTGCGGGGGAAGCCCGGCGAACCACACACATGTTTTGGTTGTGTCCGGCACTGGAGGGGTATTGGAGGGGAGTGACCTCGAAGGTGGTGAAGGTCAGGGTCAAACCAGGCTGGGGGGTTAGCTTTATTTGGAGTTGCGGATGAGCCGGGAGTGCAGGAGGCGAAAGAGGCCGATGTCGTGGCCTTTGCGTCCCTAGTAGCCCGGCGTAGGATTTTACTAACGTGGAAGGAAGCGAAAGCCCCCCGGACTGGAGGCCTGGATAAACGATATGGCGGGGTTCATAAAACTGGAGCAGATGAAGTTTGCGCTGAGGGGATTGGCTCAAGGGTTCACCAGGCGGTGGCAACCATTCCTCGACTACCTAGCGGAACGTTAGAGGGAAGATAGATGACCAGCAGCAGCAACCCAGGGGGAGGGGGGGGGGTAAACTGTTTGGGTTTTTGGAGTGGGAGAATGGGCAGGGGGTATTACTTCGTGTTATTTGGTTAGTTTACCATGTTAGTTACACAATGTTATATTGCAGTTATCATGTTACTTGTATTTTTATTTCTTTGATTTGTAAGGGAAAAAATTGTGTTTGAAAAACTTTAATAAAATATATATATTTTTAAAACAACATTTAATGAAGGAGCCTCCACTGCTTCACTGGGCAAGGAATTCCATAGATTCACAACCCTTTAGGTGAAGTTCCTCCTAAACTCAATCCTAAATCTACTTCCCCTTATTTTGAGGCTATGCCCCCTAGTTCTGCTTTCACCCACCAGTGGAAACAACCTGCCCGCACCTATCCCCTTCATAATTTTATATGTTTCTATAAGATCCCCCCTCATCCTTCTAAATTCCAACGAGTACAGTCCCAGTCTACTCAACCTCTCCTCGTAATCCAACCCCTTCAGCTCTGGGATTAACCTAGTGAATCAGCTCTGCACACCCTCCAGTGGACGATAAGGGAATAGTGTAAATAGGCTTTAGAGTGGTTTCACAGGTTGGCGCAATATTGAGGGTTGAAGGGCCTGTACTGCGCTGTAACGTTCTATGTTCCATTAAGTCCTTTCTCAAGTAAGGAGACCAAAACTGAACACAATACTCCAGGTGTGGCCTCACTAACACCTTATACAATTGCAGCATAACCTCCCTAGTCTTAAATTCCAACACTCTAGCAATGAAGGACAAAATTCCATTTACCTTCTTAATCACCTGTAAACCAACTTTTTGCGACTCATGTACTAGCACACCCAGGTCTCTCTGCACAGCAGCACGTTTTAATATTTTATCATTTAAATAATAATCCCTTTTGCTGTTATTCCTATCAAAATGGATAACCTCACATTTGTCAACATTGTATTCCATCTGCCAGACCCTAGCCCATTCACTTAGCCTATCCAAATCCCTCTGCAGACCCAGTATCCCCTGCACTTTTTGCTTTACCACTCATCTTAGTGTCGTCTGCCATCTTGGACACATTGCCCGTGGTCCCCAACTCCAAATCATCTATGTAAATTGTGAACAGTTGTGGGCCCAACACTGATCCCCAAGGGACACCACTAGCTACTGATTGCCAACCAGAGAAACACCCATTAATCCCCACTCTTTGCTTTCTATTAATTAACCAATCCTCTATCCATGCTACTACTTTACCCTTAATGCCATGCATCTTTATCTTATGCAGCAACCTTTTGTGTGGCACCTTGTCAAAGGCTTTCTGGAAATCCAGATATACCACATCCATTGGCTCCCCGTTATCTACCGCCCTGGTAATGTCCTCAAACAATTCCACTAAATTAGTTAGGCATGACCTGCACTTTATGAACCCATGCTGTGTCTGCCCAATGGGACAATTTCCATCCAGATGCCTCGTTAGAAGATTCCAGCATCTTCCCTATTACCGAAGTTAAGCTCACTGGCCTATAATTACCCGCTTTCTGCCTACCTCCTTTTTCAAACAGTGGGTGTCACGTTTGCTAATTTCCAATCCGCCAGGAGCACCCCAGAGTCTAGTGAATTTTGGTAAATTATCACTAGTGCATTTGCAATTTCCCTAGCCATCTCTTTTAGCACTCTGGGATGCATTCCATCAGGGCCAGGAGACTGGTCTACCTTTAGCCCCATTAGCTTGCCCATCACTACCGCCTTGGTGATAACAATCCTCTCAAGGTCCTCACCTGTCATAGCCTCATTTCCATCAGTCATTGGCATGTTATTTGGGTCTTCCACTGTGAAGACCGACCCAAAAAACCTGTTCAGTTCCTCAGCCATTTCCTCATCTCCCATTATTAAATCTTCCTTCTCATCCTCTAAATGACCAATATTTACCTTCACTTTTTTGTTTTATATATTTGTAGAAACTTTTACTATCTATTTTTATATTCTGCGCAAGTTTACTCTCAATCTATCTTACTCTTCTTTTTAGCAGCTTTCTGTTGCCGCCTAAAGATTTCCCAGTCCTCTAGTCTCCCACTAATCTTTGCTACTTTGTATGCTTTTTCCTTCAATTTGATACTCTCACTCATTTCCTTAGATATCCACGGTCAATTTTCCCTCTTTCTACCGTCCTTCCTTTTTGTTGGTATAAGCCTTTGCTGAGCACTGAAAAATCACTTGGAAGGTTCTCCACTGTTTCACCATAAAGTCTTTGTTCCCAGTCTACCTTGGCTAGTTCTGCTCTCATCCCATTGTAATCTCCTTTGTTTAAGCACAAAACACTATTTGATTTTACCTTCCTCACCCTCCATCTGTATTTTAAATTCCACCATATTGTGATCGCTCCTTCCAGGAGGATCCCTAACTAGGAGATCCTGAATCAATCCTGTCTCATTACACAGGACCAGATCAAGGACCGCTTGATCCCTCGTAGGTTCCATTACATACTGTTCTAGGAAACTATCGTGGATACATTCTATGAACTCCTCTTCAAGGCTGCCCTGACCGACCTGGTTAAACCATTCGACATGTAAATTAAAATCCCCCATAATAACTGCTGTACCATTTCTACATGCATCAGTTATTTCGTTGTTTATTGCCTGCCCCACCATAATATTACTATTTGGTGGCCTATAGACTACTCCTATCAGTGACTTTTTCACCTTACTATTCCTGATTTCCACCCAAATGGATTCAACCTTATCCTCCATAGCACCGATGTCATCCCTTACTATTGCCCAGATGTCATCCTTAAATAACACAGCTACACCACCTCCCTTACCATCCACTCTGTCCTACCGAATAGTTTGATACCCTCGGATATTTAACTCCCAGTCGTGACCATCCTTTAACCATGTTTCAGTAATGGCCAATAAATCATAGTAATTCACGATGATTTGCGCCATCAACTCATTTACCATATTCCAAATACTACGAGCATTCAGGTAAAGTACACTTATGTTGGCTTTTTTACCTCTGTTCTGAATCTTAACACCTCGATCAGTAACCTCTCCTAAGTTACATTTCCTCTTAACCTCTCTCCTAATTTTCCTCGTCGTTGAACCTTTATCTTAATGTAACAACCTGCCACGTCGCTTACCATTAATGTTTTTACTTCCAGTATTACTAGTGCTATTCACTCAGCTCCCCTCAGTCACTGTATCTTGTACGGTCATCCTTTTTGATTATGGCTTCTCTGCCTTACACTTTTCCCCCTTACTGCCTTTTGTTTCTGTCCCTGTTTTACTACCTTCCAACTTCCTGTATTGGTTCCCATCCCCCTGCCATATTAGTTTAAACTCTTCCCCAACAGCTCTAGCAAACACCTCCCCTAGGACACGGTTCCAGTCCTGCCCAGGTGCAGACCATCCGGTTTGTACTGGTCCCACCTCCCCCAGAACCAGTTCCAATGCCCCTGGAATTTGAATTCCACCCTCTTGCACCATCTCTCGAGCCACAGTCATCCTATCTATCCTGACATTCCTCCTCTGACTAGCTTGTGGCACTGGTAGCAATCCTGAGATTACTAGCTTTGAGGTCCTACTTTTTAGTTTAACTCCTAACTCCCCGAATTCAGCTTGTAGGAACTCGTCCCGTTTTTTACCTATAAAATCGCTGGTGCCTATGTGCACAATGACAGCAGGCTGTTCACCCCCTTTCCCTCCTTTCTCCCCCTCCCCCCCCCCCACAGAATGTCCTGCAGCCGCTCCGAGACATCCTTGACCTTTGCACCAAGGAGGCAACATACCATCCTGGAGTCTCGATTGCATCCGCAGAACTACCCATCTATTCCCCTTACGATTGAGTCCCCTATCACTAGAGCCCTGCCATTCTTGTCCCTGCCCAGCTGCGCAGCAGAGCCAGCCACGGTGCCATGAACCTGGCCGCTGCTGCCTTCCCCTGGTGAGCCATCTCCCTCAACAGTATCCAAAGCTGTATATCTGTTTTGCAGGGAGATGACCGCAGGGGACACCTGCACTACCTCCTACTCTTGCTCGGTCTTTTGGTCACCCATTTTCTATCTCCCTCAGTACCTTTCACCTGCGGTGTGACCAACTCGCTAAACGTGCTATCCACGACGTCCTCAGCATCGCAGACGCTCCAAAGTGAGTCCATCCACAGCTCCAGAGCCGTCAAGCAGTCTAACAGGAGCTGCAACTGGACACACTTCTTGCACGTGAAGGAGCGAGGGACAGTGGACGTGTCCCTGAGCTCCCACATCGCACACGAGGAGCATGACACGGGTCTGAGATCTCCTGCCATGCCTTAAACCTTTGGGTAACTTCAATAACTACAATTTCCGGGGGGAAAAAACAACCAAGAAAAAAAAAAAAAAAATATACCAATGAAAAGAAAAAGAAAACAGAAAAACTACTTACCAGGGATAAAAAGCACCTCCTCCCCACCCAGCTTTGAAATCCCACCTGGATAAAAATTCCCAAACTCACTCTTAGCTGTGTCTTATCTAGCTCACTGGGAGAACTCAGGAGTGAGTTACAAGTTGCTCTTTTTAAATTGGCCTGAGTTGACTCCCCTCCCCCACCTGCTTTTAGATCAAGGTAGATTAAAAGTGACTGACACTTAATTACCAACCAGTTATGTGAGTGGGTGGGGCAGCCCTGGTTACCCTACACTGCACAATTCTAGATTCATTTAAACTCCTGAAATGTAAAAGGAGCTGGCATACGGATTTGATTCATTTCCCACCTAGATTCAAATACCCAAACTCACTCTTTGCGGTGTCTTCTCTGGCTCACTGGGAGAACTCATTAGGGGCGGCACGGTGGCTAGCACTGCTTCACAGCACCAGGGACTCACGTTCAATTCAGACCTCGGGGTACTGTCAGTGGAGTTTTCCCATACTTCCGTGTCTGTGGGGGGTTTCCTCCAGGTGCTCAGGCTTCCTCCCACAGTCCAAAGATGTGGTTAAGTGGATTGGAAATGCCAAATTGTCCCTAGGTGGGGTTACAAGGCTTAGTGGGAATTGGGCCTAGGTAGGGTGCTTTTTCAGAGGATCGATACAGACTCGATGGGCCGATTGGCCTCCTTCTGCACTGTAGGGATTCAATGATATAATGGTAGTGAAATCCTAACCATTAGACCACCAGGGAAAGAATTATACAGTGTTGCAGCAGTTACTTGATCGTGATCTTACCAAATTCCCCAAAATTAATATGGCCAAATGCAGAAGGTTTTTTGCCGATAACAAGCAATTGAAGGAAAAGTGTAAAGAGAACAAATGTTCACACACAAAAGAACATGCAAGTGTCAGTCACAGAAAGTAGGACACTTGAACCATGTAAATGACAAACTTGTAGAAGCAAATTCAACAAAGATCAGCCTTCAAGTAAAACTTAAAATGAATTTCAAATAAATTTCAAATATCAGGGGCAGGTTTCTCCCAGCCCTGGGCTGGGCAATCCCCGCGACCCCAACGGCAGCACACGGTTCTCCGCGGAGCGGAATCGCCACCATTGGCGCCGCCGTGCTTGGCACAGCGCCAGTCGGGGACCGCTCTATGCGGCCCCCACGCGATTCTCCAGCCTGGGATGGGCTGAGCGATCACAGTTAAAATGCTGAGTCCCACCGGCACCGTCCACACCTGCTTGCAGCCGGTGGGAACTCTGCGCGGAAAGATCGGGTGGCGGCTGGGGGGGGGGGGGGGGGGGGGGGGTGGGGGGGTGGGGGGGGCCTCTGATGCGGCCCGGCCCTCCTCGATCGGGGCCCACCGATCGGCGGGCCAGACTCTTCCTACATGCCGCCCCTGTAGCCCTGCTGCGTCAGGGCCGGCGCGTTGAAGGAGGCCACCACGCATGCGTGGATCCCGCAGCGCCCAGTTCACGCCGGGATTGGCAGCTGGAGCGGCGTGAGCTGCTCCAGCACCGTGCTGGCCACCCATAGGGGCCAGAATTAATCCCGGTAGCGGCCCGTTCACGCCGTCGTAAAACACGACGGTGTGAACACGAGAATCCCGCCCCGGGAGTCTAACTATCTTGAAAAGTGTCTACAGGAAAAGGAAATTGCTGATGAATCAGTATAGTTGCTCGAATGCCAAATTAAAGACCATGGAACTTAAGAGTTCCGATGCAATATGAAGAGCCATAAAAAAAAGGATGAGATGTGGAGTATGGAAGAGCAGGTCCAAAGTCGATAAGGAAGGAAAAGAGTCCAAGGAGCAGTTCGTAACTATGGAGGGAAAATTCCAGAACGAATGGAATTATTACATGGAGTTGAGCTTCCACAGACTCAGAAACAAAGGCAATTGAACTCACTGGCTGAAAAGATTAACAAGCTTGGAAAAGAATTATAAAATAAAAATTTAAAAAAAAAATATTTTGATGAAATTGTGGAAAAAGGAGGTTCCATTTTTCAAACAAAGTGTATGAATGTGTTAAGACTGTGGACTATCCAGAAAATGACTTGAATAAAGGGAGGAAAAAAATACGTATTCATCTGATGGTGATCAAAACAATGAAACAACAAAATCTGTTGTGGGAAAGTGTGAGGAAGATAATTTTGCAACTGGTTGTTAATCAGAAACAGTTTCCAGAACAACATCATGAAACGGAGGAGTAAACGCAAATCTGATGGGAAGGGAAAATCTCAGGACACCAATGGACAGGTAGTGTCCATTTTCTTTTCTATGTAAGCAACATCAAACTTTTTTTTTTATTAAAGTGTTACTGGCAGTACAGGTGCATAAAGATTAACAGAGGATATTAATGGTCAGTGGGAATTTCAGCAAGATCTTTGAATCATGGGGTACAGGAGGAGGAGGTCACTTGGCCCATGGTCACTTTGAAAATGCAGTCAAATTAGTCCATCCACTCTTTTTGTTCCTGCAATTTTGTCCTTTTAGTATTTGTCCAATTTTCCTTTTGAAAAGTTACCATTTAATTTCAGGCCTTTCAGGCAGGGTATTTCAGATAATTGCTTCAACTCTCCTCCCCAACCCCCCCGGTTCTTTCGCCAATGATCTTATAAGGGTATCTGATTTTAAAACTCTCCTGCCAGTGGCAACTGGTTCTCTTCATTTATTCTCGCAAAACCCTTGATGGAGAGGGGGGAAAAATGTTTCATTTAAAACGGACCTTCTTAACTGAGCGAACCAGTGCAACTAATTTGTAGAATGGAGAAAAAAAACCAAGGTATTACATAATCTGCATGCAGCCTGTGGTCAATTTCAATACAGTCAGCTCACTCATTTAATGGACTCTCTTGACAGAGTCCAGGACTGGCAAGTCCAGGACAATCTAATTAGGGCCAAAATGTCTACTGTGGCAAAGTTAACCATCTACTCCTCTAGTACAGTCATTTTCAAAGTCGACCACGGCTTTGAAAATGACTGTACTAGAGGAGTAGATGTTTAACTTTGCCACAATAGACATTTGGCCCTATTAGATTGTCGGGAGGGTCGCGGAGCCATCCAACCGATTGCGGGAATTAATGCACAGCAGCAGTTTTTTTAAATGACTGCCGCGACTGGCTTTCAGAATGTGGTGTGGGCACGCTGCGCATGCATGCCCGCTCAACAGTGTGCAGGCCCAGAGTCCAGCAAGAAACACCACCTCCTCCTGACATCAGCATGCTGACCCAGGGGAAGTTTGAAAAAAAAAAAATTCAATGCAGTCTTCTCGTCTGAAGCAGCAGTGAGCAAGTCACGCGTTCGAATACTGACATTATGTGCTGGGCGCGATTAGGATTCCTCGATTTTGTCAGCAGCAAACAAGCAATGTAATGGGAGGGTAACATTTAAAATGGATTGTAATAAGAAAAGAGGTCCAGAGACACAAACAGGCCAGGAACTCACAACAAAACCTGCTGGAGAGAGTGGCTCAGGAGAATCCACAACAGGACAAAGCAGTGGTGGTGTGAGCTGTTCAGGAGGGTCCACAACAGGACAAAGCAGTGCTGGTGTGAGCTGTTCAGGAGAATCCACAACAGGACAAAGCAGTGGTGGTGTGAGCTGTTCAGGAGGGTCCACAACAGGACAAAGCAGTGGTGGTGTGAGCTGTTCAGGAGAATCCACAACAGGACAAAGCAGTGGTGGTGTGAGCTGTTCAGGAGAATCCACAACAGGACAAAGCAGTGGTGGTGTGAGCTGTTCAGGAGGGTCCACAACAGGACAAAGCAGTGGTGGTGTGTGCTGTTCAGGAGAGTCCACTACAGGACAAAGCAGTGGTGGTGTGAGCTGTTCAGGAGGGTCCACAACAGGACAAAGCAGTGGTGGTGTGATCTGTTCAGGAGGGTCCACAACAGGACAAAGCAGTGTTGGTGTGAGCTGTTCAGGAGAGTCCACTACAGGACAAAGCAGTGGTGGTGTGAGCTGTTCAGGAGAGTCCACAACAGGACAAAGCAGTGGTGGTGTGAGCTGTTCAGGAGGGTCCACAACAGGACAAAGCAGTGGTGGTGTGAGCTGCTCAGGAGAGTCCACAACAGGACAAAGCAGTGCTGGTGCGATCTCCAGGACCTCTGATGAACAACCCATACACAAATGTAACATTGAATAATTGTTATTGTAACAAGTAGGCTTACATTAACACTGCAGTGAGGTTATTGTGAAAAGCCCCTAGTCGCCACATTCCAGCCCCTGTTCATGTACACGGAGGGAGAATTCAGAACATCCAATTCACCTAACAGCATGTGTTTCGGACTTGTGGGATGAAACCGGAGCACCCGGAGGAAACCCACTCAGACACAAGGAGAACGTGCAGACTCAGCACAAACAGTGACCCAAGCCAGGAATCGAACCTTGTACCCTGGCGCTGTGGCAAAGCAAGTAAAATCTTGAGGACCAAGCAGGCGCACCTGTCGCATTAAAAAGGTAAGTGAAAGTGAAAATGCTGGGCCGCAACGGTCGGCTGGCTGGGTTAAAAAAAAAAATTGAAAAACACTGCTCTAGAACCTGGTTCAGGTTGACCAATTTGATTCAGACTTCCCCACTCCAGGCCTGTAATGACCATTTCCCAACAATACAGGGAGGAGTTGGAATTAATGGTCATTTGCAGGTTGGCAAACTGTAACGAGTCGAGTGCCACAAGGATCAGTGTTGGGACCTCAGCTATTTCTGATTCATGTTAATAATTTGGATGAAGGCAGAGCCTTTGCTGATGATACAAAGCTAGTAAGGAAATAAAGTTCCAAGGAGAATAAAAGGGAGGGGTAGACAGGTTAAGCGAGTGGGCAAAAATCTGGCAGAGGGAGCATACGTGGAAAAATGTGAGGTTGCTGGTTCTGGCAGCAGAATAGAAAGACTGAACAAATGTTAATTAGAGTTACTGCAGAATAATAACAACAACAACAGCTTATCACAAGTAGGCATCAATGAAGTTACTGTGAAAACCCCTAGTCGCCACATTCCACCACCTGTTCAGGGAGGCCGGTACAAGAATTGAATCTGCACTGCTGGCCTTGTTCGGCATTACAAGCCAGCTGTTTAGCCCACTGTGCTAAACCAGCACCTTTACACAGTGGAGGGTCCACAGATATGCATCACAGGAAGTCAGTAAGCATGCACCTCGGTAAGTAAATCAAATGTTGGCCTTTATAGCAAGATGTGGAGATGCCGTCGTTGGACTGGGGTGTGCACAGTCTTACAGTCTGGGGTAAGCAGTCTTACAACACCAGGTTAAAGTCCAACAGGTTTGTTTCAAATCACTATAGCTTTCAGAGCACTGCTCCTTCCTCAAGTGAATGACAGGTAGATTCCAGAAACATACATATATATATATTCTCAAGGCAAACTGAATCAGATTTTTGATCAACAAGGCACTTGAAGGATAGGTAGGAAAGTGGATCGATGGGCCGAATTGGTTTACTCCTGTTCCTATTTCCGATGATCGTAATTAAACACGTTGTCCCATAGAAAGTCTCATTGCTATCTTCTTTCCACTCCCATGTTTCCTCTAATACACCAACTCAAAACCCTCATGTATAAAGCGCTCTGCTGGTCTAAGCTCCAAGTCTGAAAATGATGTCCTTTAGTCCTATAGCACTGGGCCCATGTACATTCTCTCCAGCATTTATTTTGCATCTGGCTATTTCCCTCTTATTTAAAAATTATATTCAAACCCCGCTGGCTTCCAGCCTGCTCTGCATCTTGTGAAGCGCATGAAGAGTAGGTGAAGCATGGAGCAGTTTCCTTTGAGGCATCGAAAAGCAATACAGGCTCTTATTCGCCATCCCCAGAAAGCTTATCCGTTAGCCAAGCTCCTGCCGCTTACCTCCCCCGCTCCTGTAACACAGATACGGGAACCTCCAGACGTTTCCCAGCCCCACCGCGTTGCCCACACAGGCCAGCGTGAACTCGAGCTGGCGGCTCCACGTCCCTCTGCCTCGCCGGGGGGTGGAGGGCGACCAGGGGAGCTGTTGAGACGGAGCCTCCGCTCCCCTGTCCGGCTGCAGTCTCACTGCCTCCGCCACCATGGCCCCTTCGTCCGTATTCTGGGCTCCGTGACCCATTGTGTCTGTTGTTCCGTGTCAGTGACTCAGCAGCAGCCTCGAGGGGCGGAGAGCCTGACACGCTGTAAACCTCAGAGCTCTCACCGGCTTTTATACATCAATTTCCTCTCGCAACTCCTCCTTTCAGCCCCACACTTCATCAATACCTCCTGCCCAATCACTTGATCGTGAGGGAGGGGCTCAGGGGAGCCTCTATGTCTTTCTGCTGAAATAATCAGATAGCCACACTACTCTTGAACTTTAAACAGCCTTACTGTTAACTTCTCTGATGTTAATGTCGTTTGACATCCAGATGTTAACAAGTGGCAAGTTACAATTATGGCAAAACATCAAACCATTGATCCCCGATCAAGCATTTCTGCGACCAGGGTCCTCGGGGTTGGGGCGCGGGCGGATCTGGCCCCGGGAGATGCCCCCATGGTGGCCTGGCCCGCGATCGGGGCCCACTCATCCACGGGCGGGCCTGTGCCATGGAGGCACTCTATTCCTCCGCGTCCGCTGCTCTGGTCATCCGTGATGGCCGACGCGGAGAAGAGCCCCCCCCCCCTGCGCATGCGCCGGCGGAGGCCCTTCGGCACCAGTTGGCGTGGTGCCAAGCCCCTTCCCCACCGGCCGACACGGCGCAAACCACTCCTGGGCCGGCCTAGCCCCTGAAGGTGCGGAGGGTTCAGCACCTTTGGGGCGGCCCGACTCCGGAGTGGTTCACACCACTCCTCGGCGCCGGGACCCCCCGCCCTGCTGGGTAGGGGAGAATCTCGCCCCACGTCTTTCGGGACTTGTGGGAGGAAACCAGAGCATCCAGAGGAAACCCACACAGGCACAGGGAGAACGTGCAGACTCCGCACAGGCAGTGACCCACACCGGGAATCGAACCTGGGACCCTGGAGCTGTGAACCAAAAGTGCTAACTACTGTGCTACCGTGCTACATACAGCTGCACCTCCTTTTCCAGAAACATAGTTGCAGAAGAGGCCATAGTCAGGCTGCCATGCTGTTATTGATTGTGTACATTTTTCTAACTGAAAAACTCCCCAATTAAATATTAGGAAGACTGAAGCCATAGTTTTGACCTTCTTTGCCCCAGACACCAACTCCATCCCTCACTGACAACAGTCTGAGACTGAACCAGTCTGTTTGCAATCTGGTATCATAATTGACACCGAGATGACCTCACATTTCAACCATCACAAGACTGCCTAACTCCGCCTCCATAACCTTGACCAACCTTTTCCATGTCTCAGCTTATCTGCTGCTAAAACCATCATTTATGCCTTTGCTCTAGACTTGACTTTTTCAATCCACTCCTGGCTGGCCTCCCACATTCTATCTATGTTCTATCTTAACTGAAGCAAGTCCCGTTCACCACCATCCCTGTGCTTAATGACTTACATTGGCTACTGCTCAAACAAGAAACATCTTGATTTTAAAATTCTTATCCCTGATCTGGCCTTTTCAGCATCATCAATTTTACTCACTCCAACATTGCACCGCCCCCCCCCCCCCTTCAACTGCTTAGGCCCTAAGCACTGGCATTTTCTCCCTAACCTCTTCACCTTGCTCTCCTCCTTTAACACGCTCTTTAATACCCATCTCTTTGACAGATTTTTGGAAACATATCCTTATGTGGCTTATATTTTGTTTTAAGTGTGTTGGGATGTTTAATTATGTTTACTGTTTCAACATATACAAGTTGTTCTTGATGTATGTGTATTTCATTACATTTGGGTTACACAATGCATACAATCTCTGCCACTTGACCAGTTTTGTCTCAAAGGCCAGTTTCTTGAACCTTGGCTCCATGGTAGGACTCTTGCCTCAGGAGTCAGAACACAAAGTGGATTCAAGCCTCACTTCAGAGACTTCAAAACTGCAAGACCATAAGACATAGGAACAGAATTAAGCCATTCGGCCCTTCGAATCTGCTCCGCCATTCAATCATGGCTGATTGGGAATGAGAAACCTTTCTCCTGCCTTCTCTCTGTAACCCCGGTCCAATTATCAAAAACATACCCAACTGTCTTGAAGACACTTGTGACTTGGCCTCCACAGATTTCTTCTGCCTGAAGAAATTCCTCCTCATTTCAGTTTTTCCATCGGAGGCTGTGCCCTCAGGTTCTAGTCTCTCCTACTAGTGGAAACATCTTCTCCAGGTGTCCACTCATAGCTAAGCCTCTCATTATTCTATAAGTTCCAATAAGGTCCCCCTCATCTTCTAAACTCCATCGAGTACAGACCCAGAGTCCACAACTGCTCCTCATATGACAAGCCCTTCATTCCAGGGATCATTCTTGTGAACCTGCTCTAGACCCCCTGAAAGGCCAGCATATCATCCCTTGGATACGGGGCCCAAAACTGCTCACAATTTTCCAAAAGGGGATCTGACCAGAGCCTTATACAGTCTCAGCAGTACATTCCTACTCGTGTATTGTAGCCCTCTCAAAATGAATGCCAAATTTGCATTTGTCTTCCTAATTTCCAACTGAACCTGCATGCTAACTTCAAAGGAATCTTGAACTAGGACTCCTAAGTCCCTTTGTGCTTCAGATTTCCGAAGCCTTTCCCCATTTAGAAAATAATCTATGCCTCTATTCTTCCGAGCAAAGTGCAAAAACCTCACACTTTTCCACATTGTGCAAAGAAGTGGCAGATGGAATACAACCTCCTAGCCTGTCCAGGTCCTTCTGCATCTTCTTTGCTTCCTCAACACAACCTGTCCCTCTACATATATTTGTATCATCTGAAAACTTAGCAAGAATGTCCTCAGTTCCTTCTTCCAGATCGTTCATGTAAATTGCGAATAGCTGTGGTCCCAACACTGACCTGTGCAGAACACTGCCAGTCACCGGCTGCCATCCTGAAGAAGACACCTCTATCCCTACTCTCTACCTTCTGCCAGTCAGCCAATCCTCTATCCATGCCAGTACCTAGTCCCTAACACCATGGGCTCTTATCTTATTTAGCAGCCTCCTATAAGGCACCTTAGGCCTTCTGGAAATCCAAATAGATCATGTCCACTGGCTCTCCTTTGTCTAACGTCCTCGTTACCTCCTCAAAGAAATCCTTTTTAAAATAAATTTAGAGTACCCAATTATTTTCTTTTTTCAATTAAGGGGAAATTTGGTGTGGCCAATCCACCAAACCAGCACATTTTTGGGTTGTAGGAGTGAAACCCACGCAGACACGGGGAGAATGTGCCAACTCCACACGGACAGTGACCCAGGGCCGGGATTCCAACCCGGGTCCTCAGTGCCGGAGGCAGCAGTGTTAACCACTGCGCCACCGCACCGCCCCCTCCTCAAGAGCTCCTAACAGATTTGTCAGGCGTGACCTCTCCTTTACGAAGTCGTGTTGACTCAGCCCTATTTACCATTCACGTCCAAGTACTCTGCAATCTCATCCTTAATAATAAGAACGTAAGAACATAAGAACTAGGAGCAGGGGTAGGCCATCTGGCCCCTCGAGCCTGTTCCACCATTCAATGAGATCATGGCTGATCTTTTGTGGACTCAGCTCCACTTTCCGGCCCGAACACCATAACCCTTAATCCCTTTATTCTTCAAAATACTATCTATCTTTATCTGAAAAACATTTAATGAAGGAGCCTCTACTGCTTCACTGGGCAAGGAATTCCGTAGATTCACAACCCTTTGGGTGAACTCACAAATCCTAAACTCAGTCCTAAATCTACTTCCCCTTATTTTGAGGCTATGCCCCCTCGTTCTGCTTTCACTCGCCAGTGGAAACAACCTGCCCGCATCTATCCTATCTATTCCCTTCATAATTTTATATGTTTCTATAAGATCCCCCCCTCTTCCTTCTAAATTCCAACGAGTACAGTCCCAGTCTACTCAACCTCTCCTCGTAATCCAACCCCTTCAGCTCTGGGGTTAACCTAGTGAATCTCCTCTGCACACCCTCCAGCGCCAGTACGTCCTTTCTCAGGTAAGGAGACCAAAACTGAACACAATACTCCAGGTGTGGCCTCACTAACACCTTATACAATTGCAGCATTACCTCCCTAGTCTTAAACTCCATCCCTCTAGCAATGAAGGACAAAAATTCCATTTGTCTTCTTAATCACCTGTTGCACCTGTAAACCAACTTTTTGCGACTCATACACTAGCACACCCAGGTCTCTCTGCACAGCAGCATGTTTTAATATTTTATCATTTAAATAATAATCCCTTTTGCTGTTATTCCTACCAAAATGGATAACCTCACATTTGTCAACATTGTATTCCGTCTGCCAGACCCTAGCCCATTCACTTAACCTATCCAAATCCCTCTGCAGACTTCCGGTATCCTCTGCACTTTTTGCTTTACCACTCATCTTAGTGTCGTCTGCAAACTTGGACACATTGCCCTTGGTCCCCAACTCCAAATCATCTATGTAAATTCTGAACAATTGTGGGTCCAACACTGATCCCTGAGGGACACCACTAGCTACTGATTGCCAACCAGAGAAACACCCATTAATCCCCACTCTTTGCTTTCTATTAATTAACCAATCCTCTATCCATGCTACTACTTTACCCTTAATGCCATGCATCTTTATCTTATGCAGCAACCTTTTGTGTGGCACCTTGTCAAAGGCTTTCTGGAAATCCAGATATACCACATCCATTGGCTCCCCGTTATCTACCGCATTGTTAATGTCCTCAAAAAATTCCACTAAATTAGTTAGGCACGACCTGCCCTTTAGGAACCCATGCTGCGTCTGCCCAATGGGACAATTTCCATCCAGATACCTCGCTACTTCTTCCTTGATGATAGATTCCAGAATCTTCCCTACTACCGAAGTTAAGCTAACTGGCCTATAATTACCCGCTTTCTGCCTACCTCCTTTTTTAAACAGTGCTGTCACGTTTGCTAATTTCCAATCCACCAGGACAATGAATGAATGAATGAAAATCGCTTATTGTCACAAGTAGGCTTCAATGAAGTTACTGTGAAAAGCCCCTAGTCGCCACATTCCGGCGCCTGTTCGGGGAGGCTGTTACGGGAATTGAACCGTGCTGCTGGCCTGCCTTGGTCTGCTTTCAAAGCCAGCGATTTAGCCCTGTGCTAACCACCCCAGAGTGTAGTGAATTTTGGTAAATTATCATTAGTGCATTTGCCATTTCCCTAATCATCTCTTTTATCACTCTGGGATGTATTCCATCACGGCCAGGAGACCTGTCTACCTTTAGCCCCATTAGCTTGCCCATCACGACCTACTTAGTGATAAAAATCATCTCAAGGTTCTCACCTGTCAAAGCCTCATTTCCATCAGTCACTGGCATGTTATTTGTGTCTTCCACTGTGAAGACCGACCCAAAAATCCTGTTCAGTTCCTCAGCCATTTCCTCATCTCCCATTATTAAATCACCCTTCTCATCCTCTAATGGACTCTAAATGTTTACCAATGACCAAAGTCAGGCTAACCGGCCTATGATTTCCTGTCTTCTGCCTCCCTCCCTTACAGGGTATTGCAATAGCTATTTTTCAGTTCTCTGGGACCCTCCCTTCCTCCTGACTTTCCTGACAGATCACCACCAATGCCTCCACAATCTCCTCAGTTATCACCTTCAGAACCTGGGGTATAGCCCATCTGGTCGGGTGATTTATCCACCTTCAAATCTTCCAGCTTCCACAGCACCTTATCCTTGGTAAAGGAAACTACACTCACCTCTGCCCCCTGAGGTTATGCCATTGGTGTCTTCCGCCATGAAGACTGATGCAAAGTACCTATTCAGTTCCTCTGACATTTATGTTCCCCATTACTTCTTCTCCAGCCTCATTTTATGGGTGACACGGTAGCACAGTGTTTAGCACAGTTGCTTCACTGCTCCAGGGTTACAGGTTTGATTCCCTGCTGGGACACTGTCTGTGCGGAATCTGCACGTTCTCCCCTTGTCTGCGTGGGTTTCCTCCAGGTGCTCCGGTTTCCTCCCACAGTCCAAAGATGTGCAGGTTAGGTGGATTGGCCATGATAAATTGCCCTTAGTGTCAAAAAAGCTTAGGTGGGGTTATTGGGTTACGGGGATGATGCACGATCAATTGAACAAAGACTAGAGTTGGATACAACTGAGGCTTTATTGCTCTAAGATGTGTGGCCTCCCACAGCAGCTGGTGAAATGGCTGCTGAATGGAGGACACGCATATTTATACTCCGCCTACTGGGTGGAGCCAGCGGGCAGGGACGACCGAAGAACCTGTAGTACAGGTCCTACCTTACATCACCTAATACAGGTGCAACAGTGGTTTACCACATTTACCCCCTGTTAAAAGTGAGTCCGGCGGGGGTGGTGGAGAACTATATGCAGGAATGAATCTATATTTACAGTACTTGAGCAGAAAAAAAATGTCTTTTGAAGTCCGGTTAAAGTTAGAGGTTTAATCGGACCGGTGCGTTGATGTTCCGCTGGGAGCGACGTAGCGGTGGCGGCGATGTCGATGCTGGCGATGTCAATGCTGGCCCGATGTTCGGTGACTCCGGGAGCGTGCCGAAATCCACTTCATCCTCGGGCGTGGGCAGGGGAAGGAGGAATGGTCCTGGTGGGATTAATGCTGGGAGCACCGGGGGAGGGGAGGGTGGCGCCGGGCCAGAGGGGTGTGTGTGTGTGGAACCTGCTGGTGCCAGGTCCCTGAGGGAGACAGTATCCTGGCGGCCGTCGGTGTACGCCACGTAGGCATACTGGGGGTTCGCATGGAGCAATTGCACCCTCTCCACCAATGGGTCCGCCTTGTGGAGTTGGTCGTGCCTACGGAGCAGGACTGGTCCTGGAGCTGCGAGCCAAGTCAGGAGCGACACCCCAGATGTGGACTTCCTGGGGAAGGCAAAAAGACGTTCATGGGGTGTGTTGTTAGTGGCGCTGCACAGTAGTGATCGAATGGAGTGTAGTGCATCAGGGAGGACCTCCTGCCAGCAAGAGGCTGGGAGGTTCCTGGACCGTAGGGCCAGTTGGACGGCCCTCCATACCGTACCGTTCTCCCTCTCTACCTGCCCGTTTCCCCGGGGGTTATAGCTGGTCGTCCTGCTGGAGGCGATACCCCTGCTGAGCAGGAACTGACGCAGCTCATCGCTCATGAATGAAGATCCCCTGTCACTGTGGATGTAGGCGGGGAAACCAAACAGGGCGAAGATAGTGTTTAGGGCTATGATGACGGTGGCAGACGTCAGATCGGGGCATGGGATGGCGAAGGGGAATCTGGCGTACTCATCGACCACACTGAGAATATCCGTGTTTTGGTCGGTGGAGGGGAGGGGCCCTTTGAAATCCACGCTGAGGCGTTCAAAGGGGCGGGAGGCCTTCACCAGGCACGCACGGTCCGGCTGGTAGAAGTGCAGCTTGCACTCCGCACAGACCTGGCAGTCCCTGGTGATTGTCCGTACTTCCTCGACGGAGTAGGGCTGACTGCGAGCCTTGACAAAATGGTACAACCGTGTGACTCCCGGGTGACAAAGGCTGTCGTGCAGGGCCCAGAGTCAATCTACTTGTGCGCTGGCACATGTACCTCGTTGAGTTTGCTGGGGCGATACAAAATCCCGTAATTATAGGTGGAGAGCTCGATCCTCCACCTCAAGATTTTATTGTCTTTGATCTTGCCGGTCTTTGACGGTTGGTCAGTGAGGAGGGTGAATCTCCTGCTGGCCAGGTAATGCCTCTAGTGCCACACAGCCTCAACAATAGCTTGGGCCTTTTTTTCGACGGATGAGTGCCGAATTTCTGAGGCATGAAGTGTGCGGGAGAAGAATGCCACGGGTCTGCCTGATTGAGGATGGCGGCTAGGGCGACATCTGATGCGTCGCTCTCTACTTGAAAGGGCAGTGTCTCGTCTACTGAGTGCATCCCGGCCTTGGCGATATCGGCTCTGATACGGGCGAAGGCCTGCTGTGCCTCGGCCGCCAGGGGAAAGTGTGTGGACTGTATGAGTGGGCGGGCCTTGTCCGCATAGTTTGGGACCCACTGGGCTTAGTACGAGAAGAACCCCAGGCAGCGTTTGAGGGCCTTGGGGCAGTGGGGGAGGGGAAGCTCCATGAGGGGGCGCATGCGGTCGGGATCGGGCCCCAGAACTCCGTTCTGGACAACATAGCCGAGGATGGCTAAGCGGGTCGTGCTAAACACGCACTTCTCCTTGTTGTAGGTGAGGTTGAGGAGAGTGTCGGTGTGGAGAAATTTGGCAAGGTTGGCATCGTGGTCTTGCTGGTCATGGCCGCAGATGGTGACGTTGTCTAGGTACGGAAAGGTGGCCCGCAAACCGTACTGGTCGACCATTCGGTCCATCTCCCTTTGGAACACCGAGATCCCGTTAATGACGCCGAAGGGATCCCTGAGGAAGCGATAGAGACGACCGTCCGCCTCGAAAGCAGTGTATGGACGGTCCGAGTTACGAATGGGGAGCTGGTGGTAGGCGGATTTGAGGTCTACCGTTGACAAGACCCGGTACTGTGCAATCTGATTGACCATATCAGATATGCGTGGGAGGGGGTACGCGTCGAGCTGCGTGTACCGATTGATGGTCTGGCTGGTGTCCACGACCATTCTGTGTTTCTCCCCAGTTTTTACGGCTGCCACTTGGGCTCTCCAGCAGCTGTTGCTGGCCTCGATGATGCCTTCCCGAAGCAGCCGCTGGACCTCGGACCTGATGAAGGTCCTGTCCTGGGTGCTGTACCGTCTGCTCCTGGTGGCGACGTGTTTGCAATCCGGGGTTAGATTTGCGAAGAGAGAAGGCGGATCGACCTTTAGGGTCGCGAGGCCGCACAAAGTGAGGGTTGGTAGGGGCACGCCGAATTTGAAGGTTAGGCTCAACCGTGAGTACAGGATCTGTATCTTCTGAGTTCCGGAACAGGGGTGGTCGCTGAGTTGATGTGCGCCTCGAAGCAAGCTAGCCAGTGATTAAAGTCCTTTTTGGCGTCGCTTGATTACGTATCCAGTGGATTGCAGGCGACCTGGCTTGATACGGAGGTCCACCTTTTAGGAAACCTTAGAGCAATAAATTGATGCACAATCAATTGAACAAAGACGAGAGTTGGATACAACTGAGGCTTTATTGCTCTAAGATGTGTGGCCTCCCACAGCAGCTGGCGAAAAGTTGCTGAATGGAGGACACACATATTTATACTCCGCCTACTGGGCGGAGCCAGCAGGCAGGGACTACCGGCGAACCTATAGTACAGGTCCTACCTTACATCACCTAATATAGGCACAACAGTGGTTTACCACAGGGGATAAGGTGGAGGCTTAAGTATGGTGCTCTTTCCAAGAGTCGGTGCAGACTTGATGGGCCGAATGACCTCCTTCTGCACTGTAAAAAAAAAATTCTATGATTTTCCAGTGGTCCAGCCTCATTTTCCACTCGGATCCCCAGATATCTAAACCTGGATCCATTTTCCAGTGCTCCAATGTCCATTCTTGCCTCTCTGTTACCTTTAATATATCGGGAAAAAACCTCTTGCAATCTTTACTAGCTAGCTTACACTTATTTCATCTTCTCCACCCCCCCCCCCTTATTGCTTTTTTAGTTGTCCTCTGCTTGTTTTTAAAGGTTTCCCAATTCTTTGTCTTCCCACTAATCCTCACCACATTGTATGCTTTTTCTGACCACAGATCTGCTCCTCCACCGCGCCCCCCCCCCCCCTCCATAATTGCCAACAACGCCTTTTCCACCCCCGAAGGGGAAACGACTTTGGCTTAGATCGGTCAAGTTTCAGGTTCAAAACACAATTCAAATCTCCCCACAAAATCAGCTGTTGCATGTCCAAATCCGATATTGTGACCAATATCTCCTCATAAATGCTACACTGAGTCAATTTGGGGCATATATATTCACCAGCACCACTGACTTCCTGCTTCCCGGATCTGCCACCACCTGTCCCACTAGAAAACAGTCCCTCTTATAAAAATTACCACCCTCTGGGATCTGCTATTGAAGCCCGAGTGGAACACCTGGCTCACCCAAACCTTCCATAGCCTAGTCGGATCCCTCACCCGCAGGTGGGTCTCCTATAAAAGCCACTACATCGGCCCTTAAATTCTTCAGAAAACGCTCAATTATTTCACTGGGCCCCCAGACCTCTTAACGTTCCAAGTGACTGTTCTGGTCGGGGGTCTATCACCTCCGCTCCCCCTCTCAAATCAGTGATTTCCACTATGAGGAATTGTCCTGTTCTCATTCCAAATGACTAGACCAAAGGCCCACCCAAGGTGGCCACCAATCCCACTCATAAAAGTGAGACAAAGAAAAACCCCTGGTCACCGTTAGCACTCCCCCTCTCCCAACCTAAAAACCTTCAGACCTACAGTTCTCCCTCTTTGCCAACCTCCTCCCCCCACCAAACAAACACCTAGGCTCATCGAAACCCATCTAAGCCAGGTCCCACAGGCCGCAGCCTCTGCCCCCACCTCACTTCCGTTCACTAGCTGAGACCTAACTGCTAGTGAGGTAGCCCCCTCCGCTAAGGCACACACCTAAAGAAGAAAAAAAGAGAAGCTCCCCCACCTGCCTGCCTCCACAGCAAAGGAATAACTCAAACAAAAGCCCTTGTAATTCTCAACATCTGACCATGGGCCTTGTATTATCCATACTGCTGCCTTAACCATTACCCCTGACTACATTGGGGAAGGATGGGAGTACCTAACAACATATGCACAGGATACGAAGAAACTCCAAATAACCCAAAATATATACAGACTACTGAAACATCACCAAGCAAACCCTTTCCATCCACACCCATTAAAGTCCTAGTCTGTTCATCCACTCCCCCGCCAGCTTTGCAAACTTATGGGGAAAACATTTGGTTGACCTCAGGCCCTCCACCCCCTCATGATCCTGAGGTTCTGTCTCCTCGACCTGTTCTCCGGGTCCTTGACCTTTGCCCTCAGGTTAATGTCTCTCTCCTCCACCAGCAGCATCGCTGCATCCAAAGAGGCAATTTGGTCACTATGCCGCAACAAGATTCCCTCCACATTTTCAGCACCTCTCCATGCTCTTTCCCGGCCTCCAAAGTTTTTCCCAACTTCTCCCTTATCGGGTTAAGTGCTTCCTCAATAGATTTTGGTCTCCATCATCTCCTTTCCTTGTCTTTCAAAATGCTTTTTGAATTAGTGTGCCATTGCCTAAGTCAGCGTTTCCACTGTGAAACGAGGGGCCACACCAACCGAGGTCATCTCTGCCATCTTCCCTCCCAGAGAGCTTTGGGGGCATGAGGGGAAAAGTCTCTACATTTATATTACGTTGTAATTTTGTTCATGACAATCCCAACTGCTGCTTGATTGTAATATTTTTAAACTTAGTTCCATCCATTATATAATCGGGAGAAACTTTTAATAGACAGGTGACTCCCAGATGGCAAGTTTTTAAAGAATAAATTTAGAATACTCAATTATATTTTTCCAATTAAGGGGCAATTTGGTGTGGCCAATTCACCTAACCTACACATCTTTGGGTTGTGGGGATGAAACCCATGTAGACACGGGTAAAATGTGCAAACTCTACACAGACAGTGACACGGGGCCGGGATCGACCCAGGGTCCTCATCGCTGTAGGCAGCAGTGCTAACCACTGCACCACCGTGCCGCCTCCCAGGTGGCAAGTTTAATGAATAAGGCAGGAATATCCAGCAGCATTGGACAGGCAATTGACAGAAACACACTTTGTTACTGCCCACATTCTTTTGAGTTTAGGAGCGGGATGTCTTGCAGTTATACAGGGCCCTGGTGACACCACACTTTGAGCATTGTGTGCAGTTTTGGTCTCCTAGTTTGAGGAAGGACATTCTTGCTATTGAGGGGTCTAGCGAAGGTTCACCAGGCTAATTCCCGGGATGGCAGGACTGACATATGAAGAAAGACTGGATCAACTGGAGTTTACAAAAAAAAATGAGAGGGGATCTCATAGAAACATATAAACTCCTGATGGAAGTGAACAGGCTAGATGCAGGAAGCATGTTCCCGATGTTGGGGACACCCATAACTAGGGGTCACAGTCTAAGAATAAGGGGTAAGCCATTCAGGACTGAGATGAGGAAGAACTTCTTCTCTCAGAGAGTTGTGAACTTGTGGAATTCTCTACCACAGAAAGCTGGGGGGCCAGTTCGTTGGATAAATTCAAGAGGGAGCTGGCTAAAGGGATCAAGGGGTAAGGAGAGAAAGCGTGAGTGGGATACTGAATTTGCATGATCAGCCATGATCATATTGAATAGTGGTGCAGGCTCAACGGGCCGAATGGCCTAATTCTGCACCAATTTTCTAATTTCCATGCAATTGGGGCACCATTCTAATGTCAATAGCAAGCTAGGGTGTGGTTTCTTTAACGCAGGATCGACAAACTTTCCAGATTACTGGATGCTCGTGGAATAGGCTTGACTCTTTCAAGCTCAGCCTCCTGCAATCTGGGTGATCTTGGTGCTTTAAATGTAAGGTGCCCCCCCCTTACCCACTTCATAACATTACTGACTGCTGTTCAGAGAAGAAATGAACACCACCCACTTCTGGGACAGGCTTAGGGAATTTTAAAGTGGCACACAAACAACCTACAGGATGCTTGTATTTGGTCTGTCAAATGAATGGTGCAGACATGAACCTAGGCTTTCTTGATTGGGGAAGCCTCTCCAGTTTGATTCAGAACTTCATCCATCATGGAGGTGTCCTCCCGACCCCATTCAAAATTTCAGTGCAGGATCAGTTGGGGCTGCTGCAGAGTTTGAGGGCTCACCATTAGGGAGTGATGCTGAACAGGCCTGGTAACCATCAACAGTGAACCTTGGAGAAAAGGTACATCCATAACGGTAACACCCGACATATCTACTTTTCTTGAACAAGCTGCTAAAAAACCTGGCATTATACAAGCTGAACAGTGGGACAGAATATAAAAAGATATGCACAACAGACCCTGTGTGCGTGTTATATAAGTGGCCTGCCAGGAATAAAGGAAAAGACAGCCTCTCTATCTGATGTGCTTACAAATGCTGTTTGTTTTCAGGCTAAAATGCTACTTCTGGGGTCCTTGCACAGAAATGCATCAGGGAGAATTGCACTCGTACCACTTGGAAAAATTCCTTGGCCTTCTGTGCTAGCATGTGATTTTGGACACATGGGCCAAGCAGGTGACCCTGCAACCTGCGTTCAAGCAAAGGTGAAATAATAGGATGCACCTGCCATTGTCAATCAATTTGCAGGCATCGGCCCATTGATGGGATAACATACATAAAGCCAACAAGCTCAATCACACTTCAGAAAGGAGGGAGGCATGACAGATAATGTCCTGGAGATAATGGCCAATTGGCTCACTTATGGTCAGTGACTCATCGCCTGCTGATTCCAATCCTATAGATTCCTCCAAGAATCCGAATCGGTGGCTGTGTCTGATCATTTTGTTTGCAGCAAGCCAAAAACAAAGAAGACAATGACCTGATACACTGTTGGCGATAATGCTTCCCTTTGCTCAGACTAATCAATTACCTGATACACTGTTGGCGATAATGCTTCCCTTTGCTCAGACTAATCAATTACCTGATACACTGTTGGCGATAATGCTTCCCTTTGCTCAGACTAATTCTACCAAATATGTTCAAGGACTAAAAATAGCGTTCAAAAATATTTAAATCGAGCAGAGCATTTTAACTTTCCCAGGCTTTGTTTCAAATTTTCTCATCAAGGTTGTACTCATGTGGTGTGTGTGTGTGTCGTCTCCTCCTGTTCTCAATCCTTTCTCTATTGCTCACTTTCCATTCACTTAGCCTTTCCGTCTCAGACTGTACATTCCTCAGACTGTACATTCTGCCTCAGGCTGTACATTCCAGCTCCACAGTTCTTCCTGGTCCACACACATCCACATATGGCTTCCATTCATGTCATGTTCCATGGAAAACAATGCTTCCCTTCTAGGTTCAAACAGTATCACTGAGTACATCAGCTGGTGAGCGTTTGATAAAACACGTGGCTTCTACTGGTTACCTAACTGTATGATAAAAGAATACTGTTTATCATAAGGACCAACATTTTATGTTGTACGCAATTGAGATTTGTTCCTGTAGGAACTGATACGGAACAATATCTATGGCTGTCAGTAGTGTGAGCATGACTCAGCAACTCTAGTCTCCAGGCAACACCAGAAGCTGGTCAAAATGAAATAAAGCCTAAAGTCTGCCGCTAATAAACATACAGAGTACTTCACACCTTTGTTCTACTCTGACACAGTAGAACCCTCACCTCATCCCCTGTGAATTACGTTGTAGTTGTATTAAAACAACCTATTTAACTCAGTTGAAATGTTTAAATTCAGTCTAATACTGTAATTGGATAGTGGCTACACATAAAGCTGTTTCATAGCTTTAGAAAATCATAGGACATCTGTGAAATGATCTTACAGTTGGCCTGGCCTCATGGTTTTGGCACTTGTCAAATCTTTGGAACAGGATCACTCAATGATATCACAGAAGGAGGCCATGTGGCCCATCGTGCTGGTGACAGCATTTCGAAAAACATATCAAATAAAAAGTTGTAATTGACTGCTTCCATTATCCTTTCAGGAGTATATTTCTGCTCATATTGGCTCAGATTTTCTGGTCAGTGGCTGTGGTGAATGGAACGACTGTTAATTCACCAGTGCACTGTGATATCATGTTACTGCTGTCTCGTGTTACGTTATGTGTTTAACCCTGTGGGCTCCACCTATAGGCCATTGTACCGCTTCACCCACAAGGGGATTCAACGTGTCTCAGTGAATTGATGGTCACATCAATTTAATCAGCTTAAAATACTACTATGGAATCAGCCCTCAAACCTGATAGACTGGAACTCGATCCACAGGCCTCGGAGGCGGGAGAAATTTTTTCGCACTGGCTTTGATGTTTCAAGGCCTAACTCGCTGCGTCGTCTACGCCATCCGTCACGGACGAACAGAAACAGTCTTCTCCATGCACGGGTGAGCTCGATGGCGCCGTGTCCTATACAGAGGCACTCGCACTACTCGAATGCATATATGTACGGCCCGTGAACGAGGTCTACGCGCGACACATCTTCACCACTCACCGCCAGCGCCCTGGGGAGTCGCTAGATGACTACCTACGCGACCTCAAAGCCCTCGCGCGCAACTGCAACTACCAGGCCGTTGCGGCCCCTCAGCATATGGCGCTCGCTATCCGAGACGTTTACGCGGCGGGGGTCCGATCGAACTATGTAAGACAGCGCCTGCTCGAAAAAGGGGCCCAGGACCTGGAGGACACGGTAACATTAGCTACCTCTCTGGAGGTCGCATTTCAGAGCCTTACTGCGTTCCCCGCCGACCACACGACCCCCTCGTGGGCCCCCGACCAGAGACTACCCCAGGCTTGTGCCGCGCAGCCACCTGCCCATCATGGGGGGCTGCCCTGCTATTTTTGCGGCCAGTCCCAACATCCCCGACAGCACTGCCGGCCCGCAACGCGAACTGTCGTAACTGCGTGCGAAAAGGACACTTCGCCAAGGTCTGCCTGGCCAGGTCTAAAACCTCGAACTCACAGACCCGATCCACAGACCCACAGGCCCGCAGACCCCGCAAAGTGGCAGCGTGTCTGCCGACTCCGCCTCCGCACAACAACACGTGCGACTCATGGGGGCCGCCATCTTGGCCATCCTCCCCCACGCGGACGGCCATATGCGATCCATGGGGGCCGCCATCCTGGACACCATCGTTCTCACCACCCGCCACACTTGACCAACGGGGGCCGCCATCTTGGGCGCCATCTGCTACACTGCCCGAGATGTACGAACGACATGGACAGCAGCCATTGCGGGGCCGCCCCAGCACCTCCGATCACGCCGCCGGCTACCCCCAGCTCAGCGCGGTCACCCTGGACCAGTCGCGATCGAAGCACCTCCGGAGCTCCATGATGGCCGTCCGGGTAAACGGGTACGAGACACCTTGCCTTTTCGACTCCGGGAGCACAGAGAGCTTCATTCACCCGGACTTGGTAAGACGTTGTTCGCTCCCAATATTCCCGATGCAACAAACTATCTCCCTTGCCTCTGGGTCGCACTCGGTGCAAATCCAAGGGTGCACTACTGCAACCCTAGCGATCCAGGGCGCTGAGTACGCTAATTTTAAACTATATGTGCTCCCAGACCTCTGCGCTCCTCTCCTCTTAGGACTCGATTTTCAGTGCAACCTCAGGAGCCTAACTCTTAAATTCGGGGGGCCCTGCCCCCGCTCACCATATGCAGCCTCGCGACCCTAAAAATTGACCCTCCCCCCCTCTTTGCGAACCTCACCGCCGATTGTAAGCCAATAGCCACCAGAAGCAGGCGGTATAGTATGCAGGACAGGACGTTCATTAGGTCCGAGGTCCAGCGTCTTTTGCGGGAAGGGGTCATAGAAGCCAGCAATAGCCCCTGGAGAGCTCAGGTGGTGGTCGTCAAGACCGGGGAAAAGTTCCGGATGGTGCTTGATTACAGCCAAACCATTAACCGCTTTACGCAACTCGATGCGTACCCCCTTCCCCGGATTGCAGACATGGTAAATCAGATCGCGCGCTACCGCATGTTCTCTACGGTAGATCTGAAGTCTGCATATCACCAGCTCCCAATCCGCCTGGAGGACCGCCACTACACGGCGTTTGAGGCAGACGGCCGCCTTTTCCACTTCCTCCGGGTCCCCTTTGGAGTCACAAATGGGGTTTCGGTGTTCCAACGAGCAATGGACCGAATGGTGGACCAGTACGGGCTGCGGGCCACATTTCCGTACTTGGACAATGTAACCATCTGCGGCCATGATCAGCAGGACCACGATGCCAACCTCCACCGATTTCTCCAAACCGCCCAAACCCTCAATCTCACCTACAACAAGGAGAAATGCGTTTTCCGCACAACCAGGTGAGCCATCCTTGGCTATGTCGTGGAAAACGGGGTCCTAGGGCCCGACCCTGACCGTATGCGCCCCCTCGTTTAATTCCCTCTCCCTCACTGCCCCAAGGCCCTGAAGAGGTGCCTTGGATTTTTCTCCTATTACGCCCAGTGGGTCCCCCAGTATGCAGACAAAGCCCACCTACTATTTAAGGCCACCATTTTTCCACTGGCAGCCGAGGCTCGCCAGGCCTTCAACTGCATCAAGGCGGACATCGCCAAAGCTGCAATGCACGCGGTGGACGAGTCCGCCCCCTTCCAGGTGGAGAGCGATGCCTCGGAGGTCGCTCTCGCCACCACTCTCAACCAAGCAGGCAGACTGGTAGCGTTCTTTTCCCGCACCCTCACCACCTCTGAAATTCGACACTCGGTCGAAAAAGAAGCCCAAGCCATCGTGGAAGCCGTGCGGCACTGGAGGCACTACCTCGCTGGTAGGAGGTTTACCCTCATCACCGACCAACGATCGTTTGCCTTTATGTTTGACAATACGCAGCGGGGCAAGATCAAGAATGACAAGATCAAGAATGACAACATCTTGAGGTGGAGGATCGAACTCTCCACCTATAACTACGATATAGTATATCGTCCTGGGAAGCTCAACGAGCCCCCAGATGCCCTGTCCTGTGGCACGTGCGCCAGTGCGCAAAATGACCGATTACGTGCTATCCACGATGACCTCTGCCACCCGGGGGTCACCCGGCTCGCCCACTACATCAAGGCCCGCAACCTGCCCTACTCCACCGAGGAGGTCAGAGCTGTAACCAGAGACTGCCAAATCTGTGCGGAGTGTAAACCGCTCTTTTTTCGACCAGATAAGGCCCACCTGGTAAAGGCGTCCCGGCCCTTTGAACGCCTTAGTATCGATTTCAAAGGGCCCCTCCCCTCCAATAATCGCAACACGTACTTCCGGAACATCATAGACGAGTTCTCCCGTTTTCCGTTCGCCATCCCCTGCCCCGATATGACCACTCCCACAGTCATCAAAGCCCTGCATAGTGTCTTCACCCTGTTCGGTTTCCCCAGCTATGTCCACAGCGACAGGGGCTCGTCGTTCATGAGCGACGAACTGCGTCAGTACCTGCTCAGTAAGGGCATCGCCTCGAGCAGGACTACCAGCTATAACCCCAGGGGAAACGGACAGGTGGAGAGGGAGAACGCGACGGTCTGGAAGACCGTCCTTCTGGCCCTACGGTCCAGGAATCTCCCGGTTTCTCACTGGCAGGAGGTCCTCCCCGATGCGCTCCACTCTATTAGGTCCCTCCTTTGCACGGCCACAAACCAGGCCCCTCATGACCGCTTGTTTGTTTTCCCTAGGGGAGCTACCTCAGGGGCCTCGCTTCCGCCCTGGCTGATGACACCGGGTCCAGTCCTCCTCCGAAAACATGTTCGGAGCCATAAAACCGACCCCCTGGTAGAGAGGGTCCAGCTCCTGCACTCCAACCCACACTATGCGTATATCAGACACCCTGATGGCCGGCAGGATACCGTCTCCCTCCGGGACCTGGCACCCGCAGGCTCCGACACCACGACCACTACTGCATCCCCCACACTAGGTCCCGTCCAACCTCCCATGTTCAGCGCCCCTACCCCTATCCAACCTCCCATGTTCAGCGCCCCTACCCCGATACGGTTCTCACGCTCCCTCCCACCCGCTGCACTGGTCCTCAGGAATGAAGCTCCGGAAGAGCCGCTCCAGGAGTCCACGCCTGTGCCTGCTCCGGGCCCAGCTCCACAGCCACCCGGAACGGCTGCAACACCAATGCTTCGGCGGTCGCAACGTACGATCCGGGCACCAGACCGACTGAATCTGTAAATCCGTCACCCCCGCTGGACTTCATTTTTGAAACAGGGGGTGAATGTGGTGAATGGAACTACTGTTAATTCACCAGTGCACTGTGATATCATGTTACTGCTGTATCGTGTTATGTTATGTGTTTAACCCTGTGGACTCCACCTATGGGCCATTGTACGGCTTCACCCACAGGGGGATACGTCGGGGCATGTACGGACTCACCCATGGCTCCACCCCGTACGGGAAGTATAAAGGAAGCTGACCTGCGGGGCCGCATTCATTGTTGTACCGGTCACAGGCAGGTAGACAGTAAGCTGATTAAAACCACGGTTTACTTCTCAACATGTCTCTCAGTGAATTGATGGTCACATCAATGGCAAAGCAACGATACTCTCTAAGGGCCTCAAAGCAAGTTACCCATGAAGACTTGGCTATCCACTTTCCTGATGTTAGTTTGAATCTGATGCCAAGTCAAGGGGATCTCCAGACATCCCACAGCTGTGATGTTATCAAGCAGAGTAAGCAGCCAGCCAATCATATTATTCTGACAGACAGGAAACCAAGTAGTGAAATGTACCGCTTGTCCTTCACTTTCAAGACATTTTTTTACAGCAAAATAAACAATTGATATTTCAGCTTTTAAATGCGCATGTCCCAAACAAATATTAAAACATTTCAAACTTTGAATTATCAAAATGGAAAAAGTTGCTGTTCCACAAATATAAAATTAATGTTCCAGAGCACTCCGATTCTTCAACTTAAATATGTTATTAAAAATTCAGTTACACCGTTCAATAAAATGTAATTTTCTTGGAGCATTTTAAACATTATATACAGTGTAAAAGCTGGTCCAGTGATCTCTAACTGATGGCATTCTACAGGGACGTCAACAGTGCATCCTCCAAATAAGTGTAGAATCATTAAAAGCAATTTACTTCTGGAATTTCAAGTGTAACTGTGCATGTACAGACTCCAGAGGCGGGATTCTCCGACCCCCCGCCGGGTCGGAGAATCGCCGGGGGCTGGCGTGAATCCCGCCCCCGCTGGTTGCCGAATTCTCCGGCACCAGAGATTCGGCGGGGGCGGGAATCGTGCCGCACCGGTTGCCCCCCCCCCCCCCCCCCCCCCCCCATCGATTCTCCGGCCCGAATGGGCCGAAGTCCCGCTGCTGGAATGCCTGTCCCGCCGGCGTGGATTAAACCACCTCGCTTAACGGCGGGACAAGGTGGCGCGGGCGGGCTCCGGGGTCCTGGGGGGGGGCGATCTGGTTCCGGGGGGTCCCCCACAGTGGCCTGGCCCGCGATCGGGGCCCACCGATCCGCGGGCGGGCCTGTGCCGTGGGGGCACTCTTTTCCTTCCACCTTCGCCACCGTCTCCACCATGATGGAGGTGGAAGAGACCCCCTCCACTGCGCATGCGCGGAGATACCGTGAGCGGCCGCTAACGCTGCCGCGCATTCGCCGCCCGGCAATGTCATTTCCGTGCCAGCTGGCGGGGCACCAAAGGCCTTTCCCGCCAGCTGGCGGGGGGGAAATCAGTCCGGCGCGGGCCTAGCCGCTCAAGGTTAGGCTCGGCCACTCAAGATGCGAAGGATTCCGCACCTTTGGGGCGGCGCGATGCCCGAATGATTTGCGCGTTTTTGGTGCCGGTCAGCGGACATCGCGCCGATTACGGAGAATTTCGCTCATGATGTTACTGTCAGTGTCACAAGAATGTTGACGAGGGGACATCGACAATTTTGCTATCATTACTATTGCAACAGTACTTTGCGCCAGTATTCGCCAAAGATGGTGAGTCTGGGGAAGGGTGTACAGGTAATTTAGATCATGTTGGGATCAAAAAGGAGGTATTGGGGGTCTTGAAAAGTCCTCAGGGCCTGATGGGATATACCCCAGAATACTGAGAGAGGCAAGGGAGGAAATTGCTTGGGCCTTGAGAGAAATCTTTGTATCACTGGCTACAGGGGAGGTCCCAGAGGATTGGAGAATAGCCAATGTTGTTATTTTGTTTAAGAAGGGTAGCATGGATAATCCAACTAATTACAGGCCGGTGAGCCTTAAATCAGTGGTAGGGAAATTATTGGAGAGGATTCTTTGAGACAGGATTTACTCCCACTTGGAAATAAGTGGACATGTTAGCGAGAGGCAACATAGTTTTGTGAAGGGGGTCATCTCTCACTAACTTGATCGAGTTTTTCAAGGAAGTGACGAAGATGATTGATGAGGGCAGGGCAGTGGATGTTGTCTACATGGACTTCAGCAAGGCCCTGGACAAGGTCCCTCATGGCAGACTGGTACAGAAGGTGAAGTTGCACGGGATCAGAGGTGAGCTGGCAAGATGGATACAGAACTGACTCGGTCACAGAAGACAGAGGGTAGCAGTGGAAAGGTGCATATCTGAATGGAGGGCTGTGACTAGTGGCGTTCCTCAGGGAGCAGTGCTAACCACTGTGCCGCCGTGCTGCCCCTATCACTTCAGTGGTGATTCCTGTTCACCAAAGTACTTTAATTATGTGGTTAGATGGTTATAGAAGATGGTATCTAAATTTGTAGAAAATACTAAAATAAAGGACGCAACAGAAGTAATTCGAAGAAACAAGGAAACTGCAAAGGGCTATTGATAATAGGAAGGGATGAACCAATAAAAACCAGATGAAATTCAATGTCAGAAAATGCAGTGGTTCTTATTGGTTAAATCAAAGTGTAAACAATTCGAAGGCACAGGATGAAAAGACTCAACATAACAACACTTCAACAGCAGTTTTTTAAGATGCCAGGATGATGGTGGTGCACCTTGAGGCAAAATCCATCTCGGTGCAGCTTATGCTCTTGTAAAAGTGCTCAGGTGACTGGTGGGGAGCACCAATTGACCCTCCTCCACACATCCCTGCACTATCAGTGCCACTAACCAGTCCATGCAAAAAGTATGGCATACATCCTGTGTGTGTTGGTGCAGAGTTCTGGCATGCACTCCAAATGCTGCAGCATGTGAATCTCCAGGAGGTTGGCCACTCTCTTAAATCGGGGAGCTCATGCACCAAGAACAAGCCATTGTGCCACACGTGAGCTGGATGGACTCTTCCATCCACCCTATGACACAACACTGCTCACGTGAACTCCAACATGTGGGAACACAGTTGCTGCTGGTCTAAGTAGAGTCTCCTTTCCCGTGACCGAACCCTTGCATCTATGTCAAGCTGATGAATGCTGTGTCTGTCTTCCCTCTTCCGGGCACTGTCAACAACTTCCTCTGCACATTCTGTTCGGTGTTCATCATTCAGCCCATCTAATCACGGACGAGGAGCAACTAAAGTGACTGTACTTACTCTGGTGGAGAGAGCTTGGGACAGTACAACCGCAGTAGTACCGGTGGCTCCCTCCTCTATGGCAGTAATGACACAAAGGTAGGGAGCCTTCCTCCATTCTAGGCCCTCCATGAACCTTGATATTTAGATGAATGGTGAACATCCAGAGGCCTGTCCTCAGTTTGGGAGTTTCACTCATCTTGCCAGAGCTATTATGTCATTAAAGCAACAGTTTATGCGCACCACACTCCGCTGACAATGTTAATTATCTTCTTCTAGGCCTTGGTCTGGGTGGGTGGCCTCCCCCTACACCTTCCTCCCCTTACAGCTTCCAGGAGGATTTCTATGTAAGCATCAGTGAATCATGGGCTGCCTTGTCCCTAGTTCCAGACCTCTGGCTCTGTGGATACAGCTAAAAGATGTAGTGAGATGGTAGTCACAGTCCATTTAAAATCAGGCCCACACCTAAACAGTCGCGGTCTTTTTTCCTGCCCCATTGGCACCTAAAACCAGTCTCTAGGCCAATTAAGGAAATTGTGGAGCCAGTGGCTGTTCCACCACCCACCCCAACACCCCAGGGTAGGGTCAAAACCCAAATGTTATCCCAACTACCTTTTCCCACCCAGATGTTTGACCAGACCAAGGGTGTCAATCTTTGGTGCACCAATCTTCAAATTCAAGGGCTAAAGACTTGAATGCAGTCAATGCATGATTGGCTTCAGAGGAAATAGAGTAATAGACCCTTTGGCGCCTTGTGTCTGCTCTGTCAGACATCCACTACCTTGACCATCACTAGCCAATATTACACCTCCCTCATTAGAAGGACTGCCTTAGTTTGCCAGTCCGAGCTCAGCACTGACATTCTTGCCTCCAAAAACAGAAGGTACTAGTTCCACTCTAAAGATTTCAGCACACAATCTAGACTGACACCACGTACGGTACTGAAGGACTGTTGCACTGTTGAGAGATGTCAGGCGCGATTTAACGGAAACATTTCTAAGTGTCATTTTGGGTGCGATTGGCGGGTTGTTCCCCTTCTGCTGCGTTGGCGAGATCGTAGCCCATATTTAACGGCACTTCATACCGGAAGGGAGCTACCCCAAGCTTCTTGCCACTGCTAGCTGTCTTGCCGTCTCATTTGCCAAGCTCGCGTTTCATCATCTCCCAGCTAAAGGGAGAGCTGGTTTTAAACGCACCCTCACCACTCACGCCAGTCAACACGCAGGCACGGCAGCGCACAGACCTGTCCTTCACTTTGGGGATGCCAATCTGGTCAGGCTTCTTGCGCTGTGGATGAGAGACGGGACATCCTGTTCTCCCGAGGGGGCAGAGGACCAGCGGCAGGGTTACCAATACAGCCCGGGAGGCAGTGGCAGCAGCTGTCAATGCGGCAGCGTGACAAGGATGACCACCGTCCAATGCAGGAAGACCGACGACCTCCACCAAGCTGCAAGGGAAAGGTACCACCTCTCCTGGCATCAGTTCTGCCTGCCACCCCTCAAGTTCTCCCAAGGCTTTGGGTGCAGGAGATGGTGCTGACAATGTGTGACTCTGAGCCAACACTGCTGTGTGATGACTACAGTGGAAAACCTGGAGCATGATGTCTGCATCGTGTGGTGGTATCGAAAGCATGGCTCAGGCTGTGATGACAATGGAATTTATAAAGTGCACAAGGAGGCCATTAGGCCCATGAAGTCTGCGCCAATCCTCTGACTGAGCACCCTACCTAGACCCATACCCTCGCCCTATCTCTGCAACCTCACCTAACCTACATATTTTTGGCCTTTGGGAGGAAACCCATAAAGCGACAGGGAGAAAGTGCAAACTCCAGAGCCCGGGTCCTTAGAGCTGTGGAGCAGCAGTGCTAACCACTGCCACCATGCCACGCCCATGCCAACATCCCCATGCCGGCCATTGCTGAGGGTCTGAACATCATGTCCCAGTTGATGAGGACATGTCCCAGATGCAGGTGGACATTGCTGAGGCACTGCAGAGCGTTTCCCAGCCGCTGAGAGCACGAGGCGCTGCAGAGCATGTCCCAGCCACTGAGGAGCATTACTAAGGGTGCCAATGCTCATCCAGGTACTTTTTAAAAGGATGTGAGGCAACCTGCCTCTACCACCCTCGCAGGCAGTGCGTTCCAAACCATCACCACCCTCTGGGTAAAAAGGTTTTTCCTCAAATCTCCCCCCAAACCTCCTGCCCCTCACCTTGTGTCCCCTCGTGACTGACTCTTCAACTCAGGAGAACAGCTGCTCCCTATCCACACTCTTCAATCTTGTACACTTCGATAAGGTCACCCCTCAGTCTCCTTTGCTCCAATTAAAACAACCCAAGCCTATCCAATCTCTCTTCATAAAAATGTTCCATCCCAGGCAACATCCTGGTGAATCAGACTTCCGGTAGCGGCCATTTCCAAATAGGTCGCAAACATGGCAGCTCCCGCCGGGTTCGGGGTTTCGGGCCTTTAAACGGGGCGGCAACAGCACTTGGAAGGTGAATACCGGTGTGGGAAAGGACGCTGGAGAGGTTCCCCCCACTGCTGTATGGAGGGAACCAGGAGTGGGGCCGTTAAACGAGCGATTGCGGGGAAGAGAGCGGAGCGGGTCCGTGAGGACAAAATGGCGGCCGGCGCGGACCAAGAAGCGCGGGCCCAGTGGTCGAGAGAGCAACAAGACTTTCTGAGGAGCTGCTTCGCAGAGCTGAAGACGGAGATGCTGGCCCCTATGAAGGCCTCCATGGAAAAGATGGTGGAGGTTCAGAAGGAGCAGGAGAAGGCGATTAAAGAGGTGGAGAGGAAGGTATCTGAGAATGAGGATGAGATCCTGGGCCTGGCGGTCAGGGTGGAGGTGCACGAGGCCCTACACAAGAGATGGCAGGAGAGACTGGATGACCTCGAATATAGGTCTCGGAGTCACAACCTGCGGATCCTGGGCCCCCCTGAAGGTGCGGAGACGCGAGCACATATGTGACTACAATGCTGGGGACGCTGATGGGCGCGGGGGCCTTCCCACGGCCCTTGGAACTGGACGGGGCGCACAGAATCCTCGCGAGGAAGCCGAAGGCGAACGAACCGCCGAGGGCGATGGTGATAAGGTTCCAGCGCTTTACAGACAGGGAGCGAGTCCTGCATTGGGTAAAGAAGGAGCGGAGCAGTAAGTGGGAGAACGGCGAGATTCGCATATACCAGGACTTGGGAGCTGAACTGGCGAGGAGGCGTGCGGGTTTCAACCGGGCTAAGGCGGTCCTTCACAGCAAAGGGGTGAAGTTCGGGCTCCTGCATCCGGCGAGACTTTGGGTAACGTACCAGGACGGGCACCATTATTTTGATATGCCGGATGAGGCGTGGTCGTTCATCAGGCACGAAAAGCTGGACTTGAGCTAAGGGGCAGCTGCACGTGGGTGAAATGCGCTGGCGGAGATGTGTAACCAGGTGTTGGCCTGGTGTAAGATTGTTAATAGAATTTAAGTTTGTTTGCTTTTCTTTTCCTGTTTTTTTGTTTCAGTAACGCCCGGGTGGGTTGTCCGGTGCACGGGAAGGATCCGTGTGGCACTTGTCCTCTTACCCTGTGGGGGAGTGGGGTTTGGGGGCCCGAAGGAGGAGACAATAGTAAGTTTGGTGATAGAGGCGGGAGCGGCCGAGGTCAGCATGGGTCAGCTGACTTACGGAAGCGCAATGGGGGGGGGGGAAATCAATCGGGTGCTTGGCATGGGGGGTTGGGATTGGGGGGCTGGGGGGGGAAGGGGTGCTGCTTTGCTGACTGAAGGGGAGCCAGCTGTTGGGGATAGATGGAGAGTCGGGTTGGGGGGCCTCCGGCGGGAGGGCTTGAGTGAGCGGGGGGCGCGGGCACGTGGCTGGCCAAAAAGGGGAGATGGCTAGTCGGCAGGGAGGGGGGGGTGGTCCAGGCTGATCACGTGGAATGTGAGGGGCCTGAACGGGCCGGTCAAGAGGTCCCGCGTGTTCTCGCATTTCAAGGGGTTGAAGGCGGACATGGCCATGCTGCAGGAGACGCACTTAAAACTTGCTGACCAAATGAGGTTAAGGAGGGGATGGGTGGGCCAGGTGTTCCACTCGGGGCTAGACTCAAGGACCAGAGGGGTGGCAATTCTGGTTAGTAAACGGGTGGCGTTTGAGGCAGGGAGCATCGTGGCGGATAAGGGGGCAGGTACATAATGGTGGGTGGCAAGCTACAGGGGGCCTGGGTGGTGTTGGTGAACATGTATGCCCCGAACTGGGATGATGCGGAATTCATGAGGTGCATGTTGGGTAAAATCCCGGACTTCGAGTCAAGTAACTTGATCATGGGTGGGGGGACTTAATAAGGTCTTGTACCCGGTGCTAGACCGGTCCAAGTCCAGGTCGGGAAAGAGACCGGTGGTGGCCAAGGCCCTGTGGGAGTTCATGGACCAGATGGGGGGGCGTGGACCCGTGGAGATTCGCGCGGCCAAGGGCGAAGGAGTTCTCCTTTTTCTCCCACGTCCGTAAAGTCTACTCGCGGATTGAGGCTATGAAGGCGGTCATCAGAGGGGAGTTAATCTCCATTAGGTCCCACAGAGAGAAGAGGGAGAGGGCGGAGAGGGAGAGGCTGGTGGGAGAGATGCTTAGGGTAGACAGGAAGTATGCGGAGGCCCCCGAGGGGGGGCTGCTAAAGGAGCGCCGGAGATTACAGGTGGAGTTCGATTTGCTGACCACGGGGAAGGCGGAGGCACAGTTGAGGAAAGTGAAAGGGGCAGTCAACGAGTATGGGGAGAAAGCAAGTAGGATGCTGGCGCACCAACTTCGCAGGAGAGAGGCGGCCAGGGAGATCGGGGGAGTGAGGGATAAGGAAGGTAATATGGAAGCCCAGAGAGGATCAATGAAGTCTTCAAGGAGTTTTATGGGAAGCTGTACGAGTCAGAACCCCCGAGGGGTGGGGAAGGGATGAAGCAATTTATGGATCGATTGAGGTTCCCAAGGGTGGACGAGGATCGGGTGGAGGGACTGGGGGCCCCGATGGAGTTGGAGGAGATAGTTAAGTGAATGGCAAGTATGCAGTCGGGCAAGGCCCCGGGTCCGGACGGCTTCCCTGTCGAATTTAATAAGAAGTTCTCGGAGAACCTTTAACGAGGCAAAGGAGAGAGGAACCCTCCTCCCGACGATGTCGCAGGCATTGATCTCGCTCATTTTGAAGAGGGAGAAGGATCCGCTTCAACGTGGGTCCTACAGGCCGATATCGCTCCTGAATATAGATGCCAAATTGCTGGCAAAAATTCTGGCTACCAGAATAGTGGACTGCGTCCCAGGAGTGATCGAGGAGGACCAGATGGGTTTCGTCAAGGGCAGGCAACTGAACACAAATGTGAGATGGCTCCTGAATATTATTATGATGCCCTCGGAGGAAGGGGATGCAGAAGTAGTGGCTGCAATGGATGCAGAGAAGGCCTTTGACAGGGTGGAGTGGGAGTACCTGTGGGAAGTGTTAGGTAGGTTTGGATTCGGGGAGGGATTCATAGGGTGAGTCAAGCTACTGTATCAGGCCCCTGTTGCGAGTGTGTCCACGAACCGGTTGAGGTCGGAGTATTTCAGGTTGCACCGAGGGACGAGGCAGGGGTGCCCCCTATCCCGTTACTATTTGCCCTGGCAATTGAGCCGTTGGCCATAGCGCTGAGGACTTCGTGGAACTGGAGGGGCCTGGTCCGGGGGGGGAGGAGCACCGGGTTTCCCTCTATGCGGATGACCTGCTATTGTATATTTCGGACCCGCTAGAGGGGATGGGGGAGGTCATGCGGATCCTGGGGGACTTTGGGAGCTTCTCGGGGTACAAGTTGAACGTGGGGAGTGAGCTGTTTGTAATCCACGCTAGGGGTCAGGAGGAGAGACTGGGAGAGCTCCCGCTCAAGATGGTGGAGAGGAGCTTTCGTTATTTAGGTATACAGGTGGCTAGGAACTGGGATGTCAATTTAACTCGGCTTGTAGAGCAGATGGAGGGAGACTTTAAAAGATGGGACATGCTCCCGCTTTCCATGGTGGGAAGAGCGCAGACTGTGAAGATGACGGTTCTTCCCAGATTCCTGTTCGTTTTTCAGTGCCTCCCCATTTTCATCCCCAAAACCTTCTGCAAGCGGGTGAACAGGATTATCACGGGATTTGTGTGGGCAAACAAGACCCCGCGAGTCAAAAGACTGTTCTTGGAGCATACCTGGGGGGAGGGGAGGGTTGGCACTGCCGAACTTCTGCAGCTACTATTGGGCGGCAAATGTGGCCATGATTAGGAAATGTAATGGAGGAGAGGTCGGCGTGAGGGCGGCTAGAGGCGGCGTCATGCAAAGGCACCAGCCTAGGGGCACTAGTAACGGCACCGCTGCCGTTCTCGCCGGAACGATATACCACAAGCCCGGTGGTGATGGCGGCACTGAGGGTCTGGGGTCAGTGGAGGAGGCACAGGAAGGAGGAGGGGGCCTCGGTTTGGACCCCGACACGGAACAACCATAGATTTGCTATGGAAGCCTCAGTGGAGGAGCTGAAGGGCAAGTGGGAGGAGGAGCTAGGTGAGGTGCTAGATGAGGGCCTGTGGGCTGATGCCCTGGGCAGGGTGAATTCGTCCGCATCATGTGCCAGGCTCAGTTTAATTCAGTTTAAGGTGGTGCAGCGGGCTCACATGACGATGGCGAGAATGAGCAAGTTCTTTGGGCTGGAGGATAGGTGCACGAGATGTGCAGGGAGTCCGGCGAACCATGCCCATATGTTTTGGGCATGCCCGGTGCTTAAAGAATTCTGGCAGGGTTTTGCGACGGCTATGTCCAGGATTTTGGACACGCGGGTGAAGGCGAGTCCAACAATAGCGATATTTGGGGTGTCGGAGGATCCGGGAGTTGTTATTGAAAACATGGAAAGATGTGTCATTTGAAACATGGAAGTCTGGCAATATCTGGTCTGAGAGAAACATGAGAGGATACAGGGAAATATCCCACAAAGGGTTAACAGCAGCTGCCAGGAGCAGGATTGTAAAATGCAGATAGCCTTGGTCAAGCAGGCTTAGCAAACAAGACAAACAGGATTTTGAATGAAGCCAAAGACAATGGCTCACACCTTCATTGAAAGTAACTATCTTAGTAAGGATCTGGAAAAGAATGGATGAGGTTCAGTTGAATTTGGTGATAATTCTAGGTGTGAAAATTTGCTAATACCAGGTTTATCAGTCTACGAGAAACATAATTCAAAGCCAAAATCAAAGTCAAAATTGAGCTGAGGACACAATTGGAAAATAAAACTATATCATTGACAGGAATTAAAAGTAACACCTCTTGAAGTCAAAGCATTTTGAACAGCACAAAGGACACAATGTAATCAGATCTATGAGATGAAGTCATGTCAAAATGAATACTTAATTGGATTAAAGGTTTAGATCAAAAGATACGTTTTACAATCAAAGAAAATATGAGTTACTTTACAATAACGTCATAAAAATTTAATTGTTAGAAAGCGAATATAAACCAAGAGACCAGGGCAGGAAGAACCAGAATGACAACCAGAACTCAGAGGGAGAGAGGGGAGAAGCAGAGACAGATTACAGTCAGCTCGGTCATGGGAAAGAGACAGGGCAGAGCAGCCGAGCTAAAATAGCTAATACATCTAAGGAAGACTAGAATTTAAAGAGTAGCCAGATTCAGCTCAGAGTCAGCTCAGAGATAGCTCTCACAGCTCTGTACATGGGAAAGATAGGACACAGCAACTGAGCTAACCAGTGAATACATCTAAAGAAGACCAGATTTTAAAAAGAAGATTGATTGTCAAGTTGGGCCTGAAGGTCCCTTCAACCAACCAGAAGGATCCAGAAGCAAGATCTTTTTACTTTCTGTAAAGACAGTGATTGCATCTTTTAGAAAGAGAGGAAAAAAAAAAAAACCTGAAAAGTTTTAACCTGAAACAGTGGTTATTAGTCTACTTTACTTACTTAGCAATGCGGGACCCAGGATCGATGCTACTAAGTGGTAAGTAGATGAAATCTTCGGTGAAGGTATGGGTTATACCGGGGGATAACTTGAAAATATAGTTTGACCGGAATAGCACCCACTGAAGCTTGCGTCGGAGTTGGGGAGTGAGAATCCCTGATCACCATTTAGAATGTCGGCCCTTTTTGGTATAGGGGGACTTCTAAGAATAGTGGTGAGTTTTCAAAAACAGAGTGCAGGAAGCGAAAGAGGCTGAGGTACTGGCCTTTGCCTCCCTGGTAGCCCGGAGACGGATTCTGTTAATGTGGAGGGACTCGAAACCCCCGAGTGTGGAGACCTGGGTTAGTGATATGGCGGGGTTCCTCAGCCTGGAGCTGGGTTCCTTTGCCTTGAGAGGGTCCTTGCTCGGGTTCTCCCGGCGGTGGCAACCTTTCCTTGATTTTCTAGGGGAGCGGTAAAATGTAAGCAGCAGCAGCAACTGGGGGGGGGGGGTTGGGGGAGTTGTTTATTTAATGTATATTTGTGTTTTGTATAATGATAACAGCCACCTAGTTTTGTTAAATATTTTTCGTTTATTTTTCGGTTATGTAAAAATTCTGGTTGAAAAAAGCTTTAATAAAACAAGTGAAAAAAAAACCATCCTGGTGAATCCCACATGGGCGGCACAGTATCACAGTGGTTAGCACAGTTACTTCACAACTGCAGAGTCCCAGGTGCGATTTGCGGCTTGGGTCACTGTCTGTGCGGAGTCTGCACATTCTCCCCGTGTCTGCGTGGGTTTCCTCCGGGTGCTCCGGTTTCCTCCCACAAGTCCCGAAAGACGTGCAGGGCAGGTGGATTGGCCATGATAAATTGCCCTGTGTCCAAAAAAAGGTTAGGTGGGGTTACTGGGTTATGGGGACAGGGTGGGGTTGTGGGCTTAGGTAAGGTGCTCTTTCCAAGGGCCGGTGCAGACTCGATGGGCCAAATGGCCTCCTTCTGCACTGCGAGTTCTATGATTCTATGATCTATGTGTTTCCAGTGCAATCACATGCTTCCTATAAAGTAAAGTCGCCATAGATGACCATATGCGGCGACCAGAATTGCACACAGTACTCCAGCCATGGTCTCACCAAAGTTCTATAAAACTCCAACATGACCTCCCTGATTTTGTAATCTATGCCTCGATTGATAAAGGCAAGCGTCCCATTTTTGTGAGGGCCACGAAGAATCCAGCATAAGTTTTAAGGATACAAAGAAATAACATTTATTTACAATAACATATAGAGACACAACAGCAGCAGCGACTTTGCTTGCTGCTCACTCCTTCCTGCTGGTTCCAAACTGGCCAGCTTTATTTATACAGGGAGTCTGCTAATGATTTCTCCGCCCCCCCCCCCCCCCCCCCCCCCCTCATTGGGGAAGCTCATACTCCCACAGGATTGTGGGATTGTCATTAGTCCCCAGCCAATGGTAAGCAGGCAGATTATAACATCCCTCCCCCCCAAAGTCCAAGGAATCCACCGAAGACCCTGGCGAAGGAGGGCGTCGGACTCGTTTTGCCGCAGGCCGGACACCATTTGCACGAGGCGCTGGATCGGGCGGCGTGTAACGAGACAGAGACCGGCGCTTCCGTGATGAACGGCGTAGCGGTCGTACATCCATGGCCCGTGGGCCCAAGGATTCCCCCTCTGATGTGTCCTGTGTCTCCATCTCGGAATCAGAGTCTGCTGCCTCCGTCAACTCGGCGTCTCTATCTCCACGCGGTTCTGTAACGACCTGCGCAGGCTTTGAGGGAGGCTCCAGAGGAAGATTGTGAGGACTACTTTCCATTGTCTCTGGTCTCTGTGGCTGTAGAAATGAGCTCCGGGGGCGGGGAATTTCTGAAAGGGATAGTCTTCTCGACCGAACGTGGTCTACATGTTTGTGCTGGTGACGACCCTGGGCTTGCACCTGGTAAGGTATAGGGCCCGTTTGGCGAAAGATTACACCAGGGATCCACTGGGCACCACCAGCAAAATTCCGAACGAACACTGGGTCACCGGGCGCAAACTGCTGAATCGACCGGTGCCGAGAAAAACCCTGGGCGAAATTCTCCGTTATCGGCGGAAAGTCCGCCGATCGGCGCAAAAAACGGCGCAAATCCGACTTGCGTCATGTCGGAAAAATGGGTCGAAAGTCTCCGGCCCGAAATGGGCTAGCAGCGATGTAACGGGATCCGCGCTTGCGCAGTGGTTCACGCCGTGCAGCGTCATACGGCCGCACGGCGTGACGGCTCATAAGGCCGCGCTGCTCCCCCCCACCCGACCGGAACACCATACCGCAACACCCGACTGGATGGCTGGCTGCCGCTCAGCCCCGAGGTTCGAGTCACGGGATGTGGAGGCGCTCCTGGACGCGGTGGAGCAGAGGAGGGACGCCCTGTATCCCGGGCACGGCCGCAGAGTTGCCCCACGCCACAGCCGGCGTCTGTGGAGGGAAGTGGCAGAGGCCGTCACCGCTGTGGCCCTGACACCACGGACAGGCACCCAGTGCCACAAGAAGGTGAACGACCTCGTCAGAGCAGGCAGGGTGAGCCTCCCCATATCCACCCTCCCCCATCACCCCCCCTCCCCCATATCCCCCCTCCCCCATATCCCCCCCTCCCCCATATCCCCCCTCCCCCATATCCCCCATATCCTCCCTCCCCCATATCCCCCATATCCCCCCTCCCCATATCCCCCCTCCCCCATATCCCCCCTCCCCCATATCCCCCCTCCCCCATATCCCCATATCCCCCTCCCCCTTATCCCCCCTCCCCATATCCCCCATATCCCCCCTCCCCCATATCCCCCCTCCCCCATATCCCCCCTCCCCCATATCCCCCCTCCCCCATATCCCCCCTCCCCCATATCCCCCCTCCCCATATCCCCCCTCCCCATATCCCCCTCCCCCATATCCCCCCTTGCCCATATCCCCCATATCCCCCCTCCCCCATATCCCCCCTCCCCCATATCCCCCATATCCCCAAGTGAATCCAGCCCTAACCTTAACCTCTGCAATGCACGCGCAACCGATGGCATGCATTCATATACCTGCCTAACAGTGTTGCCTTTTACCCCTGCCACCCCCCCCCCAACCCCACAGGATAAGCGCGGACACAACAATAGGGAGCATGTGAGGACTGGTGGAGGCCCCGCTGATGAGAGGCCACTGACCGTACACGAGGAAAGGGCCCTGGAACTGGCTGGCGGACCTGAGGACCGGGAGGTTGCTGATGCAGAGGTCGGGGGCGTAGTAGCAAGTGAGCCACCGACAGCCCGTCCCCATATCCCCCCTCCCCTATATCCCCCTCCCCCATATCACCTGATCACTGCCTGATGTCTAACCATGCATGCTTCATTGTGTATCGCAGGACCAAACGTCCAGGCACCCATCCCCGCAGATGCAGACCGCCCGCAGGATGCCCCTCGGAGGCCACGGGAGATGGAGAGACCCGGACCCTCCAGCATGCGATGCCCGCAGGATGCCCCTCGCACACCAGGGGAGATGGAGAGACCCGCACCCTCCAGCATGCGACGCCCGCAGGATGCCCCTCGCACACCACGGGAGACGGAGAGACCCGGACCCTCCAGCATGCGACGCCCGCAGGATGCCCCTCGGAGACCACGGGAGACGGAGAGACCCGGACCCTCCAGCATGCGACGCCCGCAGGATGCCCCTCGGAGACCACGGGAGATGGAGAGACCCGCACCCTCCAGCATGCGACGCCCGCAGGATGCCCCTCGCACACCACGGGAGACGGAGAGACCCGCACCCTCCAGCATGCGACGCCCGCAGGATGCCCCTCGCACACCACGGGAGACGGAGAGACCCGCACCCTCCAGCATGCGACGCCCGCAGGATGCCCCTCGCACGCCACGGGAGACGGAGAGACCCGCACCGTCCAGCATGCGACGCCCGCAGGATGTCCCTCGGAGGCCACGGGAGACGGAGAGACCTGGAGCAACAGGGAGACGACACCCCCGTCACGCGCGGGAGCGACCACCCAGCGACGAGGGGGGCAGCCACAGGCCCCCGTCACATCCGAGCCAGGACACCACTACCCAGGACACCACTACCCAGGACACCACTACCCAGGACACCACTACCCAGGACACCACTACCCGGGACACCACTACCCGGGACATCACTACCCGGGACAGCACTGCCCAGGACACCCCTACCCGGGACAGCACTACCCAGGAAGACGAAATACCGGACAGTGACTCAGAGTGGATGGGTGGAGACGAACCCCCACCCCAAAGTGCCATGGACTCAGAGTGGGACGAAGAGCACAACACAACGCCACTGCTGTCACCAACACCCTCCACCATCGCAGAAACACTCACCTCGGCTGGGCACTTTAGTTTTTTTTTATTAAATATTTTATTGAAAATTTTTGGTCAACCAACACAGTACATTGTGCATCCTTTACACAATATTATAACAACACAAATAACAATGACCTATTTTATAAACAAAAAATGAATAAATAATAAATAACAAAAATGAAAACTAGCCCTAATTGGCAACTGCCTTGTCACAAGTAACACTCTCCAAAAATATAATTTAACAGTCCAATATATAATTATCTGTAGCAACGACCTATACATACTATACAGTATATATTAACAACCCTGAGAGTCCTTCTGGTTCCTCCTCTCCCCCCCCCCCCCCCCGATCCTGGGCTGCTGCTGCTGCCTTCTTTTTCCCATTCCGTCTATCTTTCTGCGAGGTATTCGACGAACGGTTGCCACCGCCTGGTGAACCCTTGAGCCGACCCCCTTAGGACGAACTTAATCCGCTCTAGCTTTATAAACCCCGCCATGTCATTTATCCAGGTCTCCACCCCCGGGGGTTTGGCTTCTTTCCACATTAGCAATATCCTGCGCCGGGCTACTAGGGACGCAAAGGCCAAAACATCGGCCTCTCTCGCCTCCTGCACTCCCGGCTCTTGTGCAACCCCAAATATAGCCAACCCCCAGCTTGGTTCGACCCGGACTCCTACTACTTTTGAAAGCACCTTTGTCACCCCCATCCAAAACCTCTGTAGTGCCGGGCATGACCAAAACATATGGGTATGATTCGCTGGGCTTCTCGAGCACCTCGCACACCTATCCTCCACCCCAAATAATTTACTGAGCCGTGCTCCAGTCATATGTGCCCTGTGTAATACCTTAAACTGAATCAGGCTTAGCCTGGCACACGAGGACGACGAGTTTACCCTGCTTAGGGCATCTGCCCACAGCCCCTCCTCGATCTCCTCCCCCAGCTCTTCTTCCCATTTCCCTTTTAGTTCATCTACCATAGTCTCCCCTTCGTCCCTCATTTCCCTATATATATCTGACACCTTACCATCCCCCACCCATGTCTTTGAGATCACTCTGTCCTGCACCTCTTGTGTCGGGAGCTGCGGGAATTCCCTCACCTGTTGCCTCGCAAAAGCCCTCAGTTGCATATACCTGAATGCATTCCCTTGGGGCAACCCATATTTCTCGGTCAGCGCTCCCAAACTCGCAAACTTCCCATCCACAAACAGATCTTTCAGTTGCGTTATTCCTGCTCTTTGCCACATTCCATATCCCCCATCCTTTCCCCCCGGGGCAAACCTATGGTTGTTTCTTATCGGGGACCCCCCCAAGGCTCCAGTCTTTCCCCTATGCCGTCTCCACTGTCCCCAAATCTTCAGTGTAGCCACCACCACCGGGCTTGTGGTGTAGTTCCTCGGTGAGAACGGCAATGGGGCTGTCACCATAGCCTGTAGGCTAGTCCCCCTACAGGACGCCCTCTCTAATCTCTTCCACGCCGCTCCCTCCTCCTCTCCCATCCACTTACTCACCATTGAAATATTAGCGGCCCAATAATACTCACTTAGGCTCGGTAGTGCCAGCGCCCCCCTATCCCTGCTACGCTGTAAGAATCCCTTCCTCACTCTCGGGGTCTTCCCGGCCCACACAAAACCCATGATGCTCTTTTCAATCCTTTTAAAAAAAGCCTTCGTGATCACCACCGGGAGGCACTGAAACACAAAGAGGAATCTCGGGAGGACCACCATCTTGCACCCTGCACCCTCCCTGCCATTGACAGGGATACCATATCCCATCTCTTGAAATCCTCCTCCATCTGTTCCACCAACCGCGTTAAATTTAACCTATGCAATGTGCCCCAATTCTTAGCTATCTGGATCCCCAGGTAACGAAAGTCCCTTGTTACCTTCCTCAGCGGTAGGTCCTCTATTTCTCTACTCTGCTCCCCTGGATGCACCACAAACAACTCACTTTTCCCCATGTTCAATTTATACCCTGAAAAATCCCCAAACTCCCCAAGTATCCGCATTATTTCTGGCATCCCCTCCGCCGGGTCCGCCACGTATAGTAGCAAATCGTCCGCATACAAAGATACCCGGTGCTCTTCTCCTCCCCTAAGTACTCCCCTCCACTTCTTGGAACCCCTCAACGCTATCGCCAGGGGCTCAATCGCCAGTGCAAACAATAATGGGGACAGAGGGCATCCCTGCCTTGTCCCTCTATGGAGCCGAAAATATGCAGATCCCCGTCCATTCGTGACCACGCTCGCCACTGGGGCCCTATACAACAGCTGCACCCATCTAACATACCCCTCTCCAAAACCAAATCTCCTCAACACCTCCCACAAATAATCCCACTCCACTCTATCAAATGCTTTCTCGGCATCCATTGCCACTACTATCTCCGTTTCTCCCTCTGGTGGGGCCATCATCATTACCCCTAACAACCTCCGTATATTCGTGTTCAGCTGTCTCCCCTTCACAAACCCAGTTTGGTCCTCGTGGACCACCCCCGGGACACATTCCTCTATTCTCATTGCCATTACCTTGGCCAGGACCTTGACATCTACATTTAGGAGGGAAATAGGTCTATAGGACCCGCATTGTAGCGGGTCCTTTTCCTTCTTTCAGAGAAGCGATATCGTTGCTTCAGACATAGTCGGGGGCAGTTGTCCCCTTTCCTTTGCCTCATTAAAGGTCCTCGTCAGTACCGGGGCGAGCAAGTCCACATATTTTCTATAGAATTCGACTGGGAATCCATCCGGTCCCGGGGCCTTTCCCGCCTGCATGCTCCTAATTCCTTTCACCACTTCTTCTACCTCGATCTGTGCTCCCAGTCCCACCCTTTCCTGCTCTTCCACCTTGGGAAATTCCAGCCGATCCAAGAAGCCCATCATTCTCTCCCTCCCATCCGGGGGTTGAGCTTCATATAATTTTTTATAAAATGTCTTGAACACTCCATTCACTCTCTCCGCTCCCCGCTCCATCTCTCCTTCCTCATCCCTCACTCCCCCTATTTCCCTCGCTGCTCCCCTTTTCCTCAATTGGTGTGCCAGCAACCTGCTCGCCTTCTCCCCATATTCGTACTGTACACCCTGTGCCTTCCTCCATTGTGCCTCTGCAGTGCCCGTAGTCAGCAAGTCAAATTCTACATGCAGCCTTTGCCTTTCCCTGTACAGTCCCTCCTCCGGTGCTTCCGCATATTGTCTGTCCACCCTCAAAAGTTCTTGCAGCAACCGCTCCCGTTCCTTACTCTCCTGCTTCCCTTTATGTGCCCATATTGATATCGGCTCCCCTCGAACCACCGCCTTCAACGCCACCCAGACCACTCCCACCTGGACCTCCCCATTATCATTGAGTTCCAAGTACTTTTCAATGCACCCCCTCACCCTTAGACACACCCCCTCATCCGCCATTAGTCCCATGTCCATTCTCCAGGGTGGGCGCCCTCCTGTTTCCTCCCCTATCTCCAAGTCCACCCAGTGTGGAGCGTGATCCGAAATGGCTATAGCCGTATACTCCGTTCCCCTCACCTTCGGGATCAATGCCCTACCCAGCACAAAAAAGTCTATTCGCGAGTAGACTTTATGGACATAGGAGAAAAACGAGAACTCCTTACTCCTAGGTCTGCTAAATCTCCACGGGTCTACACCTCCCATCTGCTCCATAAAATCTTTAAGCACCTTGGCTGCTGCCGGCCTCCTTCCAGTCCTGGACTTCGACCTATCCAGCCCTGGTTCCAACACCGTATTAAAATCTCCCCCCATTATCAGCTTTCCCATCTCTAGGTCCGGAATGCGTCCTAGCATCCGCCTCATAAAATTGGCATCATCCCAGTTCGGGGCATATACGTTTACCAAAACCACCGTCTCCCCCTGTAGTTTGCCACTCACCATCACGTATCTGCCCCCGTTATCCGCCACTATAGTCTTTGCCTCGAACATTACCCGCTTCCCCACGAATATAGCCACCCCCCTTTTTTTCGCATCTAGCCCCGAATGGAACACCTGCCCCACCCATCCTTTGCGTAGCCTAACCTGGTCTATCAGTTTCAGGTGCGTTTCCTGTAACATAACCACATCTGCCTTAAGTTTCTTAAGGTGTGCGAGTACCCGTGCCCTCTTTATCGGCCCGTTCAGCCCTCTCACGTTCCACGTGATCAGCCGAGTTGGGGGGCTTCCTACCCCCCCCCCCCCCTTGTCGATTAGCCATCACCTTTTTCCAGCTCCTCACCCAGTTCCCACGCAGCTGTATCTCCCCCAGGCGGTGCCCCCCCGCCCATCCTCTCCCATACCAGCTCCCCCCTCTCCCCAGCAGCAGCAACCCAGTAATTCCCCCTCCCACCCCCCCCCCGCTAGATCCCCCGCTAGCGTAATTACTCCCCCCATGTTGCTCCCAGAAGTCAGCAAACTCTGGCTGACCTCGGCTTCCCCCCGTGACCTCGGCTCGCACCGTGCGACGCCCCCTCCTTCCTGCTTCTCTGTTCCCGCCATGATTATCATAGCGCGGGAACCAAGCCTGCGCTTCTCCCTTGGCCCCGCCCCCAATGGCCAACGCCCCATCTCCTCCACCTCCCCTCCTCCCCCCATCACCACCTGTGGGAGAGAGAAAAGTTACCACATCGCAGGATTAGTACATAAAACCCCTCTTTGCCCCCCACATTCGCCCCACCACTTTGTTCGAACGTTCTTTTTAATAACCCGCTCATTCCAGTTTTTCTTCCACAATAAAAGTCCACGCTTCATCCGCCGTCTCAAAGTAGTGGTGCCTCCCTCGATATGTGACCCACAGTCTTGCCGGTTGCAGCATTCCAAATTTTATCTTCTTTTTATGAAGCACCGCCTTGGCCCGATTAAAGCTCGCCCTCCTTCGCGCCACCTCCGCACTCCAGTCTTGATAAACGCGGATCACCGCGTTCTCCCATTTACTGCTCCGAGTTTTCTTCGCCCATCTAAGGACCATTTCTCTATCCTTAAAACGGAGGAATCTCACCACTATGGCTCTGGGAATTTCTCCTGCTCTCGGTCCTCGCGCCATCACTCGGTATGCTCCCTCCACCTCCAATGGACCCGCCGGGGCCTCCGCTCCCATTAACGAGTGCAGCATCGTGCTCACATATGCCCCGACGTCCGCTCCCTCCACACCTTCAGGAAGACCAAGAATCCTCAGGTTGTTCCTCCTTGCGTTGTTTTCCAGTGCCTCCAACCTTTCCACACATCGTTTCTGATGTGCCTCCTGCGTCTCCGTCTTCACCACCAGGCCCTGTATATCGTCCTCATTCTCGGCTGCCTTTGCCTTCACGACCCGAAGCTCCCGCTCCTGGGTCTTTTGTTCCTCCTTTAGCCCTTCGATCGCCTGTAGTATCGGGGCCAACAGCTCTTTCTTCATTTCCTTTTTGATCTCTTCCACACAGCATTTCAAGAACTCTTGTTGTTCAGGGCCCCATGTTAAACTGCCACCTTCCGACGCCATCTTGGTTTTTGCTTGCCTTCCTTGCCGCTGTTCTAAAGGATCCACTGCAATCTGGCCACTCTCCTCCTTTTTCCATCCGTATCCAGGGGGGATTCCCTTCTGGTTTACCGCACAGTGTTTTTAGCCGTCAAAATTGCCGTTGGGGCTCCTGTCAAGAGCCCAAAAGTCCGTTTCACAGGGAGCTGCCGAAACGTGCGACTCAGCTGGTCATCGCCGCACCCGGAAGTCTCGCTGGGCACTTTAGTGATGAGGCGTCTGGTACACTCACTGGTGCGCACAACACAGCCGTCCCGGTACAGCAGGTGGAGGTAGGAGCAGCAGAGGGGCCGGGCGGTCGGAGGGCAGCCCAGCCCAAGCGAACATCTGCCGCCCAGATGGATCCCGGGTTCCTGGAGTTACCACACCCACACATAGATCCGATGCAACCACCGACCCGGAGACGAGCAAAGAGGGTGACGGGCGGCTTGCGGCGGCTGCAGTCGCAGGTGGAGGAGTCCACCCGCGTCCAGGAGCTGGGAGTGGTGCCGGTCATGCGTGCCACCCAAGCTGACACCGCACGGGTGGCGTCCGCGGTGGAGGCAATGGGTGCGATGGTGTCAGACATGGGGAACGGTTTGCGAGGCCTGGGGCTTTCCGTGCAGGCGGCGTCTGTGGCCCAGGAAATGGCTGCCCTCTCACAGGAGGCCATGAGCCAGTGCCAGCGCCAGATGGCAGAGGCGCTCAACGCCATAGCCCAGTCTCTGCAGGCCATGGCCCAGTCTCAGCAGGCCATGGCCCAGTCTCTGCAGGCCATCGCTGAGGGCATCGGCGCCAGTGACCATGTGCGAGCCGGCGTCGCACTGTCACAGACAGGGTTTGCCAACCCCCTGGGCTCCATGGCTGCAAACCTGCAGACCCCTGTCGATACCAGCATGGGCCTCCAGGACTGGCAGCGCCAGATGTCGGGGGGGGGGGCGTCGGATGGCCAGTCCGTTCGCATCCCCCACCCATGTAGAGGCCTGGGGTCCATCGGGCACCCCGAGGGAGGAGGTGGTGTGGTCCGTCCCGGCTCCCCCTGTAGGGGAGGTCCTGGTACACCGCGACACCTCGGACTCCCCCCCTTCCGTCCCAGGTGCATCGGGTGGGCAACGGGCAGGACAGGCTGGCAGCTCGCCATCCCAGTCGCCCGGGCCGCAGCCTGGCCCATCTAGGCCAGGGCGCCCCAGGAAACGGCCGCCAAAGGGATCCAGTGTCAGAGGGCAGGAATCACAGGAGTCCACCTCCAGTTCTGCTGTACTGTCTGGGGAACCACGTAGACGTAGTCAAAGGGCCCGTAAGGCCAAACAATTAGACACTGAGTAAGTTGGCACGGGTGCAGGGCACAGATGTGTTTTAGGGGCATGGGCACGTGCATGAACTCCTTTGGTTATTAGTCAATGTTACACCTACAGAAGCTGCCTTTGTGCTCTGTCCAAAGCGTGCGGGGGTGTCATGCACGTTGAGCGCAAGTGTGTGTGTGAGGGGTGGTCTTACCTCAGCCCCAGGTGAGTCTGCCCCGTTCCCCCTGGGCCGCCATCAACATCCCCCCGGGCAGAGGACGGGACCGTGCGCTGCAGTGTCACAGCCGCATGCAGGGATGGTCCGGGTGGATGGTGGTACTGTGGCCATGGGTCAGACATAGTCCAACGATGTGGAGCCAGGAGCTCATCGCAGGGCGGGTTGTCATCATCCTCCATGGCCTGCAATAGACACGCGTCCACCCGCAACTGTGTGAGCCCGGCCCGTTGTGCCGCAGGTGGATCGGCAATGGGGGGGGGGGGGGGTGGTGTGCAGGCGGGTGGTGTGGGTGGGGTTGGGGAGGGGGGTGAGGGTGCTGGGTGGGTGGATGGGTGGGGGGTGTGGGTGGTCGGCTGTTGCCATGGTGTGCAGTCTGTGGCCATACTACCCGATTCCCACGCCCATCTAGTCAGTGAAGCGGGCGGCTATCAGTCTGTCCCGTGCCCGCTGGGCCAGCCGGTAACGGTGGACAGCCACCCGCCTGTGTCTACCCCGTCTGCCCTGACCATTACCCCCATCCCCCTCATCTGGGGAGGACTGCGCCTCTTCCTGCTGCTCCTCCACTCCGCCCTCCTCTGCCTGCGGCACATCGCCCCTCTGCTGGGCTATGTTGTGCAGGACGCAGCACACCACAATGATGCGGCCGACCCTATCGGACCGATACTGGAGGGCGCCCCCAGAGAGGTCCAGGCACCTGAAACGCATCTTCAGCACGCCAAAGCACCTCTCTATCACTCCCCTTGTCGCTACATGGGCATCATTGTAGCGGTTCTCCACCTCATTGCGTGGCCTCCGTATAGGCGTCATCAGCCACGATCGCAATGGGTAGCCCCTGTCGCCCAGCAACCAGCCCCTCAGCCGGGGATGGCGTCCCTCGTACATGCCGGGGATGGATGACCGCGACAACACGTATGAGTTGTGTACACTGCCTGGGTAACGGGCGCAGACGTGCAGGATCATCATGCGGTGGTCGCAGACCACCTGTATGTTCATCGAGTAGGTCCCCTTCCTATTGGTGAACACGGCCCTGTTATCTGCAGGTGGCCGCACGGCGACGTGCATCCCATCGATCGCGCCCTGGACCATGGGGAACCCGGCCACGGCAGAGAGGCCCACGGCCCGGGCATCTTGGCTGGCCCGGTCCATGGGGAAGCGGATGTAGCAGTGCGCCATGGCATATAGGGCATCTGTCACTGCCCCGATGCACCGATGTCTGCGATATGCCGGACAGGTCCCCACTCGGTGCCTGGAATGACCCCGTTGCATAAAAGTTCAGGGCCACCGTAACCTTGACGGACACGGGGAGAGGGTGTCCCCCGCCAGTGCCACGCGGTGACAGGTGTGCCAGCAGGTGGCAGATGTGTGCCACGGTTTCCCGCCTCATCCGGAGTCTCCTCCTGCATTCCCGGTCCGTGAGGTCCTGGTATGACTTCCGGGGCCGGTACACACGGGGCGCCCTCGGGTGCCTCCGTTACCGTGGGGCCGCGACGTCCTCCTCCCCCTCCTCGTCCTGTCGGTCAGGTGTCCCTCCAGCCTGGGCGGCTGCCGCCTGTCCCTCTGCGGCAGCCTGCGCCGCCTCTCTGGCACGCTCCTCCTCCTCCTCCTCCTCATCCAGGGCAACATAGACATGAGCGGCTGCCGCCACGGCGGCCAACATCGCTGGATGATCTGAAAACATGACGGCCTGGTGGGGGGGAGGGGAACGACGACATATGGTCATCATTGCCCATATCCCCTCCTCCCCCCAGCCAGGTGGCATGGACCGCATGGGTCCAACCGTTGGAGGCTGGCACCTGGCCAGGTGGACCAACTCACTTGCCCTCGCATCCCCCTCACCGGCACGGATCCCATCCCAACCTCCACCCCGGCACGGACCCCCCATCCCCCTCCCCGGCACGGACCCCCCCCCAACCTCCACCCCGGCACGGACCCCCCCCCCCCCATCCCCCCCACCGGCACAGACCCCCCCCCCCCAACCTCCACCCCGGCACGGACCCCCCATCCCCCTCCCCGGCACGGACCCCCCCCCAACCTCCACCCCGGCACAGACCCCCCCCCCCCAACCTCCACCCCGGCAGGGACCCCCCCCCCCCCAACCTCCACCCCGGCACGGACCCCCCCCAACCTCCACCCCGGCACGGACCCTCCCCCAACCTCCACCCCGGCACGGACCCCCCCCCCCAACCTCCACCCCGGCACGGACCCCCCCCAACCTCCACCCCGGCACGGACCCCCCCCCAACCTCCACCCCGGCACGGACCCCCCCCAACCTCCACCCCGGCACGGACCCCCCCCAACCTCCACCCCGGCACGGACCCCCCATCCCCCTCCCCGGCACGGAACCCCCCCCCCAACCTCCACCCCGGCACGGACCCCCCATCCCCCTCCCCGGCACGGAACCTCCCCCCCAACCTCCACCCCGGCACGGACCCCCCATCCCCCTCCCCGGCACGGAACCTCCCCCACAACCTCCACCCCGGCACGGACCCCCCCCCAACCCCCAACCTCCACCACGGCACGGACCCCCCCCATCCCCCTCCCCGGCACGGAACCCCCCCCCCAACCTCCACCCGGGCACGGACCCCCCATCCCCCTCCCCGGCGCGGAACCTCCCCCCCAACCACCACCCCGGCACGGACCCCCCTCCCAACCACCACCCCGGCACGGACCCCCCATCCCCCTCCCCGGCACGGACCCCCCCCACAACCTCCACCCCGGCACGGACCCCCCCCAACTTCCACCCCGGCACGGACCCACCCAACCTCCACCCCGGCATGGACCCCCCCCCCCAACCTCCACCCTGGCACGGACCCCCCCCCCAACCTACACCCCGGAAGGGACCCCCCCAACCTCCACCCCGGCACGGACCCCCCATCCCCCTCCCCGGCACGGACCCCCCCCAACCTCCACCCCGGCACGGACCCCCAATCCCCCTCCCCGGCACGGACCCCCCCCCCAACCTCCACCACGGCACGGACCCACCCCCCCAACCTCCCCCCCGGCACGGACCCCCCATCCCCCTCCCCGGCACGGAACCCCCCCCAACCTCCACCCCGGCACGGACCCCCCCCCAACCTCCACCCCGGCACGGACCCCCCATCCCCCTCCCTGGCACGGACCCCCCCCCCAACCTCCACCCCGGCACGGACCCCCCCCCAACCTCCACCCCGGTACGGACCCCCCCCCAACCTCCACCCCGGCACGGACCACCCCCAACCCCAACCCCCACCCCGGCACGGACCCCCCCCCAACCTCCACCCCGGCACGGACCCCCCCAACATCCACCCCGGCACGGACCCCCCCCAACCTCCATCTCGGCACGGACCCCCCCCAACCTCCACCCCGGCACTGAACCCCCCCCCCAACCTCCACCCCGGCACGGACCCCCCCCCAACCTCCACCCCGGCACGGACCCCCCCCAACCTCCACCCCGGCACGGACCCCCCCCAACCTCCACCCCGGCACGGACCCCCCCCCTCCAACCTCCACCCCGGCACGGACCCCCCCCAACCTCCACCCCGGCACGGACCCCCCCCAACCTCCACCCCGGCACGGACCCCCCCCCCACCCAACCTCCACCCCGGCACGGACCCCCCATCCCCCTCCCCGGCACGGACCCCCCCCAACCTCCACCCCGGCACGGACCCCCTCCCGGCACTCCCCCGGAGCCCAGCCTACTCTAACCACCACCCCCCCCCCCCCCCGCCGCACACACACACACACACAACCCGAGACACACCTCTCCTCACACATTCAGACTGCGGCCACGCCATCGCCTGCCCAGAGCCAACCCCCCAGGCCGTCACTCACCTCCGCGCTGGTCGGCGTGAGCCTGGAGCACCGGGTCACGCTGATGAAAAGGAGGTTTAATTTACGTCGACGTGAACGGTCATCACGTCGACGGGACTTCGGCCCATCCGAAAGGGAGAATATCGGCAGGCCGAAAATCGGCTGCCTTGCGCAGACCCGTGACATTCTCCGCGGCAGCGGCGACATTAACGCCCCGCCGACTTTTCTCCCTTCGGAGACTTCGGCAACCGGCGGGGGCGGGATTCACGGCGGCCAACGGCCATTCTCCGACCCTCTGGGGGGGTCAGAGAATGACGCCCCCTGTCCCTGCCGTTCTTGAGTGCGGCGTACTTTTGCACCAATGTCCGGGAAAACCATGCTGAGGCGGGTGCAAAGTCTCCGGCCCATTAGGAGTTCCGCAGGAGCTACCCCAGTCACCGCATGGGGGGTGGTCCTATACGAAAACAAAAAGCGAGCCAGTCTCGTGTCCATTGACCCGGAAGACTGCTTCTTTAGGCCTCTTTTGAATGTCTGCACTGCGCGCTCCGCCAACCCATTTGAAGCCGGGTGGTAAGGGGCAGTGCGGATATGGCGTATGCCGTTCACCTTCATGAACCTCGCAAACTCCTCACTCGTGAATGGAGTGCCGCTATCCGTGACCAGCACCTCGGGGAGGCCATGCGTACTAAAAGACAAACGCATCTTCTCAATTGTTGCGCAGGACGTTGTGCCTAGCATCCTATGCACCTCTAGCCATTTAGACTGGGCGTCGATGAATAGTAGGAACATGGATCCTTGAAAAGGGCCGGCAAAATCCGCATGCAAGCGCCCCCAAGGCCGCCCTGGCCATTCCCAGTGATGTAGGGGCGCGGTCGGCGGAAGCTTCTGATGCTCCTGGCAAATGGAGCAGTTTTGGGCCACCTTCTCAATGTCGGTGTCGAGGCCTGGCCACCAGACATAACTCCGGGCCAACATTTTCATTTTGGTCACACCTGGATGCCCATTGTGCAAGTCTCTTCGTATCAGCTCCTGTCCTTTTTTCGGGACAATCACACGCGTCCCCCACAAGAGGATGCCGTCTTCCACACTGAATTCTAACAGCTTGGAGGAAAATGCCTGCAACTCACCTGGGAGCTGTCTATGCTGCCCACCATACAGGACTATGTGCCGAACCTTTGACAGGACTGGCTCCGTCTGGGTCCACTCACGGATCTGTGATGCCGTGACAGGCAAGGTGTCCATAAAATTTAGGGTTGCAACCGTCTCACCGGTCATGGGGATCGACATGGGGCCGGTCGACAAAGGCAATCGGCTCAGTGCGTCGGCATTCGCTATCTGGATTCCTGGTTTGTGCTCCAGAGAATACTCGTATGCAGCGAGCAACAAAGCCCAGCGCTGGATCCGTGCGGAAGCAATGGGCGGTATTGGCTTATCCTCTCTGAAAAGTCCCAGCAGGGGCTTATGATCAGTCATGATCGTGAAGTGGCGGCCATACACGTACTGGTGGAAACGTTTCACCGCAAAGACCACTGCCAGGCCCTCCTTCTCGATCTGCGCGTACTTTTTCTCCGCTGCAGTCAATGTGCGGGAGGTGAAAGCTATCGGCCGCTCGGCCCCGTTCTCCATCTTGTGGGACAGGACGGCCCCAATACCATACGGGGATGCATCACATGTGACGAGCAAAGGCTTTCCAGGATCATAGTGGGTTAGTAACCCAGACGACGACAATTGTTGTTTTACCCGCTGGAAAGCGGTTTCTTGCGGCTGACCCCAAACCCAGGTGTGATTTTTCTTTAGCAGAAGGTGCAACGGGGCCAGCGTAGTTCCCAGATTGGGGAGGAACTTCCCGTAATAGTTTACAAGGCTGAGAAAAGAACAAAGATGCGAAGTGTCAGTCGGGGCGGGGGCCTGTTGAATCGCACGCACCTTCTCTGCGACGGGGTGCAAACCTTTGCGGTCCACCCGATAACTCAGGTAGAGCACTTCCTTCGCCTGAAAAACGCACTTTGTGCGACATAAACGGACTCCAGCCTCCGAAAAGTGTCTGAGGACCACCTCCAGATTTTCCAAATGTTCCTATTCCGACGTCCCTGTGATCAAAACGTCATCTAAGTAGACAGCGACACGTGGTAAACCTCTCAAAATGCCCTCCATAACACGTTGAAAAATAGCGCAGGCAGAGGATACTCCAAAGGGCATATGGTCGGGAGGCAGAGTCCAGCTCCAACTGTAGGTCGGCGTGACTCATATCTAATTTTGTGAACGAGAGTCCGCCTGCAAGCTTCGCGTAGAGATCCTCTATGCGAGGCATTGAATATCCGTCGAGACGGGAAGCCGTATTCACTGTAAGTTTATAGTCGCCGCACAAGTGAACTGTGGCATCTGGCTTCATTACAGGTACAATTGGTGCTGCCCAGTCAGCGAAACAGACGGGCCTGATGATCCCCAAAGTCTCCAAACGAGTGAGCTCCCCTTCTACCTTCTCGAGCAAGGTGTAAGGCACCGGGCGCGCCCGGAAATAGCGCGGCGTGGCTCCTGGTTCGACTTGGATACGGGCTACGGCCCCTTTTATTTTCCCCAAACCAGGCTGGAATACATCTGGGTATCGTCCTAGCACCTCAGTCAACCCTCCAGAAACTGTTTGGAGGATGTGCTGCCATTGCAACCGCAAATGGCGCAACCAGTCCCGACCCAACAGGCTGGGCCCATGGCCACGCACCACGATAAGTGGGAAACGCCCCTCCTGGTGTCCATAAAGAACAGGGGTCATCGTAGTTCCTGCAATGTCCAATGGTTCCCCCGTAGGTGGCCAACCTGGCCTGTGTGTCGGTTAATGTCAGGGTCTGTATACCCTGCTTGATGCGGTCGAATGTCCTCTGGGCGATCACGGAGACCGCTGCGCCAGTGTCCAACTCCATCTCAAGCGGGTGACCATTGACCCGTACGGTCACCTTAATGGGGGCCACACGGGGAGCTGCCACACAATGCAGCTGCAGGCAGTTGTCCTCCATCTCCATGTCCTCAGGAGTAGTCGCCGGAGGTTCATCCACATGGAAGGTACGGCCCTTGGGCTGGTTCCAGTTTCGGTCGGAACGACAGTGCCTCTGGCGCCCCCAGGACCGGCATCCGCGCCTACAAGTCTGACACGGACATGGCTCCTCATCCATTGGTTCTGGAGAAGGCTCCCTTCTGGGAGGAATGTCCGACGGCCACTGGCGTCGATCCGGACGTCGCCTCGCCCAAGGTACCGCAGGAGTGTGGGGGGACGTTTTCGGACGGAAGGGGTTGCGCCCCAAGGCATGCACCTCCATTCCCTGCAGCTCCTGCACTCCTCGTTCTGCGCTCTCTAGGGACAATACTATTTGAATGGCCTGTTGAAAAGTCAGTGTTGGCTCAGCTAACAACTTTCTCTGGGTGGCCGCATTGTTAATACCGCAAACCAAACGGTCGCGTAACATTTCTGACAAGGTCTCACCATAGTCACAGTACTCCGCAATCCTGCGTAGCCTGGATAGAAAGTCGGCAAGGGATTCCTCTGGGTCCTCTCAGCGGTATTAAACCGGTAACGTTGGACTATCGTGGACGGGGTTGGGTTAAAATGTTGCCCCACTAAATTCACAAGTTCATCAAACGTTTTGGTGTCTGGCGCAGCTGGGTACGTAAGGCTCCTAATCACCCCAAACGTATGCGGGCCGCAGGCGGTGAGCAATATGACCACCTGGCACTCGTTTTCGGTGATATTGTTTGCCCGGAAATAGCAACGCATCCGTTGTGTGTACTGGTTCCAGCTTTCCAGCGCAGCATCAAAAACATCCAAACATCCGTACAGAGGCATGGTATAATAGAAAACAACTTCCAACCTGTATCCAACAAAACTCCAGGGAGGTGGCTTCAGCAGTGTAGACAGCTATTCACTTTAACCCTCGTCGCCAGTTTTGTGAGGGCCACAAAGAATCCAGCACGAGTTTTAAGGATACAAAGAAATAAGATTTATTTACAATAACATATATATACAACAGCAGCAGCAACTTTGCTTGCTGCTCACTCCTTCCTGCTGGTTCCAAACTGGCCAGCTTTAATTATACAGGGAGTCTGCTAATGATTTCTCCGCCCCCCCCCCCTCATTGGAAGAGCTCATACTCCCACAGGATTGTGGGATTGTCATTAGTCCCCAGCCAATGGTAAGCAGGCAGGTTATAACACCCATATGCCTTTTCACCACCCTATCCACCTGTCCTCCTGCCTTCAGAGATTTATGGACAAACACACACGGTCCCTTTGATCCTTGGCACTTCCCAGTGTCAGGCCATTCACTGAATACTTCCTTGTCAAATTATTCCTTCAAAGTGTATTACTCTCACTTTTCAACGTTAAATTCCATCTGTCACTTACTTGCCCATTTGACCATCCTGTCTATATTTTCCAGTAACCCAGGACACACAACCTCACTGTTAACCACCTACCCAATTGTGTCATCCGCAAACTTTCTGATCCTCCCCTCCACATAGTCACCTATGTCGTTTGTATAATAGGGGACCCAGCACAGATCCCTGTGGTATGCCACTGGACATTTGCTGTCTCTAATGCAGCTGTCTGTCATCACCCTCTGTCTCCTACAACTACGCCAATTTATTAAATGTCCATTTGTCTTCTTTCTAAGTCTCCCATGTGGGCTCTTCTCAAAGGCTTTGCTGAAATCCATGTAAACTACAACAACTGCACTACGCTCATCTACATATCTGAGCCGGGATTCTCCCCTACCCGGCGGGGGCGGGGGGTCCCAGCGGGATGGGGTGGTGTGAAGCACTCCAGCGTCGGGCCGCCCCAAAGGTACGGAGAACTCCGCACCTTTAGGGGCCAAGCACGCACCGTGAGGGGCTAGGCCCACGCCGGAGTGGTTTCCGCTCCACCGGCTGGCGTGGAAAGCCTTTGGCGCCACGCCAGCCGGGACCAAAAGGACTTTGCCTGGTAGCGGAAGTCCGCGCCTGCGCGGGAGCGTCAGCGGCTGCTGACGTCATCCCCGCGCATGCACGGGGTGGGTGTCTCTTACGCGTCGGCCATCGCGGAGACTGTGGCCGAGGCGGAGGGAAAAGAGTGCCCCCACGGCACAGGCCCGCACGTGGATCGGTGGGCCCCGATCGCGGGCCAAGCCACCGTGGGGGCACCCCCCGGGGCCAGATCGCCTCGCGCCCCCCCCCCCAGGACCCCGGAGCCCGCCCGCGCCGCCTAGTCCCGCCGGTAAGACAGGTGGTTTGATTCTCGCCGGTGGCACAGGCATGACAGCAGCGGGACTTCGGCCCATCGCGGGCCGGAGAGTTGCCGGGGGGGGGACCCGCCTGATCGGCGCGGCACGATTCCTGACCCCCCCGAATATCCGGTGCCGGAGAATTCGGCAACCGGCGAGGGCGGGATTCATGCCAGCTCCCGGTGATTCTCCGACCCGGCAGGGAGTCGGAGAATCCCGCGCCTGGTCTCCTCCTCAAAAAAATTCAATCAAATTTGTTAGGCATGACCTCATTCTGACAAAGCCATGCTGACTATTCCTGATCAAACCTTGCCTCTCCAAGTGGAGATAGATTCTCTCCTTCAAAATGTTTTCCAATAGTTTGCCAACCAGTGAAGGGGACTCACTGGTCTGTAGTTCCCTGGCTTATCTCAACAACCCTTCTTAAATAGTGGGACCACATTAGCTGTTCTCCAGTCCTCTGGCACCTCCCCTGTGGCTAGAGAGGAATTAAAAATTTGGATCAGAGCCCCTGCAATCTCCTGCTTCATCTCCCACAGCAACTTGGGACACAATTCATCTGGACCTGGAGATTTGTCCACTTTTAAGCCTGCCAGCACCTCCAATACCTTGTCACTCCCTGTGACAATTTGCTCAGGAACCTCACAGTCACTTTCTCCGAGTTCCATACCTACCTCCTCATTCTCCTCGTTGAAGACAGAGGTGAAGTATTTGTTCAACACCCTACCAATGTCCTCTGGCTCAGATTGCACCGCCCCCCTCCCCTCCCCGCCCCCGTCCCTGGTTCCTACTCTTTCCCTGGTTATCCCTTCCCATTACCAGCCAGAGCTTTCTCATATCCATTCTTTGCACTCCCAATTGCTTTCTTAACGTCCATCCTGCATTGGTACTCTACTAATGTCTCCATTGATTTGCTCCCCTTTTCTTCTCATCATATCCTGAATATCTCTGGTCACCCATAGTTCTCTAGACTTGTTATTCCTTCCCATTATCCTAGAGGGAATAATTTGGGCCTGTACCCTCTCCATTTTGTATGCCCCCCGCTGCTCTTCTGTAGATTTCTCCACCAGTAACTCTTCCCTGTCTACCTTGGCCTGATGCTGCCTTATTTTACTAAAATTGTTCTCCCCCAATCAAAAACCTTTTTTTTTTTTGCATCGTTTATCCATAATAGGCGTAAATTGAACCTTGTTGTAGTCTCTATCACTAAAATGCTCCCCCACCAACACCTCATCCAACTGTCCAGTTTCATTCCCCAGAATTAGGTACATAGGTATTGGGGCAGGAGTAGGCAATTCAGCCCTCCGCCATTTAACCAGATCATGGCTGATCTCTTCCTAGTCTCAAATTCTGTACCCCATATCCCTTTAAACCATTTTCAAAAATCAGAAATATATCCATCTCCTTCTGGAAACCATTTAATGATTCAGCCGCAGTATGGGGCAGCAAGTTCCACAATTTCACCACCCTCTGCGAGAAGTAGTTTATCCTCATCTCAGTTCTAAAATCTACCGCCTCTCAACCTATATCTGTGATCTCTCGTTCTAGATTGCCCCACAAGGGGAACATTTGGTCTACATTTACTTTATCAATCTCTCTTGGTATTTTATATACCTCTATCAGATCCCCTCTCAGCCTTCTAACCTCCAGCGAGTATAAGCCCAAACTGTTTAATTTTGTTAACCATTTCCTCTTTGGAATCAATCTGGTGAACCTCTTCTGAACTTCCTCCAATACCACCACATCGTTCCTCAAATAAGGAGACCAAAATTAATTACCCGATTATTATGTTTACTCACCTCCACGAATTGTGTATATATTTGCTCCTTAATTTGCCACTATCTGGGGGTCTATAATAAATACCTAGCAATGTGGCTGTCCCTTTTTTATTCCCAAGATCTACCCATAAAGCTTCATTTGATACCCCCTCCAAGATATCATCTCTCCTTACTCTCTCCTTACTGTAATAACATGACTCCTTTAACTAACAATGCAATGCCTCCTCCTGTGTCTCGCCTGAAGACTATATCCCGGGATGTTGAGCTGCCAATCCGGCACCTCCCTCAACCATGTATCCATGATGGCTACTATATCAATTCCATGTGTCCATCCTCGCACTTAACTCATCCATTTTACCTGTAATACTTCTGCCATTAGAGGCCACTCAGCCTTGCCTTACTCCCTTGAAACATATTACCGCCGTATTCCTTCTGACTTGATTGCTCGATATTATGTTGTGTCCCTATTCTGCTAACAGTCTATGTCCCCTCCCCTGACAAATTAGTTTAAATTCCTCCAAACAGCACTAGCAAGTCCACAGGCAAGGTTGTTAGTCCCGCTCTGGTTCAGATGTAGATGCTCCCACTTATACAGATCCCACCTTCTCCAGAAACAGCCCCAGTGATCCAGGAATCTAAAACCCTCCCACCTGCACCAATTCTTAAGTCACACATTCATCTGTGCTATTCTCCTATTTCTGTACTCGTCAGCACGTAGCACTGGGAGTAAAAATTACAACTAGAGAGGTCCTGCTTTTAGCTCCCTGAATTCTTGATGCAAGACCTCATCCCTCTTTCTACTTAGGTCATTAGTACCAACATGTACCATGACCTCTTCCTTATCAGCCTCTCACTTCAGGATTCCCTGCAGCCGTCCAGTGACATCCCAAACCCTGGCATCAGGGAGGCAACACACCATCCTGGTGTCACGTTGACGGCCACAGCACTGCCTGTCTGTTCCCCTGACTATAGAATCCCCTATTACTATTCTTCGCTTCACCACTCCCCCCCCCCCAACCTGGAACGCTTCAGCCCCCCCCCAAACCAAGCCCAACCCCCAAGGTACCCGCCCCACCCCCTGATCCGCGGCGGGCTCAACGGGGTGGTTAAATTGCATACGTCAAGACTCCGGTGGCAGTATATAGGAGGAGTGCACTGGGTAGCTCCCGCCAGGGTACTGCTTTTTGGTCCTCTTTGCTCAGTTCCTGGAGTTTATTGGTGGACAAATTCTACTCATATGAAAGTAGAAGGAGCCTATTGTTGAAGAATGTCAAAAAAGGCTGGAAGTAAGAAGTCTGTGGGTGGAAATTCTTCGACTGAAGGGCGGCATGGTGGTGCAGTGGTTAGCACAGGTTCGATCCTGGCCCCTGGTCACTGTCCGTGTGGAGTTTGCACATTCTCCCCGTGTCTGCGTGGGCCTCAACCCACAACCCAAAAAGATGTGCAGGTTCGGTGAATTGGCCACGCTAAATTGCCCCTTCATTGGAAAAAAATAATTGGGTACTCTAAATTTCTATTTTAATAAATTTTTAAAACATTCTGTGTCTGAGAAGGCTGCGGACGGAGATTTTTCGACTGACTCAGAGGTTTCACATGGAGCCTCAGCGGGGAAGATGGTGACGGTGGCTCCGGCTGACCCGGTCACGGCAGTCATGCTAACTAGGGTACTGGCTACCGAATTTGACAAGCACTTCAAGAGGCAATGGAGAGTGATGTTTGAAACCCTCCGTAAATTGATTAAGGAGACGCTGGTTCCTGTCCGAGATAAGTTGGAGAGAACTTAGAAAGCTGTGAACGAGCATAAAGAAGTGTCGAGGAGTGGTGGGGACAGTTCTGTTGAGGCACAGTTAGCAAATTGCCTCACTGGAGGCCAGGATCTTGTTAGTGGCAGAGAAAAATAAGAGTCTGAGGGCGAAGGTGGACGACTGGAGAATCAGCCGAGGAGACAAACACTCAGAGTCGTGAGGTTGCTGGAGGGCCCAAATCCTCCTGTGTATTTCTTGCACATATTCTTGTGCATATATTCTTGTAAGATGATGGGGGAGGAGAAGGATGGACTGGCGTCCCCTCCAGAGTTGGACAGGGTCCATTGAACTCTCCAGCAGATGCCTCGGACGAATGAGTCACCACAAGCAGTTATTGCAAGATTCCACAGCTTCCGGGAAAAGAAGCGAATCCTGAAGTGGGCCAAGGAGGACCATAATTCGAGGTGGGAAGGGAGCCTCATTAGAATTTCAGAATGTTGAAGCGGAGCTTGCAAGGAGACGGGCGGTCTTCAAGTTAAAGGACTATTACTTTGTCACTTCTGAGGAGGCTGCGGCGTTTGTTATAAAGCTTGGACTGGCATCCAGTTAAATCGGCTCTGTAAGGACTTTTCCGGTTGTTATGAGGAAGGAGTTTTAGGGTATTTTGTATATATTAGTTATTTCTTTGTTCTTGGGATGGGAGTGTTTTGCATAAGTAACATGGTGGGGAATGGGAGGGGTTATTGTGTTTTTTTTAAATTTAGAGTACCCAATTCTTTTTTCTCCCAATTAAGGTGCAATTTAGCATGGCCAATCCACCGATCCTGCACATCTCTGGGTTGTGGGGGCGAGACTCACGCAGACATTGGGAGAATGTATAAACTCCACACGACGAACCCGGGTCCTCAGCATTGTGAAGCAGCAGTGTTAACCACTGTGCCACCGTGCTGCCCAGTTGGTATTCTTTAAGGCAGTATTTTTAGAAATATACGGCTTCGGGGACTTCCGGTGTCAGACATGGAGTGAGTGGTCGCACATTTGGTGTCTCCTGCTCAAGGTGGTATTTTCCATCCTTTCCCCGTCTGAAGGGTGATGTTTTTGGATGGAAATAGGTGCAGGAGTACCTGGAGAATGTGTAACTCCACTGGTGTGGCTGGTGGATGGATCCATGAACGAGGAGTGGGGAGAGAAGAAAAGAGTTGCTGGAACAGGAGAGTCTTCGTGGTGCGTCACAGGTCAAGATAGTGAAGGGCAAGGGGCAGCTGTTCTGCTTGCCCAGTGGTCAACGGAGCAGTTAGTGGAGTTTCTGAACGTTGAGTTCAGCCAGCAGAGGAAGGAGGCCCTGGAACACCTGGCCAAAGTGGTGGAGCCGAGTAAAGCAGAGATCAAGAGAGTGGAGCAGAGGTTGGAGTCCCAGGTCCGGACGATCCAGAAAGTGGAGGAGGCGGTGGGGGAGCTTGAGAAGCAGTTGGCCTCATTGGAGGCCAAGGCAGGGTTGATGCAGGAGACCCAGAAGAGCATGAAGGAGAAGGTGGAGGATCTGGAGAACCACTCTCGAAGGCAAAATTTGAGGATTGTGGAGATCGAAGGTGTGGAGGCCAGCACATACGTGGCCAAAATGTTGGAGCAGTTGATGGGGTAGGGGGCTTTTGCCTGGCCCTTGGAGGTTGACTGAGGCACAGGGTGCTGACGAGGAGGCTGCAAGTGAGCGAGCCGCAGATGGGCGATAGTGGTGTGGTTGCACTGCTTTCTGGATAAACAGAAGATTCTTCGGTGGGCGAGGAAGTGCAGCTGGGAGCGAGACCCACACAGACGCGGAGAGAATGCGCAAACTCCACACACAGAGTGACCTGGGGCCGGGATCAAACCTGGGTCCTTGGCGCCATGAGGCATGTCAACATTTTTAGATGAGTTGGAGATTCCAGTAGTGGAGAATGAGAGATGGAAGAGAGGCCCCGTTAGGCCCAGAGAAGATTGTGATAGGTATTGGGCGGATGCAAATGGGTAAAGCTTCTTGGCCTGATGTTTTCTGTGGAATTCTACAAGAGGTTTGCGGATCAGTTGGTCCCATTGCTGATAGACATGTTTGTTGATTCTTTGTCCTGGGAATCCCTGCCTGCTACACTCTCAGAGGCTTTTATTTCCCTTCTGTTGAAGAAGGATAAGGACCCCATGGCCTAATTCACTGTTAAATGTGGGCGCCAAGATACTGGCTAAGGACTCCCGGACATGATTGCGGAGGATCAGACAGGCTTTGTTTAGACCAGCAATTGTCAGCCAGAGCTGCCGGAGTTTCAGATTCCAGCATCCGCAGTAATTTGCTTTTATCCAGTGTTTAACTCACTGCCACCTCTCTTCCAGGAATGCCTACCCTGAAGAAGTGCTGCTCTTCTCTCCGACAGGGTTTCCGTAAGTCCCTCCCTCACTATCCAACTTCACTGCTTTCCATTTCTCTCTTTGGTCTCTGTGGCTATGACTCATCTTTCATTCTCACTCCACAGTATAAAAATTTCCCACTTTCTCTGTCTGTTAGCTTAGACAAAGAGTCATCGGACTCGAAACATCAGCTCTTTTCTCTCCCTTCAGGTGCTGCCAGACTTGCTGAGATTTTCCAGCATTTTCACTTTCTTCTCAGCCGGATAGGATGCACATCTGTAGAAGTTTGTGAGAGTCGATGCAGACATGCCAAAATTCTTCAGCTTCCCTAGGAAGTAGAGACGTTGTTGGTCTTTCTTGACTGTTGCATCAACGCGAGTGGACCACGACAGACTGTTGGTGATGGTGACAGCCAGGAACTTAAAGCTATCGACCATCTCCACTTCGGAGCCATTGATGCAGATGGGAGTGTGTGTCGTACTCCGCTTCCTGAAGTCGATGATCAGTTCCTTGGTCTTTCCGACATTTAGAAGAGAGTTTTGCTGGGATGGAGATCCTCCACTCCGCCCAGTGCCTCTGTATGGTTGGGCAACCCTAATGGAATTCTTTTTCCCAGAGAAAATCAAATACACTGTTAGGTGTTCGGTTGAGGGGGTCTACCGGAGATAGCAGCCATTCATTGCCTAGTTGAAGGAATCTGTTACCATCAGTTGCTGGGGGAACCAGAATCGCTGACATGGTGCTAAAGGAGGAGACCCAAAAGCATACAAGTTTGGGACAAGACCAGAAGATGTGTGTGGTTGGCTGGCCCCCTGGAACACCACTTGCGCCAGTCCTCTACCCCCAGAAAGAAATGATGTGGAGATGCCGGCGTACTAATGGCGGATGAGGGGGTGTGTCTAAGGGTGAGGGGTGTATTGAAAAGTACTTGGAACTCAATGATAATGGGGAGGTCCAGGTGGGAGTGGTCTGGGAGGCGTTGAAGGCGATGGTTAGAGGGGAGCTGATATCAATAAGGGCACATAAAGGAAAGCAGGAGAGTAGGAACGGGAGCGGTTGCTGCAAGAACTTCTGAGGGTGGACAGGCAATATTCTCCAGGGTGGACGCCGTTCTTTTTCCTCCCCTATCTCCAAGTCCACCCAGTGTGGAGCGTGATCCGAAATAGCTATCGCCGTATACTCCGTCCCCCTCACCTTCGGGATCAACGCCCTTCCCAAAACAAAAAAGTCTATTCGCGAGTAGACTTTGTGGACATAGGAGAAAAACGAAAACTCCTTGCTCCTAGGTCTGCTAAATCTCCATGGGTCTACTACTCCCATCTGCTCCATAAAGTCTTTAAGCACCTTGGCTGCTGCCGGCCTCCTTCCAGTCCTGGACCTCGATCTGTCCAGCCCTGGTTCCAGCACCGTGTTAAAATCTCCACCCATTACCAACTTCCCCACCTCTAGGTCCGGGATACGTCCTAACATGCGCCTCATAAAGTTGGCATCATCCCAGTTCGGGGCATATACGTTCACCAAGACCACCGCCTCCCCCTGTAATTTGCCACTCACCATCACGTATCTGCCCCCACTATCCGCCACCATGGTCTTTGCCTCAAACATTACCCGCTTCCCCACTAGTATAGCCACCCCCCTGTTTTTCGCATCTAGCCCCGAATGAAACACCTGCCCCACCCATCCTTTGCGTAGTCTAACCTGGTCTATCAGTTTCAAATGCGTCTCCTGTAACATAACCACATCTGCCTTAAGTTTCTTAAGGTGTGCGAGTACCCGTGCCCTCTTTATCGGCCCATTCAGCCCTCTCACATTCCACGTGATCAGCCAGGTTGGGGGGCTCTTTACCCCCCCCCTTGTCGATTAGCCATCCCCTTTTATCCAGCTCCTCACCCGGTTCCCACGCAGCTGTGTCCCCCCCCAGGCGGTGCCCTCCCGCCCCGCCCACCCCACCCCATACCAGCTCCCCCTTCTCCCCAGCAGCAGCAACCCAGTAAATCCCCCCTCCCACCCCCCCCCCGCTAGATCCCCCACTAGCGTAGTTACACCCCCCATGTTGCTCCCAGAAGTCAGCAAACTCTGGCCGACCTCGGCTTCCCCCCGTGACCTCGGCTCGCACCGTGCGACGCCCCCTCCTTCCTGCTTCCCTATTCCCGCCATAATTATCATAGCGCGGGAACAAAGCCCGCGCTTCCCTTTTGGCCCCGCCCCCAATGGCCAACGCCCCCAGCTCCTCCACCTCCCTTCCTCCCTCCCCCACAACCTGTGGAAGAGAGAAAAGTTACCGGGTCGCAGGATTAACAACATAAAAATCATCTCTCCCCCCTTTTTACCCCCTCTTCGCCCCCCATATTCGCCCCACCACTTTGTCTCAAACGTTCTTTTTTAATAACCCGCTTATTCCAATTTCTCTTCAACAATAAATGTCCACGCCTCATCCGCCGTCTCAAAGTAGTGGTGCCTCCCTCGATATGTGACCCACAGTCTTGCCGGCTGCAGCATTCCAAATTTAATCTTCTTTTTATGAAGCACCGCCTTGGCCCAATTAAAGCTCGCCCTCCTTCTCGCCACCTCCGCACTCCAGTCTTGATATACGCGGATCACCGCGTTCTCCCACCTACTGCTCCGAGTTTTCCTCCGCACTCCAGTCTTGATATACGCGGATCACCGCGTTCTCCCACCTACTGCTCCGAGTTTTCTTTGCCCATCTGAGGACCATCTCTCTGTCCTTAAAACGGAGGAATCTCACCACTATGGCTCTGGGAATTTCTCCTGCTCTCGGTCCTCGCACCATCACTCGGTATGCTCCCTCCACCTCCAACGGACCCGTCGGGGCCTCCGCTCCCATTAACGAGTGCAGCATCGTGCTCACATATGCCCCGACGTCCGCCCCTTCTGCACCTTCAGGAAGACCAAGAATCCTTAAATTCTTCCTCCTCGCATTATTCTCCAGCACCTCCAGCCTTTCCACACATCGTTTATGGTGTGCCTCGTGCATCTCCGTCTTCACCACCAGGCCCTGTATATCGTCCTCGTTCTCTGCAGCCTTTGCCTTCACGACCCGAAGCTCCAGCTCCTGGGTCTTTTGCTCATCTTTTAGCCCTTCAATCGCCTGTAATATCGGGGCCAACAGCTCCTTCTTCATCTCCTTTTTAAGCTCTTCCACGCAGCGCTTCAAGAACTCGTGTTGTTCAGGGCCCCATATTAAACTGTCACCTTCCGACGCCATCTTGGTTTTTGCTTGCCTTCCTTGCCGCTGCTCTAGAGGATCCACCGCAATCCGGCCATTTTCCTCTCCTTTTTCCATCCGTGTCCAGGGGGGATTCCCTTCTGGATTACAGCACAGTGTTTTTTGCCGTTAAAATTGCCGATGGGGCTCCTATTAAGAGCCCAAAAGTCCGTTCCACCGGGAGCTGCCGAAACGTGCGACTTAGCTGGTCATCGCCGCACCCGGAAGTCCCCTCCCTTCACCATCTTTGACTGCCACCCAGTTTCAAACTTCCCCAGAAGTTGTCATTTTACATACCTGGAGCTTACATCTCCCACAAAACTCCATCAACTCCCTTCAGCCATGGTTCCATCGAGACTGCCTGGATCAAGACTTCCGATGGTGGCCATGGAGTGGGTGCACATTTGGTGGTTCCCGCTCGAGGTGGAATGTTTTGGTCCTTGGTGGTTTACAGTGAGATTGAGTGTCTTGGGTTACAGGAAGATATAGATGGGATAAAGTGGCAGATGGAATTTGACCCTGAAAAGTGTGAGGTGATATACTTTGGAATGAGTAATGTGATAAGAAAGTATTCAATGAATTGGATGACACCTGGAAGTTCCGAGGAATAAAGGGAGCTTTGCGTGTTTATCCATTGATCTCTGAAGGCAGGAGGACAGGTTAATAAGGTGGTGAAAAGGCATAGGGGACACTTGCCTTTATCAATCGAGGCATAGATTACAAAAGCAAAGTCATGTTGGAGTTGTATGGAACTTTGGTGAGGCCACAGCTGACGTACTGTGTGCAATTCTGGGCGCCACATTATAGGAAGGATGTAATTGCACTGGAGTTAGTGCAGAGGCCATTCACCAGGATGTTGCCTGGGTTGGAACATTTAAGTTATAAAGAGAGGTTGGATAGCCTTGGGTTGTTTTCACTGGAGCAGAGAAGACTAAGGGGTGACCTGATTGAGGTGTACAAGATTATGAGGGGCATTGACAGTGGATAGGGAGCAGCTGTTCCCCTTAGTTGAAGGGTCAGTTACGAGGGGACACAAGTTCAAAGTGAGGGGCAGGAGGTTTAGTGGGGGGGGGGGGGTTATTTGAGGAAAAACCTTTTTACCCAGAGGGTGGTGACGGTCTGGAATGCACTGCCTGGTAGGGTGGTAGAGACAGGTTGCCTCATCCTTTACCAAGTGCTGGCAAATGGGATTAGGTAGGTAGGTCAGGTGTTTTTCATGTGTTGGTACAGACTCAATGGGCCGAAGGGCCTCTTCTGCACTGTATTATTCTGTGATTCCCCACCTGCTAGAGGGCTGTTTTCTGGTTGAGGAGCATGAGCCCTGAGGGATTGCAATACTCCACCGGTGGGACCAGTTTATGGCTTACCAGGCAAGGAGAATAACAAGTAAGAAACAGCAGCTTGATCAAGAGTATATTTGAGTTGCGAGAGAGGAAAAGAAGACGGAGAGTGCTGGGGTGGTGATTCCCGCCCAGTGGTCTACCGAACAACTTGTGAAATTTGTGAACTCAAGTTCCAGCAGCAGTGGAAGGCCTCAGAGGATCTGGCAAAGGTGATGGAGCCGCTTAGGGTGGCTTTCAGAGAGTGGAGCACAGGCTGGAGGTGCAGGGTCTGACACTCCAGAAGGTGGAGGTGTCGATGGGGGAGCACGAGGACTGGCTGGCCTCACTGGAGGCGGAGATGGTGCTGCGGCGGACGGCCAAAAGAGGTTGAGGGAGAAAGTGGAGGACCTCGAGAACCATTCCATGAGGCAGAACCTTATGTGACAAATGTGCTGGAGACGTTGGTGGGGGAGGGGGGTCTTTGACCGTTCCCCTGAGGTGCATCGAGCGCACAGGGCACTGAGAAGGTGGTCGAAGCGGGGAGCCACTGTGGGTGATGGTGGTGAGGCTGTACTGTTTTCTCGACAAGGAGAAGATAACAAAATGGGCGAGGCAGAAGAAAAAGTGCACCTCGGAAGGAAATGTGCTGAGGATATACCAGGACCTCCGTGTGGAGTTAGCCAAGTGGCAGGCTGGCTATAATCGGATCAAGGTTGCCTTTACTATCCTGCTCGTCTGTGGGTCACACACCAGAATCAGGAGTTTTATTTTGATATGTCGGAGGCGGCGAGTGAATTTATTTATTTATTTAAATACATTTAGAGTGCCCAATTCATTTTTTTCAATTAAGGGGCAATTTAGCGTGGCCAATCACCTACCCTGCACATCTTTGGGTTGTGGGGGTGAAACCCACGCAAACACGGGGAGAATGTGCAAACTCCACATGGACAGTGACCCAGAGCCGGGATTGAACCTGGGATCTCGGTGCCGTGAGGCAGCAGTGCTACCCACTGCGCCACCGTGCTGCCCTCGGTGAGTGAATTTATGAGCGATCGTGGACTGGGAGGGGTGTGAGGACACTGAATGAGGACAGATCATCTGGGAGACAGAGGGGGTGATAGAGAGGAGTTACAGGGAGGTAGCCACACCCAAGGTTCAGGACAAGAGTAGCTGGGTGATAGAAACCTGCTTTTCTAATAGGTAATAAAAGTTTACGTGAAGAAATGATTTTGTGACATTATACTATTAAAAATCATATATTAGCCATGACAGCAGAGAATGCTGAGAGCATGGGAAAAGATCTAATAAGGAAGTCAGTTTTCAAACTGACTATCCACGTTGTAGAATAGATTCATTGTTATAATTACTGGGCAAACATCCCAGTTCGAGTAAACATGGTGGGAAACAGGTGGTTCGATCACACCATATTATGGAAACATAGAGAAGTTCTCCCATGCCATATTATCTCTTAAAATTTGAAAGACAGGCATTTTGGTCAATTAGATGAATTATAATTATTTTCACCCAATCACAGTCCGAAAGGGGACAGAGCCTAAAAAGATTATGATTTCCTTAAGAGACCGGGAAAAAACCTTTGTTCGCTCTCTCGGACTTCATCTTTAACCTATCCTTTGAAACTTTTTCTTACTTTGCTTTGCAAACAGCTATTTCCTTTCGTTTCATTTTTGTATTGTGCATTTTGATCTGAAGAAATTACCACAAATTGAATTGTATCTTGAATTCAACTCAACCATCTGTATTTGCATTGGACAAACAACTTTCTAGATTCTGTATTCACATAAAATTTGACTTGATCAGTAGACTTTAAAAACTGACATAAATAAAGCTAAACTTGAGTTCTGTAGATTAATATATAGTGCGGCGACACATAAATATATTAACAAAGTACAGATCCATCACTGGGTTACAGTCAGGGGTAGGTAAACGAAGGTCAGACAGTGCAGGGATATCCCATGGCCGTTCCCCTTCACAACAAGTATACCGCTTTGGATGCTGTGGGAGGGGACACACACCTACCAGCGGACAGTCATAGCTGCCAGGTCTCTGGCACTGTGGTTCAGAAGGGAAGGGATGAGAATGGAAAAACAATAGTGATCGCAGACTCAATGGTTAGGGGAATGGATAGGAGATTCTGTGGTAGCAAACGAGACTCCCGAAAGGTGTGTTGCCTCCAGGGTGCCATGAATGAATGAAATGAAAATCGCTTATTGTCACAAGTAGGCTTCAAATGAAGTTACTGTGAAAAGGCCCTAGTCGCCACATTCCGGCGCCTGTTCGGGGAGGCTGGTACGGGAATTGAACCGTGCTACTGGCCTGCCATAGTCTGCCTTCAAAGCCAGCGATTTAGCCCTGTGCTAAACCAGCCCCTAAACCAGCCATGGTCAGGGATATCTCGGATCGAGTATATAGGATTCTTAAGAGGGAGGGGGAGCAACCAGAAGTCATGGTGCACATAGGCCTCAACGACATAGCTAAGAAAAGGAATGAGGATCTAAAAAAGTGCGGGAGGAGAGATCCGGGACAGCGAAAACAGCGCCGGAGGAGAGAGCCGGGAGATTTTAAAAGCGCGGGAGGAGAGAGCCGGGACAGCGAAAACAGCGCCGGAGGAGAGAGCCGGGAGATTTTAAAAGCGCGGGAGGAGAGAACCGGGACAGCGAAAACAGCGCCGGAGGAGAGAGCCGGGAGATTTAAAAAGCGCGGGAGGAGAGAGCCGGGACAGTGCTGGGAGAGGTGAGTGCACAAAAGGTGGGGCAGGAGTGCCTTTAGTCACGGAGTGCTGATTGGAACAGAGTGCATCTGAGTTTAGGTGAGTGACTGAGTGCTGATTGGAACAGAGTGCATCTGAGTTTAGGTGAGTGACTGAGTTTGGGTGAGTGGCGATAGAGGGCTGTGTTTTTGTTGGTGTTCGGGTTTTTCCTTGAGAATCTATAAAGAAATTTTTTTTTCAAAAAAATATTTAAATTAATTAACTAGTTGAATATGGCTGGACAGGTGATGTGCTGTTGCTGTATGATGATGGAACTGGTGGATCCCATTGAGACCGTCAGTGACCACATCTGCAGCAAGTGTTGGCTGCTCGAAGAACTTCAGCTCAGAATTGATGAGCTGGAGACCGAGCTGCACACACTGCGGCACATCAGGGAGGGGGAACATTACCTGCACGCTTTGTTTCAGGAGGCAGTCACACCCGGTAGAATAAGTACTGTTAATTCGGACAGTGGTCAGGGACAGAGTGGTGTGACTGCAAGGGAGGCAGGTTGGGGGATCCTGAGTTTAGGAGTTGAGGAGCCTCAGCCCTTGACCTTGTCCAACAGGTATGAGGTACTTGCTCCCTGTGTGGATGAGGAAGAGGGCTGTAGGGAGGCTGCGTTGACTGACCACTGCACCGTGGTACAGGAAGCCATTCACGAGGGGGGAGCAAAAAGACAAGTGGTAGTTGTAGGGGATTCTATAATTAGGGGGATTGATGGCATCCTTTGTAAGCCAGATCGAGAGTCCCGCATGGTATGTTGCCTGCCCGGTGCCAGGGTGAGGGACATCTCTGATCGGCTTGAAAGGATTTTGGAGGGGGAGGGGGAGGATCGAGTTGTTGTGGTCCACGTTGGGACTAACAACATAGGTAAGACTCGGAAAGAGGACCTGTTTGGGGATTATCAAACACTAGGGACTAAATTAAAGAACAGGTCCTCCAGGGTTATAATCTCTGGATTACTACCCGAGCCACGTGCCAATTGGCATAGGGTTGAGAAAATTAGAGAAGTTAACACGTGGCTAAAGGAGTGGTGCGGGAAAGAGGGATTCCATTTCATGGGGCATTGGCATCAGTACTGGGGCAGGAGGGACCTGTACCGTTGGGACGGTCTTCACCTGAACCATTCTGGGACCAGTGTTCTAGCGAATAGGATAAATAGGTTGGTCACAAGGACTTTAAACTAGCAAGTTGGGGGGAAGGGAAATGTAAAGCTATGGACAGTATAATGGTTAATGGAGATCAAGGCAGCAGGTTACGTGACAGGTAATTATGTAGAGATATGGGTTCAAAGACAAGGAAAACTAGGAGAAAGGATAAGAGGAAAAATAATTTGCGAAAAATTACTGATCAAGGTGTTAGGATTCATAACAAAGACATAAAAAACAGCATATGTTTACCTGAATGCTCGTAGTATATGAAATAAGGTAAATGAGTTGATGGCGCAAATCATCGTGAATGACTATGATTTAGTGGCCATTACTGAAAGATGGTTAAAAGATGGTCACGACTGGGAGTTAAATATCCAAGGGTATCAGACTATACGAAAGGATAGAATGGACGGTAAGGGCGGTGGTGTAGCTTTGTTGTTTAAGGATGGCATCCGGGCAATAGTAAGGGATGATATTGGTGCTATGGAGGACAAGGTTGAATAAATTTGGGTGGAAATCAGGAATAGAAAGGTGAAAAGGTCACTGATAGGAGTAGTCTATAGGCCACCAAATAGTAACAGGATGGTAGGGCAGGCAATAAGCAAAGAAATAACGGATGCATGTAGAAATGGTACAGTGGTTATCATGGGAGATTTTAACCTGCATATCGATTGGTTTAACCAGGTTGGTAAAGGCAGCCTTGAGGAGGAGTTTATAGAATGTGCCCGGGATAATTTCCTGGAACAGTATGTAATGGAACATACAAGGGAACAAGCGGTCCTAGATCTGGTCCTGTGTAATGAGGCAGGATTGATTAATGATTTCATAGTACGGGATCCTCTTGGAAGGAGCGACCACAATATGGTGGAATTTAAAATACAGTTGGAGGATGACAAAGTAAAATCAAACACTAGTGTTTTGTGCTTAAACAAAGGCGATTACAATGGGATGAGAGAAGAACCAGCTAAGGTAGACTGGGAGCAAAGACTTCATGGTGAAGCAGTTGAGGAACAGTGGAGAACCTTCCGAGCGATCTTTCACAGTGTTCAGAAAAGGTTCATACCGACAAAAAAGAAAGACGGTAGAAAGGGGAAAAATCGACCGTGGATATCTAAGGAGGTGAGGGAGAGTATCAAATTGAAGGAAAAAACATACAAAGTGGCAAAAATTAGTGGGAGACTAGAGGACTGGGAAGTCTTTAGGGGACAACAGAAAGCTACTAAAAAAGCCATAAAGAAGAGTAAGGTAGACTATGAAAGTAAACTGGCTCAGAACATAAAAGCAGATAGTGAAAGCTTCTACAAATATATAAGACAAAAAAGAGTGGCTAAGGTAAATATTGGTCCTTTGGAAGATGAGAAGGGAGATTTAATAATAGGAGACGGGGAAATGGCTGAGGAGCTGAACAGGCTTTTTGGGTCAGTCTTCACAGTGGAGGACACAAATAGCATGCCAGTGACTGATGGAAATAAAGATATGATAGGTGAGGACCTTGAGATGATTGTAATCATTAAGGAGGCAGTATTGGGCAAGCTAATGGGGCTAAAGGTAGACAAGTCTCCTGGCCCTGATGGGATGCATTCCAGAGTGTTAAAAGAGATGGCTAGGGAAATTGTAAACGCACTAGTGATAATTTATCAAAATTCACTAGACTCTGGGGTGGTCCCAGAGGATTGGAAAGTAGCAAACGTGACACCACTGTTTAAAAAAGGAGGTCGGCAGAAAGCGAGTAATTATAGGCCGGTAAGCTTAACTTCGGTTGTAGGGAAAATGCTGGAATCTATCATTAAGGAGGAAATAGCGGGGCACCTGGAGGGAAATTGTCCCATTGGGCAGACGCAGCATGGGTTCACAAAGGGTAGGTCGTGTCTGACTAATTTGGTAGAATTTTTTGAGGACGTTACCAGTGCGGTAGATAATGGGGAGCCAATGGATCTGGTATATCTGGATTTCCAGAAAGCTTTCGACAAGGTGCCACACAAAAGGTTGCTGCATAAACTAAAGATGCATGGCATTGAGGGTAAAGTGGTAGCATGGGTAGAGGATTGGTTAACTAACAGAAAGCAGAGAGTGGGGATAAATGGGTGTTTCTCTGGTTGGCAACCTGTAACTAATGGGGTCCCTCAAGGATCAGTGTTGGGCCCGCAGTTGTTCACAATTTACACAGATGATTTGGAGTTGGGGACCAAGTGCAATATGTCAAAGTTTGCAGACGACACTAAGATGAGTGGTAAAGCAAAAAGTGCAGAGGGTACCGGAAGTCTGCAGAAGGATTTGGATAGGTTAGGTGAATGGGCTAGGGTCTGGCAGATGGAATTCAATGTTGCCAAGTGTGAGGCTATCCATTTTGGGAGGAATAACAGCAGAATGGATTGTTATTTAAACGGTAAGATGTTAAAACATGCTGCTGTGCAGAGGGACCTGGGTGTGCTGGTGCACGAGTCGCAAAAAGTTGGCGTGCAGGTGCAACAGGTGATTAAGAAGGCTAATCGAGTTTTGTCTTTCATTGCTAGAGGGATGGAGTTCAAGACTAGTGAGGTTATGCTGCAATTGTATAGGGTGTTGGTGAGGCCGCATCTGGAGTATTGTGTTCAGTTTTGGTCTCCTTACCTGAGAAAGGACATATTGGCACTGGAGGGAGTGCAGAGGAGATTCACTAGGTTGATCCCAGAGTTGAGGGGATTAGATTATGACGAGAGGTTGAGTAGACTGGGACTGTACTCATTGGAGTTTAGAAGGATGTGGGGGGATCTTATTGAGACATATAAAATTATGAAGGGAGTAGATAGGATAGATGCGGGCAGGTTGTTTCCACTGGTCGGGGAAAGCAGAACTAGGGGGCCTAGCCTCAAAATAAGGGGAGGTAGATTTAGGACGGAGTGTAGGAGGAACTTCTTCACCCAAAGGGTTGTGAATCTCTGGAATTCCTTGCCCAGTGAAGCAGTTGAGGGTCCTTCTTTAAACGTCTTTAAGAAAAAGATAGATGCCTTTCTAAAGAATAAAAGGATTCGGGGATATGGTGTACGGGCCGGAGAGTGGAGCTGAGTCCACAAAGATCAGCCATGATCTCATTAAATGGCGGAGCAGGCTCGAGGGGCCAGATGGCCTACTCCTGTTCCTAGTTCTTATATTCTTATGTAAAAAGTGATTTTAGGGAGTTAGGTTGGAAGCTAAAGAGCAGGACAGGCAGAGTAGTGATCTCAGGATTGCTATCGGTGCCACGTGCAAGTGAGGCAAGGAGCAGACAGTGAGTGCAGCTAACACGTGGTTACAGGGCTGGTGCAGGAGGGAAGGCTTCAGATATGTGGATCATTGGGATACCTTCTGGGGAAGGTGGGACATGTACATGAAGGACGGGTTGCACCTAAACTGGAGGGGCACCAATATCCTGGGGGGGAGTTTTGCTAGAGCTCTTCGGGAGGGTTTAAATTAGTTTGGCAGGAGGATGGGAACCAGAGCTACAGATCAGAGGATAGGGTAGCTGTTGAACAGGCAGAAATAGCATGCAGCGATTTCGGCGGCAGAGGAGGAGCTGGTTTGTCAATTTCAGTGGGGGCAGTGCGGAAGTGATTGCTGGGAGGTAAGTCTGTCCTTTAAAAACACTTGTCTTTGCAGGGGCAGGCCAGTCGATTTCGGCGGGAGAGGAGGAGCTGGTTTGTCAATTTCAGCGGGGGCAGTGCGGAAGTGATTGCTGGGAGGTAAGTCTGTCCTTTAAAAACACTTACCTGGTCCCGTTTTCGGTCCCTCTTTTCTGTTTTTTTTAAATATTTTAGTATTTAAGGCGGGAACAGGAAGTTCGACCAGCGGACGTCTGGGAAGACCCTCACCAATAAATTCTGGTGGAGAGGAAACCCGAGACACTACACGTGTAGTGTCTCCCACCCGCCCTCCTCCTCTAACCTAATAATAAAACCCATTGGTGTGAGGTAAGTACCATATTTTATTATTAACACTAAGAAGGTAAGTAAGTGATTTTTACGCATTTTTACTTTTGTACCTTTTTCAAATTGTGTGTGTGTCGGGGGGAAACTGAAGTGACATCACAGAAAAGCAGTGGCCTGAGTGGCTGGTTGGGATTCTACACTAAATTAAAAAAACTGAGCATTGGTAACTAATTAAACATAATTACATAATTATAATTTAGAGGGATATCTAAGCCAGAGATCGGAGAGTACTATATTTAGCTTTCGCATTTCTATTAGAAATCTAGTGCTAGGAAACAGATAGTCAACAGTATCTTTGAAATTTAAAAAAAATATTCAAAAAAAAAAAAAAAATTTTTAATTTTAATTTTAATTAATTGACGCAATGTCAGTTAGAGGGGTGCTGTGCTATGACTGTGAGATGTGGCAGGTCCGGGAGGCTTCCAGCATCCCAGATGGCTTCATCTGCAGAAAGTGCACCCAACTGGAGCTCCTCACAGACCGCATGGTTCGGTTGGAGCGGCAATTGGATGCACTTAGGAGCATGCAGGTGGCGGAAAGCGTCATAGATCGCAGTTATGTAAATGTGGTCACACCCAAGGTGCAGGCAGAGAAATGGGTGACCACCAGAAAGGGCAGGCAGTCAGTGCAGGAATCCCCTGTGGTTTTCCCCCTCTCGAATCCCCCTTTGGATACTGTCGGGGGGGCTAGCCTATCAGGGGAAAACAGCAGCAGCCAGAGCAGTGGCACCACGGCTGGCTCTGATGTTCAGAAGGGAGGGTCAAAGCGCAGAAGAGTAATAGTAATAGGGGACTCTATAGTCAGGGGCACAGATAGGCACTTCTGTGGACATGAAAGAGACTCCAGGATGGTATGTTGCCTCCCTGGTGCCAGGGTCCAGGATGTCTCCGAACGGGTAGAGGGCATCCTGAAGGGGGAGGGCAAACAGGCAGAGGTCGTTGTACATATTGGTACTAATGACATAGGCAGGAAGGGGCATGAGGTCCTGCAGCAAGAGTTCAGGGAGCTAGGCAGAAAGTTAAAAGACAGGACCTCGAGGGTTGTAATCTCGGGATTACTCCCTGTGCCACGTGCCAGTGAGGCTAGAAATAGGAAGATAGAGCAGCTAAACACGTGGCTAAACAGCTGGTGTAGGAGGGAGGGTTTCCATTATCTGGACCACTGGGAGCTCTTCCGGGGCAGGTGTGACCTGTATAAGAAGGACGGGTTGCATCAAAACCGGAGAGGCATAAATATCCTGGCCGCGAAGTTTGCTAGTGTCACACGGGAGGGTTTAAACTAGTATGGCAGGGGGGTGGGCACGGGAGCAATAGGTCAGAAGGTGAGAGCATTGAGGGAGAACTAGGGAATAGGGACAGTGTGGCTCTGAGGCAGAGCAGACAGGGAGAAGTTGCTGAACACAACGGGTCTGGTGGCCTGAAGTGCGTATGTTTTAATGCAAGAAGTATTACGGGTAAGGCAGATGAACTTAGAGCTTGGATTAGCACTTGGAACTATGATGTTGTTGCCATTACAGAGACCTGGTTGAGGGAAGGGCAGGATTGGCAGCTAAACGTTCCAGGATTTAGATGTTTCAGGCGGGATAGAGGGGGATGTAAAAGGGGAGGCGGAGTTGCGCTACTGGTTCGGGAGAATATCACAGCTGTACTGTGAGAGGACACCTCAGAGGGCAGTGAGGCTATATGGGTAGAGATCAGGAATAAGAAGGGTGCAGTCACAATGTTGGGGGTTTACTACAGGCCTCCCAACAGCCAGCGGGAGATAGAGGAGCAGATAGGTAGACAGATTTTGGAAAAGAGTAAAAACAACAGGGTTGTGGTGATGGGAGACTTCAACTTCCCCAATATGGACTGGGACTCACTTAGTGCCAGGGGCTTAGATGGGGCGGAGTTTGTAAGGAGCATCCAGGAGGGCTTCTTAAAACAATTTGTAGACAGTCCAACTAGGGAAGGGGCGGTACTGGACCTGGTATTGGGGAATGAGCCTGGCCAGGTGGTAGATGTTTCAGTAGGGGAGCATTTCGGTAACAGTGACCACAATTCAGTAAGTTTTAAGTACTGGTGGACAAGGATAAGAGTGGTCCTAGGATGAATGTGCTAAATTGGGGGGAAGGCTAATTATAACAATATTAGGCGGGAACTGAAGAACATAGATTGGGGGCGGATGTTTGAGGGCAAATCAACATCTGACATGTGGGAGGCTTTCAGGTGGCAGTTGAAAGGAATTCAGGACCGGCATGTTCCTGTGAGGAAGAAGGATAAATACGGCAATTTTCGGGAACCTTGGATGACGAGGGATATTGTAGGCCTCGTCAAAAAGAAAAAGGAGGCATTTGTCAGGGCTAAAAGGCTGGGAACAGACGAAGCCTGCGTGGAATATAAGGAAAGTAGGAAGGAACTTAAGCAAGGAGTCAGGAGGGCTAGAAGGGGTCACGAAAAGTCATTGGCAAATAGGGTTAAGGAAAATCCCAAGGCTTTTTACACGTACATAAAAAGCAAAAGGGTAGCCAGGGAAAGGGTTGGCCCACTGAAGGATAGGCAAGGGAATCTATGTGTGGAGCCAGAGGAAATGGGCGAGGTACTAAATGAATACTTTGCATCAGTATTCACCAAAGAGAAGAAATTGGTAGATGTTGAGTCTGGAGAAGGGTGTGTAGATAGCCTGGGTAACATTGAGATCCAAAAAGAAGAGGTGTTGGGTGTCTTAAAAAATATTAAGGTAGATAAGTCCCCAGGGCCTGATGGGATCTACCCCAGAATACTGAAGGAGGCTGGAGAGGAAATTGCTGAGGCCTTGACAGAAATCTTTGGATCCTCGCTGTCTTCAGAGGATGTCCCGGAGGACTGGAGAATAGCCAATGTTGTTCCTCTGTTTAAGAAGGGTAGCAAGGATAATCCCGGGAACTACAGGCCAGTGAGCCTTACTTCAGTGGTAGGGAAATTACTGGAGAGAATTCTTCGAGACAGGATCTACTCCCATTTGGAAGCAAATGGACGTATTAGTGAGAGGCAGCACGGTTTTGTGAAGGGGAGGTCGTGTTTCACTAACTTGATAGAGTTTTTCGAGGAGGTCACTAAGATGATTGATGCAGGTAGGTCAGTGGATGTTGTCTATATGGACTTCAGTAAGGCCTTTGACAAGGTCCCTCATGGTAGACTAGTACAAAAGGTGAAGTCACACGGGATCAGGGGTGAGCTGGCAAGGTGGATACAGAACTGGCTAGGCCATAGAAGGCAGAGAGTAGCAATGGAAGGATGCTTTTCTAATTGGAGGGCTGTGACCAGTGGTGTTCCACAGGGATCAGTGCTGAGACCTTTGCTCTTTGTAGTATATATAAATGATTTGGAGGAAAATGTAACTGGTCTGATTAGTAAGTTTGCAGACGACACAAAGGTTGGTGGAATTGCGGATAGCGATGAGGACTGTCGGAGGATACAGCAGGATTTAGATTGTTTGGAGACTTGGGCGGAGAGATGGCAGATGGAGTTTAATCCGGACAAATGTGAGGTAATGCATTTTGGAAGGTCTAATGCAGGTAGGGAATATACGGTGAATGGTAGAACCCTCAAGAGTATTGAAAGTCAAAGAGATCTAGGAGTACAGGTCCACAGGTCATTGAAAGGGGCAACACAGGTGGAGAAGGTAGTCAAGAAGGCATACGGCATGCTTGCCTTCATTGGCCGGGGCATTGAGTATAAGAATTGGCAAGTCATGTTGCAGCTGTATGGAACCTTAGTTAGGCCACACTTGGAGTATAGTGTTCAATTCTGGTCGCCACACTACCAGAAGGATGTGGAGGCTTTAGAGAGGGTGCAGAAGAGATTTACCAGAATGTTGCCTGGTATGGAGGGCATTAGCTATGAGGAGCGGTTGAATAAACTCGGTTTGTTCTCACTGGAACGAAGGAGGTTGAGGGGAGACCTGATAGAGGTATACAAAATTATGAGGGGCATAGACAGAGTGGATAGTCAGAGGCTTTTCCCCAGGGTAGAGGGGTCAATTACTAGGGGGCATAGGTTTAAGGTGAGAGGGGCAAGGTATAGAGTAGATGTACGAGGCAAGTTTTTTACGCAGAGGGTAGTGGGTGCCTGGAACTCGCTACCGGAGGAGGTGGTGGAAGCAGGGACGATAGTGACATTTAAGGGGCATCTTGACAAATACATGAATAGGATGGGAATAGAGGGATACGGACCCAGGAAGTGTAGAAGATTGTAGTTTAGTCGGGCAGCATGGTCGGCACGGGCTTGGAGGGCCGAAGGGCCTGTTCCTGTGCTGTACATTTCTTTGTTCTTTGTTCTTTGAGTCTGTGAGGAAGGATAGACTGTTGATAGGGCAAAGTTGCACTCAGTGGGAAGGGGTAAAGTGTGCCTGTTCAATGCAAGGAGTGTCAGGAATATGGGAGATGAACTTAGAGCATGGATCAGTACTTGGAACTACGATGTTGTGGCCATTACAAAGACATGGATTTCACAGGGGCAGGAATGGTTGTTAGATGTTCCGGGGTTTGGATGTTTTAAGAATGGGGAGAAGGTAAAAGAGGGGGAGTGGCACTGTTAATTAGGGAGTGCATCACAGCTGCAGAAAAGGAGGTAGTTGAGGAGGGTTTGTCTACTGAATCAGTATGGGTGGAAGTCAGAAACAAGAAAGGAACAGTCACTTTATTGGGAGTTTTCTACAGACCCCTAATAGCAGCAGAGAGGTGGAGGAACAGATTGGGCGGCAGATTTTGGAAAGGTACAGAAATAACAGAGTTGTTGTCATGGGTGACTTCAACTTCCGAATATTGACTAGAACTTCCTTAGCGCAAATGATTTGGATGGAGCAGATTTTGTCAGGTATGTACAGGAAGGATTCCTGACTCAATATGTAGATAGGCTGACTAGGGGGGAGGCCATATTGGATTTGGTGCTTGGCAACAAACCAGGCCAGGTGTCAGATGTCTCGGTTGGAGAGCATTTCGGTGACAGTGACTACAACTCCTTGACCTTTACCATAGTCATGGAGAGGGATAGGAACAGACAGTATGGGAAGGTATTTAATTGGGGGAGGGGAAATAATACTGCTAGTAGACGAGAGCGGAGGAGCATGAATTAGGAAAAGTTGTTCTCAGGGAAATGCACAACAGTAATGTGGGGGTTGTTTAAGGAGCACTTGCTGCGAGTGTTGGATAGTTTTGTCCCACTGAGACAAGGAAAGAACAGTAAGGTGAAGGAGCCGTGGATGACAAGAGAAGTGGAGCTTTAAGTCAAGAGGAAGAAGGAAGTGTACATAAGGTTGAGGAAGCAAGGATTTGACTCGGCTCTAGAGGGATACAAGGTAGCCAGAAAGGAACTCAAAAAAGGACTTAGCAGAGCTAGAAAGGGGCATGAAAAGCCCTGGTGGGAACGATGAGGGAAAACCCGAAGGCGTTCTACACTTGTGTGAGAAATAAGAGGATGATCAGAGTGAGAGTAGGGCCGATCAGGGATAGTGGATGGTACTTGTGCCTAGAGTCTGAGGAGGTAGGGGAGGCCCTAAATGAATATTTTGCTTCAGTATTCACTAGAGAGAGGGACCTTGTTGCTCATGAGAACAGCGTGAGCCAGGTTAATAGACTCAAACAGGTTGATATTAAGGAGGATGTGCTGGAAATTTTGAAAAGCATCAGAATAGATAAGTCCCCTGGGCCTGACGGGATATACCCAAGGTTATTACGGGAAGCGAGGGAGGAGATTGCTGCGCTGTTGGCAATGATCTTTGTGTCCTCACACTCCACTGGAGTAGTACCGGATGATTGGAGGAAGGCGAATGTTGTTCCCCTGTTCAAGAAAGGGAATAGGGAAATCCCTGGGAATTACAGACCCATCAGTCTTAGGTCTGTGGTGAGCAAAATATTGGAAAGGATTCTGAGAGATACGATTTATGATTATTTAGAAAAACATAGTTTGATTAAAGATAGGCAGCATGGCTTTGTGAGGGGCAGGTCATGCCTCACAAGCCTCATTGAATTCTTTGAGGATGGGACGAGACACATTGATAAAGGTCGGGCAGTGGATGTGGTGTAGATGGATTTCAGTTAAGGCATTTGATAAGGTTCGCCATGGTAGGCTCATTCAGAAAGTTAGGGGGCATGGGATACAGGGAAATTTGGCTGTCTGGATACAGAATTGGCTGGTCGAAATGGATGGAAAGTATTCCGCCTGGAGGTCGGTGACTAGTGGTGTCCCTCAGGGATCTGTTCTGGGACCTCTGCTCTTTGTGGTTTTTATAAATGACTTGGATGAGGAAGTGGAAGGGTGGGTTAGTAAGTTTGCCGATGACACGAACGTTGGTGAGTTGTACATAGTGTTGATGGTTGTTGCAGGTTACAACAGAACATTGACAGGATGCAGAGCTGGGCTGAGAAGTGGAAGTGGCAGATGGAGTTCAACCTAGATAAATGTGAAGTGATTCATTTTGGAAGATCGAATGTGAATGCTGAATACAGGGTTAAAGGCAGGATTCTTGGAAGTGTGGAGGAACAGATGGATCTTGGGGTCCACGTACATAGATCCCTCAAAGTTGCCATCCAGGTTGATAGGGTTGTTAAGAAGGCGTATGGTGTGTTGCTTTTCATTAACAGGGGGATTGAGTTTAAGAGCTGCGAGGTTTTCCTGCAGCTTTAGAAAACCCTGGTTAGACCACACTTGGAATATTGGGCGGGATTCTCCGATATCGGCGCGATGTCCGTCGACTGGCGCCAGAAACAGCGCAAATCAGTCCGGCATCGCGCCGCCCCAAAGGTGTGGAAGTCTCCGCATCTTGAGGGGCCGAGCCCTTACTTTGAGGGGCTAGGCCCGCGCCGGACTGATTTCCACCCCGCCAGCTGGCGGGAAAGGCCTTTGGTGCCCCGCCAGCTGGCGCGAAACTGACTTTGCCGGGCGGCGCATGCGCGGGAGCATCAGCGGCCGCTCACGGCATCCCCGAGCATGCGCAGTGGAGGGGGTCTCTTCTGCCTCCGCCATGGTGGAGACCATGGCGAAGGCGGAAGGAAAAGAGTGCCCCCATGGCACAGGCCCGCCCGCGGATCGGTGGGCCCCGATCGCGGGCCAGGCCACCGTGGGGGCCCCCCCCCGGGGCCCCCCCCCCCCAGGACCCTGGAGCCCGCCCGCGCCGCCTTGTCCCGCCGTCCCAAAGGTGGTTTAATCCACGCCGGCTGGCGTGGGTTGACAGCGGCGGGACTTCGGCCCATCGCGGGCCGGCGAATCGCCGGGGGGGGGCCCGCCAACCGGCGCGGCGCGATTCCCGCCCCCGCCGAATATCCGGTGCCGGTGAACTCGGCAACCGGCGGGGGCGGGATTCACGCCAGCCCCCGGTGATTCTCCGACCCGGCGGGGGGTCGGAGAATCCCGCCCATTGTGTCCAGTTCTGGTCGCCTAATTATAGGAAGGATGTGGATGCTTTGGAGAGGGTGCAGAGGAGATTTACCAGGATGCTGCCTGGACTGGAGGGCATGTCTTATGAAGAAAGGTTGAGGGAGCTAAGGCTTTTCTCACTGGAGCGAAGAAGGAAGAGAGGTGACCCGATAGAGGTGTTCAAGGTGATGAGAGGCATGGATAGAATGGATAGCCAGAGACTTTTCCCCAGGGCGGAAATGGCTGTCACGAGGGGACATAATTTTAAAGTTATAAGAGGAAGGTACAGGGGAGATGTCAGAGGTAGGTTCTTTACACAGAGTGGTGGGTGTGTGGAATGCACTGCCAGCAGAGGTGGTGGAGTCAGAGTCATTAGGGACATTTAAGCGACTCTTGGACAGGCACGTGGACAGCAGTAAATTGAAGGGGTGTAGGTTAGGTTGATCTTAGATTAGGATAAAGGGTCAGCACAACATCGTGGGCCGAAGGGCCTGTACTGTGCTGTACTGTTCTATGTTCTATGACCAGCTTCTCAAGGGCACCTTTCACTGGACAGAAGTGTGTAGAGGCAAACCTGGAGACAACTCCAAACTTCGACCTATATAGCTTTTAGTTAATAAATACTTACTGTTAAACTGTACAAGACTAAGAACTACTTCATGAGACCTACCAAACTACACACAATGTTGGACGACAGTTGCTATTGTTCTACTTGCAGCCATGGAGGGTGGGCAGTTGCCCGAGATGTGACAACATCCAGCAACACAGTGCAAGGTAGAAGACCTATAACCCAGGAAATCCATCAGGCCAGTAGCAGATGGTCCCAGCAGCCATTCTCCTGACATATTTGCCGGTATTGTCAAATCTATAGATTTTCAAGGCCAGTCCATCTTTGAGAATGCAGCCCAATGTGTGTTTTTATATTATAAAATGAACATTTATTCCCCAAGAAGTCACGAAGTTGAATGGATGTTTATTAACAAATTGTGAAGGATTGTATGGAGTACAGAAAACTTGACAACGAAACCATCATTTCAAAATTTCTCACTTATTTCATAAAAGATTCTGAACCAGCATGCCCGCTTTTTCTGACACTACCGCCAGCTGTATGAGGTATGTTAGAGGAGGCAAGGTGATTTATAGCTGCCTCCTTTGTTACCTGTAAATCCCTTACTGGCGGCTACACCCATTGGGATGATGCAGCTTTTTGGAAGAGCTATCAAACTGGCCCAACCCTGTAGCTCTTCCCCTTAAACCCTGCACATTTTCCCTTCAAGTATTTATCTAATTTCCCTTTTGAAAATTACTGTTCAATGTGCTTCCATCTAACTTTCGGACAGTGCATTCCAGATCATTAAAACTGAATTTTGTAAAAATCGCATCTTCCACTCTGGTTCATTTGCTAATTATTCCATACTGTTCTCGGTTTAAGAACCCTCCTGCCAGTTTCAGCTGTTTCCCCTCATTTACTCTAGCAAAACCTTTGATGACGGTGAAGGCAAAAAATTAAACCCTGGTCTTGACTGGGTCAACTAGTGCAACTAATTTGTAGATTGAAGAGGAAGTATAAGAAATTAAACACGCTGCATGCATCCTTGTGGCAATACAGACAGTGGCTGATTTCAATTTCAGTACAGCCTCGTCACTCATTTATTGATCCATTTGGAGTGCCGTGGGCAGATCAGAAAACCTCCCAGTTGCTTACAGCACGGGCTAGAAGATTACATTTCAATTCCTGGACGCTCCAATACAATTGAAGAGGGCTAGCGACTTTAATGCTGGATTTCAGTAGTGGCGAATATTCATTGTCACCAGTACCAGAATCAAGTTAGCCATTTTGAATCTGTCATTTCCACTGCTGATATGTCTCCCCAAATTATCAGAGGTCTATGGTTAGATAAGCCAGTTATTCCTCGTTCATGAATATGGTTAAACATACGACCTCACATCCAAGTGTAGAGTGTGCCATCTTTTATCTTTCAGTCCAAAGATGTGCAGGTTAGGTGGATTGGCCATGATAAATTGCCCTTAGTGTCCAAAATTGTCCTTAGTGTTGGGTGGGGTTACTGGGGTATGGGGATAGGGTAGATTTGTTGACATTGTGTAGGGTGCTCTTTCCAAGAGCCGGTGCAGACTCGATGGGCCGAATGGCCTCCTTCTGCACTGTAAATTCTATGACAATGTGATGTTAAACAACTTTCCAACCAATGTTGGCTTCCTATGGCTGCATGTTCCCTCATTCCGCCAATAGATTTGGTGCAATCTCTGGTGGGGATCTGTCCACAATAAACTGTCAGTCACAACAATACCTAACCCCCCCCCAATCATGACATGATTGGCTGTTGGTCAGAAGCCTCTGGTCCTATGATGTCAGATATCTCGCCAGTTGAATGGGACATAGGAGGTATCAACCCATACAAAATTTCAGCCCAAGATCATTTCATGCCAACGCCAGAATCAAAGGGTCTTACAGTGCTGCAAAACCCAGTGGCGTACATTGGACAAAATACAACCAAAAAGGTGCAACACATGGGACAAAGAAGTCAGCATTATAGAAGCAAACATGCAAAACAGTTCTGGTTCTAGAAGAGGCCCATCAGCTCTGTAAAGATTTATAAAACATTTTCCACTAACATTGGAAATGTCAATAGTGGCAAGGATCTGCTGACACAAGCACTTGGTTCAGATGAACCATTTTGACCCAAGTCTGAAAATGATGTCCTTTAGTCCTATAGCACTGGGCCCATGTACATTCTCTCCAGCATTTATTTTGCTTCTGGCTATTTCCCTCTTATTTAAAATTATATTCAAACCCCGCTGGCTTCCAGCCTGCTCTGCATCTTGTGAAGCGCATTAAGAGTAGGTGAAGCATTGAGCAGTTTCCTTTGAGGCATCGAAAAGCAATCCAGGCTCTTATTCGCCATCCCCAGAAAGCTTATCCGTTAGCCAAGCTCCTGCCGCTTACCTCCCCCGCTCCTGTAACACAGATACGGGAACCTCCAGACGTTTCCCAGCCCCACCGCGTTGCCCACACAGGCCAGCGTGAACTCGAGCTGGCGGCTCCACGTCCCTCTGCCTCGCCGGGGGGTGGAGGGCGACCAGGGGAGCTGTTGAGACGGAGCCTCCGCTCCCCTGTCCGGCTGCAGTCTCACTGTCTCCGCCACCATGGCCCCTTCGTCCGTATTCTGGGCTCCGTGACCCATTGTGTCTGTTGTTCCGTGTCAGTGACTCAGCAGCAGCCTCGAGGAGCGGAGAGCCTGACACGCTGTAAACCTCAGAGCTCTCACCGGCTTTTATACATCAATTTCCTCTCGCAACTCCTCCTTTCAGTACCTGAAATAGTTCATTAATACTTCATGCTCAGCTTCTTGTAATTTTCCTACATCCCCCTTCACGATCCGTTCCTGCACCGTCCTGCTTTTTAAAAGTATGTATTTTATTCCAAACTTATTCGAAAGATACAAAAACATAAACAATCCAGGGAACACACACCCCAACTCAGTTTTACAGTCTGTACCATTTATCTCTCTCTCTCTCTCTCTCCACCCCCCCCCCCGCCGAGCAACTTCTCGAACATGGTTGTCGTGTTGGGTGTTCCGATTCACAAACGAACCAACGCGGTTGTAGATGGTACAACTCTGTTTTATTATTCTGTACAATAATAACTATTAACTTCTGGCTGTGGTTCGTACTTCACCAGCTAACCTGTGGACCCAGCCCTAGCACTATCTTAGAGAGGCACTCAGCACATGGTGTATGTCTGAGTGGCACGCTGTGAGCTCTGTGCTCTGAGCTATCTCCTGGTGGGATGAGCGGGATCTGTGGTGTTCCCTGTTTTATAGTGCGTGTGCTCTCACTGGTGATTGGCTGCGATGTTGTGTGTGTGTTGGTTGGTCCATCTACCTGTCCATCAGTGTGTGTGTGTGATTGCACCATATGTTAATATGGATGTGGAGATGCCGCCGTTGGACTGGGGTGAGCACAGTACAAAGTCTTACAACACCAGGTTAAAGTCCAACAGGTTTGTTTCGATGTCACTAGCTTTCGGAGCGCTGCTCCTTCCTCAGGCGAATGAAGAGGTCTGTTCCAGAAACACATATATAGAGAAATTCAAAGATGCCAAACAATGCTAGGAATGCGAGCATTAGCAGGTGATTAAACCTTTACAGATCCAGAGATGGGGTAACCCCAGGTTAAAGAGGTGTGAATTGTGTCAAGCCAGGACAGTTGGTAGGATTTTGCAGGCCAGATGGTGGGGGATGAATGTAATGCGACATGAATCCCAGGTCCCGGTTGAGGCCGCACTCATGTGTGCGGAACTTGGCTATAAGTTTCTGCTCGGCGATTCTGCGTTGTCGCGGGTCCTGAAGGCCGCCTTGGAGAACGCTTACCCGGAGATCAGAGGCTGAATGCCCTTGACTGCTGAAGTGTTCCCCGACTGGAAGGGAACATTCCTGCCTGGTGATTGTTGCGCGATGTCCGTTCATTCATTGTCGCAGCGTCTGCATGGTCTCGCCAATGTACCACGCTTCGGGACATCCTTTCCTGCAGCGAATGAGGTAGACAACGTTGGCCGAGTCGCACGAGTATGTACCGCGTACCTGGTGGGTGGTGTTGTCACGTGTAATAGTGGTATCCATGTCGATGATCTGGCACGTCTTGCAGAGATTGCCATGACAGGGTTGTGTGGTGTCGTGCTCACTGTTCTGAAGACTGGGTAGTTTGCTGCAAACAATGGTTCGTTTGAGGTTGCGCGGTTGTTTGAAGGCAAGTAGTGGGGGTGTGGGGATGACCTTGGCAAGATGTTCATCGTCATCAATGACGTGTTGAAGGCTGTGAAGAAGATGACGTAGTTTCTCCGCTCCGGGGAAGTACTGGACGACGAAGGGTATTCTGTCGGTTGTGTCCCATGTTTGTCTTCTGAGGAGGTCGGTCCAGTTTTTCGCTGTGGCGCGTTGGAACTGTCGATCGATGAGTCGAGTGCCATTTCCCGTTCGTACTAGGGCATCTTTCAACGTCTGTAGATGTCTGTTACGCTCCTCCTCGTCTGAGCAGATCCTGTGTATACGGAGCGCTTGTCCATAGAGGATGGCTTCTTTAATGTGTTTAGGGTGGAAGCTGGAGAAGTGGAGCATCGTGAGGTTATCCGTGGGTTTGCGGTAAAGCGAAGTGCTGAGGTGACCGTCCTTGATGGAGACGAGTGTGTCCAAGAATGCAACTGATTTTGGAGAGTAGTCCATGGTGAGTCTGATGGTTGGATGGAACTTATTAATGTCATCGTGTAGTCGTTTCAGTGATTCTTCGCCGTGGGTCCAAAGGAAAAAAATGTCATCGATGTATCTGGTGTATAACATCGGTTGAAGGTACACCCAGCTTCTGTCGCGACACGACGGACTTCCTACAGAAACTCAGCACCCATGGACCAGTTGAACCAGGAACATTCCTCGTCACAATGGACGTCTCGGCACTCTACACCAGCATCCCCCATGACGACGGCATTGCTGCAACAGCCTCAGTACTCAACACCGACAACTGCCAATCTCCAGACGCAATTCTGCAACTCATCCGCTTCATTCTGGATCACAACGTCTTCACCTTCGACAACAAGTTCTTCATCCAGACGCACGGAACAGCCATGGGGACCAAATTCGCACCCCAATACGCCAACATCTTCATGCACAAGTTTGAACAGGACCTACTCACCGCACAGGACCTTCAACCGATGTTATACACCAGATACATCGATGACATTTTTTTCCTTTGGACCCACGGCGAAGAATCACTGAAACGACTACACGATGACATTAATAAGTTCCATCCAACCATCAGACTCACCATGGACTACTCTCCAAAATCAGTTGCATTCTTGGACACACTCGTCTCCATCAAGGACGGTCACCTCAGCACTTCGCTTTACCGCAAACCCACGGATAACCTCATGATGCTCCACTTCTCCAGCTTCCACCCTAAACACATTAAAGAAGCCATCCCCTATGGACAAGCGCTCCGTATACACAGGATCTGCTCAGACGAGGAGGAGCGTAACAGACATCTACAGACGTTGAAAGATGCCCTCGTACGAACGGGATATGGCACTCGACTCATCGATCGACAGTTCCAACACGCCACAGCGAAAAACCGGACCGACCTCCTCAGAAGACAAACATGGGACACAACCAACAGAATACCCTTCGTCGTCCAGTACTTCCCCGGAGCGGAGAAACTACGTCATCTTCTTCACAGCCTTCAACACGTCATTGATGACGATGAACATCTTGCCAAGGTCATCCCCACACCCCCACTACTTGCCTTCAAACAACCGCGCAACCTCAAACGAACCATTGTTTGCAGCAAACTACCCAGTCTTCAGAACAGTGACCACGACACCACACAACCCTGTCATGGCAATCTCTGCAAGACGTGCCAGATCATCGACATGGATACCACTATTACACGTGACAACACCACCCACCAGGTACGCGGTACATACTCGTGCGACTCGGCCAACGTTGTCTACCTCATACGCTGCAGGAAAGGATGTCCCGAAGCGTGGTACATTGGCGAGACCATGCAGACGCTGCGACAACGAATGAACGGACATCGCGCAACAATCACCAGGCAGGAATGTTCCCTTCCAGTCGGGGAACACTTCAGCAGTCAAGGGCATTCAGCCTCTGATCTCCGGGTAAGCGTTCTCCAAGGCGGCCTTCAGGACCCGCGACAACGCAGAATCGCCGAGCAGAAACTTATAGCCAAGTTCCGCACACATGAGTGCGGCCTCAACCGGGACCTGGGATTCATGTCACATTACATTCATCCCCCACCATCTGGCCTGCGAAATCCTACCAACTGTCCTGGCTTGAGACAATTCACACCTCTTTAACCTGGGGTTACCCCATCTCTGGATCTGTAAAGGTTTAATCACCTGCTAATGCTCGCATTCCTAGCATTGTTTGGCATCTTTGAATTTGTCTATATATGTGTTTCTGGAACAGACCTCTTCATTCACCTGAGGAAGGAGCAGTGCTCCGAAAGCTAGTGACATCGAAACAAACCTGTTGGACTTTAACCTGGTGTTGTAAGACTTCGTACTGTGTTAATATGGATATCATGACATCCCCCCTTTTCACAAGGATATGTGCCTACATGGTAATAAATATTGGTGTGTACTGAGTGCATCTGAGTATGTGTGTGCAATATTTACAACATGTACATGAGGCTCAACTATATACATAGGAAGGTGTCAGGTGCAACATAGCAACGAGGTTGTACCAATAACAGAACAAGTGCAATCATCAAATATCCAAAGAGAACTCCTGGAACGACAAGAAAGAAACACGTTAACATTATTGCACAATTCAGTGAGTCCAATGTGCAAACAGGCTCATAAGTCCAGTCTATTAGGTGGGCGATGAATTTGGGTTGACCGCCTCAAGGGTGGGTCAGAATCCACCGGCTGAGGAATGGGCCTGGCCACGGGCGAGAGAGGAATAGGCAGAGTGGCAGGAAGCTCCATGAAGTCAACATCAGGGACAACAGGAGGGCGTGGCACTGGTGCATGATCACGTAGCGAGCGCGGATGCAGCCAAAGGGCCCGCCGATTACGCCGGCGAATGGAGCCATCAGGCAGGTGAACCAGGAACGACCGGGGAGCCACGCGGCGGAGAACCTCGGCGGTTGCCGACCAGCCACCCTCCAGTAGATGTATGCGGACATTGTCTCCAGGCGCCAGGGCAGGAAGATCAGTTGCCCGAGCGTCATGTGCCACCTTCTGCTGAGCACGTTGCTGTCACATCCTTTGCAGTGCTGGAGCATGGTCAGGTTTAGGAACATGAATGGACGGCACAGTGGTCCTGAGGGTGCGACCCATCAACAGCTGGGCTGGTGAGAGGCCTGTGGACAGTGGGGCCGAGCGATAGGCTAGCAGGGCTGGGCAGAAATCCGATCCGGCATCAGCAGCCTTGCAGAGGAGCCGCTTGACGATATGGACACCCTTTTCCGACTTGCCATTGGACTGGGGATGCAAAGGGCTGGACGTCACTTGTGTGAAGCCGTATGAAGCGGCAAAAGACCATTCTTCGCTCGCAAAACAGGGCCCGTTGTCAGACATGACGGTTAGCGGAATGCCATGGCGAGCGAAGGTTTCTTTACATGCTCTGATTACAGCTGATGATGTCATGTCATGCAGGCGTATGACCTCAGGATAATTGGAAAAATAGTCAATTAAATAACTTAGTCCCTGCCGAGCGCATGAAAAAGGTCCACACCCACCTTCGCCCAGGGGGACGTCACCAACTCATGGGGCTGAAGAATGGGGGTTGCGCCGGCTGAAACCTTTGGCTGGTGGGGCAGTTGAGCACCATGTTGGCGATGTCGTCGCTGATGCCCGGCCAGTACACAGTTTCTTGGGCCCTCCGCCTGCACTTTTCAACCCTGAGATGGCCTTCGTGCAGTTGTTCGAGGACAAGCCGGTGCATGCTGTGTGGGATCACAATCCGGTCCAACTTCAAAAGGACACCATCAATGACGACCAAGTCGTCCCGGACAATGTAGAATTGTGGGCACTGCCCCTTGAGCCACCCTTCCGTCATGTGGCGCATCACACGTTGTAGAATGGGGTCAGCCGCAGTCTCACAGCGAGTGTGGGCCAGGCGTGCATCAGTAGCCGACAGATTGGCCGATGTGAAGGCTACCTGTGCGTCGACCTGACAAACAAACCCCTCCGATTTGGGCGGTGTGCTCACTGCTCTGGACAGGGCATCCGCGATGATGAGGTCCTTTCCCGGGGTGTAGACAAGTTGGAAGTCGTACCTCCGGAGCTTGAGCAGAATGCGCTGGAGGCGAGGGGTCATCTTGTTGTGGTCCTTCTGAATGATGCCGACCAGGGGGCGATGGTCGGTCTCCACAGTGAACTGCGGAAGACCATACACATAATCGTGGAATTTATCGATGCCGGTTAACAAACCCAGGCACTCCTTTTCAATCTGCGCATAGCGCTGTTCTGTGGGGGTCATGGCCCGCGAGGCATAGGCGACCGGGGCCCATGATGCAGTGTCGTCCCGTTGCAGGACTCCCGCCCCAATGCCGGACTGGCTGGCATCAGTCGAGATCTTTGTGTCTCGAGTAGTGTCGAAGAACGCCAAGACCGGGGCGGTGGTGAGCTTGATCTTGAGCTCCTCCCATTCCTTCTGGTGTGCGGGCAGCCACTGGAACTCCGTAGTCTTCTTCACTAGGTGGCGAAGAGCCGTTGTGTGTGAAGCAAGGTTGGGAATAAACTTCCCCAGGAAGTTGACCATCCCGAGAAAGCGTAGGACTGCCTTCTTGTCTGCCGGCTGCGGCATGGCTGCAATAGCTGCCACTTTGTTGGCATCTGGACGCACTCCTGACCGGGTTATGTGGTCCCCCAGAAACTTTAGCTCAGTTTGGCCAAAAGAGCACTTCGCTCGGTTGAGGCGCAGGCCGTGATCTCGTATCCATGCAAAGACACGCTGGAGCCGACTGATGTGCTCCTGTGGTGTGGTGGACCAGATGATGACGTCATCAACATAGACGCGCACCCCTACGATGCCCTCCATCATCTGTTCCATGACGCGATGAAACATCTCGGATGCCGAGATGATGCCAAACGGCATCCTATTGTAGCGGTATCTGCCAAAGGGAGTGTTGAAAGTGCACAGCTTCCTGCTGGACTGATCAGTTGAATCTGCCAAAAGCCCTTTGAGGCATCAAGCTTGGTGAAAATTTTAGTCCGGGCCATTTCGCTCGTGATTTCTTCCCGTTTGGGTATGGGGTAGTGTTCCCTCATGATGTTATTGTTCAGGTCTTTCGGGTCGATGCAGATCCGGAGCTCGCCAGAGGGCTTTTTTACGCACACCATGGAGCTGACCCATGGCGTTGGCTCTGTGACCCGGGAAAGCACTCCTTGGTCCTGCAGGTCCTGCAGCTGCTGCTTGAGGCGCTGGGACTCTACGAGGTGCGTGAATGACCGGGGTAGCGTCCGGTTTGAGCCGTATTCTGTAAGTGTAGGGCAGTGTGCCCATGCCCTCGTAAACCTCCTGGTTGTGGGTGAGGAGCGAGTGGAGCTGTGCCCTAAAGTCTGCATCCGGGAAATCGGACGTGCCTTCTGGAGACAGAGTGTGTACCCGCTGAACGAGGTGGAGGATCTTGCACACCTGTGCGCCTAACAGAGAGTCCTTCGAGGATCCAACTATCTCAAAAGACAGTGTGGCTGTGTATGAATTGTGTGCAACCTCGAGCTGGCAGGACCCCGTGGCCGGGATGACGTTTCCATTGTAGTCAACCAGCTGACAGTGGGATGACCGAATCGGTGGTTTAACCTTCAAGGTGTGGAAGGCTGACCATGCAATGAGATTGGCGGAGGCTCCAGTGTCTAAGCGGAATGTGATTGGTGTTCGGTTGACCGTTAGGGTGGCACACCATTCATCACCTGGAGTAATGCTGTGCACTGGCATCGGCTGGTGGGTCCTACTTGGGGACATCTGGTTCCCGTCTATTACCGCAACGCGGAAGGGTTCCCGGTCGTCGGTATCACCGGTCTGCACTTCGTCAGGGTATGACTCGGTGTACGGGGGCTGAATGGCCCGCACGTCCCTGCGAGCCTGACGGAATTGCGGAGAGTTGGCAGGTCAGCTGCTCGACAGCAGGCAGCGTAGTGGCCTATCCTGCCACAGCAGAGGCATTGTCGTGTTTTGGCTGGACATTGCCGCTTTAAGTGTGCGGATCCACAGTTGCCGCACGCCGTGACGTCATGTGCGTTCGTTGCGCCACTGCGCATGCGCGGTGCGGTCCTGCATAGAGCGCGCCTGCGCATCACGTCCCTCTGCGTCGACGTCCCCTCTTTTGGCACGTACAAGCGCGTGCTACGGAGGTGTGTCAAATAAGACTGAAAAGGCTCATCCTTACCCTGCAGGCGCTGCTGGAAGAGGTCCCTCTCGAAGCTCTCATTGACTTCCACGCTGAAGTGTTGCTCAAATTTTAAAAGGACCGGCTTGTACTTCGTCTTGTCCTCGCCTTCCACGAATGTCAGGGAGTTGTAGATGTGGATGGCGTGTTACCCCGCCGTGGAGAGGAGGAGGGCGATCTTCCTGGTGTCCGATGCATTCTCCCTGTCTGTGGCTTCTAGGAAGAGCTGGAAGTGCTGTTTAAACAACTTCCAGTTGATGCCGAGATTGCCAGCGATTCGGAGCGGCTGCGGCGGGCTGATGGTGTCCATGGCGCAGGATGGCGGATCTCTGAAGAGGTGCAGGTAGGTCTCACAGTCGCTGGCGAGTTTCCAGTCCTGGTATCAGTCCGATTCACAAACGAACCAACACGGTTGTAGATGGTACAACTCTGTTTTATTATTCTGTACAATAATAACTATTAACTTCTGGCTGTGGTTCGTAGTTCACCAGCTAACCTGTGGACCCAGCCCGAGCACTATCTTAGTGAGGCACTCAGCACATGGTGTATGTCTGAGTGGCACGCTGTGAGCTCTGTGCTCTGAGCTATCTCCTGGTAGGATGAGCGGGAACAGTGGTGTTCCCTGTTTTATAGTGCGTGTGCTCTCACTGGTGATTGGCTGTGATGTTGTGTGTGTGTTGATTGGTCCATCTGCCTGTCCATCAGTGTGTGTGTGTGATTGCACCATGATATGTTAATATGGATATCATGACAATGGCCACGAACAATCCACATCGTGCCTCAAAGCCCTCGGCGGAACCCCTGAGTTCAAACTTCATTTTCTCAACCTCTCTTCCAGATGCAAATACCTCACCCTCATCAGCCCCACCTCTTTCCACCCCCTGTTCATACCATCCATTTCTCCTGGCTTAACACATGGTTCTCACACAATGGCTTTAACACTGACATCCCTCCATCCTAAAATGTCTCCTCAGCTGGTTCCGCACCTTTATTGTGGACTGTACAATCGGGATCTCAATATATCTTCTCAGTGCCAGTGGTAGCGCCGTCGTCACCATGGCCCTCAGGCTGGACTCCCTACAGGGGTCTTCCTCCATCCTAACCCATTCTAACCCCTCTCCTCCCCGCCACCGCCTCACTTTCTCCACATTTGCCGCCCAATATTAGTGTAGGTTCGGTAATGCCAACCCCCTTTCTGCCTCTGCAGCAGGGCCCTCTTCACCCTTGGTACCTTCCCGCCCACACAAACTCTGAAATGGCTGTCTCCAACTTCCGAAAAAGGCCATTGGGACAAAAATCAGTAGCTTCTGGAATATAAATAGGAACCTTGGTAGGACATTCATTTACACCAATTCAACCCTCCCCGCCAGTGCCGGGTGCAGTGCATCCCACCTCACAAAATCCTCCTTTATCTCCCCCACCAACTTTGTTGAGTTCCACTTATGCAATGTCACCCACACCCCCGTCACTTGGATCCCTAGATACCTAAATCTATCCCTGGCTACCCTAAATGACGACCCCCCTAAATTAGTTCTCCTTCCCAACTCATTCACCGGGAACACCTCACTTTTCCCCCTGTTCAACTTATAACCCAAGAAAGCCCCAACTCTCTCTAAAAGGCACATAATCCTCCCCAGCGAACACCCTGCTTCGTTACCCTGTGCAACCCAAAACTCCGTGAGCGTAACTCATTGATCCGTATTCTCGCCACCGGGGCCACGTACAACAGACACACCCATGCCAAACTTTGGCCCAAACCTTCCCAGGACCTCGAACAGGTACCGCCACTCCACCCAAACAAATGCCTTTTCCTCGTCCATAGACATCACCACTCCGCCGTCTGGCTTAAACAGCCAGTTATCCAAGCCACCGAGTTTTTCAAATTACATCTCGCAGTGCTGTGAACACTCCTATAATGTAAATAGGGATGGTAATTGTCCAGTGCACCCACCTTCAAAAGGAGGCACAACAAGAAGCTATGAATTGAAACGGGATTAAAGAGTAGGTTTGAGTGAGGCAGCCTGTGTGGAATTGAAAGTTGGTAATTTGGAGCAGTTTGGTAATTCGGTGCAGAGTGGGAGGAGGTGCTATTTCCCTTTTTGTTTTGTTTTCTTTCTTCTTGCTTTGTAACTGTTAACCTGCAGGAAGTGATCCAGAGGGCATCCTGGGAAAGTAAGCAATATAAAGACTTACCTCGGGTATCTGTAGCGATAAGTGGAGGTAAGAGTTTAATACATTTTCTTAAATAATTTAATTGGTGATAGAAATGTCAGTCAGTGGGGTTAAGTGCTACACTTGTGAGATGTGGGAGATCCGTGACACTTCCAGCGTCTCGGATGACCACATCTGCAGGAAGTGCACCCAATTGCAGCTCCTCACAGACCGGATGGATAGGTTGGAGCAGCAGTTGGTTGCACTTAGGAGCATGAAGGTGGCGGAAAGTGTCATAGACATGAGTTTTAGTGATGTGGTGACACCCAAGGTGCAGGCAGATAGATGGGTGACCGCTAGAAGAGGTAGGCAGTCAGTGCAGTCCCCCTCTTTAACAAGTAGTCATCCCCCTCTCTAACAAGTATACCGTTTTGGATACTGTTGGGGATGGGGGGGGGGTGGGGGGGCAGGGGGGTGCCATCAGGGGATAACAACAGCAGCAGCAGCCAGAACAGTGGTACCATGGCTGGCTCTGTTGTTAAGCAGGGAGGGACAAAGAGCACTAGAGCAATAGTTAGGGGTACAGATAGGTGCATCTGTGGATGTGAAAGAGACTCCAGGACGATATGTTGCCTCCCTGGTGCTAGCGTCCAGGATGTCTCTGAACGGGCAGAAAGCATTCTGAAGGGAGAAGAAGTGGTACATATTGGTACTAATGACATAGGTAGGAAGAGTGACGAGGTCCTGCAGCAGCAATTTCGGGAGTAAGGTAGAAAGTTAAAAAGCAGGACCTCTAGGGTTGTAATCTCAGGTTTACTCCCTGTGCCACGTGCCGGTGAGGGTAGCCAGGGATAGATTTAGGTATCTAGGGATCCAAGTGACGGGAGTGTGGGTAACATTGCATAAGTGGAACTCAACAAAGTTGGTGGGGGAGATAAAGGAGGATTTTGTGAGGTGGGATGCGCTGCACCCGGCACTGGCAGGGAGGGTTGAATAGGAAGATAATACAACTCAACACGTGGCTGAACAGCTGATGTAGGAGGGAGGGTTTCAGATATCTGGACTATTGGGATCGATCTCTTCCGGGGCAGCTGGGACCTGTACAAGAAGGACGGGTTGCATCTAAACTGGAGGGACATAAATAATTAGCAAAACTGGTCCCAACTCCATCTACAAGTTTGCTGACGATACGATCGTAGTGGGCTGGATCTCGAACAACGACGAGTCAGAATACAGGAGGGAGAGAGAGAACCTAGTGGAGTGGTGCAATGACAACAATCTATCCCCCAATGCCAGCAAAACTAAAGAGCTGGTCATTGACTCCAGGAGTCTGGTAACAGAGGGGAAGAAGCTGTTCTTGAATCTGTTTGTGCGTGTTCTCAGACTTTTGTTTCTCCTGCCTGACGGAAGAAGTCGGAAGGGTGGTAGGGGTCTCTGATGATGCTGCCCGCTTTCCCAAGGCAGCGGGAGGTGTAGATGGAGTCAATGGACAGGAGGCAGGTTCGTGAGATGGACTGGGCTGTGTTCACGACTCTCTGAAGTTTCTTTCGGTCATGGGCCGAGCAGTTGCCATACCAGGCTGTGATGCAGCCAGATAGGATGTTTCTAAGGTGCATCTGTAAACGTTGGTAAGAGTCAGTGTGGACATGCCGAATTTCCTTAGTTTCCTGAGGAAGTATAGGCGCTGTTGTGCTTTTTTCGTGGTAGCGTCGACGTGGGTGGACTAGGACAGATTGTTGGTGATGTGCACCCCTAGGAATTTGAAACTGCTAACCATCTCCATTTCGGCCCCGTTGATGCTGACAGGGGTGTGCACAGTACTTTGCTTCCTGAAGTCAATTACCAGCTCTTTAGTTTTGCTGGCATTGAGGGAGAGATTGTTGTTGCTGCACCACTCCAGTGGGTTCTCTATCTCCCTCCTGTATTCTGACTTGTCGTTATTCGAGATCCGGCCCACTATGGTCGTATCGTCAGCAAACCTGTAGATGGAGTTGGATCCAAATTTTGCCAGTCGTGTGTGTACAGGGCGTAGAGTAGGGGGCTAAGTATGCAGCCTTGCTGGGCCCCGGTATTGAAGACTATCATGGAGGAGGTGTTCTTGTTTATTCTTGGGGTTATTGGGGGCCTTGTAAAATATTAAGGTAGACAAGTCCCAGGGGCTGATGGGATATACCTCAGAATACTGAGAGAAGCAAGGAAGGAAATTGATGGGGCCTTGAGAGAAATCTTTGTATCCTCACTGGCTACAAGGGAGATCCCAGAGGATTGCAGTATAGCCAATGTTGTTCCGTTGTTGAAGAAAGGTAGCAAGGATAATCCTGCTAAGTACAGGCCGGTGAGATTTTCATCATTGTAGGGAAATTATCGGAGAGGATTCTTCGAGACAGGATTTACTCCCACTTGGAAATAAGTGGACATATTAGGAAGAGGCAACATGGTTTTGTGAAGGGGAGGTCATGTCTCACTAACTTGATTGGGTTTTTAAGAGGAAGTGACAAAGATGATTGATGAGGATAGGGCAGTGGATGTTGTCTACATGGACTTCAGTAAGGCCTTTGACAAAGTCCCTCATGGCAGACTGGTGCAGAAGGTGAAGTCACACGGGATCAGGGGTGAGCTGGCAAGATGGGTACATAACTGGCTTGGTTATAGAAGTCCTAGAGTAGCAGTGGAAGGGTGCGTTTCTAAATGGAGGACTGTGATGGATCAGTGCTGGGACCTTCATTGTTTGTTGTATATAAATGATTTTGAGGAAAATGTAACTAGTTTGATTGGTAAGCTTGCGGATGACACAAAGGTTGGTGGAATTGCGGATAGCGATGAGGACCGTCAGAGGATACAACAGGATTTAGATCGGTTGGAGACTTGGCAGAGAGATGGCAGATGGAGTTTAATCCGGACAAATGTGAGTTACTGCATTTTGGAAGGCCTAATGCAGATGGGAAATATACTGTAAATGACAGAGCCCTTAAGAGTATTGATAGAGAGAGGGATCTGGGCGAACAGGTACACAGGTCACTGACAGTGGCAACGCAGATGGAGAAGGTAGTCAAGAAGGCATATGGCATGCTTGCCTTCATCGGTCGCGGAGTGACTATAAAAATTGGCAAGTCATGTTGCAGCTTTATAGAACCTTAATTAGTCCACACTTGGAATATAGTGTTCAATTCTGGTCGCCACACTACCAGAAGGATGTGGAGGCTTTGGACAGGGTACAGAAAAGATTTACCAGGATGTTGTCTGGTATGGAGGGCAGTAGCTATGAGAAGAGGTTGGAGAAACTTGGTTTGCTCTTATTGGAATGACAGAGGTTGAGGGGAGACCTGATAGAAGTTTACAAGATTATGAGGAGCAGAGACAGAATGGATAGTCAGAAGCTTTTTCCCAGGGCGGAAGAGTCAATTACTAGGGGGCATAGGTTTAAGGTGGCAAAGGGCAAGGTTTAAAGGAGATGTACGAGGCAAGTTTTTTTACACAGAGGAGCCAGGATCTCGATGCCGGGGGAGGTAGTGGAAGCAAATATGATAGTGACTTTTATGGGGCGCCTTGACAAATACGTGAATAGGATGGGAATAGGGGGATATGGTCCCCAGAAGGGTAGGAGTTTTAGTTCAGATGGGCAACATGGTCGGTGCAGGCTTGGAGGGCCGAAGGACCTGTTCCTGTGCTGTAATTTTCATCGTTCGTTGTTTGAAACAAACTCAATCAAAATGCCGATTCTTATTCTCTTCAGTGACGAGGTCTCCCTGGCGGGTCTGGCATAATTATCTGTTTTTGTGTGTAAATGGGGGTGGTGCACTGCCCTGGGTGTGGTTGGTGAGGTGCAGAATCAGCTGGGGTGTAGATTTTGGGATTTGCTGGAAGTCCTGGGGTTGTTGATTCCTGTGTGAAATGGTGTGCTGGGCTAGGCCAGGTATCCTGCTGTGGCAGGTATCCTGTTGCCCCTTGGAGCTTGGCATGTCCCTTCTTGAAGGGACTTAGTAGGGATGTCCAAAGTTGGGTTTTGCGTTTTCAGTGCATGGGGTTGAGCAGAGTCCTGTACTTTGGTTGATATTCTGTTGCCACCCCCCCCCCCCCCCCCCCCAAAAATGGAACCATGGGTGGGTCCTGATCCTTTGCTATCCTGTGGTCTACTTCTGGTAGTTCCAGTTCTTCTTCCTTTCTGCTTTATTTTGGGAGGCCCTGAAGGCACAGATCATAATCTGGACATGTTGTTGCCAGTCCTCTCTGTATAAATGTATGGAATAACAGTGGTTCTGTGCTGGGCCTGAGACTGGAGTTAAGTTGTGTTGTGTGGTATGTATGTAACACCCCTTTGGACCTGGGTTTTTGCTATTTTCTTTTTTGTTTTTTTTGTAAGGGTGGGTATAAAGAATCTATGATTGGTTCCTGTATGGGTGCAGACTGGTCTGTTATCCGAGGAGAAGTGCCTGTGGTGTGTCATTGGTGCCTTTGATACTGCTAGAGTTGAGGGAGATATATATTGACGTGCATCCGAACAGTCGACAGAAAATGTATCCTGATCACTTGTGGTAATTATGAGCAGAAGCAGCGTGGAAGATGTGCACCAGTTTCCAATTTTACATGGGTTTATCCGGTTTATCCCTTGACCTCTGGTGGGGGTTATAGACCATGTTGCCCATCTGAATTAAAACTCCTACCCTTCTGGGGACCATATCCCTCTATTCCCATCCTTTTTTTAAAAGTATGTTTTATTGAAATTTTTTTCCCAAACAACAATTTTTCCCCTCTTACAAAGCAAACGCAACAATAACAACACAGAAATTTTTAACAATACACAAGTAACAAAACCCCTTTATCGTTGACCTAAACTAAACTAACCCCCCCCCCCCCCCTCCCCCCTACCCCCCCTTCCCCCGGGTTGCTGTTGCTGGTCATCTGTCTTCCCTCTAACGTTCCCCTAGGTAGTCGAGAAATGGCTGCCACCGCCTGGTGAACCCTTGAGCCGATCCTCTCAGGGCAAACTTTATCTGCTCCAGTTTAATGAACCCCGCCATATCATTTACCCAGGCCTCCAGTCCGGGGGGTTTCGCCTCCTTCCACATGAGTAGGATCCTGCGCCGGGCTACTAGGGACGCAAAGGCCACAACGTCGGCCTCTTTCGCCTCCTGCACTCCCGGCTCTTCCGCAACTCCAAATAGAGCTAACCCCCAGCCTGGTTTGACCTGGGCCTTCACCACCCGCGAAATCACTCCCGTCACTCCCTTCCAATACCCTTCCAGTGCCGGACACGCCCAAAACATATGTGCGTGGTTTGCCGGGCTCCCGCCACACCTCCCACATTTGTCCTCCACTCCAAAGAACCTGCTCAATCTTGCTCCCGTTATGTGTGCTCTATGTAGCACCTTAAATTGAATCAGGCTAAGCCTGGCGCATGAGGAAGAGGAATTTACCCTGCTTAGGGCATCAGCCCACATACCCTCCTCTATCTCCTCCCCTAGTTCTTCTTCCCACTTTCCTTTTAGTTCGCCCACCGACTCCTCCCCCTCTTCCCTCATCTCTCGGTAAATCTCTGACACCTTGCCCTCTCCGACCCACACCCCTGAAAGCACCCTGTCCTGTATCCCCTGTGTCGGGAGCAACGGAAATTCCCTCACCTGTTGTCTAGTAAACGCCCTCACCTGCATATATCTCAAGAAATTTCCCCGGGGCAACTTATACTTTTCCTCCAATGCTCCCAAGCTCGCAAAAGTCCCATCTATAAATAAATCTCCCACCCTCCTAATTCCCAACTGGTACCAGCTCTGAAATCCTCCATCCATTCTTCCTGGGGCGAACCTATGGTTGTTCCTGATTGGGGACCCCACCAGGGCTCCCCGCACCCCTCTCTGTCGCCTCCACTGTCCCCAGATATTCAATGTTGCCGCCACCACCGGGTTCGTGGTAAACTTTTTAGGTGAGATCGGTAGCGGCGCCGTCACTAGCGCCTCTAAACTCGTCCCTTTACAGGACTTTCTCTCCAGTCTTTTCCACGTCGCTCCCTCACCCTCCATCATCCATTTACGTATCATTGCCACATTGGCGGCCCAATAGTAATCGGCCAAGATCGGTAGTGCCAATCCTCCTCTGTCCCTACTACGCTGAAGGAACCGCCTCCTTACTCTCGGAACTTTCCCTGCCCACACGAAGCTCGTGATGCTCCTGTCTATTTTATTAAAAAAGGTCTTGGTGATTAGTATAGGGAGACATTGAAATACAAATAAGAACCTCGGGAGGACCATCTTAATTGCTTGCACCCTGCCCGCCAGCGATAGAGGCTGCATGTCCCACCTCTTGAAGTCCTCCTCCATTTGTTCTACCAACCGTGTCAGATTAAGTCTGTGCAAGGTTCCCCAGCTCCTAGCGATCTGAATCCCCAGGTATCGGAAGTTTCTTTCCACTTTCCTTAGAGGCAAGCCTTCTATCTCTCTACTCTGGTCCCCTGGATGCATCACAAATAATTCACTCTTCCCCATGTTTAGCCCATACCCCGAGAAATCCCCGAACCCCCTCAAAATTCGCATAACCCCTATCATCCCCCCCGCTGGGTCTGACACGTATGACAATAGGTCATCCGCGTATAACGAGACTCGGTGTTCTTCTCCCCCTCTAATCACCCCTCTCCATTTCCTGGAGTCTCTCAACGCCATGGCCAGAGGTTCAATTGACAACGCGAACAACAATGGAGACAGCGGGCATCCCTGTCTCATTCCCCTATATAGTCGGAAATACTCCGATCTATGTCGACCTGTAACTACGCTTGCCGTTGGAGCCCCATAAAGAAGTCTAACCCAGCTAATAAACCCGTTCCCAAACCCAAACCTCCTTAACACTTCCCATAAATACTCCCACTCCACCCTATCAAATGCCTTCTCTGCGTCCATTGCCGCCACTATCTCTGCCTCCCCCTCCACTGGGGGCATCATTATCACCCCTAATAGTCGTCGCACGTTAACATTCAGTTGTCTCCCTTTTACGAACCCTGTCTGGTCTTCGTGCACCACCCCCAGGACACAGTCCTCTATCCTCGATGCCAGTACCTTTGCCAACAATTTGGCGTCCACGTTCAATAATGAAATGGGTCTATAGGACCCGCACTGCAACGGATCTTTATCCCTCTTCAAAATTAACGATATCTTCGCCTCCGACATCGTCGGGGGTAGAGTCCCCCCTTTCCTGGCCTCATTGAACGCCCTCACCATCAACGGGGCCAACAAGTCCACATATTTTCTGTAATACTCCACCGGGAACCCGTCTGGTCCTGGGGCCTTCCCTGCTTGCATGCTTCCCAGTCCCTTAATAACCTCGTCCATCCCAACCGGTGCCCCCAGGCCTACCACCCCCCGCTCCTCCACTTTCGGGAACCTCAATTGGTACAGGAACTGCCGCATCCCCTCCTCTCCCTCTGGGGGTTGAGACCTATACAGTTCCTCATAGAAGGTCTTGAACACCTCATTTATCTTTCCTGCCCTTCGCACCGTGTCTCCCCTTTCGTCTCTAATTCCTCCTATCTCCCTCGCTGCTGCCCTCTTTCGCAATTGATGAGCCAACAGGCGACTAGCCTTTTCCCCATATTCATACCTCCTCCCCTGTGCCTTCCTCCACAGTACCTCCGCCTTTCTGGTGGTCAGAAGGTCAAATTCCGTCTGGAGTCGTCTCCTCTCCCTGTACAATTCCTCCTCCGGGGTCTCTGCAAATTCCCTATCCACCCTTAAAATCTCCCCCAGTAATCTTTCCCTTTCCTTGGCCTCTGTTTTCCTTTTGTGGGCCCCAATGGAGATCAGCTCTCCTCTGACCACCGCTTTTAGTGCTTCCCATACCACTCCCACAGGGACCTCGCCGTCGCCATTGACCTCCAGGTATCTCTCAATACACCCCCGCACTCTTGCACACACTCCCTCATCCGCCATCAGTCCCACATCTAATCGCCAGAGTGTTCTCTGCTCCCTTTCCTCTCCTAATTCCAGGTCCACCCAATGTGGGGCATGATCCGAAACCGCTATGGCTGAGTACTCAGCTTCTTCCACCCTAGAGATCAACGACCTTCCTAAAACAAAAAAATCTATCCGGGAGTACACTTTATGGACATGGGAGAAGAAGGAAAACTCCCTAGCCCTAGGTCTAAGAAATCGCCATGGATCCACTCCCCCCATTTGGTCCATAAACCCCTTAAGTACCTTGGCCGCTGCCGGCCTTCTTCCGGTCCTTGAGCTGGATCTATCTAGCCCCGGGTCCAGCACCGTATTAAAGTCCCCTCTTAAAATCAAGTTTCCTACCTCCAGGTCCGGTATACGCCCCAGCATCCGTCTCATAAATCCCGCATCGTCCCAGTTTGGGGCATACACATTAACCAACACGACCTCCATTCCCTCCAGCCTGCCACTCACCATTACATATCTACCTCCGCTATCTGCTACGATGTTCTTTGCTTCAAATGCTACCCGTTTCCCCACCAAAATGGCCACCCCTCTATTCTTTGCGTCCAGTCCTGAGTGGAACACCTGTCCCACCCATCCTTTCCTTAGCCTAACTTGGTCCGCCACCTTTAGGTGCGTCTCTTGGAGCATAACCACGTCTGCCCTTTGTCCTTTCAAATGCGCGAGCACTCGGGCCCTTTTTATCGGTCCGTTCAGGCCTCTCACGTTCCACGTGATCAGCCTCACTAGGGGGCTACCTGCCCCCCTCCCGTGTCGACTAGCCATTACCTTCTCTAGGCCAGTCCCATATCCCGCCTCCGCGCTCCCGCTCGCTCCCCCAGCGTCGCACACCATCCCCGCCCACCCACTCTTTAGCCATTTCCTTTTGGATTTCCGCAGCAGCAACCCAGTTGTCCCCCCCCTCCCCCTCCCTCTCCCCTCCCCGCTAGATCTCTTTCTAGCATGATTGCTCCCCCCATATTACTTCCGTAAGTCAGCTGACTTCAACTGACCCCAGCTACTCCTGCTCACTCCTCGACCCCCCCCGTGTGGGGAACTCCCATCCGCCTTGCGCCTGTCTTCCCGCCTTATTCTTTCTGGCGCGGGAACATCCCTTTACCTGACCCGCCTCTTATGGCACAGCTCCCTTTCCCCTCCCCCTCCCCTTCCCCATTCTCCAACTATGTCCCGTCTTTCCCCCCTCACCGGCGCCCACATTTCCCCAATGTCTCCCCCCTTCCCAATTTACTTCTCAATTAACTTCAACCATAACATTAACAATAACATTTCCTGCAGCATCAGTCCCTCAGTTCCGATCCAATTTCTCTTCTTTGATGAAGGTCCATGCTTCCTCCGCCGTCTCAAAATAATAGTGTCTCTCCTGATACGCAGTCTTGCCGGCTGCAGCATCCCGAACTTCACCTTCCTTTTATGCAACACCTCTTTGGCTCGGTTGAAGCTCCCCCTCCTTCTCGCCACCTCCGCACTCCAATCCTGGTATACCCGTACCACTGCATTCTCCCATCTGCTACTCCGCACCTTTTTAGCCCATCTCAGGACCTCTTCTCTATCCTTAAGGCGGTGAAATCGCACGATTATCGCCCTGGGTGGTTCTCTCGCTTTTGGTCTTCTCGCCGGAATCCGATTTGCCCACTCCACCTCCAAGGGGCCAGTCGGGGCCTCAGCACCCATCAGTGAGCTCAGCATCGTACTTGCGTATGCTCCACAGTCCACTCCTTCCACACCCTCAGGGAGACCCAGTATCCGAAGGTTCTTCCTTCGCGCTCCATTTTCTAGGGCTTCGATCCTTTCAGTACACTTTTTATGAAGTGCCTCGTGCGTCTGTGTCTTAACTGCCGGGCCCAGGATCTCGTCCTCAATATCTGTCACCTTCTGCTCCACCACGCGGAGCTCTGTCTCCTGGGTCTTTAATGTCTCCTTGAGCCCCTCAATTGCCTGTAGCAATGGGGTCAGCACCTCCCTCTTCAGCAGCTCCATGCACCGTCTCACAATTTCATCCTGCTCAGGCCCCCATGTCGCCTGCGCTTTCTCCGCCGCCATCTTGTACTTCTCTCTTTCTGACCCTTTGGTCGACGATTCCTCGCGCTGCAGCCGCCGCCGCCGCCGGTTTTTTCCTCCTTCGTTTGGGGGGGACTCCCTTCTCACACACCCCACACCGGGCTGCGTCGTCGAAAAACTCCCCGTTGGGGCTCTTAAAAGAGCCCGAAGGTCCGTCGGAGTTGGAGCCGCCGAAGCGTGCGGCTAGCTAGGCATCACCGCAACCGGAAGTCCCTTCAGTGGCCTTGATGAGGTCTTTTCACAGTTGTTCCCTCTGCTGCTAGAATTCACCTTTGATACAGGCCCTCAGGTCAGCTTGCAGCTTTAAGCTTGCCCTTCCCCCGCCTGCATGCTGGAAGAGGCCCTGTTTATCCTGCAGTTGCAGCCAAATCTTTTAATGTTTCTGCCGTGTCTGGCAAACTCGAGACATACCCTTCCTGGGGGACACTGTCGGGGGAATATTGCAGCCTTCTTCCCACACCGGGAAATGTCAAACAAATGCCGTGGGGGCCCTGTAAAAGAGCCCAAAAGTCCGTTCCAAGCAGGAGCTGCCGAATATGCGACCTAGCTCTGCATAGCCGCACCCGGAAGTCCTCTATTCCCATCCTATTCACGTATTTGTCAAGGCGCCCCATAAAAGTCACTATCATATTTGCTTCCACTACCTCCCCCGGCATCGAGATCTTGGCTCCTCTGTGTAAAAAAACTTGCCTCGTACATCACCTTTAAACCTAGCTATGTATAATGATTGTATCGATCCAGTTACACTGTGGTTCTCTTGTCCCCCTCTGTATTCATCTATGTTGAGCCATTTTTCTTTGCTGACTGCGATGTATCATTTTTGTAATGCTGCGGGTTCTTTGCAAAAATATAACACCTTAATAAAAAAATTGTTTGCTGTGTCAGCTCAGCTATACAGTCCACTTCCATTTGTTCCCACCACCGACAGAAGACATCAAGTATACCCGAGGTCAACATCATGTGATTCCTCTCCAGGATATTGTCCTAGGACCCAATTACCTTCAGCTACTTCATTAACGACCTGCCTTCCATCATAAGATCCAAAGTGGGGATGTTCGTGACACTTAGATTTACCATTGATCAGAAACTGAGCTGGACTAGCTATATAAATACTATGGCTACGTTTCCGGGTGCGGCGATGACCAGCTGAGTCGCACGTTTCGGCAGCTCCCTGTGAAACGGACTTTTGGGCTCTTGATAGGAGCCCCAACGGCAATTTTAACGGCTGAAAACACCGTGCGGTAAACCAGAAGGGTGTTCCCCCTGGACACGGATGGAAAAAGGAGAGGAAAGTGGCCGGATTGCAGCGGATCCTTTGGAACAACGGCAAGGAAGGCAAGCAGAAACCAAGATGGCGTCGGAAGGTGGCAGTTTCATATGGGGCCCTGAACAACAAGAGTTTTTGAAACGCTGCGTGGAGGAGATAAAAAAGGAAATGAAGAAAGAGTTGTTGGCCCCGATACTACAGGCGATTGAAGGGCTGAAAGAGGAACAAAAGACCCAGGAGCAGGAGCTTCGGGTCGTGAAGGCGAAAGCAGCAGAGAATGAAAACGACATACAGGGCCTGGTGGTGAAGTCGGAGATACAGGAGGCACACCAGAAACGATCTGTGGAGAGGTTGGAGGCACTGGAAAATAACGCAAGGAGGAACAACTTGAGGATTCTTGGCCTTCCTGAAGGTGTGGAGGGGGCGGACGTCGGGGCATATGTGAGCACGATGCTGCACTCGTTAATGGGAGTGGAGGCCCCGACGGGTCCGTTGGAGGTGGAGGGAGCATACCGAGTTATGGTGCGAGGACCGAGAGCAGGAGAAGCTCCCAGAGCCATAGTGGTGAGATTTCTCCGTTTTAAGGATAGAGAAATGGTCCTTAGATGGGCGAAGAAAACTCGGTGTAGTAAATGGGAGAACGCGGTGATCCGCGTCTATCAAGATTGGAGTGCGGAGGTGGCGAGAAGGAGGGCGAGCTTTAATCGGGCCAAAGCGGTACTTCACAAAAAAAAGATAAAGTTTGGAATGCTGCAACCGGCAAGACTGTGGGTCACATATCAAGGGAGGCACCACTACTTTGAGACGGCGGATGAAGCGTGGACTTTTATTGTAGAAGAAAAATTGGAATGATTGGACTACGAAAATGAACGTTTGGACAAAGTGGTGGGACGAGTGGGGGGGGTGGCGAAGAGGGATTGTATGATTAATCCTGCGGTATGGTAACTTTTCTTTCTCCCACAGGTGGTGATGGGGGGAGGTGGGGAGGGAGAGGAGATGGGGCGTTGGCCATGGGAGGCGGGGCCGAGGGAGAGGCGCGGGCTTGGTTCCCGCGCTATGATAATTATGGCGGGAATAGAGAAGCAGGAAGGAGGGGGCGCCGCACGGGGCGAGCCGTGATCACGGGGGGAAGCCGAGGTCAGCCAGAGTTTGCTGACTTCTGGGAGCAACATGGGGGGAGTAATTACGCTAGCGGGGGGTCTAGCGGGGGGGGGGGGGGAGGGGGGAATTACTGGGTTGCTGCTGCTGGGGAAAGGGGGGAGTGGGTGCGGGAAAGGATGGGCGGGGGGGCACCGTCTGGGAGAAATACAGCCGCGTGGGAACTGGGCGAGAAGCTGGAAAGAGATGATGGCTAACCGGCAAGGGGGGGGGGTGGGAAGCCCCCCAACTTGGCTGATCACGTGGAACGTGAGGGGGCTTAACGGGCCGATAAAGAGGGCACGAGTACTCGCACACCTTAAGAAACTTAAAGCAGATGTGGTCATGTTACAGGAAACGCACCTGAAACTGATAGATCAGGTTAGGTTGCGCAAAGGATGGGTAGGGCAGGTGTTCCATTCGGGGCTGGATGCGAAAAACAGGGGGGTGGCTATATTAGTGGGGAAGCGGGTAATGTTCGAGGCAAAGACTATAGTGGCGGATAACGGGGGCAGATACGTGATGGTGAGTGGCAAATTACAGGGAGAGATGGTGGTGTTCGTAAACGTGTATGCCCCGAATTGGGACGATGCCAATTTTATGAGGCGAATGCTAGGACCCATCCCAGACCTAGAGACCGGAAAGCTGATAATGGGGGGAGACTTTAACACGGTGTTGGAACCAAGGCTGGATAGGTCGAAGTCCAGGACTGGTAGGAGGCCGGCAGCAGCCAAGGTGCTTAAGGATTTTATGGAGCAGATGGGAGGGGTGGACCCGTGGAGATTCAGTAGACCTAGGAGTAAGGAGTTCTCGTTTTTCTCCTATGTCCATAAAGTCTATTCACGCATAGACTTTTTTGTGTTGGGTAGGGCATTGATCCCGAGGGTGAGGGGAACGGAATATACGGCTATAGCCATTTCGGATCATGCCCCACACTGGGTAGACTTGGAGATAGGGGAGGAAACAAGAGGGCGTCCACCCTGGAGAATGGATATGGGACTAATGGCGGATGAGGGGGTGTGCTTAAGGGTGAGGGGATGCATTGAAAAGTACTTGGAACTCAATGACAATGGGGAGGTTCAGGTGGGAGTGGTCTGGGAGGCGTTGAAGGCGGTGGTTAGGGGGGAGCTGATATCAATAAGGACACATAAAGGGAAGCAGGAGAGTAAGGAACGGGAGCGGTTGTTGCAAGAACTTTTGAGGGTGGACAGACAGTATGCGGAAGCACCGGAGGAGGGACTGTATAGGGAAAGGCAAAGGCTGCATGTGGAATTCGACTTGCTGACCACAGGCACTGCAGAGGCACAATGGAGGAAGGCGCAGGGTGTACAGTATGAATATGGAGAGAAGGCGAGCAGATTGCTGGCACACCAATTGAGGAAAAGGGGAGCAGCGAGGGAAATAGGTGGGGTGAGAGACGAAGATGGAGAGACGGAGCGGGGAGCGGAGAGAGTGAATGAAGTGTTTAAGACATTTTATAAAAAATTGTATGAAGCTCAACCCCCGGATGGGAGGGAGAGAATGATGGAGTTTTTGGGTCGGCTGGAAATTCCCAAGGTGGAAGAGCAGGAAAGGATGGGATTGGGAGCACAGATCACGGTAGAAGAAATGGTGAAAGGAATTAGGAACATGCAGACGGGAAAGGCCCCGGGACCGGACGGATTCCCAGTTGAATTTTACAGAAAATATTTGGACTTGCTCGCCCCGCTACTGACGAGGACCTTCAACGAGGCAAAGGAAAGGGGACAACTGCCCCCGACTATGTCAGAAGCAACGATATCGCTTCTTTTAAAGAAGGAAAAGGATCCGCTACAATGCGGGTCCTACAGACCAATCTCCCTCCTCAATGTAGATGCCAAGGTCTTGGCCAAGGTAATGGCAATGAGAATAGAGGAATGTGTCCCGGGGGTGGTTCATGAGGACCAAACTGGGTTTGTGAAGGGGAGACAGCTGAACACGAACATACGGAGGTTGTTAGGGGTAATGATGATGGCCCCACCAGAGGGTGAAACGGAGATAGTAGTGGCGATGGATGCCGAGAAAGCATTTGATAGAGTGGAGTGGGATTATCTGTGGGAGGTGTTGAGGAGATTTGGGTTCGGAGAGGGGTATGTTAGATGGGTGCAGCTGTTGTATAGGGCCCCAGTGGCGAGTGTGGTCACGAATGGACGGGGATCGGCATATTTTCGGCTCCATAGAGGGACAAGGCAGGGATGTCCTCTGTCCCCATTACTGTTTGCACTGGCGATTGAGCCCCTGGCGATAGCGCTGAGAGGTTCCAAGGGATGGAGGGGAATACTTAGGGGAGGAGAAGAACACCGGGTATCTTTATATGCGGATGATCTGCTACTATATGTGGCGGATCCAGCGGAGGGGATGCCAGAAATAATGCGGATACTTGGGGAGTTTGGGGATTTTTCAGGGTATAAATTGAATATGGGAAAGAGTGAGCTGTTTGTGGTGCATCCAGGGGAGCAGAGTAGGGAAATAGAAGACCTACCGTTGAGGAAGGTGACAAGAGACTTTCGTTACCTGGGGATCCAGATAGCTAAGAATTGGGGCACATTGCACAGGCTAAATTTGACGCGGTTGGTGGAACAGATGGAGGAAGATTTCAAGAGATGGGACATGGTAGCATTGTCAATGGCAGGGAGGGTGCAGGCAGTTAAGATGGTGGTCCTCCCGAGATTCCTTTTTGTGTTTCAGTGTCTCCCGGTGGTGATCACGAAGGCTTTTTTCAAAAGGATAGAAAAGAGTATTATGGGTTTTGTTTGGGCCGGGAAGACTCCGAGAGTGAGGAAGGGATTCTTACAGCGTAGTAGGGATAGGGGGGGGCTGGCACTACCGAGCCTAAGTGAGTATTATTGGGCCGCTAATATTTCAATGGTGAGTAAGTGGATGGGAGAGGAGGAAGGAGCGGCGTGGAAGAGATTAGAGAGGGCGTCCTGTAGGGGGACCAGCCTGCAGGCTATGGTGACAGCCCCATTGCCGTTCTCACCAAGGAACTATACCACGAGTCCGGTGGTGGTAGCTACACTGAAGATTTGGGGACAGTGGAGACGACATAGGGGAAAGACCGGAGCACTGGGGGGGTCCCCGATAAGAAACAACCATAGGTTTGCCCCGGGGGGAATGGATGGGGGATATGGAATGTGGCAAAGAGCAGGTATAACGCAATTGAAAGATCTATTTGTGGATGGGAAGTTTGCGAGTCTGGGAGCGCTGACCGAGAAATATGGGTTGCCCCAAGGGAATGCATTCAGGTACATGCAATTGAGGGCTTTTGCGAGGCAGCAGGTGAGGGAATTCCCGCAGCTCCCGACACAAGAGGTGCAGGACAGAGTCATCTCAAAGAAATGGGTGGGGGACGGTAAGGTGTCGGATATATATAGGGAAATGAGAGACGAAGGGGAGACTATGATGGACGAACTAAAAGGGAAATGGGAAGAAGAGCTAGGGGAGGAGATTGAGGAGGGGATGTGGGCAGATGCCCTAAACAGGGTAAACTCGTCGTCCTCGTGCGCCAGGCTAAGCCTGATTCAGTTTAAGGTATTACACAGGGCACATATGACTGGAACACGGCTCAGTAAATTTTTTGGGGTGGAGGATAGGTGTGCGAGGTGCTCGAGAAGCCCAGCGAATCATACCCATATGTTTTGGTCATGCCCGGCACTACAGGGGTTTTGGATGGGGGTGACAAAGGTGCTTTCAAAAGTAGTAGGAGTCCGGGTCGAACCAAGCTGGGGGTTGGCTATATTTGGGGTTGCACAAGAGCCGGGAGTGCAGGAGGCGAAAGAGGCCGATGTTTTGGCCTTTGCGTCCCTAGTAGCCCGGCGCAGAATATTGCTAATGTGGAAAGAAGCCAAGCCCCCGGGGGTGGAGACCTGGATAAATGATATGGCGGGGTTCATAAAGTTAGAGCGGATTAAGTTCGTCCTAAGGGGGTCGGCTCAAGGGTTTACTAGGCGGTGGCAACCGTTCGTCGAATATCTTGCGGAAAGATAGATAGGGGAGAACAAAGAAGGCAGCAGCAGCGGCCCAGGACTTGGGGGGGGGGGGGGGATGGGGGGGGGGGGGGGGGTGTGGCCTGAGACAAGGCAGTTGCCAATTAGGGCTAGTTTTTATTTTTTGTTATTTAATATTTATTTATTTGTTGTTGTTTTTGTTTAAATTTAAAAAAGGTCATTATTATCTGTATTGTTACAATGTTGTGTAAAGGATGCACAATGTACTGTGTTGGTTGACCAAAAATTTTCAATAAAATATTATTTAAAAAAAAAATACTATGGCTACAAAAAGTTAGAAGCTAGGAATCCTGAGGCAAGTAACTTTGGGAGGCGGTGGCATAGTGGTATCATCGCTGGTCTAGAGACCCAGCATAATGCTCTGGGGATTGTCATGTGAGAGAACCTTTAAGAAACGGGTGTTTTGCCAGCCGCGCAAAGGAATTGAAGGGGTTTATGGAACAGATGGGAGGAGTAGACCCATGGAGGTTTGCACGGCCAAGGGCGAAGGAGTTTTCTTTTTTCTCACATGTCCACAAGGTATACTCTTGCATCGACTTTTTTGTTCTGAGCGGGGCGCTATTACCGGAGGTGGTGGATACTGAGTACTCGGCAATCGCCGTGTCGGATCATGCCCCACATTGGGTGGATCTGCGGGTTAGCGTGGAGAGAGGGCAATGCTCGCTGTGGAGAATAGATGTGGGACTGCTAGCGGACAAACGATCTGTTGGCGGGTTAACAAGTCCATCCAGAACTACCTGGAAACAAATGATACGGGGGAGGTCTCTGCCGCGACGGTTTGGGAAGCTTTAAAGGCAGCGGTCAGAGAGGAATTAATCTCGATACGGGCCCACAGAGAAAAGGCGGAACGGGCTGAGAGGGATAGGTTAGTGGAGGAGATACTCCAGGTGGACAGGAGATACTAGGAGGCCCCGGACGTGGGGCTACTGAGGGAGCGACGGAGGTTACAGGCGTGTCTGGCAAACCAGAGACATACCCTTCCTGGGGGACACTGTCGGGGGAATATTGCAGCCTTCTTCCCACACCGGGAAATGTCAAACAAATGCCGTGGGGCCCCTGTAAAAGACCTCTTCCTCACACCCCTCCTTACTGCTGTTGCTCAGAGTAGCCTCCAGTATTGATAACTGGAACGGGCTTAGGGCACTTAAGTACATAGTATTATACCGCACCGAGGAAAGCCATTGGCCGGTCCCCGCTGCTAAGATCAGGAATCCCAATTGGGTGGAGAATCCCGCGTCGGGCCAAAAATGGGAATGGCACCAGGCAGCAGTCCTGTCCCTAATCTCCAGTCCTGTCCTACCAGTCATAGCACCATCGGGAACACCGTCATCCTGCTTGAGGCAATGCCCCTGTTGAGCAGGTACTGGCGCAGCTCATCACTCATGAATGAGGAGCCCCGGTCGCTGTGGACGTAGGCGGGGAAGCTGAACAGAGCGAAGATGGTGTTGAGGGCTTTGATGACGGTGGCAGACGTCATGTCGGGGCATGGGTCGGCGAAGGGGAATCGGGAATACTCGTCTACCACATTAAGAAAGTATGTGTTGCGGTCGGTGGGGGGGAGGGGCCCTTTGAAGTCCACGCTGAGGCGTTCAAAGGGGCAGGAGGCCTTCACCAGGCGCGCACGGTCTGGCCGGTAGAAGTGCGGTTTACATTCCGCGCAGACCTGGCAGTCTCTGGTGATCGCCCTGACTTCCTCGATGGAGTAGGGCAGGTTGCGGTGTTGCTCTTTTTAGCCTTAGTTTTATTAGCTCTGATTATGTCACCTTTGCTCACGAGTCGCCAGGTATCTTTCTGATACCGCCACGTGGTTCAAGCTCGAGTTATGATTAATAAGTCAGCACACCGGGTAGTAAGATTGAAATCAACGGTCATTTATTATGTACAGCAATAGATACTTACACAATAATCCTACTATCTATATCAAAACTTACCACTACTGGCCAATACTTAACTTTTGGGGATGGCCCGCCAGGTCAGGGAAACAAATGGTTTATCGAATTGGATCTGGCCTGCGGGATTCAAAAGGCTGATATGAGTCGATGGCTAGGAATCTCTATCGGGTAGCGATCGCTGGAGTCAGACTTACTGTTTCTGGTCGATGTTCTTGCGAAGGTTGCGAGCAGGAGAAGAATGGGGAGAGAGCGATCTGAACTTGGCCCCTCAATTTATAGGGCCCAGGGGCTTCCCGCCTCTCGGGGCGGCCCTTGACCCTGAGTCCCAAGCGATTGGACTTGTTCCCAATCACTGGGTTCGATATGCTCCAATAATGGGGCGATTCCTCGATCGGGGGGTGGTCGTTCACCTGTCTTTGTTTCGGCCACTGCAGGCGCCGAGAGGTCTGGCCCGGCATTCAATTGCTAATATGTTGCAATTGTTCCCGGGGATAGCCGATTAAACTGCAGATGTCTGTGTTGATGTGCTGCTAATAGTCTTAGGTATCGATCTGGGCCGACTTCCCCAGAGCCGAATACGCTATTCTGTCTGCAGCTGTCCGTTTGTGTCCTGTTGGCTGCTTTTCCCATCAGCCTTTTCGGTTAGCCATTTTAAATTGGGTTTTGGCCAAATTAATAGGGAATCAGCCATTTTAGGTGGCTACATTCCCTCCTTGTGATCCTAACGCGAAGCGTGAAGGATCACATAAATTTTGTCCTTTCCGTTCCCTGACCGGGGGGACACCTCCAACATGGCCACTACTCTAACCCTAGCTATGCACAAAAATTTACCTAAACAATTCTTGAGGGCGCTATGTCAGGCAGGGGCATGTATCTACAAAATAAAAACTTGGAACCTCTAATTTTACCTAAATACACTCATCAAGCATTGCATCATCCTATCTCTCTAAAACATACAACAACAATCATAACATTCCATATACTCTTTCCTGGCTTGGCAGTCAAGCTCAGGATCATACATTTTTTTGTTCATGACACGTTTTGTGCATCTTTTATTTACAGAAAAACGCAAAGTGTTTTATTATTCTGGTTTTATAGGTCGCGGGGGTCTGGGGTCTGGTCATACCCGAATATAGGGGATCGGATCCGATATACCGGGGTTCGAGCGCGGTACGCTCTCCTTCTCCATTTGCGGAGGTGTATAGTCTGCACTGCACAGCAGAGTATTGCCAACGTTAACAGTGCTTCAATGACGTACGACAGGGAGTACCAAGTTATGAACTTGGCACACCAGGATAATGGCTGGTGACTGGGCCCTCGGTACTCTGGGGCAGTGACATATTAACGGCAGGGGGGTTTGGAGTAATGGGGGTCCGCGTTCCCGCGCAACCAAATGTTCATTATGAAAATTTTGATCACGATGAAAGAAGTCCTCATGGCTGTCCTCTTTCTTTTTCTTTCCTCGTGTTCTGTTTTCCTCCGGTCCTGGAGCTTCTGGAGTTCTGTAAAACAAGCATAGTATCTGTAACTACCTTGGTTTAATATCCGGTATGTTAGTGTGTCTGTCCTTCCTGGGGTCCAATTAAACCCTTATAATTGGTCACTATATGTGACTCCCCCATTTTTTTTTTCAAGACAAATGTTAGGACACGGCACACTTCCCAATGGTGAACCAGTGCTAAGTTTATCATCCAAATGTTCCTGGATGTAAATAGCATGAGGCAGCAACCCAAGGGTCGCCTAAATAAATAAAACTGTTTTGAAAGGAAAAGGTCGAATGAGGTGCGTATGGGCCGCGACGGGTAAGATTTGGATGGAGTCCCCGGGTAGGACGGCTACCAATACCGTATGTCCCCTACCCGAGCGTTTTTGACCAGCGGGGGGGGTCCCCAGGCAGGGCGGGTCTCACGCCGTTTCTCCACTGCCTGAGCAACCGACAAGAACGGGCAAAAATGTAGTCATCATGGTGGGGTTGCTGCTGTGATTCTACCCTCGAATCAGATCGGGCGTCTGGCACTCGAACCAGTACCAGCTGAAAAGCTAGTTCCTCTGAACGAGCGTGTGGTCTGCTGACCAGGTATCTGCAGATAAGCTAGTTCCGCTGAACAAGCGTCTGGTCTGTTGACCAGGTATCTGTGGACAAGCTGGTACCGCTGAACAAGCATCTGGCCGCGGTGGGGGTGTTGGAAAGAGCAAAAAAGTTTCAGGTGAATGGGTGTGTGACGGTGAGAAAATTCTCCTGTTGGACGAACAACACTTAAACAAAACATACAAACAACGTAAAACATCCTGCAGGTTCCATCAGGAAGGACAACACTTTTCCCCAAGTGTCTCCTTTAAATCATCATGTGGACACCTCAGTTCTCTGTTGCGAACAGGGTCGCAAATATCCCCTTCTCCCGGGTGCCAAATTCTGGAGCGAATTAATGTTGAGAGGGCTGCGTGGTATGAATTGGGGTTGCTTTCGTCGTTGCGGACAAGTCTGTAGGAGTTGTCGCGGTGCCAATGGCTTTCGTCAAGTTGTGTGGGGACAAAGTCGGGGTCGTCCGTGTGGTTTGGTGGTCGGTGGTGTGGTTTGTTTAAGAAAGTGATGAGGAAGGGATCACTGGAGTCGAACCCGGAGTCGCTGGGTGTGGGTCCAGGATAGTAGGGAGGCGTGCTGTGGCTATCGTCACAGTCGCTGTCTCTGCTGCTGCAGTCTGTGGGCGTTCCGGGGCGGAGTGTAAATTTTGTGGGTGGAGTCGGGGGCGAGTCCGTGTCTGGGCTGGACATGGAGGGGGTTGGTGTGGTCACGTTGGCTGTGGGCGGGGTTTGGTCTGCTGCGTCAAGCATGACGTGGTGGGCGTGGTTTGACTGTGCTCCATAAGCCTTTAGCTGGTTTATGTGAAACCATGCAGTCTTACCATTTGGGTATTTGATTTTATATACCGATGGGCTTACTTTATCCGTAATGGAGTACAGACCCGAGTATTTCGGAGACAGAAATGTGCTGGGGTTATACACAGACAACATCACTTGTTGTCCTATATTATACTCCGTTGCATGTACTGCCTTAGCAAAACAGGCCTTGCTCTGTTTTCTTTTAGTGCCCAGTTTAACAGTGGCTGCTAACTGAGCCGTTTTTACATTCAACGGCTTTCTCGTGGGTGAGGGCCGTAACTTCAGGGCTGGTCAGGTCTAAACCCAACAAGTACTCTGTCCCTTTCATGGGGCGTCCGGTCATGAGGGTGTGTGGGGTCTAACCTGTGGAGGTGGAAACAGTGTTACGCAAAAACATCAGCGCAAAGCGGAGGACAGAATCCCAAGTGGTGTTGTTCTGCTGGACCATTTTTCGGAGGGTGGGTTTTAGGGTCCGATTCATGCGCTCCACTATACCATTCGACTGTGGGTGGTACGCAAAGTGAAATTTTTGGGTAATGCCAAATATCGTGAGGACGTTCTGCATGACCTGTCCCGTAAAGTGAGAACCTTGGTCCGATTCAATACTGCGGGGGAGTCCCCACCTTGTAAAAATGTGGTGCGTTAGGATCTTGGCTGTGGTTTTCGCGGTGTTGGTGCGGGCTGGAAATGCTTCCACCCACTTTGTAAAAGTGTCTATGACCACCAGAACATATTTATAGCCATTCCTGCAAGGGGGCAATGGACCTATAAAATCGATCTGGAGGTTAGTCCAGGGGCCGTTAACGGGTCGGGTGTGGCTGAGTTGTGCCTTTTTGGCATATCTATCTGGGTTGCTCTGTGCGCAGATGAGGCAATTCTCAATGTAATGGGATGCATCCTCTTTGAGATTTGGCCACCAACAAAGCTGTTTGAGGTGGGCTGCGGTGGGATTGATTCCCTGGTGTCCATGACCATCATGTAATAAACAGATTAATTGGTTCCGATCCTGCTTCGGGACTACATAAAGGGTGTCTTTCAACACCACACCATCATGTGTGGTTATCATATTTCTGTACCTCTCGTATGAGGCTGGAAACTTCCCTTTCACGATCTCAGTGAGAGCGCTATCCTTCTTCTGGGCCTCTACTAGATCTTCGATCCTAGTCTGCGTGACCTGAACTGCACTCACTGGGGCGCTTTCGGGGGGCTTCCAAAAATACCCATGCCTGGATCCTGCTTTTGCCAGCGCGTCGGCTTTTACATTTCCAGGGGGGGAGGAACGATGGTGGCCGCGGACTTTTATAATGCCAAAGGTCCTGTCCTTGGCTTTTTTCAGAATGTGGCGGAGTAATGGGGCTGAGGGGAGGGGTTTCCCATCCGCGGAAACAAATCCTCTTGTTTCCCAGAGGGGTAGAAACTCGGTGAGGCTGTTGCAAACGTATAGACTGTCTGAATATATGTCTGCTGGGCTGGGGAAGGAATCAGGGTGCTCTATAATGCAGCAGGGGCATGGGAACCTGGATTGTAGTTTTAGGGTACGGGAGAATGAGAGTATAGAGGTCAGGAGCACAGGTTTGACGTCGCAGGAGGGGGCCAGTGTTCAGGTAGGTGGTTTGAAGTGTGTCTACTTCAATGCCAGGAGTATACGAAATAATGTAGGGGAACTGGCAGCATGGGTTGGTACCTGGGACTTCGATGTTGTGGCCATTTCGGAGACATGGATAGAGCAGGGACAGGAATGGATGTTGCAGGTTCCGGGGTTTAGGTGTTTTAGTAAGCTCAGAGAAGGAGGCAAAAGAGGGGGTGGTGTGGCGGTGTGGCGCTGCGAGTCAAGAGCAGTATTACGGTGGCGGAGAGGATGCTAGATGGGGACTCATCTTCCGAGGTAGTATGGGCTGAGGTTAGAAACAGGAAAGGAGAGGTCACCCTGTTGGGAGTTTTCTATAGGCCTCCAAATAGTTCTAGGGATGTAGAGGAAAGGATGGCGAGGATGATCCTGGATAAGAGCGAAAGTAACAAGGTAGTTATTATGGGAGACTTTAACTTTCCAAATATTGACTGGAAAAGATATAGTTCGAGTACATTAGATGGGTCGTTTTTTGTACAATGTGTGCAGGAGGGTTTCCTGACACAATATGTTGACAGGCCAACAAGAGGCGAGGCCACGTTGGATTTGGTTTTGGGTAATGAACCAGGCCAGGTGTTGGGTTTGGAGGTAGGAGAGCACTTTGTGGACAGTGACCACAATTCGGTGACGTTTACGTTAGTGATGGAAAGGGATAAGTATACACCGCAGGGCAAGAGTTATAGCTGGTGGAAGGGCAATTATGATGCCATTAGACGTGACTTGGGGGGGATAGGTTGGAGAAGTAGGCTGCAAGTGTTGGGCACACTGGATACGTGGAGCGAGGAAGGATCTAAAGAGAGAGCTAAGACGAGCAAGGAGGGGACATGAGAAGTATTTGGCAGGTAGGATCAAGGAAAACCCAAAAGCTTTCTATAGGTATGTCAGGAATAAGCGAATGACTAGGGTAAGAGTAGGGCCAGTCAAGGACAGGGATGGGAAGTTGTGTGTGGAGTCTGAAGAGATAGGAAGTCTGAAGACTCTAGGAAGATAGAGCAGATAAACATGTGGCTAAACAGCTGGTGTAGGAGGGAGGGTTTCCATTATCTGGACCACTGTGAGCTCTTCCGGGGCAGGTGTGACCTGTATAAGAAGGACGGGTTGCATCTAAACCGGAGAGGCATAAATATCCTGGCCGCGAGGTTTGCTAGTGTCACACGGGAGGGTTTAAACTAGTATGGCAGGGGGGTGGGCACGGGAGCAATAGGTCAGAAGGTGAGAGCATTGAGGGAGAACTAGGGAATAGGGACAGTGTGGCTCTGAGGCAGAGCAGACGGGGAGAAGTTGCTGAACACAGCGGGTCTGGTGGCCTGAAGTGCATATGTTTTAATGCAAGGAGCATTACGGGTAAGGCAGATGAACTTAGAGCTTGGATTAGTACTTGGAACTATGATGTTGTTGCCATTACAGAGACCTGGTTGAGGGAAGGGCAGGATTGGCAGCTAAACGTTCCAGGATTTAGATGTTTCAGGCGGGATAGAGGGGGATGTAAAAGGGGAGGCGGAGTTGCGCTACTGGTTAGGGAGAATATCACAGCTGTACTGCGAGAGGACACCTCAGAGGCTATATGGGTAGAGATCAGGAATAAGAAGGGTGCAGTCACAATGTTGGGGGTATACTACAGGCCTCCCAACAGCCAGCGGGAGATAGAGGAGCAGATAGGTAGACAGATTTTGGAAAAGAGTAAAAACAACAGGGTTGTGGTGATGGGAGACTTCAACTTCCCCAATATTGACTGGGACTCACTTAGTGCCAGGGGCTTAGACGGGGCGGAGTTTGTAAGGAGCATCCAGGAGGGCTTCTTAAAACAATATGTAGACAGTCCAACTAGGGAAGGGGCGGTACTGGACCTGGTATTGGGGAATGAGCCCAGCCAGGTGGTAGATGTTTCAGTAGGGGAGCATTTCGGTAACAGTGACCACAATTCAGTAAGTTTTAAAGTACTGGTGGACAACGATAAGAGTGGTCCGAGGATGAATGTGCTAAATTGGGGGAAAGCTAATTCTAACAATATTAGGCGGGAACTGAAGTACATAGATTGGGGGCGGATGTTTGAGGGCAAATCAACATCTGACATGTGGGAGGCTTTCAAGTGGCAGTTGAAAGGAATACAGGACCGGCATGTTCCTGTGAGGAAGAAAGATAAATACGGCAATTTTCGGGAACCTTGGATGACGAGTGATATTGTAGGCCTCGTCAAAAAGAAAAAGGAGGCATTTGTCAGGACTAAAAGGCTGGGAACAGATGAAGCCTGCGTGGAATATAAGGAAAGTAGGAAGGAACTTAAGCAAGGAGTCAGGAGGGCTAGAAGGGGTCACGAAAAGTTATTGGCAAATAGGGTTAAGGAAAATCCCAAGGCTTTTTACACGTACATAAAAAGCAAGAGGGTAGCCAGGGAAAGGGTTGGCCCACTGAAGGATAGGCAAGGGAATCTATATGTGGAGCCAGAGGAAATGGGCGAGGTACTAAATGAATACTTTGCATCAGTATTCACCAAAGAGAAGGAATTGGTAGATGTTGAGTCTGGAGAAGGGGGTGTAGATAGCCTGGGTCACATTGTGATCCAAAAAGACGAGGTGTTGGGTGTCTTAAAAAATATTAAGGTAGATAAGTCCCCAGGGCCTGATGGGATCCACCCCAGAATACTGAAGGAGGCTGGAGAGGAAATTGCTGAGGCCTTGACAGAAATCTTTGGATCCTTGCTGTCTTCAGGGGATGTCCCGGAGGACTGGAGAATAGCCAATGTTGTTCCTCTGTTTAAGAAGGGTAGCAAGGATAATCCCGAGAACTACAGGTCGGTGAGCCTTACTTCAGTGGTAGGGAAATTACTGGAGAGAATTCTTCGAGACAGGATCTACTCCCATTTGGAAGCAAATGGACGTATTAGTGAGAGGCAGCACGGTTTTGTGAAGGGGAGGTCGTGTCTCACTAACTTGATAGAGTTTTTCGAGGAGGTCACTAAGATGATTGATGCAGGTAGGGCAGTAGATGTTGTCTATATGGACTTCAGTAAGGCCTTTGACAAGGTCCCTCATGGTAGACTAGTACAAAAGGTGAAGTCACACGGGATCAGGGGTGAGCTGGCAAGGTGGATACAGAACTGGCTAGGCCATAGAAGGCAGAGAGTAGCAATGGAGGGATGCTTTTCTAATTGGAGGGCTGTGACCAGTGGTGTTCCACAGGGATCAGTGCTGGGACCTTTGCTCTTTGTAGGATATATAAATGATTTGGAGGAAAATGTAACTGGTCTGATTAGTAAGTTTGCAGATGACACAAAGGTTGGTGGAATTGCGGATAGCGATGAGGACTGGGGGAGGATACAGCAGGATTTAGATTGTCTGGAGACTTGGGCGGAGAGATGGCAGATGGAGTTTAATCCGGACAAATGTGAGGTAATGCATTTTGGAAGGTCTAATGCAGGTAGGGAATATACAGTGAATGGTAGAACCCTCAAGAGTATTGAAAGTCAAAGAGATCTAGGAGTACAGGTCCACAGGTCATTGAAAGGAGCAACACAGGTGGAGAAGGTAGTCAAGAAGGCATACGGCATGCTTGCCTTCATTGGCCGGGGCATTGAGTATAAGAATTGGTAAGTCATGTTGCAGCTGTATAGAACCTTAGTTAGGCCACACTTGGAGTAAAGTGTTCAATTCTGGTCGCCACACTACCAGAAGGATGTGGAGGCTTTAGAGCGGGTGCAGAAGAGATTTACCAGAATGTTGCCTGGTATGGAGGGCATTAGCTATGAGGAGCGATTGAATAAACTCGATTTGTTCTCACTGGAACAAAGGAGGTTGAGGGGAGACCTGATAGAGGTATACAAAATTATGAGGGGCATAGACAGAGTGGATAGTCAGAGGCTTTTCCCCAGGGTAGAGGGGTCAATTACTAGCGGGCATAGGTTTAAGGTGAGAGGGGCAAGGTTTACAGTAGATGTACGAGGCAAGTTTTTTACACAGAGGGTAGTGGGTGCCTGGAACTCGCTACCGGAGGAGGTAGTGGAAGCAGGGACGATAGGGACATTTAAGGGGCATCTTGACAAATATATGAATAGGATGGGAATAGAAGGATACGGACCCAGGAAGTGTAGAAGATTGTAGTTTAGTCGGGCAGCATGGTCGGCATGGGCTTGGAGGGCCGAAGGGCCTGTTCCTGTGCTGTACATTTCTTTGTTCTTTGTTCTTTGTTATAGGCGAGATACTAAATGAATATTTTTCGTCAGTATTCACTCAGGAAAAAGATAATGTTGTGGAGGAGAATGCTGAGACCCAGGCTATTAGAATAGATGGCATTGAGGTACGCAGGGAAGAGGTGTTGGCAATTCTGGACAGGCTGAAAATAGATAAGTCCCCGGGGCCTGATGGGATTTATCCTAGGATTCTCTGGGAGGCCAGGGAAGTGATTGCTGGACCTTTGGCTTTGATTTTTATGTCATCATTGGCTACAGGAATAGTGCCAGAGGACTGGAGGATAGCAAATGTGGTCCCTTTGTTCAAAAAGTGGAGTAGAGACAACCCCGGCAACTATAGACCGGTGAGCCTCACGTCTGTAGTGGGTAAAGTCTTGGAGGGGATTATAAGAGACAAGATTTATAATCATCTAGATAGGAATAATATGATCAGGGATAGTCAGCATGGCTTTGTGAAGGGTAGGTCATGCCTCACAAACCTTAGCGAGTTCTTTGAGAAGGTGACTGAACAGGTAGACGAGGGTAGAGCAGTTGATGTGGTGTATATGGATTTCAGTAAAGCATTTGATAAGGTTCCCCACGGTAGGCTTTTGCAGAAAATACAGAGGCTGGGGATTGAGGGTGATTTAGAGATGTGGATCAGAAATTGGCTAGCTGAAAGAAGACAGAGGGTGGTGGTTGATGGGAAATGTTCAGAATGGAGTTCAGTTACAAGTGGCGTACCACAAGGATCTGTTCTGGGGCCGTTGCTGTTTGTCATTTTTATCAATGACCTAGAGGAGGGCGTAGAAGGGTGGGTGAGTAAATTTGCAGACGACACTAAAGTCGGTGGTGTTGTCGACAGTGTGGAAGGATGTAGCAGGTTACAGAGGGACATAGATAAGCTGCAGAGCTGGGCTGAGAGGTGGCAAATGGAGTTTAATGTAGAGAAGTGTGAGGTGATTCACTTTGGGAGGAACAACAGGAATGCGGAATATTTGGCTAATGGTAAAGTTCTTGGAAGTGTGGATGAGCAGAGGGATCTAGGTGTCCATGTACATAGATCCCTGAAAGTTGCCACCCAGGTTGATAGGGTTGTGAAGAAGGCCTATGGAGTGTTGGCCTTTATTGGTAGAGGGATTGAGTTCCGGAGTCAGGAGGTCATGTTGCAGCTGTACAAAACTCTGATACGGCCGCATTTGGAGTATTGCGTACAGTTCTGGTCACCGCATTATAGGAAGGACGTGGAGGCTTTGGAGCGGGTGCAGAGGAGATTTACCAGGATGTTGCCTGGTATGGAGGGAAAATCTTATGAGGAAAGGCTGATGGACTTGAGGTTGTTTTCGTTGGAGAGAAGAAGGTTAAGAGGAGACTTAATAGAGGCATACAAAATGATCAGGGGGTTGGATAGGGTGGACTGTGAGAGCCTTCTCCCGCGGATGGAAATGGTTGGCACGAGGGGACATAGCTTTAAACTGAGGGGTAATAAATATAGAACAGAGGTCAGAGGTAGGTTCTTTACGCAAAGAGTAGTGAGGCCGTGGAATGCCCTACCTGCAACAGTAGTGAACTCACCAACATTGAGGGCATTTAAAAGTTTATTGGATAAGCATATGGATGATAATGGCATAGTGTAGGTTAGATGGCTTTTGTTTCGGTGCAACATCGTGGGCCGAAGGGCCTGTACTGCGCCGTATCGTTAAAAAAAATTTTAAAAAATAAAAAATAATGTAAGCGATGGCCGCAAGCTCTGCTGCCTGCGCGCCAAAGTGTCCGGGTAATTTTAATGCGATTTCCTCGAGGGCGCGTCCCTGCGCGTCCTCCACATAAATCCCACAACCTGTTATGCGTTGCCCATCCAGGACTGTGGAAGATCCATCCACATAGATCCTAATGGGATCACACGTGTCCGGGTGAGGGAGCTTTTGAGATGGAGTGGCTAGTTTTCTGGGGGGTGTTTTCACGATAAAGGGGCCTGTATTATGGTGGGGCGAGATTATTTCACACTCATGGGGGGTTCCGGGGTACTGTAGATTGTCCGCTAAGTAGGTGTGTGTTTTGGTCCGTTTGACTGTGGTGTCCCGTCCTTGTAAGAGAAGGGTCCACCTAGCAGCGCGGATTTGGCTGACGGTACCGTCTTTAAGTCATCCGCCTAGTAAAAGTTGTGTGGGGGTGTGCTCGGTCAAAATGGTGATGGGGTTCAGTCCGGTAATATATGGAAAGTACTGGACTGCCCAGAAAACTGCGAGCAGGTGCCTCTCACAGGCTGAAAATCCCTGCTCCACAGCATCTAAAATTCGGGAGGCATAAGCCACGGGTCTTAGCTGGTCGTGCCGTTCCTGCAGGAGCACGGCCGAAAGGGTGCGGTCTGTGGTCGCTACCTCTATTGCGGAAGGGGAAAGCGGGTCGGGAACTTGTAGTGCGGGGGAGGCTATGAGCGCCTGTTTTAATGATTCCACAGCATCCGTATGCTGCGGAAGCCACTCCCAGGGGGCTCCTTTAGGAGGTCTGAGAGGGGCGCTGCCTTGCTGGCGAAACCGTCAATGTGGTTTCGGCAGTAGCCAACCAGTCCTAAAAACGACCGGAGGGCTGAAACGTGTTGGGGAAGGGGCAATTTAGCGGTCGAGTCAATTCTTTTGTGCTCGATCTCGCGTTTGCCGTGTGTGATGATAGTACCCAAATATATCACCTTTTCTTCCAATATCTGGGCCTTTTTGGGGTTGACTTTACAGCCAATGGAATGTAGTAATTCCAGGAGTTCGGACAGAAGCTCAATGTGCTCTTCCTTTGTGTCTGTCTGCAGTAGTAGATCGTCTACATACTGTACCAGACATTCGGGCGAAAAAATTTCGCTAGTCCATTTGCCAGCTGTTGGTGGAAAATGGAGGGGGAGTTGTGGAAGCCTTGTGGCAGGCATGTCCACGTGTACTGCTGCGCTCTGAAAGTGAAGGCAAATTTGTACTGGCACGCCTTTGCCAATGGAATGGACCAGAATCCATTACTGACGTCCAATACCGTGAAATATCGGGCATGGAGTCCCTGTTTGAGCATGGTCTCGGGAATTGTTGCAACGGTGGAGGCTGCTATGGGGGTGACTTTATTGAGTTCCCGATAATCTATGGTCAAGCGCCATGATCCGTCGGGCTTCCTTACTGGCCAAATCGGGGCATTATTAGTTGAGGCTACCGATCTTAGGACGCCCTGCTCTAATAAACTTTCTATAACCTTTAGGATTTCTCCCTCTGCTTCTAGGGGGAATCCGTACTGCTTTTGGGGTCTAGGGTCCGGTCCTGTTATTTGTACGGAGCCAGTCATCCGTCCACAGTCGTGCTTGTGGGTCGCGAATGCTGCCCTATTTTTTTTGCAGGACTGCCCTAACCTGTCGGTCCGTGCTGAGTGTGGTGGGGTTAAACCAAAACTCGCCTACTGCGCTAATTTTGTTCATATAGTCCCCTATATTGAGCGTTGCGGGGGCTCTAGCGGATTTTGCCATCTTCCAGATACACTGGTTGACTGGATCGAAAGAGAGGTGGTGAGAATTCATGAAGTCGGTCCCCCAAATGTGCTCTGCTGTTGGGGGCAGGTCGACTAACACTACGGGGTGTTTTGTGTTAATGGTTCCAATCTGGGACTTCTGGTTGCGGCGATGCACTGCTAAGCCGCACGTTTCAGCAGCTCCCGTTCTAACGGACCTTTGGGCTCTTTTCGGGAGCCCCAACGGAAATATTTTCAGACCAGACCCAGTGTGGGGTGACGAAAGAAGGTCCCCCCCGTGTGTGTATGGAAAGGACCAGCAGTAGTGGCCAGATTGCGAAGGATCCTTTGGAGCAGCGGCAGAGAAGAGAAGGGAGAAGCAAGATGGCGGCGGATGGAGCCCAGATGACATAGGGCCCGGACCAGCAGGAATTCCTCCGACGGTGTGTGGAGGAACTAAAGAAGGAGGTGCTGGCGCCGATGTTATTGGCAATCGAGGGACTGAAGGAAACACAAAAGGTCCAGGCGACCGTGAAGGCAAAGGCAGCCGAAAATGAGGATGAGATACAGGGCCTGGTGGTAAAAACGGAGACGCATGAGGCACTACATAAGAGGTGCATAGAAAGGCTGGAAGCCCTGGAGAACAGCTCGAGGAGGAAGAACCTACTGATTCTAGGTCTCCCCGAAGGAACAGAGGGAGCTGATGTTAGGGCTTATGTGAGCACGATGCTCCATACGCTAACGGGAGCTGAGGCCCCAACGGGCCCCCTGGAGGTGGAAGGAGCATACCGGGTCCTTGTGAGAAGACCAAAGGTGGGTGAAATACCAAGGGCGATAGTGGTGAGATTTCACCGCTTCATGGACAGAGAGGCGGTCTTGAGCTGGGCCAAGAAGGTACAGAGTAGCAAGTGGGAGAATGCGGTGATACGAGTGTATCAGGACTGGAGTGCGGAGGTGGCGAGAAGGAGGGCGAGCTTTAATCGGGCCAAGGCGGTGCTTCACAGGAAGAAAATAAAATTTGGGATGCTGCAGCCGGCGCGATTGTGGGTCACGCATCAGGGCAAGCACTACTACTTCGAAACGGCGGATGAGGCATGGACCTTCATTCAAGAAGAGAAACTGGACTAGAACTGAGAGTTTGATGTTGGGGGGTAAGCAACGAGGTGGTAGTACAGAAATGTAAAGTGGGAAATGGGAGGTTTATTATATAGTAACGTTGGATGGGGAATTTCTCTCCCCTTGATGGGGGGACACGAAGAAATGTGGGCGCCGGTGGAAAAAGGGACAGAGAGGGGGAGGGGGAATGAGGGAGCTGCGCCATAGGGGGCGGGGCCGATAGGAAAGCACGGGGTTTTCCCGCGCTATGGAGATGATGGCGGGAAGATAGGCGCAGGAAGGAAGAGAGCCCCACACGCAGGGAGGTCAAAGAGAGAACGGGGGAAGCCGGGGTCAGCTCGAGTTAGCTGACTTTCGGAAGCATTATGGGGGGAGTAACCATGCTAGATGGGGATCTAGCGGGGGGATGGGACTAACTGGGTTTCTGCTGCTGAGTGCAAGGGGGAGCTGGCAAGAGAAGAGGTGGTCGGGACGGGAAGGCGCCGCCTGGGGGACAGGTGGGTGCACGGGGGGCTGGCCCAGAAAAGGGGATAGCTAGTCGGCGGGGGGGGAGCGGCTCCCCAATCCGGCTGATCACGTGGAATGTGAGAGGCCTAAATGGGCCGATTAAGAGGGCCCGGGTGTTTGCGCACTTAAAAAGACTGAAGGCGGACGTAGTCATGCTCCAGGAGACGCACCTGAAGGTGGCGGATCAGGTTAGGTTAAGAAAAGGATGGGTGGGACAGGTATTCCACTCAGGGTTGGACGCGAAAAACAGGGGGGTGGCGATACTGGTGGGGAAACGGGTGTCGTTCGAGGCTAAGAATATAGTGGTGGATAACGGGGGCAGATATGTGATGGTGAGTGGTAGATTGCAGGGAGAGGCGGTCGTGCTGGTAAATGTATATGCCCCGAACTGGGATGACGCAGGATTTATGAAGCGGATGCTGGGGAGTATCCCGGACCTGGAGGTGGGAAGCTTGGTAATGGGGGGGGACTTCAACACTGTGCTGGATCCAGGGCTAGACCGGTCTAGATCCAGGACCGGAAGAAGGCCGGCAGCGGCCAAGGTGCTTAGGGGATTTATGGAACAAATGGGGGGAGTGGATCCGTGAAGGTTTGCTAGGCCGTTGGCCAAAGAGTTTTCCTTTTTCTCCCAAGTCCACAAGGTATACTCCCGAATAGACTTCTTTGTTATGAGTAGGGCACTGATCTCGAAGGTGGCAGGAACGGAGTACTCGGCCATAGCCGTTTCAGACCATGCCCCGCACTGGGTGGATCTGGAACTAGGAGAGGAGAGGGAGCAGCGCCCACTCTGGCAACTGGATGTGGGACTATTGGCGGATGAGGGGGTCTGTGGAAGGGTGCGGGGGTGAATTGGGAGATACCTGGAGGTCAATGACGATGGTGAGATCCAGGTGGGGGTAGTATGGGAAGCGTTGAAGGCGGTGGTTAGGGGAGAGCTGATCTCCATTAGAGCCCACAAGGAGAAACAAGAGGGCAAAGAAAGGGAGAGATTACTGGGGGAGATTTTGAGGGTGGTTGAAAGATATGCGGAGGCCCCAGACGAAGGGCTATATAGAGAAAGGCGAAGACTTCAGACGGAGTTTGACCTGCTGACCACAGGAAAGGCAGAGGCACAGTGGAGGAAGGCACAGGGGATGCGATATGAGTATGGGGAAAAGGCGAGCCGGCTGCTGGCCCACCAACTTCGTAAGAGGATAGCGGCGAGGGAGATTGGGGGAGTTAGGGATGAAACGGGAACTATGGAGCAGAGAGCAGGGAAGGTAAATGAGGTGTTTAAGACCTTTTATGAGAGGCTATGTAAGTCCCAACCCCCGGGGGGAAAAGAGGGAATGCTACATTTTCTGGACCAACTAAGGTTCCCGAGGGTGGAGGAGCAGGAGGTGGCAGGTCTGGGGGTGCCAATCGAGGTGGACGAGGTGACTAAGGGACTGGGGAACATGCAGGCAGGGAAGGCCCCGGGACCAGACGGGTTTCCAGTGGAATTCTGCAGGAAATATGTGGACCTGTTGGCCCCGCTGCTGACGAGAACCTTTAACGAGGCCAGGGAAGGGGGGATACTACCCCCGACAATGTCGGAGGCGACGATATCATTAATTCTGAAGCGGGATAAAGATCCGCTGCAATGCGGGTCATACAGGCCTATCTCACTCCTAAATGTAGACGCCAAACTGCTGGCAAAAGTGCTGGCGACAAGGATAGAGGATTGCATCCCGGGGGTGGTGCATGAAGACCAGACAGGGTTTGTAAAGGGGAGACAACAGAATGTCAACGTTCGACGGCTGCTGGGGGTAATGATGACGCCCCCAGCGGAGGGGGAGGCAGGGATAGTGGCGGCGATGGATGCGGAGAAGGCATTCGATAGGGTGGAGTGGGACTATTTGTGGGAGGTGCTGAGGAGGTTTGGGTTCGGGGAGGGGTTTGTTAGATGGGTCAGACTCCTATATGAGGCCCCAGTGGCAAGTGTAGTCACAAACCGGCAAAGATCGGGGTATTTTCGGCTACACAGGGGAACAAGACAGGGGTGTCCCCTGTCCCCGTTACTGTTCGCGTTGGCAATTGAACCATTGGCCATAGCGTTGAGGGACTCTAAGAAATGGAGGGGGGTGGTTAGAGGGGGAGAGGAGCATCGAGTGTCACTCTACGCTGATGACTTACTGCTATATGTTGCGGATCCTGTAGAGGGGATGCCAGAGGTTATGCAGATACTGAGGGAGTTTGGAGATTTCTCGGGATACAGGCTAAATATGGGGAAGAGCGAGCTTTTTGTAATACACCCCGGGGACCAGGGAAGAGGAATAGACGCCCTGCCGTTAAGGAGAGAGGAAAGGAGCTTCCGATATCTGGGGATCCAGGTAGCCAGGAACTGGGGAACTCTACACAGACTTAATCTGACGCGACTGGTGGAGCAGATGGAGGAGGACTTCAAGAGGTGGGATATGTTGCCACTCTCATTGGCGGGCAGAGTGCAGGCGGTAAAAATGATGGTCCTCCCGAGGTTTCTTTTCGTGTTTCAGTGTCTCCCCATTCTGATCACAAAGGCCTTTTTCAAAAAAATAGACAGGAGCATTATGAGCTTTGTGTGGGCAGGGAAGACCCCGAGGGTAAAGAGGGGGTTTCTGCAGCGCAGTAGGGACAGAGGGGGACTGGCGCTGCCGAGCCTGAACGACTACTACTGGGCCGCCAATGTGGCGATGGTTTGTAAGTGGATGAGGGAGGGAGAGGGGGGTGGCGTGGAAGAGGCTGGAGATGGCGTCCTGTAAAGGAACGAGCCTAAAGGCGCTGGTGACGGCGCCGCTGCCGCTCTCCCCGAAAAGGTATACCACAAACCCAGTGGTGGTGGCAACCTTGAGGATCTGGGGGCAGTGGAGGTGACACAGGGGGGTGACGGGTGCCTCGGTGTGGTCCCCGATTAGGAATAACCACAGGTTTGTCCCAGGGAGGATGGACGGGGGGTTCCAGAGTTGGCAACGAGTAGGAATTAGGAGATTGAGAGATTTGTTTATCGACGGGACGTTTGCGAGCCTGGGAGCGCTGGAGGAAAAATATGAGTTGCCCCCGGGGAATATCTTCAGATATATGCAAGTGAGGGCGTTTATGAGGCAACAGGTGAGGAATTTCCGCTGCTCCCGACACAGGGGACCCAGGATAGAGTGATTTCGGGGGTATGGGTCGGGGAGGGCAAAGTGTCCGAAATATATCAGGAGATGAGGGGGAGGCGCTGGTAGAGGAGCTGAAAGGAAAATGGGAAGAAGAGCTGGGGGAGGAGATTGAGGAGGGGCTGTGGGCTGATGCCCTAAGTAGGGTAAATTCCTCGTCCTTGTGTGCCAGGCTTAGCCTGATACAATTTAAGGTTCTACACAGAGCACATATGACGGGAGCAAGAATGAGCCGGTTCTTCGGAGTGGAGGACAGGTGCGGGAGGTGCTTGGGAAGCCCGGCGAACCACACACGTGTTCTGGTCGTGTCCGGCACTGGGTGAGTACTGGAGGGGAGTGGCAAAGGTGGTGAAGGTCCGGGACAAGCCAGGCTGGGGGTTAGCTATATTTGGGGTAGCGGAAGAGCCGGGAGTGCAGGAGGCGAAAGAGGCCGATATTCTGGCCTTTGCGTCCCTGATAACCCGGCGAAGGATCCTACTTCTGTGGAAGGAAGCGAAACCCCCCGGCGTGGAGGCCTGGATAAACGATATGGCAGGGTTCATAAAACTGGAACGGATAAAATTTGCGTTGAGAGGATCGGCTCAGGGGTTCTCCAGGCGGTGGCAACCGTTCCTTGACTATCTCGCGGAACGTTAAGGGAAAATAGATTGACAGCAACAGCAACCCGGGGGGGGGGGGGGGGGGGGGCGGTGGAGTTTACCAGTTATTGTATTATTTTTATGTTGATTTGTAAAAACGGAAAAATTTTGTTTGAAAAATTTAATAAAATATATATATATTTTTTAAAATGGTTCCGATTTGGATGGGTACAGGGGTTGTGATGTGTCCCTGCTGTGAATGGCCTGTGAAGCCGCTGAGGGTGATAGTCGCTGTGGTGGGCCACGTGTCCTTACCAAGGGTGGAGGAATTTAAGGTGGTGCGGGACCCTCCTGTGTCCCAGAGAAGCTCGATCGGCTGTCCCCTAACCTTTGCTGCGACTACGGGTCGTCCTGACCTATCCCAAAGGGTATCGCAGACCCAACTGGGGGAGTCTGTACACCGTCAGTCCGTTCCGATCAAGTCTGTCTGATCCGACTGGGCGCTAACGCTATGTATGGGCTCTGCCTTTTTCTTATTGAGAGTGCCTGTCTGTTGGGCTCTCTGTGGCTTTTTAGGGGACTTGCAATCTTTGGCAAAATGTCCCAACTGTCCGCAATTGTAGCATTCTTGCGGTTTTGCTGGGGGGCTGCTCTTTCCCTCGTTTACCCAGGCGGGGTTGTGGAGAGTGGTTCTTACTGCCTGCACGTCTGCGGCGGCTTGTTTTTCCTCAGGGATTCTAGCTGCGGGTTTATTGTGAGCCGCTTGTTAACAAACGCGGGACAATCTTTTGACCACCCACTTCTCATTATGAGCCTCCTCCGAGGGGTCATAATTACTACAGGCATTCTGTCCTGCTTCCGTGGCATGGGAGATAAGGGTGCGGGTCCATTTGGCCATATTGTCTGCGGACAAATGGGCACGGTCTACGTTTCCGAAAACGGCTTCAAAGTGAATCCACAAGTGTCCTGCGAACGCTGTGGGGTGTTCAGACTTTTTCTGTCTGCACTTATTTAGGCCATCTACGGGGTCGCCCCGGTTATACCCGATCACATCCAGGATCGCGGTATGCATTTCTGCAAGGGTGCCTCCTCCTACCTTCTGTGGGTCGGGAAGGGCTGCTGCGACCGATGGGTCTAAGCTGAGGACCGTGAGCTTTACCTGCTCTTTCTCATCCAGGCCGCACAAGGTCACCTGGTGTTTGACGGTGGCAAAGAAATGGCGTGGGTCTGAAGCGGGGAGGAACAGTGTGATTTTAGCACACACGTCCCGTAATTGGGTCACTGTGAGGGGGGTGGAATATAGGAATTCCGCCTCGTCTGCTGTGGCTGTGCGGTGGGTTGTTACAGGGTTCATGGGAGCCTGAACTACCTGCTGTGTGGGGGGTGGGGGTGCTTTCCTCCTTTGGGGCTTTCCCTGCGCACATGTTCCCTGAACATATCTCTACGCTGCCTCCTGCAATTCTTCCCAATCAGGGCCGTCTTCCTGTTCTAAACTTTCCCCAAAGGTTTCTTGGAATCCCTTTTGGACAGAAAGCAGTGATTGCAGGTCTGCAATTTGCTTTCGGCACTTTGCATGGTCTAAGGTACTCTGCCTTTGTTCCGTGGTTGCAGCGTGGAGCGCTCTCAAGGCTGCCTTGAGATCACTACATTGCTTCTGTAGCATCTCCACCTGCTTCTCTGTCTCTTTCTTAACCAGGATGCACGCTGCGTGTCCTGATAAGCCTTCTCATACTGGGATTGAAAACTGCTTAAATGCGCCAGACAAGACTGGTGACCCCGTTTGGCGTCAGCCACCTCTTCGTCCTTGGCTTCTAACTGCCTTTTCAATTCCAGGTTCTCTTTTTCCATCTCGCATACATCGATTTTACTCATCCGATGTATGCCTTCTATTTCTTTTCGGAGCGTCCTGACAACCTCCTCTGTGCCTCGTAATTGTGCCATACAGGACACGATTGCCATCGGCTTGCGCACTTTCGCTAAGCTTTTCTTATGAATTTCACTCATGTTCTCCCACCAAGTATGCCCTATACTTCCGGGACCTGAGTCGTCATTATTACAGAATCCGCTCCACACGGGCCATCCTTTGCCCTGTAGAAATTTCTGAATTTCTGCTTCCCAAAGGGGACACTGTCCCACTTTAATGCTGCTGATCGGTGCGACCGCAAATTCTTCGGGGTTCATGAGGCGTTGCATTGCCTGCATGGCCATCTCTCTTATCTGCTTGCTACGTTCAAATTTGGAACAGGGGGCTAAGGTGGTGTCGTAGATGCGGGTACGGCTTGTTCTAATTTTCGAAAATACAGACTTCTGACAGTTTTGACGCAACAAAATCTATCAGTTTTACCTTATAACCCTATAAGTTACGCATGCATACACACACTTCCGAATTGTGAATTATTAACCAGAACCGCTTGAACACTTGTGGGTTTTTTTGTTTTTGTTTCCAATTGGATTCTATTCAAGTTTCTGGGGTTCTCCCGGAGTGGCTTTCCATTTCTATGTCGGGTCCCAGCGGAGTCGCCAATTATGTTGCTCTTTTTAGCCTTAGTTTTGTTAGCTCTGATTATGTCACCTTTGCTCACGAGTCGCCAGGTATCTTTTTGATACCGCCACGTGGTTCAAGCTCAAGTTACAATTAATAAGTCAGCACACTGCTTTGTAAGATTGAAATCAACGGTCATTTATTATGTACAGCAATAGATACTTACACAATAATCCTACTATCCATATCAAAACCTACCACTACTGGCCAATACTTAACTTTTGGGGATGGCCCACCAGGTCAGGGAAACGAATGGTTTATCGAATTGGATCTGACCTGCGGGATTCAAAAGGCTGATATGAGTTGATGGCTAGGAATCTCTTTCGGGTAGCGATCGCTGGAGTCAGACTTACTGTTTCTGGTCGATGTTCTTGCGAAGGTTGCGAGCAGGAGAAGAAGGGAGAGAGAGCGATCTGAACTTGGCCCCTCAATTTATAGGGCCCAGGGGCTTCCCGCCTCTCGGGGCGGCCCTTGACCCTGAGTCCCAAGCGATTGGACTTGTTCCCAATCACTGGGTTCGATATGCTCCAATAATGGGGCGATTCCTCGATCGGGGGTGGTCGTTCACCTGTCTTTGTGTCGGCCACTGCAGGCGCCGAGAGGTCTGGCCCGACATTCAATTGCTAATATGTTGCAATTGTTCCCGGGATAGCCGATTAAACTGCAGATGTCTGTGTTGATGTGCTGCTAATAGTCTTAGGTATCAATCTGGGCCGACTTCCCCAGAGCCGAATACGCTATTCTGTCTGCAGCTGTCCGTTTGTGTCCCGTTGGCTGCTTTTCCCATCAGCCTTTTCGGTTAGCTATTTTAAATCGGGTTTTGGCCAAATTATTAGGGAATCAGTCATTTTAGGTGGCTACAGCGGGCTTTGATGAAATGGTAAAAACGTGTGACCCCTGGGTGACAGAGGTTGCCGTGCAGGGTCCGGAGTCGGTCCACTTGCGCGCTGGCACATGTACCACGGGATAGGGCATCGGGGGGCTCGTTGAGCTTACCGAGGCGATACAAAATCTCGTAATGGTAGGTGGAGAGCTCGATCCTCCACCTCAAGATTTTATCATTTTTGATCTTGGCCTGCTGTGTGTTATTAAACATGAAGGCAAGCGACCGTTGGTCAGTGAGGAGAGTGAATCTCCTGCCGGCCAGGTAATGCCTCCAATGCCGCACAGCTTCAACGATGGCATGGGCCTCTTTTCCGACGGAGGAGTGCCGAATTTCGGAGGCATGGAGGGTGCGGGAAAAGAATGCCACGGGATGCCTACCTGGTTGAGGGTGGCGGCCAGAGCGACGTCTGATGCATCGCTCTCGACTTGGAAGGGGAGCGTCTCGTCGACCGCTTGCATCGCGGCCTTGGCGATGTCGGCCTTGATACGGCTAAAGGCCTGGTGAGCCTTGGCCGTCAGAGGAAAAACAGTGGATTGAATGAGTGAGCGGGCATGGTCCGCATAGTTTGGGACCCACTGGGCGTAATACGAAAAGAACCCCAGGCAATGTTTGAGGGCCTTGGGGAAGTGGGGGAGGGGGAGTTCCATGAGGGGGCGCATGCGATCGGGGTCGGGCCCCAGAACTCCGTTCTGGACCACATAGCCGAGGATGGCTAAGCGGTTCGTGCTGAACACGCACTTCTCCTTGTTCTACGTGAGGTTGAGGAGAGTGGCGGTGTGGAGAAATTTGGCAATGTTGGCGGCATGGTCCTGCTGATCGTGGCCGCAGATGGTGACATTGTCCAGGTACGGGAAAGTGGCCCGCAGCCCGTACCGGTCAACCATTCGGTCCATCTACCGGTGGAAGACCGAGACCCCGTTGGTGACGCCGAAGGGAACCCTAAGAAAGTGGTAAAGGCGGCCGTCTGCCTCGAACGCAGTGTATTGGCGGTCTGCCTTGCGGATGGGGAGCTGGTGGTAGGCAGATTTCAGGTCCACTGTCGAGAAAACCGGGTACTGTGCAATCTGATTGACCATATCAGATATGCGTGGGAGGGGGTACGCGTCGAGCTGCGTGTACCGATTGATGGTCTGACTGTAGTCAATGACCATCCTGTTTTTCTCCCCAGTTTTCACCACTACCACTTGGGCTCTCCAGGGACTGTTGCTGGCCTCTATGATGCCTTCCCGAAGCAGCCGCTGGATCTCAGACCTGATGAAGGTCCTGTCCTGGGCACTGTACTGCCTGCTCCTGGTGGCGACGGGTTTGCAATCCGGGGTTAGGTTTGCAAAAAGGGAAGGTGGGTCGACCTTAAGGGTCGTGAGGCCGCTACAGTAAGGGGTGGTAGGGGCCCGCCGAATTTCAGGGTTAGGCTCTGAAGGTTGCACTGGAAGTCCAGGCCGAGTAGCAAGGCACCGCAGAGGTTGGGGAGGATGTAGAGCCAGAAGCCGCTGAACTCCACACCCTGGACAGTGAGGGTGGCGATGCAGTACCCCCAGATCACCACGGAGTGGGACCCGGAGGCCAGGAGATTCTCTGGTTAGTGGGGTGTACCGTGGGGGGCAGCGCCTTACCGTATCGGGGTGAATGAAGCTCTCCATGCTCCCGGAGTCCAGCAGGCAGGAGATCTTGTGCCCGTTGACCTTCACTTTAGTTGAAGCAGTCCTGAGGTTGTGTGTTCGAGACTAGTCAATCGTGACCGTGGCGAGACGCGGCTGGTCGTTGGCGGTTGCATGTGATGAGCGGCCGTATGAGGTGCCCGACGTGCATGGGTCCTGAGTCGGATAAGATGGCGGCGACCATGGGCTGCACGTGTCATGGGGGAAGCAAGATGGCGGCGCCCGTTGGTCCTGGGAGGAACAAGATGGCGGCGCCCACGGGCCGCACGTGTTGCAAGTCGGGTAAGATGGCAGCGTCCACTGGCTGCACGTGGTCCTAGGAGGGGAAGATGGCGGCGCCCACTGGCTGCACGTGGGGGGTGCCGGGACAATAGCGGCGATTGAGCGGGCCTGGCACACTGCAGCAAAATGTCCCTTCTTGCCACAGGTCTTGCAGAGGGCGCTCCATGCCGGGCAGCGCTGTCGGGGGTGTTTTGACTGCCCACCAAAGTAGCATTTGGGCCCCCAGGGGTTGGTTGGCTGCCGCGCGGTACAGGCGTGGGTTTGGCTGAGGGCGGTCGCTGATGGGGTCCATGATGGGGCGGTCGTCTGTGGAGTCCACGATGCACAGGGGGTGTGGGCCGCGCGGTCGGGGGCATAGGCCTGAATGTTGTGTGATGTGACCGTAAGTGAAAGCGCTAGTTTTTTGGTCGCCGCGAGGTCGGGCGTGGCCCCCTCTAATAGGCGCTGGCGGATGTAGTCAGACCCTATGCCCGTAACAAATGTGTCTCTCATTTAGCAAATTCGAGTGTTCTGTAGCCGAAACAGCCTGACAGTCACAGTCTCTAACTAGGGGGAGCAGGGCGCGCCAGAAATCTTCCACCGACTCACCGGGAAGTTGGCGCCACGCGGAGAGAAGGTGCCTGGCGTAGAGTGTGTTAGTCCGCTGAGCGTAGTTTTCCTTCAGTAGCGCCATGGCCTCTGCGTAGGTCGGCGCGTCCTGGACAAGTGGAAAGACGTTGGAGCTCAGCCGCGTGTAAAGGATCTGGAGCTTCTGGAATTTCGTCTGGCGCAGACCCGATGTACGCTTCAAAACAGGCTAGCCAATGTTCAAAGTCCTTTTTGGTGTTGTCTGCTTTCGGATGCAGCTGCAGGCGATCCGGCTTGATGCGGAGGTCCATCTCTGAAAAATCTCTGTGTAATAAATTGATGCATGATCAATTACACAAAGACGAGAGTAGGATGTAATTGAGGCTTTATTACACTGAGATGTGTGGCCACCTACAGCAGCTGACGAAATGGCTGCTGTACTGCGAGCACACATATTTATACTCCGCCTACTGGGCAGAGCCAGCAGGCAGGGATCTACCCCCGTACCTGTAGCACAGGGGCCTTACCGTAAAGCACCTACATCAACATCCTATATATACAATATATACATCGGTGGTGACTACCACACTTCTCACTCTGTACTTCTCTGACTGACAGCTGATGAGCAGACCAGACAGCTCAGTGAAGAATCAAGCTAGGAACACTTTCCCTTTCCTCACATTTGTTCCCTCAGCCCTATGCTTCTACAACTGCTGTATCTGAAGTGTCCTCCATTGATCTTATGCAATGTTTATAAACATTCTTCTTCCGATTGACAGCTGCTATCCACTTGAAAACAGCTAAGTGGTTTCACCTTCTCCTTTATAACTGCAGAAAGTACTTAGCACTTTTGGAGGTCTGGTGGGTGGTGCTGAGGGTCGGGTCACCCTCATGTATGCATGGTTTAGGGGATGTGACCTGTTATTCCCACTGTGTGGGAAGGAATACGCCTCCTTAATGAAGGGTTGGGGATGCTCCCCTTGTTGGCGGGAAGGGGGGTCAATATTTGCATTGTGGAGGGGGTCTGACCCTGGACATTGGGATCGATGCACCCATTCAAAATGGTGGCCCAACTCCAGTAATTGCAGGGAAACCAGTATGTTCGCTGCTCTGCATACATTTGCATTGTCAACTCATGAGAATCAGTTTTGATTCTCGAATAAATTTTGATTTGAACTTCTTAGTTTTATATTCTTTGTCAACACTACATATCTGGCTATCTTGGGGAACAAGGCAAGGAATATAACAGCCATGATATCCTGACTAAAATGTGCAGTGTCCAGAATAAAACACAATACTCGTTTTGAGGCTAAAGCAGTGCAGAGCCGTGTTCAAAACAAAACCCACAGGATGTTTATATTTGAATTAAGTGGCCTGTACCTGCCCTGGTACAGACATGAAACTTGGCTTTCTGAGTTGAGAGGTCTCTCCAGTTTGATTAAGAACTTTCACCTGTCATGGAAATGTCCATGGAATTTACATAGATGATTTGGAGTTGGGGACCAAGGGCGATGTGTCCAAGTTTGCAGACGATACTAAGATAAGTGGTAAAGCAAAAAGTGCAGAGGATACTGGAAGTCTGCAGAGGGATTTGGATAGGCTAAGTGAATGGGCTAGGGTCTGGCAGATGGAATACAATGTTGACAAATGTGAGGTTATCCATTTTGGTATGAATAACAGCAAAAGGGATTATTATTTAAATGATAGAATATTAAAACATGCTGCTGTGCAGAGAGACCTGGGTGTGCTAGTGCATGAGTCGCAAAAAGTTGGTTTTCAGGTGCAACAGGTGATTAAGAAGGCAAATGGAATTTTGTCCTTCATTGCTAGAGGGATGGAGTTTAAGACTAGGGAGGTTCTGCTGCAATTGCATAAAGTGTTAGTGAGGCCACACCTGGAGTATTGTGTTCAGTTTTGGTCTCCTTACCTGAGAAAGGACATACTGGCACTGGAGGGAGTGCAGAGGAGATTCACTAGGTTAATCCCAGAGCTGAAGGGGTTGGATTACGAGGAGAGGTTGAGTAGACTGGGACTGTACTCGTTGGAATTTAGAAGGATGAGGGGGGATCTTATAGAAACATATAAGATTATGAAGGGAATAGATAGGATAGATGCGGGCAGGTTGTTTCCACTGGCGGGTGAAAGCAGAACTAGGGGGCATAGCCTCAAAATAAGGGGAAGTAGATTTAGGACTGAGATTAGGAGGAACTTCTTCACCCAAAGGGTTGTGAATCTATGGAATTCCTTGCCCAGTGAAGCAGTAGAGGCTCCTTCATTAAATGTTTTTAAGATAAAGATAGATAGTTTTTTGAAGAATAAAGGGATTAAAGTGTTCGGGCCGGAAAGTGGAGCTGAGTCCACAAAAGATCAGCCATGATCTCATTGAATGGTGGAGCAGGCTCGAGGGGCCAGATGGCCTACTCCTGCTCCTAGTTCTTATGTTCTTATATTCTCCTGATCCCATGCAACATTTCAATGCAAGGCCATTTGGCAGCTGTTCGTACTCGAGGGCCCTCATCAGGGAGTAGTGCTGACCTGGGCCTAGAAACTAACAGTAGTGAACCCTGGAGAGAATAAATACACCCAAAGGTATAATACCTGGCACATCTACACTTCTCTAAGAAATTGTTATGAAAGTTGGCATTATACAAGCCCATCAGAAAAACAGTTACACATAACAGATCGCACAATAGGTGGTTAAGTGGCCTGTCATGGAAAAACAAAAGGCAGCCTCTGTCTGACCTGCTGTGAAAATGTTTTTTTTGGTTCTCTGGATAAAATGTTATTCCTGGGGTCTATGCACAGAAATGCAACTGAAGCAACTACACAAGTACCATTCTAATTCTCCTATCTTATTTCCCATTCCCAATTGCACACGCACCACATGGTTTGTTCCATAAAAAACAAGGCCTCCCTTTTATAGATTTCATAGAATTTACAGTGCAGAAGGAGGCCATTCGGCCCATCGAGTCTGCACCGGCTCTTGGAAAGAGCGCCCAACCCAAGGTCAACACCTCCACCCTATCCCCATAACCCAGTAAACCCCACCCAACACTAAGGGCAATTTTGGACACTAAGGGCAATTTACCATGGCCAATCCACCTAACCTGCACATCTTTGGACTGTGGGAGGAAACCGGAGCACCCGGAGGAAACCCACGCACACACGGGGAGGATGTGCAGACTCCGCACAGACAGTCCGAACATCTTTTTTTCTTTCCAGTGCAGAGTTGATACTCTCTCCTTCCTTCAGGTTTAACACTCAGCCCAGCCAATTTCAACAGCAGAATATTTAATTGGTATTTAAGTAATTTTGTTTCCAGTCATTTTTATTGTATACCATGCCTTTCATTGTGTTGTTAAATAGTACCTCATGGAAATGTTGCATAACTGTATGTTTTAAATTATTCCCCACTGCATTCCTTACATTATAACTGTGTTCGTAACAGCTTCTTATAACAAACAGATGTCCCAGTCAAATACAGTCCATAGCCCGTGTTGTATCTTTTCATGTAAAGGCTCTAGCAGGTAAATTGGATCTTAAAAACCAGGCATTTCGTCACAATGCTGGATTAACCTGCATGTATTGATCGCAACGCAAGCAGCATAGCAGAACGTTGTAATGCCTGCTCATTTCAATGATCCCAACATTCAGCAAACGTTAACCACCCGGTATATTGGCTGCACTCATCACCAAGTTGTCAATATTATGACTTGCTAGCAGAATGGGGAGGCGGTGAGGTAGTGGTGCAGTCGTATTGGCGCTGGACAAGGAATCCAGAGAACCAGGGTTCAAATCCCACCAGGGCAGATGGTGGAATTTAAACTCAATAGAATATCATAAATTAAACTGTTTATGATTTTTTAAAAACATGTTTTTAATTGAGGTTTTGTAATATACAGAACAAGCGTGGACATACTTTTGAAGACAAAAGAAAAAAAATAAAGAGAAATATATACACATCGGTCAACTTCTGTTATTTACATCAGTCGTCTTACGTTATTTACAATGGTTACAGCTTCCTGTTTTTCGTTTTCCGGTAGGCATTTGGCTCTGGCTGGGTCCCCTGCTCCACTTTTCTTCCTGACTCCTCCAGCCTCCTGGCTAGGATCTTGGCCACTATTTTCACACCTGCGTTCAGCAGCGAGATGGGTTGTAGGACCTGCATTCTTTTGGGTCATTGTCTTTCTTGGGTATCAGCTGTCATAATATCCACTCATGTCTACAATGAGATACAGACAGGCAGTGACTGACACACAGAATAACCAATAAACACAGGGCACAGAACAACCAATCACCAGACAGGGCACTGCAGGGGACACCACCACTATAAAACACACGAGGCATCAAGACTCTGCCTCTTCTCACTGGATACAGCTACAGAGATAGTCAGGGTGCACAGTGCAGTGAGCACCGTCTCCATGTGACAGAGAGCCAGTCTGGTCAAGCCAGTAGGAGGTTATCAGTTAGATTAATAGAATGTCAACCCACAGCAGATTATGTACAGCAATCAGCAGGTTCAATAAAACAGTGTTGGACCATCTCCTGTGTCGGAAGTCTGTTTCTCGTCTTACTGCATCCAGTTGCAGTCAATGTTAAACCAACTCACTTAACACATCATGGTACCAGGAAACTATTAATTCTAACGAACCTACCTCGAGTGAATCTGGAACAACCAGCAAGCAACCATCCAGCGGCATGGAGAAGATCCAGCCCCCTCCGCAACTCCGGATCTCCGGCAACCTCGGCACCAACTGGAAGGTCTTCAAACAGAAGTTCCTCCTGTATATCGAGGCCTCCGACCTCGAGGCAGCATCAGATGCCAGGAAGATCGCGCTGTTCCTGTCGACTGCGGGGGATCACGCCATCCACATCTTTAACTCGCTTTGCTGATGGTGAAGACAAGACGAAGTTCAAGACAGTTCTGCTGAAATTCGACAGCCACTGCGAAGTCGAGGTGAATGAGAGTTTTGAACAGTGCATCTTCCAACAGAGGCTTCAGGGTAAGGATGAACTTTTTCAGTCCTTTTTGACCCGGGATCAGATCGTTTTTGGGGTCCATTCCGACTCCCTGCGGGAGCAGCTGCTCAAAATCAAAAGGATGACCCTCTCCATTGCCATCGAAACGTGCGTTGTCCATGAACGTGCCAGCAATCGATACTCCCGCATCAAGGCGGCAGTAAATGCAAAACTGGCCTCCCACGAGGCAGAAAGGATGCAGGCCGTCGCCAGAATGCAAGGCCTGAGCATCGCGGAGAGTGGCTGTTTCGCGCGCTTTTCCCGGGTTCCTACGCATGCGCACCACAACCGGGAGGATGATGAGGCCGAAAACCCTACTGCGCATGTGCGAACGGCAGCCGATCGCACTGCGCATGCGCGAAGGTGCATGGAATGCGCTGACGTCAGCGTCATGACGTGTCAAAATTGTGGCTCCGCCCACTTAAAGTGGCAATGTCCAGCCAAAGGAAGGCGATGTCTACAATGTGGAAAGCCTGGACATTATGCAGGTCCGCTCCACTGATCAACAGCCAGCGATCCCAGCTGCAGCGCAGACGTGTCCGCAGCGTACAACAAGGCATGCAGGATTCCGATCCTGAAAGCCCAACGGACCCCGGTATTGACTGCCTCGAGTCTCCATATCGGGTGGGCATCATCACCACACGCGAGCTGGTCTCCTCCGCTCCTGCAAACGCCTTTCAATCCTAAGTGTGGATCCTGACGACCAATGGTGTGCTGTCATCACGGTCAACCAGTGTTGCATCCAATTCAAATTGGACACTGGCGCGTCTGCGAATCTCATATCCCAGTCAGACCTCGACAGCATCCGAGACCAACCTAGAATTCTTCCACCAGCCTGCCAGCTCCTTGACTACAATGGTAATGCCATAGCTGCCAGTGGCCCGTGTCAGCTAAGTGTCTCTCACAAGGCAATCAAGGCGACATTAAGATTCGAGAATGTCCGACCTGACAAGGCATCCCTGCTCGGTGCAAACTCCTAAATCTGGTCCAGCGAGTCCATGCCATGTCCTCTGCACCGGCGACTGCCTCGCCCAATGCGAATCTCCAGGCTGAGATAGATGACATCCTCACGCAATACCACAATGTGTTTGATGGGATGGGCACACTCCCATATCGCTTCAAGATACTACTCAAGCCGAATGCCACCCCAGTCATCCATGCAACACGCCGGGTGCCGGCTCCTCTCAAGGATCGTCTAAAAAACAGCTGCGAGAGCTCCAAGAACAGGGCACATTTCAAAGGTCACAGAACCCACAGACTGGTTCAGCTCCATGGTCTGTGTCAAGAAATCCTCTGGTGAACTACGAATTTGCTTAGATCCCAAAGATCGCAACATAATGTGAGAGCACTACCCGATCCCAAAGCGGGGAGAATTAACCTGTGAGATGGCTCATGCCAAATTCTTCATCAAGCTGGACACCTCATGTGGCGCCTGGCAGATACAACTGGGCGAGTCCAATAGGAAGCTATGCACATTTAACACTCTGTTCGGCAGGTATTGTTACAACCGCATGCTTTTCGGTAACATTTCAGCTTCCAAAGTCTTTCATCGAATAATGAAGCAAATGATGGAGGGCATCGAGGGGGTGCGAGTCTATGTGGATGACGTGATCATCTGGTCCGCGACGCCCGAGGATCACATAGCTCGCCTCAGACAGGTTTTTCAGAAGGTCCACGAGAATGGCCTCCAGCTAAACAGGGCCAAATGCTCATTTGGTCGGTCCGCGATCGAGTTTCTGGGTGACCACATTTCCCAGCAGGGTGTGCAACCTGATGCTGACAAGGTGCTGGCAATCAATGCCATGAAGATCCCAGAGGACCAAAAAGGCGGTCCTACGTTTCCTTGGGATTGTAAATTTTCTAGGAAAATTCATTCCTAATATGGCATCCCACACCACAGCCCTCCGGCATCTCGTAAAAAAGCCCACAGTGTTCCAGTGGCTTCAAGCGGAGTGGCTTGAGCTGAAGGCGAAACTCACCACAGCCCCAGTACTGGCGTTCTTTGACCCGACCAAGGATACCAAAATATCCACAGACGCAAGGCAGGACGGCATTGGTGCGGTGCTCCTCCAGAAAGACGACTCCTCGTCCTGGTCTCCAGTGGCATATGCATCCAGGGCCATGACTCTGACCGAACAACGGTATGCCCAGATCGAAAAAGGGTGCTTGGGTCTCCTGACAGGAATAGTCAAGATTCATGACTACGTATACGGTCTGCCAAAGTTCACGGTGGAAACAGACCACAGGCCCTTAGTCCACATAATCCAGAAGGATTTAAATGATATGACACCTCGGCTTCAGCGAATTCTTCTTCTGCTCCGCCGCTATGACTTCGAACTCATTTACACACCAGGTAAGGAGCTGGTAATCGCGGATGCCCTATCCCGATCCATCACCATGACGTGTGAACAGGTCGACTTCATTCACCACATTGAGGCACAGGTACATAAGAACATAAGAACATAAGAACTAGGAGCAGGAGTAGGCCATCTGGCCCCTCGAGCCTGCTCCACCATTCAATGAGATCATGGCTGATCTTTTGTGGACTCAGCGCCACTTTCCGGCCCGAACACCATAACCCTTAATCCCTTTATTCTTCAAAAAACTATCTATCTTTATCTTAAAAACATTTAATGAAGGAGCCTCTATTGCTTCACTGGGCAAGGAATTCCATAGGTTCACAACCCCTTGGGTGAAGAAGTTCCTCCTAAACTCAGTCCTAAATCTACTTCCCCTTATTTTGAGGCTATGCCCCCAAGTTTTGCTTTCACCAGCCAGAGGAAACAGTGCGGTAGATAACGGGGAGCCAATGGATGTGGTAGATCTGGATTTCCAGAAAGATTTTTTGCGACTCATGCACTAGCACACCCAGGTCTCTCTGCACAGCAGCATGTTTTAATATTTTACCTTTTAAATAATAATCCCTTTTGCTGTTATTCCTACCAAAATGGATAACCTCACATTTGTCAACATTGTATTCCATCTAACCCGAGCCCATTCACTTAGCCTATCCAAGTCCCTCTGCAGACTTCCAGTATCCTCTGCACTTTTTGCTTTACCACTCATCTTAGTGTCGTCTGCAAACTTGGACACATTGCCTTTGGTCCCCAACTCCAAATCATCTATGTAAATTGTGAACAATTGTGGGCCCAACACTGATCCCTGAGGGACACCACTAGCTACTGATTGCCAACCAGAGAAACACCCATTAATCCCCACTCTTTGCTTTCTATTAATTAACCAATCCTCTATCCATGCTACTACTTTCCCCTTAATGCCATGCATCTTTATCTTCTGCAGCAACCTTTTGTGTGGCACCTTGTCAAAGGCTTTCTGGAAATCCAGATCTACCACATCCATTGGCTCCCCGTTATCTACCGCACTGGTAATGTCCTCAATAAATTCCACTAAATTAGTTAGGCACGACCAGCCCTTTATGAACCCATGCTGCGTCTGCCCAATGGGACAATTTCCATCCAGATGCCTCGCTATTTCTTCCTTGATGATAGATTCCAGCATCTTCCTTAATACCGAAGTTAAGCTCGCTGGCCTATAATTACCCGCTTTCTGCCTACCTCTTTTTTTAAACAGTGGCGTCACGTTTGCTAATTTCCAATCCGCCGGGACCACCCCAGAGTCTAGTGAATTTTGGTAAATTATCACTAGTGCATTTGCAATTTCCATAGTCTCAATCTATTTGAGCACTCTGGGATGCATTCCATCAGGGCCAGGAGACTTGTCTACCTTTAGCCCCATTAGCTTGCCCATCACTACCTCCTTAGTGATAACAATCCTCTCAAGGTCCTCACCTGTCAAAGCCTCATTTCTATCAGTCACTGGCATGTAATTTGAGTCTTCCACTGTGAAGACCAACCCAAAAAACCTGTTCAGTTCCTCAGCCATTTCCTCATCTCCCATTATTAAATCTCCCTTCTCATCCTCTAAAGGACCAATATTTACCTTAGCCACTCTTTTTTGTTTTATATATTTGTAGAAACTTGTATTATCTGTTTTTATATTCTGAGCAAGTTTACTCTCATAATCTATCTTACTCTTCTTTATAGTTTTTTTTAGTAACTTTCTGTTGTCCCCTAAAGATTTCCCAGTCCTCTAGTCTCCCACTAATTTTTGCCACTTTGTATGCTTTTTCCTTCAATTTGATACTCTCCCTTATTTCCTTAGATATCCATGGTCGATTTTCCCTCTTTCTACCGTCCTTCATTTTTGTTGGTATAAACCTTTGCTGAGCACTGTGAAAAATTGCTTGGAAGGTTCTCCACTGTTCCTCAACTGTACAGTTGTGTGCCAACAACTTCCCAGCCACTGATGAACGAGTTGTCCAAATACGCGAAGAAACGGCCAAAGATCCTCCACTGCAGCACATGATACAGCACCTTGCCCATGGCTGGCAAAAGGGGCAATGCCCCCAGTTCTTCAACGTTAAGGACGAGTTAACGGTTGATGAGGGGATGCTTCTTAAACTGGATAGAATTGTCATTCCCCAAAGCATGCAAACCATGGTGCTCAAACAGATCCATGAGGGTCACCTTGGGGTCGAGAAATGTTGACGCAGAGCTTGGCAGGCAGTTTACTGGCCTGGCATCAGCCAGGACATTGCCAACATGGTCCTCAGCTGCACCACATGCCAGAAATTCCAACCACCCCAGCCCAAGGAAACACTGCAACAGCATGAGATCGTGACCTCTCCGTGGTCTAAGGTGGGGATAGACCTCTTTCACGCAAATGGGCGTGATTGTGTGCTTTTAGTCGACTACTTCTCCAGCAACCCGGAAGTGGTGAAACTGTCGGACCTCACGTCAAAGTCAGTCATCAAGGAGACGTTTGCCAGGCACGGTATACCACTCACAGTAATGAGTGACAACGATCCATGTTTCTACAGCCAAGAGTGGTCCAATCTTGCACAATCCTACCACTTCAGGCATATCACATCCAGTCCCCATTACCCGCAATCAAACGGGAAGGCCGAGAAAGGGTCCGCATTGTCAAGCACCTGCTTTGCAAGGCTGCAGACTCAGCATCTGATTTTCACCTGGCGTTGTTGGCATACAGGGCAACCCCTCTGTCGACTGGTTTGTCTCCGGCTCAGCTACTCATGAACTGCAACCTGCGGACGACTGTTCAAGACCTTGACCAACTCACGGTGCTGCAGAAAGTGCAGCGATCCAGGGACCAGCAGAAGATCAGGTATGATGCTCATGCCACTGATTTTCCTGCGCTGGCTCCAGAAGATGTTGTTCGCATCCAGTTGCCTGAGGGAGGCTGGTCAGCCCCAGCTGTTGTCGTCAGACAGGCTGCCCCCAGGTCTTTCGTTGTTCAAATGACTGATGGCTCCATTCTACGGCGCAACAGGATGACACTGCACAAAGTTAAATGGCAGAGCAGGAGGAAGCATGGTGGTGCAGTGGGTTAGCCCTGCTGCCTCACGGCGCTGAGGTCCCAGGTTCGATACCGGCTCTGTGTCACTGTCCGTGTGGAGTTTGCACATTCTCCCCGTGTTTGCGTGGGTTTCACCCCCACAACCTAAAAATGTGCCAGCTAGGTGGATTGGCCATGCTAAATTGCCCCTTAATTGGAAAAAATGAATTGGGTACTCTCAATTTAAAAAAAAAGTCCCCTGCTGGGAGCTTGGAGGTGTACAGCGATAGAAGGTATCAAATGCCTAATTGTTTTTCTCTGTCTCCGCTCCTAGTTTAGAAATTAAATTAAATGAAAATCGCTTATTGTCACAAGTAGGTTTCAATGAAGTTACTGTGAAAAGCCCCTTGTCGCCACATTCCGGCGCCTGCTCAGGGAGGCTGGTACGGGAATTGAGCCGTGCTGTTGGCCTGCTTTAAAAGCCAGCGATTTAGCCCAGTGTGCTAAATCAGCCCCTAGTTTGCCTCTGTTGTCCCTAACCTGGGCTATTTCCCTCATCGATGCCTGCTTTATTGTCTGGTGAGCCAGCAGGCGGCTGGCTTTGTCTCTGTGCTTATACAGGGTCTCCCGTGCCTGGCGGGGTTGGTGCACTGCTTTCCTCGTGGAGAGCAGGTCAAAGTCCATTTGTAGCTTTTTCCTCTCCGCCAGGTGCTCTAAGGTCAGGGCCTCAGAGTATCGCCGGTCCACTTCCAGTATGGTGGCGATTAGCTGTTGCCTAGCCAACCCCTCTTCCCTATCTCTCCGTGCTTTATAAGCGATAATTTCACCCCTGATCACAGCCTTCAACGCCTTCCAGAACGTGAGGGTGAGACCTCCCCATTCCGGTTATTAGTGATATACTCGGGCAGTACGGTGGCGCAGTGGGTTAGCACTGCAGTCTCACGGCGCCGAGGTCCCAGGTTCGATCCCAGCTCTGGGCCACTGTCCGTGTGGAGTTTGCACATTCTCCCCGTGTCTGCGTGGGTTTCACTCGCTGAGGACCCGGGTTCGTCGTGTGGAGTTTATACATTCTCCCAATGTCTGCGTGAGTCTCGCCCCCACAACCCAAAATGTGCAAGCTAGGTGGATTGGCCACGCTAAATTGCCTCTTAATTGGAAAAAATGAATTGAGTACTCTAAATTTAAAAAACTAATTAGTGATATACTCGTCTATGACCTGTGATATTTTCTCACAGAAAGCCTTATCGGCAAGGAGGGCTGTGTCCAACTTCCATGGGGGGCATTGAGCATCAATCTGTGGATATACGTTGTGTACTTAGAAGGTGAACTCCTTCTCTCCTGGGTGGGTGAACCGACATGGGGTTCACAGCACCCACCTGCTCCACGAATGTGCCGGGTTTTCTTTCGCCATGTTGGAGGTCTTTCCTGTTTTGGAATTCGACCTGTCTGTCCGTGGGTCCTGTACACAGTCCACCCCTCCCCCCGGCCATGATTAGTCGGTATGTATCTGTTGGGAATTTCCGCTGTGGTATTTTTAATAAGCTTCATGTTGTCCCAGTTAGGAGCATACACGTTCATGAGTATGACCGATGCCCCATCTAGGACACCGCTGACCATGACGTACTGTCCCTCTGGGTCCATAATTGTCCTTGTCGCCATAAACACCATCCTCTTATTCAACAATATGGTTACCCCCAAGACCCTCGTCCCGTAGCAGGAGTGGTAGGTCTGTCCCACCCAGCCCTTCTTTCCCCGCAGTCGGTCCTTCTCTCAAGTGCGTCTCTTGGAGGGAGACTATGTCAGCTTTCAAACCTATCAGGTGAGCGAAGACTCTGGATCTTTTTACTGGGCCGTTAAGTCCCCTGACATTCCAGTGACTATCCGAATGGGGTTTCTTTGTCTCTCCGCTCCTGCGGGATCAACCATACTTACCTGGTGGACGCGGCCCTGCACTCTAGGATTTCCCTTTGTTAGGGGATTGTCCAAAATGGCGGTGGTCACCGTTCTCCCCATGAAGCCAGGCTCTTGCGCTCCAGGGTTTCCCTTTGTCCAGGGGCCACTCAACATGGCCGCGAAATGTGAATACGCCAAGAGGGTGAGCCCTTGCACTCCGGAGTTTCCCTTTGTTTAGGGACTCTCCAAGTGGTTGCTTGCGGTGCCATTTTGTTCCAAGTCGCCATGTGAGGCTTGTTGTAGCCAGCCTGATGCCCTTGCTCTCTCTGTTCCATTGTTCCCTTTGTGGTATTTTCTGCACCCCCCCCCCCCCCCACCTCCCTGTTTCTTCCCCCAGTTGTCCCGTTACCGATGTCTGCACGCCCCCCCCCCCCGCTCCTCTTGCCAGGTGCTTTCCCCCTTGCGGGAGATGCACCTCGGGCTCTCTTTCCTGTATGTTTCCCGGTGCTAGCTTCCCCACTAGTGCGGTGGGCCCCCCTCCCTGGGCTAGTTGTACATCCTCCCGTCGCTCGTTCCCTGAGCTTCCTATCTGCCATTTCCCGCACCTTCTCCTGTGCTCTCCTGCCCTTGCTCCTCCCTTCCTTTCCTTCCTCCCTTGTCCCGAGAACGAGTCAGTGCAATCCCGTGCAAAGTGTTCAACATGTTGGTTCACAGTTGGCAATTCAAAAAGTGAAAATCTCTTCCGATGAGCTCTTCATCGCTGTCCCTGCTGCCGTTTCTCTAGTCCGTTCTCCGAGACAAACTTGTCTGCATCCGCAGGGGCCGTGACAAAATACTCCCCACCTTGGAATGTGACCCAGAGCTTAGCTGGGTACAGCATCCCAAACTTTCCGCCGCTTTTGTACAGGGCCTATTGAATTTTGCCCAGCACTTGGCCAGGTCAGCCCCAATGTCCTGGTAGATCTGAATTCGGTGACCTTCCCAGTTACAGTTGTTAGTTTGTCTCGCCCAGCGCAGGTGCATTTTGCCGATTATCGCCCTTGGCTGTTCCCGGTTTGGGGCGAAGAGACTGGTGTGCTCAGTCAATTTCTGGTGGGTTGGGGAAGCTATCCCTTCCCAACAGATTGCCCAGCATTTGGGCAACATAGTTCATGGGGTTCCTACCTTCAATCCCCTCTTGCAGGCCCACGATCCGTAGGTTTTGACACCTCGATCGTTTCTCTTGAACGGCGATTTTCCCTTTCAGGCTCCCCTGTGTTGCGACCAGCCTCGCCACCTCTTTCTCTAGGACGACGATCCGGTCCCCCTGATGCGGCTCTTTCTAGCTCTTTAATAGTATTTTCCTGAGCTTCCAGTCGCCTCTCCGCCTTGGCTAGGGCCACCTGCACAGTCGCCAGAGCTTCCGCAACCGCACTCTTGACCGCAGCTTGAATGTCTGTTTTTGTCTTTTTCCTGATGTTGAGGAGAAGCCCGAGCTTTGCTGCCTCGTGCGTCGGCCGGCTCGGCTCTTTGTTTCTCTCGGCTTTTGCAGCTGCTGGTATCCACGCGGCTTGTGGAGTCGCTGCTGTTTTGCCATTTTCTTCTCACAATGTAGAAGTGTGGGGATGTTTTTCCTTTGTGTTAGCGGACTATTTCGGGTGAAAAGAGCCTATTTTTCTGGCTCGTGGGAGGAGAGCCACCTGATGTGCAACTTCTCAACACATCCCTGTCACCAGAATGCCGAAGTTTAATAATGACCATGAAACCATTGTCAATTGTCAGAAAAATCCCTCTGGTTCACTGATGTCCTTTAGGGAAGCAAACTGCTGTTCTTACTTGGTTTGGCCCACATGTGACTCACACAATGTGGTTGACTCTTTAATGCCTCTGAAATGGCCCAGCAAGCTACACAGTTGTATAAAACACAAAGGAATTAAGCCGGACAGGCCAACTGGCACCGAAACATTAATGGCAAACCCAGCCTTGTCGATCTTGCAAAGTCTTCGTCTTGTGCCAATATCGGGAGACCTGTCTCACAGACTAATCAAGAAACACCCTAACATAGTCATACGCACAGATTTCATACCTAATAGATAACGTCCCAGGGACAAGCATCACTATTCCTGGGCATGACCTATCTCACCAGCAGAAGGGGTGGCACAGTGGTATACAGTCGGGTGGGAGTTGCCCTGGAAATCCTCAATGTCAACGCTACACCCCATAAACGTTCACGGCACCAGGTCAAACATGGGAAGGAAACCTCCTACCGATTATGTTTCTTTCCCCCCTCAGCAGATAAATCAGCATTCATCCGTGTTGAACACCACTTGGAGGAAGCACCGAGGGTGTCCGACAGTGGCAAGGGCGCAGAATGTACTCCGAGTGGGGGACTTCAATGTCCATCGCTAAGAGTGGCTCCATAGTACCACCACAGACCAAGCTGGCCAGGTCCTAAAGAACATAGCTGCTAGACTGGGACCGTGGGAGGTGGTGAGAGAACCAACAAGAAGGAAAAAGATACTTGACCTCATCCTAACAACCTGCCTGCTGCAGCTGAATCTGTCTATGACTGTATCGGTAGGAGTGACAACCGCACAGTCCTTATGGAAACATCCTCCATTGTGTTGTGTGGCACTACCACTGTGCTAAATGGATCAGACTTCGAATAGATCCAGCAACTCAAGACTGGGCATCCATGAGGCGCTATGGGCCATTACCAGAACTGTACTCAACAACAATCTGTAACCTCATGGCCCGGCATATCCCCCACTCGACCATTACCATCAAGCCAGGGGATCGACTTTGGTTGAATGTGAAGAGCAGGAGGTCATGCCGGGAGCAGCACCAGGCATGAGGTGTCAACCTGGTGAAGCTATGGACTAGTTGCGTGCTAAACAACAGAGCAACAAGTGATAGACAGAAGAGTGATCCATCAATCAACATATCAGACCTAAACTCTGCAGTCCTGCCAGATCCAGCCATGAATGGTGGTGGATAATTAAACAACTCACTGTAGAAAGAGGCTCTACAAATATCCCCCTTCTCACTGATGGAGGAGCCCTGAGCAGCTCAGTTGCACAGTGGTTAGCACTGCTCCCTCACAGCGCTGAGGACCCAGGTTTGCTCCCGGCCCCGGATGGCTGTCTGTGTGGAGTTAGCACATTCTCCCAGTGTCTGCGTGGATCTCATCCCCACAACCCAAAAATGATGTGGAGATGCTGGCATTGGACAGGGGTGGGCACAGTAAGGAATCTTACAACACCAGGTTAATGTCCAGCAGATTTATTTGGAAACACTAGCTTTCGGAGCGCAGCTCCTTCATCAGATGAGTGAAGAGGTGGGTTACACAAACACAGCATTACAAGTCAAAGCCAATGATGCAAGATGATACTTTAAATGCAAATCTTTGCAGGTAATTAAGTCTTTACAGTTCCAGATGGTGCGACTGGAGAGAGGGATAATCACAGGTTAAAGAGGTGTGAATTGTCTCAAGCCAGGACAGTTGGTACGATTTCACAAGCTCAAGCCAGATGGTGGAGGGTTAAATGTAGTGAGGCATGAATCTAAGGTCCCGGTTGAGGCCGTACTCAAGCGTGAGGAACTTGGCTACCAGTTTCTGCTCGGCGATTCTGCGTTGTCGCGTGTCCTGAAGGCCGCCTTGGAGAATGCTTACCCGAAGATCAGAGTCTGAATGTCCTTGACTGCTGAAGTGTTCCCTGAATAGAAGGGAACATTCTTGCCTGGTGATTACCACGCAATGTCCGTTCATCCGTTGTCGCAGTGTCTGCATGGTCTCGCCAATGTACCACACCGCGGGACATCCTTTCCACCTCAACTCCACCTTCCCACAATATCTCCTTTTCCCTTAATTCCTTAGTATTGAGACTAGCTAATTAATTCTGATTGTATTGATTAATTGAATTTTTAAATTGCACCAGCTGCCAAAATGGGTTTGAACTCATAAGCCCATAGTAGTAGTAGCAGCCATACATAGTAGTAGCCTGGACCTCTGGATTACCACCACACCACCACTCCCCCTTCCTCCTCATAATGGAAATGCAAGGATATGCCGACAGGGAACGTCATACCTGTCCTTAATAAGTCTTTGCGTTGAAAACACGGTGTCGACTTCCGGGTGCGGCGATGACCACCTAAGTCGCACATTTCGGCAGCTCCCGGTAGAAAGGACTTTTGGGCTCTTAATAGGAGCCCCAATGGCAATTGTAACGGCTAAAAACACTGTGCGGTAAACCAGAAGGGAATCCCCCCGGACACAGATGGAAAAAGGAGAGGAAAGTGGCCGGATTGCGGTGGATCCTCTAGAGCAGCGGCCAGGAAGGCAGGCACAAAGCAAGATGGCGTCGGAAGGAGGCAGTTTAATATGGGGCCCTGACCAACAAGAGTTCCTGCGGCGTTGCGTGGAAGAACTTAAAAAGGAGATGAAGAAGGAGCTGTTGGCCCCGATATTACAGGCGATTGAAGGGCTAAAGGAGGAGCAAAAGACCCAGGAGCAGGAGCTTCGGGTCGTGAAGGCAAAGGCTGCTGAGAATGAGGACGACATACAGGGCCTGGTGGTGAAGACAGAGATGCACGAGGCACAACACAAAAGGTGTGTGGAAAGGCTGGAGGTGCTGGAGAATAATGCGAGGAGGAAGAATTTAAGGATTCTTGGTCTTCCCGAAGGTGCAGAAGGGGCGGACGTCGGGGCATATGTGAGCATGATGCTGCACTCGTTAATGGGATTGGAGGCCCCGACGGGCCCGTTGGAGGTGGAGAGAGCCTATCGAGTTATGGCGTGAAGACCGAGGGCTGGAGAAATTCCTCGAGCCATAGTGGTGAGATTTCTCCGATATAAGGACAGAGAGATGGTCCTCAGATGGGCAAAGAAAACTCGGAGCAGAAGGTGGGAGATCGCGGTGATCCGCGTATATCAAGATTGGAGTGGAGAGGTGTCGAGAAGGAGGGCAAGCTTTAATCGGGCCAAGGTGGTGCTGCACAAAAGGAAGGTTAAATTTGGAATGTTGCAGCCGGCAAGACTGTGGGTCACACATCAAGGGAAACACCACTACTTTGAAACGGCAGAAGAGGCGTGGACATTTATTGTCGAGGAGAAACTGGAATAAGCGGGCTAGAAAAAGAACGTTTGGGACAAAGTGGTGGGGCGAATATGTGGGGTGAAGAGGGGGAAAAGGGGGAAGAGATGATTTCCCAAGTTGTTAATCCTGCCACCCTGTAACTTTTCTCTCTTCCCCACGTCGTGGGGGAGGGGGGGAGGGAGGAGGAGGAGCTGGGGACGCCGGCCATTGGGGGCGGGGCCAAATGGGAAGCGCGGGCTTTGTTCCCGCGCTATGGTAATCATGGCGGGAACAGGGAAGCAGGAAGGAGGGGGCCTCGCACAGTGGGAGCCGAGGTCACGGGGGGAAGCCGAGGTCGGCCAGAGTTTGCTGACTTCTGGGAGCAACATGGGGGGTGCAATTACGGTAGTGAGGGATCTAGCGGGGGGGGGGGGGGTTGGGGGGGGTTAACTGGGTTGCTGCTGCTGGGGAGAAGGGGGAGCTGGTATGGGGTGGGGTGGTCGGGGCAGGAGGGCGCCGTTGGGGGGAGATACGGCTACGTGGGAACCGGGTGAGGAGCTGGATTGAAAAAGGAGATGGCTAGTCGACAAGGGGGGGGGGGTAAAGAGCCCCCCAACCCGGCTGATCACGTGGAATGTGAGAGGGCTGAACGGGCCGATTAAAAGGGCGCGGGTACTCGCACACCTAAAGAAATTAAAGGCAGATGTGGTTATGCTGCAGGAGACGCATCTGAAACTGATAGACCAGGTCAGACTACGCAAAGGATGGGTGGGGCAGGTGTTTCATTCGGGGCTAGACGCAAAAAACAGGGGGGTGGCTATACTAGTGGGAAGCGGGTAATGTTTGAGGCAAAGACCATAGTGGCGGATAGTGGGGGCAGATACATGATGGTGAGTGGCAAATTGCAAGGGGAGGCGGTGGTTTTAGTGAATGTATATGCCCCGAACTGGGATGATGCCAACTTTATGAGGCGTATGTTAGGACGTATCCCGGACCTAGAGGTGGGGAAGTTGGTAATGGGTGGAGATTTTAACACGGTGCTGGAACCAGGGCTGGACAGATCGAGGTCCAGGACCGGAAGGAGGCCGGCTGCAGCTAGGGTGCTTAAGGACTTTATGGAGCAGATGGGAGGAGTAGACCCCTGGAGATTTAGTAGACCTAGGAGTAAGGAGTTTTCGTTTTTCTCCTATGTCCACAAAGTGTATTCACGGATAGACTTTTTTGTTTTGGGAAGGGCACTGATCCCGAAGGTGACGGGGACGGAGTACACGGCTATAGCTATTTCGGATCACGCTCCACATTGGGTGGACCTGGAGATAGGGGAGGAAAAAGAACAGCGTCCACCCTGGAGAATGGACATGGGATTATTGGCAGATGAGGGTGTGTGTTTAAGGGTGAGGGGGTGTATTGAAAGGTACTTGGAACTCAATGATAATGGGGAGGTTCAGGTGGGAGTGGTCTGGGAGGCGCTGAAGGCTGTGGTTAGAGGGGAGCTGATATCTATTAGGGCACATAAAGGAAAGCAGGAGGGTAGTGAAAGGGAGCGGCTGTTGAAAGAACTTCTGAGGGTGGACAGACAATATGCGGAGGCACCGGAGGAGGGACTGTACAGGGAAAGGCAAAGGCTACATGTAGAATTTGACTTGTTGACTACGGGTAATGCAGAGGCACAATGGAGGAAGGCACAGGGTGTACAGTACGAATATGGGGAGAAGGCGAGCAGGTTGCTGGCCCACCAACTGAGGAAAAGGGGAGCAGCGAGGGAGATAGGGGGGGCGAGGCACTAAATGAATACTTTGCATCAGTATTCACCAAAGAGAAGGAATTGGTAGATGTTGAGTCTGGAGAAGGGGGTGTAGATAGCCTGGGTCACATTGTGATCCAAAAAGACGAGGTGTTGGGTGTCTTAAAAAATATTAAGGTAGATAAGTCCCCAGGGCCTGATGGGATCTACCCCAGAATACTGAAGGAGGCTGGAGAGGAAATTGCTGAGGCCTTGACAGAAATCTTTGGATCCTCGCTGTCTTCAGGGAATGTCCCGGAGGACTGGAGAATAGCCAATGTTGTTCCTCTGTTTAAGAAGGGTAGCAAAGGATAATCCTGGGAACTACAGGCCGGTGAGCCTTACTTCAGTGGTAGGGAAATTACTGGAGAGAATTCTTCGAGACAGGATCTACTCCCATTTGGAAGCAAATGGACGTATTAGTGAGAGGCAGCACGGTTTTGTGAAGGGGAGGTCGTGTCTCACTAACTTGATAGAGTTTTTCGAAGAGGTCACTAAGATGATTGATGCAGGTAGGGCAGTAGATGTTGTCTATATGGACTTCAGTAAGGCCTTTGACAAGATCCCCCATGGTAGACTAGTACAAAAGGTGAAGTCACACGGGATCAGGGGTGAGCTGGCAAGGTGGATACAGAACTGGCTAGGCCATAGAAGGCAGAGAGTAGCAATGGATGGATGCTTTTCTAATTGGAGGGCTGTGACCAGTGGTGTTCCACAGGGATCAGTGCTGGGACCTTTGCTCTTTGTAGTATATATAAATGATTTGGAGGAAAATGTAACTGGTCTGATTAGTAAGTTTGCAGACGACACAAAGGTTGGTGGAATTGCGGATAGCGATGAGGACTGTCGGAGGATACAGCAGGATTTAGATTGTTTGGAGACTTGAGCGGAGAGATGGCAGATGGAGTTTAATCCGGACAAATGTGAGGTAATGCCTTTTGGAAGGTCTAATGCAGGTAGGGAATATACAGTGAATGGTAGAACCCTCAAGAGTATTGAAAGTCAAAGAGATCTAGGAGTACAGGTCCACAGGTCATTGAAAGGGGCAACACAGGTGGAGAAGGTAGTCAAGAAGGCATACGGCATGCTTGCCTTCATTGGCCGGGGCATTGAGTATAAGAATTGGCAAGTCATGTTGCAGCTGTATAGAACCTTAGTTAGGCCACACTTGGAGTATAGTGTTCAATTCTGGTCGCCACACTACCAGAAGGATGTGGAGGCTTTAGAGAGGGTGCAGAAGAGATTTACCAGAATGTTACCTGGTATGGAGGGCATTAGCTATGAGGAGTGGTTGAATAAACTCGGTTTGTTCTCACTGGAACGAAGGAGGTTGAGGGGATAGAGGTATACAAAATTATGAGGGGCATAGACAGAGTGGATAGTCAGAGGCTTTTCCCCAGGGTAGAGGGGTCAATTACTAGGGGGCATAGGTTTAAGGTGAGAGGGGCAAGGTTTAGAGTAGATGTACGAGGCAAGTTTTTTACGCAGAGGGTAGTGGGTGCCTGGAACTCGCTACCGGAGGAGCTAGTGGAAGCAGGGACAATTGGGACATTTAAGGGGCATCTTGACAAATATATGAATAGGATGGGAATAGAAGGATACGGACCCAGGAAGTGTAGAAGATTGTAGTTTAGTCGGGCAGCATGGTCGGCACGGGCTTGAAGGGCTGAAGGGCCTGTTCCTGTGCTGTACATTTCTTTTTTCTTTGTTCTTTGTGAGAGATGAGGAGGGAGAGATGGAGCGGGGAGTGGAGAGAGTGAATGGAGTGTTCAAGGCATTTTATGAAAGATTATATGAAGCTCAGCCCCCGGATGGGAAGGAGAGAATGATGTGCTTTCTGGATCAGCTGGAATTTCCTAAGGTGGAGGAGCAGGAGAGGGCGGGACTGGGAGCACAGATTGAGACGGAGGAAGCAGTGAAAGGGATTGGGAGCATGCAGGCGGGGAAGGCCCCGGGACCAGACGGATTCCCAGTTGAATTCTATAGGAAATATATGGACTTGCTGGCCCCGCTACTGATGAGAACCTTTAATGAGGCGAGGGAAAGGGGGCAGCTGCCCCCGACTATGTCAGAGGCAACGATATCGCTCCTCCTAAAGAAGGAAAAAGACCCGCTGCAATGCGGGTCCTATAGGCCTATTTCCCTCCTGAATATGGACGCTAAGATTCTGGCCAAGATAATGGCAACGAGGATAGAGGATTGTGTCCCGGGGGTGGTCCATGAGGACCAAACTGGGTTTGTGAAGGGGAGACAGCTGAATACAAATATTCGGAGGCTGCTAGGGGTAATGATGATGCCCCCACCAGAGGGGGAAGCGGAGATAGTGGTGGCGATGGATGCCGAGAAAGCATTTGATAGAGTGGAGTGGGATTATTTGTGGGAGGTGCTGAGGAGATTTGGCTTTGGAGATGGGTATATCAGATGGGTACAGTTGCTGTACAGGGCCCCGATGGCGAGCGTGGTCACGAATGGACGGGGGTCTGATTATTTTCGGCTCCATAGAGGGACGAGGCAGGGATGTCCTCTGTCCCCGTTATTGTTTGCACTGGCGATTGAGCCCCTGGCCATAGCATTGAGGGGTTCCAGGAAGTGGAGGGGAGTACTCAGGGGAGGAGAAGAACATCGGGTATCTCTGTATGCGGATGATTTGTTGCTATATGTGGCGGACCCGGCGGAGGGGATGCCAGAGATAATGCGGATACTTGGGGAGTTTGGGGATTTTTCAGGGTATAAATTGAACATGGGAAAAAGTGAGTTGTTTGTGGTGCATCCAGGGGAGCAGAGCAGAGAAATAGAGGATTTACCGTTGAGGAAGGTAACAAGGGACTTTCGGTACTTGGGGATCCAGATAGCCAAGAATTGGGGTACATTACATAGGCTTAATTTAACGCGGTTGGTGGAACAGATGGAGGAGGACTTTAAGAGATGGGACATGGTGTCCCTGTCACTGGCAGGGAGGGTGCAGGCGGTTAAAATGGTGGTCCTCCCGAGATTCCTTTTTGTGTTTCAGTGCCTCCCGGTGGTGGTCACGAAGGCTTTTTTCAAAAGAATCGAGAAGAGTATTATGAGTTTTGTGTGGGCCGGGAAGACCCCGAGAGTGAGGAGGGGATTTTTGCAGCGTAGTAGGGACAGGGGGGGGGCTGGCACTACCGAGCCTAAGTGAGTACTACTGGGCCGCCAATATTTCAATGGTATGTAAGTGGATGGGAGAAGAGGAGGGAGCGGCGTGGAAGAGATTGGAGAGGGCGTCCTGCAGTGGGACTAGCCTACAAGCTATGGTGACGGCACCGTTGCCGTTCTCACCGAAGAAATACACCACAGGCCCGGTGGTGGGGGCTACATTGAAAATTTGGGGGCAGTGGAGACGGCATAGGGGAAAGACGGGAGCCTCGGTGCGGTCCCCGATAAGAAATAACCATAGGTTTGTTCCGGGGAGAATGGATCGGGGATTTGGAGCATGGCAAAGAGCAGGGGTAGCACAATTGAGAGATCTGTTCGTAGATGGGACGTTTGCGAGTCTGGGAGCACTGACGGAAAAATATGGGTTGCCCCAAGGGAATGCATTTCGGTATATGCAACTGAGGGCTTTTGCGAGGCAACAGGTGAGGGAATTCCCGCAGCTCCCGACGCAGGAGGTGCAGGATAGAGTGATCTCAGAGACATGGGTGGGGGATGGTAAGGTGTCGGACATATATAGGGAAATGAGGGACGAGGGGGAGATCATGGTAGATGAGCTGAAAGGGAAATGGGAAGAAGAGCTGGGGGAGGAGATTGAGGAGGGGCTGTGGGCTGATGCCCTACGTAGGGTCAACTCATCGTCCTCGTGTGCCAGGCTAAGCCTGATACAATTCAAGGTTCTACACAGGGCGCATTTGACTGGAGCACGGCTCAGTAGATTTTTTGGGGTAGAGGATAGGTGTGGGAGATGCTCGAGAAGCCCAGCGAATCACACCCACATGTTCTGGTCATGCCCGGCACTACAGGGGTTCTGGGTGGGGGTGGCAAAGGTGCTTTCGAAGGTGGTGGGGGTCCGGGTCGAACCAAGCTGGGGGTTGGCTATATTTGGGGTTGCAGAAGAGCCGGGAGTGCAGGAGGCGAGAGAGGCTGATGTTTTGGCCTTTGCGTCCCTAGTAGCCCGGCGCAGAATATTGTTAATGTGGAAGGAAGCCAAACCCCCGGGTGTGGAGACCTGGATAAACGACATGGCAGGGTTTATAAAGTTAGAACGGATTAAGTTCGTACTAAGGGGTTCGGCTCAAGGGTTCACCAGGCGGTGGCAACCGTTCGTCGACTACCTCACAGAAAGATAGAGGGAATGGAAAAGAAGAAGACAACAGCAGCAACCCAGGGGGGAGGGGGGTGGGGGAGGGGGAGGGAGGGGGGAGGAATCGGACGGACTCTCAGGGATGTTATTGTATATGTATAGGCACTTGTTTTAGGTAATGTATATTGGACTGTTGGATTGTATCTTTGGAGAGTATTTATTTTTGACCAGGCAGTTGCCATTTAGTTTGGTTTTTGTTTCTGTTTATATATTATTGATTTATTTGTTTAAAACTGGCCACTGTTATTTATATTGCTTTATTGTTGTTTAAAAGAAACACTACGTATTGTTATGTTTGGCCAAAAAATCTTGAATAAAATATATTTAAAAAAAAAAGAAAACACGGTGTCCAAATCTTGGTAGATTCAGACTCTTCCCATCTGTGTATGGCAGAATAGTAAAATGAAAAAAGCCAAAAGACATTTCAGCTTCAGAAACCTATACACCTGGGATCCTTTTCTGCTGCTTACCATCCTTTGAGTACTAGCCTTACTCATTGCTGCATTGTATTGCTGCTTCTTATTCAAAAAAGTGTGTAGTCTTTAATCAGGTGCAATATTTTTGCTACTGCTCTCTCTATATTTTCTTCTTTTATATATTTAGAGTGCCCAATTCATTTTTTCCAATTAAGGGGCAGTTTAGCGTGGCCAATCCACCTACCCTGCACATCTTTGGGTTGTGGGGGCGAAACCCACGCAAACACGGGGAGAATGTGCAAACTCCACACGGACAGTGACCCAGGGCTGTGATCGAACCTGGAACCTCGGCGCCGTGCTAACCACTGCACCACCATGCTACTGCTATCTGATCCGACACAGGTAATGGGAGCTTATCCAAGAAAGGCGAGTCGATGAATTAGTGGCGGGACGGTTGGGTCAGTGAAAGTCCTGCCTGCCTTCATCCCATATATCCCGATGTCAGCTCAAAGGTATCGCTGTGTCCAGTCACACACACTTTAAGCAAGGTGGGCTATCTTATTTATTAGCTTATAAGGATACCTTTTGATTTCATTAATGATGAGTAATGGGTCAGGAAACAAGAACAGAAAATCTCTTGAAGGATGTGGGTGATGTCACACAGTAGAGAGATGCAGCTTAGCGTACTGTTCAGTGCAGTCTCTGATCTTAAAGAGTATTTTCTGGAGATGCTTCAAAGGATGGATAACTTCCAAAGGATGGGTAGGCCAGGGGTGGGGGGAGGGATGGGGTAGATGGTTTTAAAAGGTTTCCACTGGATTGTTCTGATGTAAATCTATCAGAATCTAGCCGAGAAGCATATTGGCAGTGGCTTGGGAGCAATCTGACTCATCAATAGTCCATGACTAAGCAAAACAGCTTCACTGGAATAAAGTATGCATTTAAATTTACATATAATTTCTCCTCCATAGCCATGAATTGATTGAATTAAATCTTACTATTCTTTAATGTTAAGTGTGTACTTTTACCCAGATTTACTGAATTTACAGCTTGGATGCGATGTGTGATGTTACATCAAAGATCTATCAGACTATAACAAGCTAATCATTGCAACATGTTTTACTGCAATTCAGACAGTCTTCCATTGGAATTAAAGATGGACAGAAATTAATTAATATTTCACTAACTTTCTCATAATTGTACACAATGTTGTGGGGAAAGAAATTACTTACTGACAGAAAACATGTTGCTCCTCTGCTATGTCAGACACTTCTGCTCAATGAATAACCCATTTCTGGGACTTGATGGCATAGTGGGTGAGACAACATGGTGCTTTGATCTACACTGTGTGCTACCTTTCACCTCTATGACCCAGGTTCAAACCAGCCTGCACTGTGAAATGAAAAATTTCCATGTCTCTTAGTTCTATTTGTCCCATATTTAATCATGTTGACGACCAGACTATGACTCAAGAAAAGTCAAAATGTGAACAGATCACTCAATCCAACAAAGCTTTTCAGTCTTTACATTTGAAGTTTCTTTAGTGGTCTAGTCTCTACTATCCTACCTTATTGATTATTTAAAATAAATATTTTAAGCTTTTTCTAAGATCCATAGGGGCTGGTTTAACACAGTGGGCTAAGCAGCTGGCTTATAATGCAGAATAAGGCCAGCAGCGCGAGTTCAATTCCCGTACCGGGTGCCTCCCCGAACAGGCGCCGGAATGTGACGACTCGGGGCTTTTCACAGTAAGTTCATTGAAGCCTACTTGTGACAATAGTGTGAAAATAGATAAGTCCCCTGGGCCGGATGGGATTTATCCTAGGATTCTCTGGGAAGCTAGGGAGGAGATTGCTGAGCCTTTGGCTTTGATCTTTAAGTTATCTTTGTCGACAGGAATAGTGCCAGAAGACTGGAGGATAGCAAATGTTGTCCCCTTGTTCAAGAAGGGGAGTAGAGACAACCCCGGTAGCTATAGACCAGTGAGCCTTACTTCTGTTGCGGGCAAAGTCATGGAAAGGTTTATAAGAGATAGGATGTGTAATCATCTGGAAAGGAATAATTTTATTAGAGATAGGTTTTGTGAAGGGTAGGTCGTGCCTCACAAACCTTATTGAGTTCTTTGAGAAGGTGACCAAACAGGTGGATGAGGGTAAAGCAGTTGATGTGGTGTATATGGATTTCAGTAAAGCATTTGATAAGGTTCCCCACGGTAGGCTACTGCAGAAAATATGGAGGCATGGGATTCAAGGTGATTTAGCAGTTTGGATCAGAAATTGGCTAGCTGGAAGAAGACAAAGGGTGGTGGTTGATGGGAAATGTTCAGACTGGAGTCCAGTTACTAGTGGTGTACCACAAGGATCTGTTTTGGGGCCACTGCTGTGTGTCATTTTTATAAATGACCTGAAGGAGGGCGTAGAAGGATGGGTGAGTAAATTTGCAGATGACACTAAAGTCGGTGGAGTTGTGGACAGTGCGGAAGGATGTTACAAGTTACAGAGGGACATAGATAAGCTGCAGCGCTGGGCTGAGAGATGACAAATGGAGTTTAATGCAGAAAAGTGTGAGGTAATTCATTTTGGAAGGAATAACAGGAAGACAGAGTACTGGGCTAATGGTAAGATTCTTGGTAGTGTGGATGAGCAGAGGGATCTCGGTGTCCATGTACATAGATCCCTGAACGTTGCCACCCAGGTTGAGAGGGTTGTTAAGAAGGTGTGTTAGCTTTTATTGGTAGAGGGATTGAGTTTCGGAGCCATGAGGTCATGTTGCAGCTGTACAAAACTGTGGTGCGGCCGCATTTGGAGTATTGCGTGCAATTCTGGTCGCCGCATTATAGGAAGGATGTGGAAGCATTGGAAAGGGTGCAGAGGAGAATTACCAGAATGTTGCCTGGTATGGAGGGAAGATCTTATGAGGGAAGGCTGAGGGACTTGAGGCTGTTTTCGTTAGAGAAGAAGGTTAAGAGGTGACTTAATTGAGGTATACAAGATGATCAGAGGATTAGATCGGGTGGACAGTGAGTCTTTTTCCTCGGATGGTGATGTCTAGCATGAGGGGACATAGCTTTAAATTGAGGGGAGATAGATATAGGACAGATGTCAGAGGTAGGTTCTTTACTCAGAGAGTAGTAAGGGCGTGGAATGCCCTGCCTGCAACAGTAGTGGACTCACCAACATGAAGGGCATTCAAATGGTCATTGGATAGACATATGGACGATAAGGGAATAGTGTAGATGGGCTTTAGTGGTTTCACAGGTCGGCGCAACATCGAGGGCCGAAGGGCCTGTACTGCGCTGTAATGTTCTATGTTCTAATACGCAATTATTATTATTATTATTTAATTTTTCATTAATTTATATCTGTAGCCCTATTTTTAAAAGAAAATTCCAATTAAGGGGAAATGTAGTGTGGCCAATCGACCTACCCTGCACATCTTTGGGTTGTGGGGCTGAGACCCATGCAGACACGGGGAGAATGTGCGGTAGCCCTGTTTTATGCCATTATGTTGAAGGACTATCTGGATGTGTCTTCTGCACAGGCATTTAATATTTTAGACATCTCCAGGAGGAGTCTCCTATCAAAACTGCAGAGCTTCAACCTCTCTAATCTTACTTCTTAGCTCTTCACATTTGGGATTGGTTGAATTGTTCGTCTCTGAACCCTCTTGAAATGCAGATAATGTAGGTATTTACTGTGGCCTCGTGGTCAGAACTGAACACAGGACTGCAGTTCTGCCCTGACCAGGGTATCTGGAGCTTCGCATAAGCTTGGAGATTTTTACTTTCGCTTTTAGAATGGCTCTACCATTCCTTAATTCCAGTAGAAAGCAGAATCTGGGCTATAAGGTTGTAGTTTTGTTTCTGACTCATACTTCCTGTCAGTATAGCTTCCAACTGGAAGCACCGGGTTGTGGGATTACCCATTTTATAATCCAGTATTCCCTTTGCTTTAATTGTTTTGCTGGGTGTGGTAGTCACCACTAACTGTATTAGATGTATATTAGATGTAGTACGGCAAGACTCCTGTACTAGAGGTACGTGGGTAAATCCCTGTCTGCTGTCTCCGCCCAGTAGGCGGCATATAAATGTGTCTGCTCGCCGGTGCTGCTCCCATTCTGGTAGCAGCTATAGGAGGCCACAACATCTTTGCTCAATAAAGCCTTGATTATTCACTACTCTCGTCTTTGTAGTAATTGATAGTGCATCACTGGGCATTGAAAGTAACATGTCTATTGTTGCACCTGGTACATTTCAAGTCACCCTAAATTAATCCAAATCACTTATTGTATCCTTATGATGCATTTTTTTCCTGACCCTGTGCAAACCTAACATTTATCAGCAGTAAGCTATGGTTCCTTCTGTAATGAAACAGGTAGCATTTGTTGTTACGCTTCTTCATGTAGCATAAGCTGCTTCCTTGATGTATACTCTGACAAAGTAAGGTTCCGACTTGGAGATAGGTTTAACACATTTATTGAACAGTTAACAATTTTCCTACTTGAGTTTGACTCTCCTGCTAATCTTGCTATAGTAACTCAGTCTAACTAACCAGTCTGCTCTAAGCCATGCGGTGGGTGTGATGCTTCTGATCTGCCCCTGTCCTTCTCTCGGATTGTCGCCTGTGGAAAGAGAGAGAGCATGTGTGCCCTGTCCTTTTGGTTGCCCCCTTGTGGTAGTGTCACCTCTGGGTGTCTTGACTGTCCATTGGTCGTGTCCTATTCTATGTGTTCATTAGCTGTATGTCTGCATGTCTCTGGTGCTCCTTCTAGTGTTTACTTAGTCTTCGTGTATTTACATTAACCTCTTGTGTATTTACAGTGATGCATATCACCACAGCATTTTTGTCTCCGAATCATAAGGTTGTGTGTTTGAGTCCACTCCAGTGCAGTACTGATAGAGTACTACACTTTTAAAAGGTGCCATCATTTGGATGAGATATTAAACAGGAGTCCTGTCTTATTTTCCGAAGGATGCAAGATGCACAATATTGAAAAACAACAATCTCTAGGCCAATCTGTATCCCAGGCTTTGACCTAAAATTTCTACAATTTAGAGTTGAATTATTATTCTTTCATTTAGAAATTTATCAAATGTCTTTTGAAAGTCTAAGTGTAAAATGTCATAGGGGTTACCATGGTTGCCTTGGGTTGACTGTCATGGTGGCGATGTGGATCTTATCAGCAAATCACACCTTAGTCTGTCTCCTACTCCTCGAGCACTTTCTACTCCTTTGAGAATCTCACCTTCTTCCACCCATCTCACTTTCTCATTTAAAATCCTCATTCTCGAATGTCCACCCAAGAACTAAAACATTTTCTACCCGAGATACCTTCTCTGCTTTCTTTCTCTCAACCTCTGCACCATCTTATCCTGCTGATTTCAACCTCCAATTCAATTCATCATACTTTCCCTCTTCAGAGTTCAATGTCCTCTTATCCTCCCTCAACCCTTCTCTCCATATCAACTCCCCAACCTATATTCATTGCCAGTCCCTTGACCTTGTCATCTCACATGTCCTTGTTATTTCCATCATGTCAATCACAGATAAGAGTGTCTCTGATCACTTCCTTGCATCATCCTTAACCCACATACCCCTTCCATCTCCTAACTGTACATGCATGTTTGACCTAGAAAAAGCTTTCTCCCAACATCACTAACAAAAACCCAACTGTATGCCTTTGTCCATGCATTCACAACATTTCTGCAGCTACCAATCTGCTCATCAAGTCCTCACCCCCACCTTTGATGCCCCGCCCTATTAAAACAAATACTTTCTCTCATCCTAGCTGCTCCCCTGGTCCAGCCCTCATCTTCATGCCCTTAAGTCCAAGAGACACAAACTTAAACAGATATGACAGACAATTGGTTTAGCCATTCACTACTTCTGGCTGGAACAAAAACGCTCCCAGGTCCACCTCTCCTTTTGACAGAATTGTTCACAAATCTAGAATCATCCTGGAATGCAAAGCTGACCCTTGGCTTTTTTCTGCTGCTGCAAATCATCTTCATAAACCTCTCCATCCTGTCTCCTCCACCCTCATCTCCTTGCACTTGTGCCAGTGAGGTTGAAATCATCCGTTTTTTATTTTTTGTAGTTCCTACTTGCTGTAACATTCTGCTTCCTTAGCTCCCCTTTCCCTAGCTCTGAAGTTGCACTGTCAGAATGATGAGGGATGGGCTGATCTGGTTGGGCCGTGGAGGGAGCTCTGGGGGTGGGCGGGGGGTGGAGAGGGATGGATGGACATTGCCAGTGGGCTTGGCCCATGGACTGCATCTTTCACAATCTTCTCTCCTCTCATTTTCTCTCTGAGCTCATCTTTTCCAAAAGACTCACCTACTGCTCTCTTGGCCCAATTCCCAATAAACTACTAAACATACAATTTCCCTTCCTGGCTACATTATTTTCTTATTAACTAACACTTCTCTGTTCTGGAGTACTCTGCCAAATTCAAATCTTGTGTTGCCACCCTTCTTCTCAAAAATAAATTAATCCTTGAAAACTAGTTTCCCATCTCCAAACACCCTCTTCCTCCCCAAGGTTAGGGGGCATGGGATACAAAGAAATTTGGCTGTCTGGATACAGAATTGGCTGGCCGAAAGAAACCAGCGAGTGGTAGTGGACGGAAAGTATTCCGCCTGGAGGTCGGTGACCAGTGGTGTCCCGCAGGTTCTGGCACCTCTGTTCTTTGTGGTTTTTATAAATGACTTGGATGAGAAAGTGGAAGAGTGGGTTAGTAAGTTTGCCGATGACACGAAGGTTGGTGGAGTTGTAGATAGTGTTGAGGGCTGTTGCAGGTTACAACAGGACATTGACAGGATGCAGTGCTGGGCTGAGAAGTGGCAGATTGAGTTCAACCTAGATAAATGGGAAGTGATTCATTTTGGAAGGTCGAATGTGAATGCTGAATACAGGGTTAAAGGCAGGATTCTTGGAAATGTGGAAGAACAGAAGGATCTTGGGGTCCACCTACACAGATCCCTCAAAGTTGCCACCCAGGTTTATAGGGTTGTTAAGAAGGCTTATGGTATGTTGGCTTTCATTAACGGGGGATTGAGTTTAAGAGCCGCAAGGTTTTGCTACAGCTTTATAAAACCCTGGTTAGACCACACTTGGAATATTGTGTCCAGTTCTGGTTGCCTCATTATAGGAAGGATGTGGATGCTTTGGAGAGGGTGCAGAGGAGATTTGCCAAGATGCTGCCTGGACTAGAGGGCACATCTTATGAAGAAAGGTTGAGGGAGCTAGGGCTTTTCTCACTGGGGCGAAGAAGGAAGAGAGGTGACTTGATAGAGGTGTACAAGATGATGAGAGCCATGATGTGGAGATGCCGGCGTTGGCCTTGGGTGAGCACAGTACGAAGTCTTACAACACCAGGTTAAAGTCCAACAGGTTTGTTTCGATGTCACTAGCTTTCGGAGCGCTGCTCCTTCCTCAGGTGAATGAAGAGGTATGTTCCAGAAACACATATATAGACAAATTCAAAGATGCCAAACAATGCTTGGAATGCAACCATTAGCAGGTGATTAAATCTTTACAGATCCAGAGATGGGGTAACCCCAGGTTAAAGAGGTGTGAATTGTATCAAGCCAGGACAGTTGGTAGGATTTCGCAGGCCAGATGGTGGGGGATGAATGTAATGCGACATGAATCCCAGGTCCCGGTTGAGGCCGCACTCATGTGTGCGGAACTTGGCTATAAGCTTCTGCTCGGCGATTCTGCATTGTTGCGCGTCCTGAAGGCCGCCTTGGTGAACGCTTACCCGGAGATCAGAGGCTGAATGCCCTTGACTGCTGAAGTGTTCCCCGACTGGAAGGGAACATTCCTGTCTGGTGATTGTTGCGCGATGTCCGTTCATTTGTTGTCGCAGCGTCTGCATGGTCTCGCCAATGTACCACGCTTCGGGACATCCTTTCCTGCAGCGTATGAGGTAGACAACGTTGGCCGAGTTGCACGAGTATGTACCGCGTACCTGGTGGGTGGTGTTCTCACGTGTAATGGTGGTACCCATGTCGATGATCTGGCACGTCTTGCAGAGATTGCCATGGCAACGTTGTGTGGTGTCGTGGTCACTGTTCTGCAGACTGGGTAGTTTGCTGCAAACAATGGTTTGTTTGAGGTTGCGCGGTTGTTTGAAGGCAAGTAGTGGGGGTGTGGGGATGACCTTGGCAAGATGTTCATCTTCATCAATGACGTGTTGAAGGCTGTGAAGAAGATGACGTCGTTTCTCCGCTCCGGGGAAGTACTGGACGACGAAGGGTATTCTGTCGGTTGTGTCCCATGTTTGTCTTCTGAGGCGGTCGGTGCGGTTTTTCGCTGTAGCGCGTTGGAACTGTCGATCGATGAGTCGAGTGCCATATCCCGTTCGTACGAGGGCATCTTTCAACGTCTGTAGATGTCTGTTACGCTCCTCCTTGTCTGAACAGATCCTGTGTATACGGAGCGCTTGTCCATAGGGGATGGCTTCTTTTATGTGTTTAGGGTGGAAGCTGGAGAAGTGGAGCATCGTGAGGTTATCCGCGGGTTTGCGGTAAAGCGAAGTGCTGAGGTGACCGTCCTTGATGGAGACGAGTGTGTCCAAGAATGCAACTGATTTTGGAGAGTAGTCCATGGTGAGTCTGATGGTTGGATGGAACTTATTAATGTCATTGTGTAGTCGTTTCAGTGATTCTTCGTCGTGGATCCAAAGGAAAAAAATGTCATCGATGTATCTGGTGTATAACGTCGGTTGAAGGTCCTGTGCGGTGATTAGGTCCTGTTCAAACTTGTGCATGAAGATGTTGGCGTATTGGGGTGCGAAGTTGGTCCCCATGGCTGTTCCATGCGTCTGGATGAAGAACTTGTTGTCGAAGGTGAAGACGTTGTGATCCAGAATGAAGCGGATGAGTTGCAGAATTGCGTCTGGAGATTGGCAGTTGTCGGTGTTGAGTACTGAGGCTGTTGCAGCAATACCGTCGTCATGGGGGATGCTGGTGTAGAGTGCCGAGACGTCCATTGTAACGAGGAATGTTCCTGGTTCAACTGGTCCATAGGTGCTGAGTTTCTGTAGGAAGTCCGTCGTGTAAGATTTAATCACCTGCTAATGGTCGCATTCCAAGCATTGTTTGGCATCTTTGAATTTGTCTATATATGTGTTTCTGGAACATACCTCTTCATTCACCTGAGGAAGGAGCAGCGCTCCGCAAGCTAGTGACATCGAAACAAACCTGTTGGACTTTAACCTGGTGTTGTAAGACTTCGTAAGATGATGAGAGGCATGGATAGAGTGGATAGCCAGAGACTTTTCCCCAGGGAGGAAGTGGCTGTCACGAGGGGACATCATTTTAAGGTGATTGGAGGAAGGTATAGGGGAGATGTCAGAGGTAGGTTCATTACACACAGTGGTGGGTGTGTGGAATGCACTGCCAGCGGAGGTGGTGGAGTCAGAGTTATTAGGGACATTTAAGCAAATCTTGGACAGGCACATGGACAGCAGTAAATTGAAGGGATGTAGGTTAGACTGATCTTAGATTAGGATAAGTGGTCGGCACAACGTTGTGGGCCGAAGGGCCTGTACTGTGCTGCACTGTTCTATGTTCTAAAGTCCTTCACCCCGTTGTCGCCTTCCAAGTCCATAGCCATCTTTTCTGAAACTCCACGTTTGAATCCCTGCAATCAGGTTTCCATCCCTGCCATAGTACCAAAGTGGATATTCTCAAAGTCACAAATGACATGCCATGTGACTGTGACAAAAGTAAACACCCCCTCCTCCTCATCCTACCTGATCCATCTGTAGTCTTTGACAGTACCAATGTTATCCATTACCACCCTACAGCTGTCTAGTTGGGAGGGAATGCACTCACCTGGTTGCATTTTTTTCTGACCAGTCATAGCCAGAGAATCCCCAGCAATGGTTTCTCTTCCTAATCATGCACCATCACCTCTGAGGCACCCCCAATGTTTATCCTTACATTTCTCATCTACATGCTGCAAGTCAGTATCATCCAAAAGCACATCAGTTTCCACATGTTCATTGATGATGTGCAAATCTACCTCACTACCGCCTTACTCTCTAAATAGTCTGTTTGTCTAAAATCCAGTAATGGGTGAGCAGAAATTTGCTCAAAATAATTATTGGAAATAGCAAAGCCATCATCTTCAGTCCCCACCACAAAGTTCATTCCCTAATCACTGACTCCATGTCTCGCCCTGGCAACTATCTTGAGGTTAAAATCGGATCGCTTGCAACCGAGGTGTCATTTTTACTTGAAGGTGACCACCTAACCACACACTCATGACATTACAGCCTTTTCTAACCTCCATAACCTCACTCGACTCCATCCTATTTCAGCTCTTGTGCTACTGAACATCCATGTACTTGTTAGCTCGAAATGTGACCATTTAACGCTCTTCTATGGCCTACTTCCAGTCTTCCCTCCTCTGTAAACAGGAGCTCTTCAAAAACTCTGCTGTCCATGTCTCAACTCACACCAGGTTCCATTCACTCACCACCTCTTGTGCTCAATGGCCAGTTCAACAATTCGTGAATTTTAAAGTTCTCATCCTGGTTTCCAAATCCCTAGATGGCTTTTCCACACACAATCTCAACAACCTCCTGTAGTGATTGACACTTTAAGGGCAACACAGCAGAATAAGGGTCACCCAGGCCATGTGACCCTCACTCTGTTGTGTTGCCGTTAAAGAGATTAGATGCACAAAGTTTACACCCCATAGAAGACAATCACTTTGGGGATGGTAACTATGGACATAGAGTGAAAAAATTGCTGCATTTCTCAAACCTGTTGATCTTGTTTCGGACAAAGCTCGGCACAACATCAAGGGCCAAAGGGTCTGTTCTGTGCTGTACTGTTCTATGTTAGTACACTATGACTCATCTAAAGAATTGCAATGCCTCTCCACATGGCGTTGGTGCTGTGTTGTCCGCTTGAGATGGACAATGGCTCTGAAAGGCTGATAGGGTGGGTGTCAAGGACCTAGGAATGCCTGGGACAATCACAAGATCTCTGCACTCCTCCAATTCTGATTCCAGCTGCCTAGGCCCCATATCTCTCCAAGTCTTGACTTGTCTCTTTTCTTTCAGAACACTCCTAAAAGCCTGCCATGTTTGCCAAAATTTGATCATTTCCCTAATATCGCCTTCTTTGGCTTAATGTAATGCTCTTGTGAAGCACATTGAGACAATTCACTGCATTAAAAGTGCTATATCAATGCAAGTTATTGGGCTGGATTTTTCAGCCATGCCAGCCGCAAGATCGCCACGAATGGGATAGTCTGTTGACCTCAGGCGGGAATATCCAGTCGCCTGGCGGGCACAACAAAAAAATCCCACCCATTATCTACCCCGCATCTTACTTACTGTCTGAGACTATAATCCTTTATTTACAACTCACCTAACTTCTGCTGTATCTGGATTTTGCATTTTTGAACACTCCTTTGCAAAAAAAACTTTGAGCCTCGGTCATCCATGGTCTTTCTCCTGTTTGCCCTCTTTCATGCAAACTTTATACCAAGTGTCTCCCCATTTCACTTTTTTGTTGTCCCCCTCTGCTTCGTTCTGCATTCCTTTGCAGCTCCTTAAAGGCAGAGTTGGCGCTTAGAAATTCCTCAGCAATTCCCTCTTCCTAGCTTCCACTAGTTTTACTCGCAGGTTTTCATTTGGCCACCTTTTAAGATGTATTATTGCTCGTGTCGACTGCCTTTAAAGGAAAAGCACGGTAACCATCTGTAGCACCATCGATCACACATGAGGCGAGACGTAGAGAATTTCAATCGAGGCTTTATTGAGCAGACTTGTTCTCCAGCAGCTCAGTCACAGAATGCAGCTGCGGGGAGTAAACCGGGTTCTTATACCCCGCCTATCTGGGTGGAGCCCAGTAGGCGCAGATCCAATCGGGACCCAGCATCTGTCCTCCAATAACTCCTCGGCATTCATGGTGTACCGTATTACCCCTAATACATACCACCACATCCCCTCCCACCTGCAGCCCAGGTTCGGTATGTCAGGGTGACTATTTCGCCTACAGGCCCAGAGAGATGTAGTACACGGTTCCAGTTTATCTATTCGGCAATTGATTCCCAGATTGGGCTTGTGTACTGACTCGAGACAAGAGGCTAAATTAAGGGGAGTGTCGATAGGATTGAAACCAACTTCAAAACGGGCGGTAAAGATTCCCCCATCCAATATGCGCCGGCACAGCCAGAGGAGAACATGGCGGCCGAATTGACGGTTAACTGCCGTCACGCGCCTCTTTTAAAATGTTTTATCATTTGTTTTTTTTAAAACTGTAAAAATATAATAGTAATTTGGGAATCGTTTGCAACTCCTTACATCGCCGGAAGCCCTCGATGGATGGGTTTTCCACCGCTGAGGCAATCTCTGGGAAAACTGCCAGGTCTTTAGCCAAGCCTTTCGTTTAATCTTTCCCCTTGGTGCGCCCATTTGGCGTCGGTGCTCGTCGTTCTCGCTCAGGGCAGAAAAGGGTAAACAGCTGAAGGTTCGGCTGTTTGCCTAGGGTTATCCTTACGATGGTTAGGACTGCGTGAAACCCGAAAGGCAGAGTTGGCGCTCAAATTCTCTGATTGTGTGTGTCTGTAAGTAACGCAGTGTGATCTCGAAGGCACACACCATCCACCCCCATAACCACCTCATTTCCAAACCAAATCAACAGAGCGAGACAGAATTATGTGTGGTATCGCTTTATAGGCAGCATCAGGACGAAGTGTTCACAGCGTATATCTGCATGCACTGGAAGACAGTCTAAGTATTGCAGGCACCCCAATACAAAATACAGTTTTGGTTCCTTTACATAATTAAATGTAACCTCACTGCAAAACATCATGCAGCTTCCGATTGTAACCAGTTTGAACATGCTGTTTACCACATGCTGCTTATGTACAGAACTAGGCAGGGCTGTACTGTATAGTGACTTTTGGTATTGGCAGATATATTTTTACCATAAGCACACTAAAGTGGCACTTTTAGATTTTAATACTTCCAGATATTAGCATCAAATTAGATCTTATTGTTACTATTGAATGACTTCCCCCACAAAAGCCTGAAATTTAGGTTGTTAGAAGTGCCTGCTATATAGCAACATGCACTGCCTAAACTCATAGCAGCAAGTAAATTACAGATAGATGGACAGAGGCAAAGATGGGGATCAGAAGGTGGCATGTATGACTATTAAAAGCCTGATTCATATTTAAAGATAAAGGATAAGATGTGGAAAAGCACTTTGTGTTTCAGGTCAATGAGCAGTATGGATTGGTAATGAGGATTGGTTTTCATTCTGTTAAAGATTCCCACTTTCTTACTGACTGCTTTGGTGATTTCCTTTTCAACTGGAATAAAATCATATGGATCAAGAAGATGGCACACCACCATTTCTTGAGGACAACTGGGAATGGGCAACATCCTTGCCAGCAACACTCACATCCCGTGAAAGGATATAAAGAAGACCTCATGCAATCTCGGGGCGTCTCTGTCATTTCACGAAATGTTGATGAGTCTCAATGAGACTTAATTAATTCAGAATGAGTCCTGTGGTAGCTTTATGTAAACCTTTGTCAATGGAAGCCATGATGTGGAGATGCCGGCGTTGGACTGGGGTGAGCACAGTACGAAGTCTTACAACACCAGGTTAAAGTCCAACAGGTTTGTTTCGATGTCACTAGCTTTCAGAGCGCTGCTCCTTGCTCACCTGAGGAAGGAGCAGCGCTCTGAAAGCTAGTGACATCGAAACAAACCTGTTGGACTTTAACCTGGTGTTGTAAGACTTCGTACTTTGTCAAGTGAGGAATGGGTACCTCCACCTGATTTTCGACACTGTTATTGGTGGTTACTATGCTGTTGATCGGTCTCAATGCGATTCCATAATATTCTAATATGTTGCTGGGAAATGGAAGCTTGAAATAATAGCTAAAACCACCATTTAAAAAAAAAGACAAAACTTTAAACTTGGAATTCAATGTTTGAAATGCAAATACAGAGTTTAGATTGTGTTAAGATAATAGGATGGGATTCTGATAAATAGCTGCAAAATCCCGTAATACTTGAATGCTAAATATGCCAATTTTAGGATGTGCAAACATGTTCTGCTCCAGATTGTATCATACACCAAAATTGGTAAAATAAAATATGGGGTGAAATTAGTTTCAGTGTAACAGTTAAAGCACCCACAAAAATCACTGAGCACACTAGTCTAATAACATGATAGCTTGAAATTTTAATCCCAGAGATGAAATAAAACAGTAAATGAATCTAACCAAAGGACATTTATTTGCCATTCCAGTGGAAGCACCAGAGAGTGTCAAAGCTTTCCAAACTAGATGCCCTGTTCATAAAGTAGAAAGTAAAGGTCAATCATCTATTGAATTCTGTTTCTAGATGTTACTACCATATTTGATTAAATACTGTATCATAACCTATTTACAAAGAGTTCAAGACATCAACAAGTACAAAATCATTACAACACACTTTTTCTCCATGCTGGCTCTTCAGATTCAATCCAGAGAATGGACAGGGATGGCAGTATGGGCAGCCAGCGTCAGAATCTTCAGGCTAACATTGGATGAGGTAAAATTCAACAAAAATAAGACTACTATTATTTATTAATATGCTACTTGGGGAAGGTGGATACTGTAAGGCCAGCTGCTTATGGGAAGTATTCAGTGCCAAGTATTTTCTTCCCAAAGCTCCCACCCTGGCCATTTAATTAAGATTTGAAAATTAGGTGACAAATGCCATGCATAGGACAGAATTAAAATTCTGGCCCGGGTCACTGTCCATGTGGAGTTTGCACATTCTCCCCATGTCTGCGTGGGTCTCACCCCCACATCCCAAAGATGTGCAGGGTAGGTGGATTGACCACTCTAAATTACCCCTTAACTGGAAATTAAAAAAATAATAATATAAGGTGCTTGGAGAGGTTTCAGGAACGGGTTGCTATATGTCTATCTCCCTTGTTCTGACCACTATTGTGATGACATTGTGCTCGTTAATACTTGGAATTCGTGTCTCTACAGTTGTATTTAACAAGGCACAGCCAATAATTCTACACCAACTGTATTACTTGCATGGCTCCATTAAAATTGAAATTAAAGTTCTCAAATCCACTCATTCAGCAACAGTAAAGTTAATTATGTTTGCTACTGGTGCCTTCTAAAGAACAAAGAATAATACAGCACAGGAACAGGCCCTTCAGCCCTCCAAGCCTGTACCGGTCATACCAACCTTTGCCAAATCCCTCAGCACTTCCTTGTGCCGCATCCCTCTATACCCATCCTATCCATGTGTTTGTCAAGATGACTTTTGAACGCCATTAATGTATCTGCTTCCACAACCTCCCCTGGCAACGCGTTCCAGGCACTCCCCACCCTCTGCGTAAAAAACCTGCCCCGCACATCTCTAAAATTTGCCCCACGGTCCTTAAACCTATGCCCCCTGGTGACTGACCCCTCCAACCTAGGAAAGAGTGCCTGCCCATCCACTCTATCCATGCCCCTCATAATCTTGTAGATCTCTATCAGGTCACCCCTCAACCCCTGTCTTTTCCAATGAAAACAGTCCAAGTCTATTCAGCCTCTCCACATAGCTAACACCCTCCAGACCAGGCAACATCCTGGTAAACCTCTTCCACACCCTCTCCAAAACCTCTACACCCTTCTGGCAGTGTGGCGACCAGAACTGTGTGCAATATTCCAAGTGCAGCCATACCAAGGTTCTATACAACTGTAGCATGACATGCCAGGTGCCTGAAATTTCCTCCTTAAATTTCTGCCTCTCTCCACCCTTAAGACACTCCTTTAAACCTGCTCTTTGAATATCAGGGTCAAATTTTTTTTGAGAACACTCATGTAAAGCAGTTTTGGACATTTTGCAGTGTTAATGGTGGATGTTATATAAATACGGGATATTGTTGTTGCTGTTAATTTCCATGTGTTTGCTAGGTGATGGGTGGAGGAGAGGAGTTTTGTTTCCATCAGATACTGGCTGTAAGAACTGGGAAATGGAACATCTGCGCCATTTCAATATCAGTAATAAGCCCATACACGGCATATTTGGCATGGGTTGGATTTACACTGCCTTACTCTATGGCAACAAGATAGCCCTATCTCAAACAAACTCAGAAAAGCGTGTTTACCACACCAACAATGGATTTTCCATTTTGGAGCAAGGTGTCTACACTAGGTAAATTATGGGCAATTTTCTATTTTTAATCCCACACCCCAAAGTTGATTACCCAACTACCACTCCCAATTCATTTCAATTAGGACCTTGGTAGCCAGCAGGGAGGAAAAAAATTACATTTACGCATTAATCTGGAGTGGTTTATACAGAGGTTCCAACAGTGAGAGGACACCGTGACATGCCTTCGGAGCCAGAGTAGGCCGGTCAGCCTGCTCCGCCATTCAGTAAAGGTGAAGGCTGATCTGGTTGTGGTCTCAGCTGCACTTTACTATTTGCCACTCCACTTTCTTTCTCGAGATGAAAGCAAACAGTTGCAAAGGGATATTAATAGATCCAGTGAGCAGGCAAAACTCTACAGATGCAATGTAATGTGGAAAGATATGAGGTCATTCACTTTGGATCCAACAATGAAAGAGCAGGGTATTTTCTAAATGGTGAGTGGATAGGAACACTGGAGGAGCAGAGAGATTCAGTGGTCCACTTACAGAAATCAGTGAACACGGGTAAAAAAAAAAGCCTTTATCTCAAGGGGCAGGAAAACTTGACCATTATCTCAAGGGGCAGGAAAACAAAAGGGAAAAGTTATGTACAATTATATAAAGCTTTGTCCCCATCTGGTATATTGTTCCCAGTTCTGGCTACTGCACCTCTGGAAGAATGTATCAAGGGCAGCACGGTAGCACAGTGGTTAGCACAGTTGCTTCACAGCACCAGGGTCCCAGGTTCGATTCCCGGCTTGGGTCACTATCTGTGCGGAGTCTGCACGTTCTCCCCGTGTCTGTGTGGGTTTCCTCCGGGTGCTCCGGTTTCCTCCCAGAGTCCAAAGATGTGCAGGCTAGGTGGATTGGCCGTGCTAAATTGCCTTTATTATCTAACAAAAAGTTAGTTTGGGTTACGGGGATAGGGTGGAGTGGGGCTTGGGTGGGGTGCACTTTCCAAGGACCGGTGCAGACTCGATGGGCCGAATGGCCTCTTTCTGCACTGTAAATTCTATGACCTTGAAGGGGATGCAACACAGATTCACCACAATGATAAAAGCATAGAAGATTAAAGGTTGAGCTAATTGATGTGTTTAATGCGATTAAAGGACTTGACGGAATAGAAACTGTTTTCTCTGGTGGGGGAGCAGAGGTGAGAAGGTCCAGAACTAAGGGACATAACCTTAAAATGAGAGCAAAGCCATTCAGGGTAACGCCAGGAAGCACTTGTGTTGAAAGTGGAGTGGAAATCTGAAACTCTTCCCCACTCTCTTTCCCAAAAGGTTATTAAGGCAGCGGGTAGGGCATGTGGTAAGCATTGATTGAAAACTTTAAAACTGAGATTGATAGATTTATTATGCAAGGATATTATGGCTTACGGAGCCAAGGTAGGCTGCTTTTTGGATATAGGTCAGCTGTTATCTTATACAGTCTACTTATATTCTGTTTCGTCTACACTAACAAAGAACAAAGAAAAGTATACAGGCACAGGCCCTTCGGCCCTCCAAGCCTGCGCCGACCATGCTGCCCATTTAAACTAAAATCTTCTACACTTCCGGGGTCCGTATCCCTCTATTCCCATTCTAATCTCCAAACTTGAAGTGGAGATGCCAGCGTTGGACTGGGGTGAGCACAGTAAGAAGTCTTACAACACCAGGTTAAAGTCCAACAGGTTTGTTTCGATGTCACTAGCTTTCGGAGAGCTGCTCCTTCCTCAGGTGACTATTGTGATTCACCTGAGGAAGGAGCAGCGCTCCGAAAGCTAGTGACATCGAAACAAACCTGTTGGACTTTAACCTGGTGTTGTAAGACTTCTTACTGTCCAAACTTGAAGACTATGCTTCTAATGTCCTCTTCCAAATCAGGGGCATGGACAGGGTACATAGGGAGCAGCTGTTCTCCTTAATTGAAGGGCCAGTCACAAGGAGACACAAATTCAAAGTGAGGGCCAGGAGGTTTTTTTTGGGGGGGGGGGGGGAATGAGAGGAAAGACTTTTGTTTAACCCAGAGGCGGTGATGATCTAGAATGCACTGCCTGGGAGGGTGGGAGAGGCAGGTACTTTAAAAAGTACCTGGAATGAGCATTTGACATGTCATAACATTCAAGGCTACGGTACAAGTGCTGGTAAATGGGATTATGTAGGTAGGTCAGGTGTCTTTCACATGTCGGTGCAGACCGGATGGACCGAAGGGCCTCTTCTGCACTGTGTGATTCTGTAATTCATATCTGTTAGGAATAACAAGATCTGTTATCCCGCAACCTACCTACCAGTTGTGTCGAGGTGCCTATTTCTGCGTTTTATTTAATTTTAGACAGCAAACATTGTGGATTCTTCATTGACAGCACCCTGTGGAGAGATGTTTAGTGCCTTTGTTCTCGATTGATAGTATCACATCACACTGCTTTTGTACTTGGCCAAGCAATATGGGAAAACAAGATGTGAAAGTTAACAGTTAAACCGTGTTTTCTCTATTAATTGGTACTCTGTTGAAATAAATATGTTATACTTTGAGCACAAAGGATGAACTTCCTAGATTTTCAGGTAATTTTAGTCATCTGTTGACAAAAATCACTGGACCTTTATGGGACGAAGATTAATATGCTTAACTGTCATTTATACTGATTATTCAGAACACGGTTATTTATGGTCCAACAAAATCAATTTCATTTATAAATTCAGCCATTGACGGTGCACAGCCTGGAAGTTGTGTTAAACACTGTGCCTGTTTCTTGTGTGAGGACCAGCAGGCAGGCTAGCCTTGCCTGGTTTCCCAATCCTGTTTTCAAAATTCAGGCCAGAAGCAGTTTGGAGAAGACATTTTATCTAGACTCACCTACTCTCACATTATCACCTCCTCTCACATTATCAATCAGATGAGCTCGTCATGGACCTCTATAATGCTTCACAATGATACTAATGTTAGAATTCTATACAAAATGCCTGTTCCATGATTACATTAGTCCAGCAGTTTGAAAGCATTAAACACGGACAAAATGAAGATGAACGACTGATAAGTACTCTTAATCATGTACGAATATATTGCAATCCAGTGAATACTTAATCCTCCTTTATTTGTTGAAGCCTTTTATTGCAGGGTAATGGAAATGTTGATAAAATGAGAAGGTAATTAATTATTTGGAAATGTGTTACTATATTAAACAGAAGGTGCGTGGACAAAAGAAATGGCTACGCTGGTAGTCCGAAACAAAATCAACAAATGCTGGAAACACAACAGATCAGACAGCACCTGTGGAGAAAACAACCACTTTAGCAAAGCAGGTATTTTCCTGAAGGGTTCACACCTGAACTGTTGTATGTTTTCTCAAATGCTGAAAGTTTCTAGCTTTTGTTTCAGAAGTTATTTGGAAGGTATTTTTTCTTTCTCTGCCTTTCTCTGGCAGAGGCCTTCCATAAGGCAGGTCACAAAATCTTTCAGTACTGCAGGCTGGTGTGCAAGTGGAACCTAATTCTTGTCCTGTCCCAACATGCACGCTTAGCCAACACAATACACTGGACAGTAATCAGCACTGGGAACATTCCATAAATGATAGTTTTAATTCAAAATAAGATTAAAGATGAAGAAAAGGTTTATTGCAAAACCGTGTGTTGTAGAAGATGCAGAACCTGTTGCATATCAAAACATCTCCGCTAGTAATAATGTGATGTTCCTATACAGCCAGGTTTTTAAAGTACACTATACCAGAAATTCAGCCTTCCCGGATCTTTCTTTTACATTAGAATGCACACCTCGCGTTTGATTTAAAAATTAATTCTTTGCAGGAACTAATTTACATTGCCCTTAAATCAGTTATAAACAACAATGTTTGTACAGATTCACCTCATCTCTCTTTGTCATTCTTTGTTACAGTGTTTTGTGCTTTAGTGCAAATGGTTAGGCGCTGCCTGATAGCAGACAACTTCCTCCTATTTATGTCATGATCTTGTGATAGCATAATAAGAATAATATGCTGACGGCAACACTTGGCATTTATGGGAATGCACGAGGGGAGGCTCTGCACAGAATGTTTGCTCCCCCTCCTCTAACTAGCAGAACAATGTTGCAATAACTAAGACACCAGAAGTGTCCAGAGATTCTGCATCACAACTTTTAAGCACTTTGGTATATATTTTTCCCATTAGGTGTCTTTGCTATCCTGCTCTAGTTTTGTTGCTCTTGAAAACCAGTCAATAATTGTGGTCAGCGTTTCAATGTAAATATTGATTACAGGAAGCTAGTGATTCTCTATCATTTAGGTTTAAATCAAAACTCTATAGTTCCGGTATACCAAATAACTCCATCTTCATGCTCAAATGATTTTTAAGAAAATAAACTAACTATTGATTTAGGTCAATATTTATGGTAGATATACTTTAGAACCTAACATTTATTGTTAAATATATTGCTTTATTTGCTTTTAGAGCAATTACTGGACAATTTAGATTGAATCATTTTAGGTCAACATTTCATTTCCATGAGAGACAATGGGCAGGAAATTCTGAAGACTGCCTTGGAGAAGGCAGAATTATGGTATGGCATGACTTGCATCTGGCATTGTGCTTGCTAGTGACCTTGCCCTATATCTTGAGGGTGGGAGTCATGTAAACATTTGGGCCAAGGGCCTGCACTTTTAACAACACAACAGAGGTGCCTGCCCACTGAGGAGGCAGAAGTTGGAGTGAGACACCATGGCCGGGATTCTCCCCTACCCGGCGGGGCAGGGGGTCCCGGCGGGATGGAGTGGCGGGAACCACTCCGGCGTAGGACCGCCCCAAAAGTGCGGATGTTGGTGCGGATTTCTCCGCACCTTTAGGGGCCAAGCTCTCATCTTGAGGGGCTAGGCCCGCGCCGGAGTGGTTGGCGCGCCACTGGCCGGCGAGAAAGGCCTTTGGCGCCACGCCAGCCAGGGCCGAAAGGACTTCGCCGGCCGGCGGAAGTCCACGCATGTGCGGGAGCGTCAGCAGCTCTGACGTCATCACCGCGCATGTGCAGGGGGAGGGGTGTCTCTTCCGCGTCAGCCATGGTGAAGGCTGTGGCCGAGGCAGAGGGAAAAGAATGCCCCCACGGCACAGGCCCGCCCGCGGATCGGTGGGCCCCGATCACGGGCCAGGCCACCGTGGGGGCAACCCCCCGTGGCCAGATCGCCCCGCGCCCCCCCAGGACCCTGCCTGCGTCGCCTGGTAAGAGAGGTGGTTTGATTCTTGCCGGCGGGACTGGCATTCCAGCAGCGGGACTTCGGCCCATCGCGGGCCGGAGAATCGCCGGGAGGGGGGTCGGCGCGATTCCCGCCCCCGCTGAATATCCGGTGCCGGTGAATTCGGCAACCGGCGGGGGCGGGATTCACACCAGCTCCCGGCGATTCTCCAGCCCGGCGGGGGTCGGAGAATCCCGCCCCATTGCTCCAAAAGAAGTCTGAGTCCTAAAACAGTCTGAAATGGAAGGGAAAAAATGTTTCCATTTATTAATCCTCTCAAATTACCATTCCTTTCTAAACTGTAGGGGCCTTCCCAGACCAAAGGGAGCCTTTATCTCAGTAATGTCCCAACATTGTCTTTCATGTAACAGAGGCTAAGAAGTAACCCGAGTTCAACGTAAAAGAAAGGGTCGATATACTAGCAGATGGATCCAGATTCTACTGCAGTTTCAGTTCTCTGTGTAGAGAAGTGAAGGTCAGCACAAACATTCATCATGTGGGGGAGCAGGAGGGAAGAGGATAGTGGCGGTTGCTGCATGCAGGTTTCAGCTGATCTTCTGCCCTGGTACAGGACACCCATTGATAACATGTACCATTGCAAAGATGTTGAGGAAACTGGGGTCCCTCCAGGATCATGTGTCTTTCAGCTGGTTCTAATTGGAGAATGTTTGTTAAGGAAAGGCTGGGTGCTTCCAGAATGTAGAAAAGAGACACAAACCCATACAGTTGCTTAATGTGACAATGTCTTCCCAGAAAATTGTTTGGCAACCTTTTGGGACAAGAAATAATTCCAGAAGAATCATGCACGTTTTTCTCACAGTGATGTTTTGCACATATGGTGCGGTGATGTGTTCCAAGGTGATGAAGCATATATTTTGTGTGTAAACAAAAGATAAATGTTGATTAAACACTTTTCATGAAGATGATTTCTCACAGATGCCAATAACTCATCTGGTATTCCCTCTTCAAAGTATTTTTAGATTAAAGAGAATGAGAGGGACAAAAGTGGAAGGAGGGAAGTGAATGAATTTGATGGTTAAAAACTAAATGTGGGCTCTGGTAAGAATGTTGATCAGTCACTGGGAATGGGATTTGCGTTGTACAGAGTGTGCCAGCGCTCAATCTTCTTATCCTTGTTCTTCAGACACTCATACCAGTGCTTCAAGCAATCTCCTTTTGCATTAATGCCCATTATAATACTGCCTGTTACAGAGGGGAGAAAAAAATGGTATTCTTCATAAATAACATCACGAAAGACAATTAAATAATAAAGACAATGTACAATGGGAAGTCAAGTCATTGGTATCCTAAAACTTAATTTATTTCTATCCAATACTCTGTCCCAAGAAATGACACCAGCCTTGTATATGTATAGTACCCACCTGCGTAAATCTGCCTATATTCCAAACTTTACGCTCAGATACCTGTAATTCAGGCAGATATGTAAACTTTGAAAATAAAAAAGTACATTCTGCTCAATTCAGTATTTCCAAATCAAAATTTAAGCTTCCTCATGACTTTTTATTTTACTGGGTTGAAGGTGCTGTACAACACAAGTTTTTAAAAAATATATCTTTTAGTGGGGTTTTAACATTTCATAACATACTTTGTACAAAAAGTCAAAATCAAAACATGTATCTACAAGAATTCACAACTATTGTCGTTCAGGAAATAATTTGCAAACAGAAGAAACATTTTTGAAAAAAGGATGCTATTGAACACTTGCTGGGCGAGGGGGTGACCCGGGTATGCCCACTTAACCGTGTGGGGGCCAGCTATTGGCTGTGCTCCACTGGGAGGAGGAGGCTTTTGTGTAGCTGCGGAGAGGGTCCCTATTTGGGAGTCTCCCCCCCCCCCCCCACCCTCCCCTCAGTGATTGGCCGTAGGTGCTGCACGGCCTGCCCCCCCCCCACTTGTTGCCTCTTGGTATTTAGCTGTGTGAGTGGGATGTCTGCCAGGCACGCTCTTTCTCTTGTTGCCCTTTTGTCCCTTGCGGTTCTCTCCTCCTCTACTTGTCCAGTGTCTCCCTTTAATTCTTAAGCCCCCCGCCACTCCCATTCTCCCTGCGGGTTCACAGGGAAGATCTTGCTCTTAACTCAGGTTGTGTTTGAAACCCGAGAAGGCTCTGAACTCCTTCAAGAGTTTCATTACCTCTTCCTTGCTGGCCGGGAGTTTGAGATGTTGAGGAGCAAGTCATTTGCATAGAGCAGGACTCTATGCTCTCTGTTTCCCCTTTGGATACCTCGCCATCCCTTCACTGCTCTGAGCGTGATAGCCAGTGATTCGATTGCCAGAGTGAAGACGGGGATAAGGGGCATCCCTGCCTTGTGCCTCTGTGCAGTCGGAAGTATCCAGAGCTGGTGGCGTTGTCTGAATGCTCGGCATGGAAGCGCTGTACAGTAGTTTCACCCATGTGGTGAACCTGGCCCAAACCCAAATCATATCAGTATCTCTAGGGCACTTCCACTCGACCTTGTCGAAGGCCTTTTCTGTGTATATGGGGAGATGATCACTTCCGATGTTCTCTCCCCATATGGGGTCATGATCGCGTTCAGCAGGCGCCAGGTGTTCGCTGTTAATTGCCTGCAATGGACAAAGCCCATCTGATCGTCCGCGACTCCCTCCAACACAAGCTCTCCAGCCCCCTTGCCAGGGCTTCGCCAGGATATTGGGGTCAATATTCAGGAGTGATATGGATCTGTATGACCCACACTCCCTCAGGTTTTTGTCCTTTTTAGGGATTAGTGATATTGAGGCCTGAGCCAACGATGGTGGCAGGGTTCCCCTTGATAGTGAGTCAGTGAACATCTCCTGCAGATGCAGAGCTAGTGCTGGTGTGAATTATTAGTAGAGGTCTGCTGGGAAGTTGTCTGGCTCCTCTCCATGACTTCCCCGAGTTTTAATGGTGTTTGTAGGCCCCGTTTCCTTTCTTCCCCCACGACAAGAATGTCCAGTCCGTCGAGGTGCTGCTTAATCTTTGAGTCCAACTCCGGGAGTCCGGAGGTGTACAGTTCTCAGTGGAAGGTTGTGAAGGCATCGTTAATCTGGACTATTTCCCTCATGGCTGCCTCCTTTCTCAGATGGTCAGCCAGCAGGCAGCTGGCTTTGACTTCATGCTCGTAAAAGGTCCCCCATGTCTGATGAAGCTCGTTCATTGCTTACCCAGTGGAGAGCAGGTTCATTTGCAACATTTTGCTCTCCGCCAGTAGTTCCATGGTTGGGGCTGTGGAGTACCGCCGATCCGTCTCCAGAATGGTCGGCTGGTGCCTGGCTGCCCTCTCCTTGTCTTTGAGTGCCTGGTATGCAGTAATTTCTTCGCTCATCACCCAATATTCCTTTTGAAGTCTCTGTAAATTTTCAGCCTGCCCTGCACCTCCAAGTTCAGATTCTTTAATCTGAAGGGCCAAATGCGATTGCAACATGGCATTTCTCACGGATACTAATGCCATTGACCCAGAGATGTGCATTGGGCAAGATATGTGCTGCAGGATATCACGCCCTTGTCAAATTACCATCTGATTTTCATGTTTCTGCTTATTCCAGGCAAAAGTTCTCACTTTGAAATTCGTAGCAGTGCACAGGACACACAAAGGTTAGAAATATCGTACCATGGGGTTCTTCACCTTTTTCCTCTGACCTTTTACACTAAAAATAAGCAAATGGGAGGAAAACCATAATCTCACCAAGCTGTCTTTCTCTTGCAATTAATCTATGCATTTGGAGAGGTTTTAGAATATGGAACAAGAGTTCGTCTGAGATTTAGTGAACCACTTGATTCTTGCAATGCAAACGGATCTTTCTTTAATAGCTATAATAGGATTAACATCCTGAAAGACTCAGACTAATCTGTTTAATCAGTTTCTCTGATTTTAAGCAATGCCACTTGTTCAATTAAAGCCTCACTAGATTAGACTGAGATGGATGAGCAATTGAATCTTGTGTGGCCTAAATTCCTTGCCAGCATTTTAAAGGTTGAATGTCAGTGCCTGAAAAGATCAGCTTGAGGATTAACAATCTGAGTTAATGACTTTGGCACAATTTTGTTGGAAACATTGGTGTTGAGCAGGGGCTGTTTAGCACAGGGCTAAATTGCTGGCTTTGAAAGCAGACCAAGGTAGGCCAACAGCACGGTTCAATTCCTGTAACAGCCTCCCCGAACAGGCGCCGGAATGTGGCGACTAGGGGCTTTCCACAGTAACTTCATTTGAAGCCACTTGTGACAATAAGCAGTTTTCATTTCATAATGTCATTTTTCTACCCTAGATTATTGTGGATATAGCTCATTGCTAAGTTTCTGATCTTCCATCTGCCTCAATGCCAATAGTGGAAAACTACTGCTGAGGGCAATGGGACCTGGACCAGTTAGCTGTTTCCTACACTTCTTGCTGAATTTTCCGAGTGGGTGTCATTCATATTCTGTTCATTCCTCATCCATTATGGGAGAATGTTTTACATACATGTATACCGTTTCTGCCTTTGTCTTTTCAACACTCTCCTGTCTCATTTGACATAAACCTTCATGTATTGCATGCACTTTAAACATATTTTCATAGTCTTGTACTGATTAAACAAGCTTTTCTCAGAAGTGGATTTCCCACCAGGAGTGAATCTAATGTCCAGGAATTAATTTCATCCAGATAGGAATGTTCGTCTTCCCCAGTGTTAGATTCTAGTTCCTTTTTGTAAAATTGGGTACCGGCTTACATGTCTGAAGAATAACATGATATGGAGATGCCGGTGTTGGACTGGGGTGAGCACAGTAAGAATCCAAGGTCCTGGTTGAGGCCGTACTCAAGTGTGCACAAAGTGGAAAATGCAAGACGATACTTTGAATGCGAGTTTTTGCAGGTAATTTAGGTGATATCTAGGTGCACAGGTCCACAGGTCACTGAAAGGGGCAACACAGGTGGAGAAGGTAGTCAAGAAGGCATACCACATGCTTGACTTTATTGGCCGGGGCATTGAGTATAAGAATTGGCAAGTCATGTTGCAGCTGTATAGAACCTTAGTTAGGCCACACTTGGAGTATAGTGTTCAATTCTGGTCGCCACACTACCAGAAGGATGTGGAGGCTTTAGAGAGGGTGCAGAAGAGATTTACCAGAATGTTGCCTGGTATGGACGGCATTAGCTATGAGGAGCGGTTGAATAAACTCGGTTTGTTTTCACTGGAACGACGGAGGTTGAGGGGCGACCTGATAGAGGTCTACAAAATTATGAGGGGCATAGACAGAGTGGGTGGTCAGAGACATTTTCCCAGGTTAGAGGAGTCAATTACTAGGAGGCATAGGTTTAAGATGCCAGGGGCAAGGTTTAGAGGAGATGTACGAGGCAAGTCTTTTACACAGAGGGTAGTGGGTGCCTGGAAATCACTGCCAGAGGAGGTGGTGGAAGAAGGGACGATAGTGACGTTTAAGGGGCATCTTGACAAATACATGAATAGGATGGGAATAGAGAGATACGGATCCTGGAAATGTAGGAGATTTTAGTTTAGACAGGCAGCATGGTCGGCACGGGCTTGGAGGGCCTAAGGACCTGTTTCTGCGCTGTACATTTCTTTGTTCTTTGTAATTAAGCCTCAACTGGGACCTTGGTTTCATGTCGCATTACATTCACCCCCCCACCATCTGGCCTGGGCTTGCGAAATCCTACCAACTGTCCTGGCTTGAGACAATTCACACCTCTTTAACCTGCTCCACCTGGACCTGTAAAGACTTAATTACCTGCAAAGACTTGCATTCAAAGTATCGTCTTGCATCTTTGACTTTGTCTATATATTTGTTTCTGGGACTTACCTCTTCATTCACCTGAGGAAGGAGCAGTGCTCCGAAAGCTAGTGATTCGAAACAAATCTGTTGGACTTTAACCTGGTGTTGTAAGACTTCTTACTGTGAAGAATAACAGACATGCTAGTTTCAAGGAAGGAGGGTCGAGCCGACAGCGACCTGTCATTAAGTATCCCGGAAGATATGGGCGGCACGGTAGCACAGTGGTTAGCACTGTTGCTTCACAGCACCAGGGACACACGTTCGCCCCGTGTCTGCGTGGGTTTCCACCGGGTGCACCGGTTTCCTCCCACAAGTCCCGAAAGACGTGCTTGTTAGGTGAATTGGACACTCTGAATTCACCTTCAGTATACCCGAACAGGCGCCGGAGGGTGGCGACTAGGGGCTTTTCACAGTAACTCCATTGCAGTGTTGGTGTAAGCCTACTTGGGACACTAATAAAGATTATTATTAAAGGTGGAGATCAGTCTCTGCTCGCAGCAGTCTGTGAGACTTAGTTAAAACTTTTTGCAAAAGGATTTAGATTGAATAATTGCAGCATTTTACTTGGGATGCTTAGAATGTAAATATGCCATATGTGATTCAATTGCCTTTTGTAAGAAACCCTAAGTTGTGTTTTCACATATACGTAGTTCGGGTTTATTTAAGATCAGATTAAAATTTTAGCTTTCATTTTTGTTTTCGAAAAATGTTTATTTAGCTTTTGTTTTTATTGGACATCGTTTATGGCTATCTATTATAGCTAGAAATAATGAAAGGGTTAAAGTTATTCATTCCCAGGATGCTTTTAAGGTTTAAGGTGTCGGTACAATTCAGATGATTGTTTAATCTCTGCTGAAAGTGTGCAATTCATGCCTGTTCACTCTTCTTTTAGTCACCACATTTTGAAATGAAACAGCCATGATCGTCTTCAGGTATGAAGAATGTGCATTAGCTACGTGCTAGATGGTAAACAGATTTGCCATCTGGACATTTTGTGGGAACTATCTCATTTTTGGGGGTCTTGCTCCTGACCTGATTTCTGGGGATCATAATGAAGCATGTAGCATGGAATATGTGACTTGAGTCCTATAATGATTTTGAGTTTTCTTAAACAATTTATAGGGAGTCAGAATTGAAAGGATCAATGAAGACTATGGCTGGGATTTGTTTCTTACAATGAGGATGAAGGGGTGGTTGGAAGCAAGGGCTGAGGCCCAGCTTTCAGCGAGAGCCCCCATCCTATTCTGGGTCCCTCGATCAGACCCAAGTGCCTGACAATGAGGGAGCCCCCCTCCATGTACAGGCAACCTGACAGCATTTGCTGGGTAGTCTTCGGGAGGCCAGGAAAACCCAGTTTAATACCTGAGCCACCACGGAATTCCGGTGATTTCAGGGATAATTGGTGCCAAGAGGCTCAATAGTGAGCTTAATTGGCATCTCACTACCACCAGGCAGGATTCCCATGACAGGCCCTTTTTACCCCCAACTTAATTAGCGATAGTTTTCCCAATGCTAGGAATCGGACCCTGGTATTCCTGCCCAATTCTCTAGGTTTGCCTGCCATCATGCCCACGCCAGCTGGCTTAGTTTCATTCTGCCCTACATTGCAGGAGGAAAAGTTAATTGCATTTATTGCTTTTTATGTCTATTACCTGGAGACATAGGCCCGTAACATCCTCAGAGTGGAAATCAGCGGCAGATTGCCACTCTATAGAAACTTGCCTGCATTTAAATTGTGAAGTCCCTGTCTCATCGAATCTTCCTGACTGAAACTGAAGAAGTGAAGCGTATTCACTGCTGCAGCAGTGAAGTCCAAAAGGAATGGAGTGAAAGAGGACGCGTTCCCTTTTTACGGCACTAGCTGCTATAAAGCAGGAGAGTTTCAAGGTCCCATTGAAAGGGAGAAGGTATGTGTCTACAGTATACAAATGGGACATGGGGGTTTGCGGGGGGGGGGGGGGGGGGAGCGCATGTCGTGTTGGTGGGGGGACAGAGGTGTTAGTCTAGTGTGGGATCGGAGGGGTCAGATACCTCGAGGAGGGGTGGGGGAAATACTGTGGGGGGTGGGAGAGAAGGGTGTTTAAGTTAGATACTCTGAAGGTATAAATACATTTTTTCCTATGAGTGTATAAACTGTCAGAACCATCCAAACAATTTAAATTGTTTTGTTAGATGGTTCCCAGCCCAGTGCAATTACCCAGGGGAGGTTAACCCTTCTGGACAATTGCTGAGTAAATCATTACATGGGAATTTCCAGGAGGGATTATCCGCTGCATTTTAGGGGACTCCCAAACCCTACGCTGGGGAGCCAGGAAGTTATGGCCCATTCTGTGCGTCAAAGACGAATACAATAAAAGGATTCCATTGCAACCATATTTGGTATCAGTTTTGAATTACCTTGCATTGTGTGGTCCTTGCATGAAGAAAATGCCAAATACGATATTGAGTTGTAGGTTGACAGTTTATGTAAAGCAATAGTTGTAGCCCAGTATACTGGTATGCTTTCATAGTTAGGGTTAGTGATTGCCATCATAGGCAAATAGCCATCCCTGAAGCTTTGCATCACTAGCTAGTGGCCACCACTAAATGGAATATGGCATATGTCTAGGCAGATCAGTGTCGGGGAGCGGAAGTAAAGCACCCAAAGCCAAAAGATCATGATTACAGAAGTACCCAAGTGTAATAACTATCTAAATATGAGAAAAACAGCTATTTCAGACCAACTTAACTCTGTTTCTTCAAATCAGCTCAGCTGATCCAACAAGAATCAAATGGGATATACCAAATGGAGTACTGTATATAGTATAAGACATGGAATGGAGCTGATCAGTGTGACCAATACAGAATATGGGACAGAAAATGTTGCAACATTTTAAAACAGTTTAACTGTGAAAACTTAAAGTGCAGATTTTGGTTTGACATGAGTTGAAATGGAAATGGAATCCAAAAACTGAAATCCGACTGCTGTTTCCGAGGGTATGTGTGCCCTTCACTGACGTAATTTCCAACTCACAACTCACCAATGTAATCATTAGCTTTGCCAATGTCGTAATCCCACACAGAGAGTTCCAAAGTTTTCTTAGCCAGATCATTGTGTTTAATATCATAGAAGAATTCCTACAGAAACAGGAATTGAATTGTTAACTGCATGTTTTCATGCTTCTGGCTAATATTAGAAGAAAATAAACAACTCCTCCCAATTCTGTGAACCATTTAGAATAGGATTGAGATTGAAAGATAGAAGGGAAGAGATAAAGTGAGTACGAATGAATACGGGCAGCACGGTAGCATTGTGGATAGCACAATTGCTTCACAGGGTCCCAGGTTCGATTCCGGCTTGGGTCACTGTCTGTGTGGAGTCTCCACATCCTCCCCGTGTGTGCGTGGGTTTCCTCCGGGTGCTCCGGTTTCCTCCCACAGTCCAAAGATGTGCAGGTTAGGTGGATTGGCCATGATAAATTGCCCTTAGTGTCCAAAATTGCCCTTAAAGTGTTGGGTGGGGTTACTGGGTTATGGGGATAGGGTGGCGGTGTGGACCTTGGGTAGGGTGCTCTTTCCAAGAGCCGGTGCAGACTCGATGGGCCGAATGGCCTCCTTCTGCACTGTAAATTCTATGAAAAAAAATTAATTCTAATGTAATGTGGTTTCATGGGGGATCATTTGGAATGGCTGACTTAACTGCTTTAAATCCTCCCCCACAAGTAAAGTTTATATTTTTAATTACGCCATAAAAATGTGGTAACCACAATCAATTATTATTTTGCTGGATGCAGATATGCCTTTTTCCTTTCACTTCTCATTTTGCTTGGACTACTTGAGTCAGGCACTAATTGCATCAGTTGGTGGGTGTGTTCGATCTTTGTCAATCTCCAACTATCACTGGCCCCCTTTCCAGCCCCACCTTTCCACCCCCCCTCTACAGTATGAATCTGACCCCATTTGACAAAGAGTCATCCAGACTCAAAACGTTAGCTCCCTTTTATCTCCACAGATGCTGTCAGACCTGCTGAGACTGTCCAGTATTTCCTGTTTTTGTTACAGATTCCAACATCCGCAGTAATTTGCTTTTAAATACTTTGCATTAGTGTTTCATGGTGGAAGACACTAATAACATTCCAAAAATCCTAAATAACCAAGGGGCAAAAAGGGGAAATAAATATGATAGCTATCACTGGAGAAAAAGGTAATAGGGAACCTAATGGATAAGTCCCCTCGACCTGATGGGTTGCAGCTCGGGATATTAGAGGAAGTAGCTACATAGATAGTGGATGCACTGATAGTAATCTTCCAAGAATCCTTAAATTCTGGAAAAATCCCAGAGGATTGGAAAACTTCCAATATAACACCCTTATTCAAAAAGGGAGACAGAAAACGGGTAACAATAGGCCAGTTAGCTTAACTACTGTCATTGGGAAAATGTTAGAGTCCATTATAAAGGATGTAATAGCAGAGCATTAAAAATACATCATATAAGCAAGCAGAGTCAGCATGGCTTCATGAAGGGGAGATCATGCCTGACAAATTTATTAGAATTCTTTGAGGTGGGGGGGGGGGGGGGGGGGGGGGCGGCACGTGGCACAGTGGTTAGCACTGGGACTGCGGCTCTGAGGACCCGGGTTCGAATCCTGGCCCTGGGTCACTGTCCGTGTGGAGTTTGCACATTCTCCCCGTGTCTACGTGGGTTTCACCCCCACAACCCAAAGATGTGCTGGTTAGGTGGATTAGCCACGCTAAACTGCCCCTTAATTGGAAAAGAAAAAATAATTGGATACTCTAAATTTATATTGAAAAATAATTCTTTGAGGCGGTAATGAGTAGGATAGATAATGGAAAACCGGTAGATGTAACATAACTTGGATTTCCAAAAAACGTTCGCTAAGGTACCGGCAAAAAAGGCTATCCCACGGTGTTGGGGGTTGTATATTAGCATGGGTAGAGCATTGGCTAACTAATGGAAGTCAGTGCGTTGGTATAAGAGGGGCATTTTCGGGATGGCAACCTGCAACTAGTGGAATACCACAGGGATCAATGCTGGGCAACAATTATTTACAGTATATATTAATGACTTGGACGAGGGAAGTGAATGTACTATTGCCAAGTTTGCGGATAACACAAGAATTGGTGGGAAGGCAAGTGGTGAGGATGACACAGAGTCTATAGAAAGATATAGCCAAATTAGGTGAGTGGGCAAAACCTTGGCAGATGGAATATAATGTGGGAAAATTTGAAGTTATGCACTTTGGGAGGAAGATTAACGGAGATGAATATTATTTCAATGGAGAAAGATTGCAGAAAACTACAGCATAGAGGAATTTGGGGTCCTCGTGCATACACAACAAAAAGTTACCATGCAAGTTCAGGTAATGGGGAAGGCAAATGGAATGTTGGCTTTTATTTCAAAGGGAATGGAGTATAAAAATAGGGAAGTCTTGCTAAAACTATACAGGGCACTAGTTAGACCACACCTGGAATAATGGGAACAGTTTTGGTCTCCTTACCTAAGGAAAGATATACCGACATTGGAGGCAGTACAGAGAAGGTTCACTAGGTTGATCCCAGGTTTGGAGGAATTATTTTTATGGGAAAGGTAAAATAGGTTGGGCCTATACTCAGTGGAGTTTAGAAACATTGATTAGGCCACAGGTAGCCTATTGTGTGCAGTGCTGGAATCCACATTATAGGAGGGATTATAGGAGCACTGGAAAGGGTGCAGAGGAGACTTACCAGGATGCTGTCTGGGCTGGAGAGTTTTACTTATGAAGAGAGATTGGATAGACTTGGGTTGTTTTCCTTGGAGCAGAGGGAGACTGGGGTGGCGGGAAGGGGGTGGGGGGAGGAATACTTGAGATGCATAAAGTTATGCGAGGCATAGAAAGAGTAGATGAGAAGAAACGTTTCCCCTTGTTGGAGGGATCAATGACCGGGCGGCATAGATTTAAGTTAAAGGGTAGGAGATTTAGAGGCGATGTGAGGAAAAACATTTCACCCAGAGAGTAACTCTCTGCCTGAAAGTGTGGTGGAGGTAGAGACCCTCACAACATTTAAAAGTATTTACTGGCACTTGCGATGCCAAATCATACAAGACTATGGGCAAACTGCTAGAAAACGAGATCAGAATATTTCGATGGTTGTTTTTGACTGGTGCGATGAGATGGGCCAAAGAGCCTTTTCTGTGCTGTAGACCTCTATTATGACTGTTAAGAATGAGAGGTGACCATATTGATTCACAGGGAGCTTGGCAGGGTAGATGCTGAGAGTTTGTTTCCTCTTGTGGGAGAGTTTAGGGCCATATGACATAATTCAGAGCAAGGGGTTGCCTATTTAAGACAAGAGATGAAGAGGAATTGGTTCTCCAAGAGGAAATCTGTGGAATTCTTTAGCGCTGTAGAGGCTGGGTCGTTAAGCATGTTCAAGGCTGAGATAGATTTTTAATCAGTAAGGGAATCAAGGGTTATGAGGATAAGGTGGGAAAGTGTTGAGGATCATCAGATCAGTCATGACCTCATTGGCCATGCAGATTCGACAGGCTGAATGGCCTGCTTCTGCTCCTATGTCATATGGTCTAAGAGGCCAAGATGATTTACTTCTTTTAACACTTCCTTGTGGACCAGGAAGAACATTTCCTGTTGTTTTGTCTTTAGACCCTTTTCTATCCCAGGCCTTCCTCTTCACTCAACGTTGATTATTGTAAACTCATTTGCCATTGGCTATCCTTACAGAGGACCATTTCCTCGGTTTTCCAGTACAGTCTGAATCCCCTGCAATTTCCCACTCTAACCTGACCACCTCCATGTCATTCCTCTCAGGTAGGAGCTAACATCTAACGTCGTGAATACTTAAGTGAGGCCCAATTATTTATTTTGCAATTAGGGACAATTTAGCGTGGCCAATCCACCTACCCTGCCCATCTTTTTTCTTTGGGTTGTGGGGGTGAGACCCACGCAGACTCGGGGAGAATGTGCCAACTCCGCACGGGCAGTGACCGGGGACCGGGATCGAACCCAGGTCCTCGGTGCTGTGAGGCAGTAGTGCTAAACACTGTGCCACCGTGCTGCCCCAAGATTTAAAAAAATTATTCAGACTTCTAGCTAGCACTACCCTGTGTTCTTGCCTCTCACTCTAGCTCTGCACATTGATGTCTTGTCCCGGGTTAAAATTGGGGGTTTTGACTCTGAATGATCCTCACTCTACTTGAAAAAGTGCTGAATGGAGGCCTTGTACCACTTCATAAATATCATGTTCATACTATTATAGGCTATGGTGGGAGTTTTCTGGACCTTCCTGCTGGCGGGGTCTTCCAGTCCCCCTGCGACGGGTTCCCCAGTGGCACAGCACAATCGACCAACGGCAAACTGCCCCTGTTGCCAGAAAGCCCACCGTGCCGGTGTGTGGGGGCAGAAACATCCACCGTATGAATTTAGAAGCCACTTGTATGATTCAGAGATGAAGGCACCATATTCTTATATTCATTTGTCCAATTCTTTAGCGAAGGCATTAATCCAGATTATATAAAATATTAAACCTTCATCTCATATTAGCAACATTTGGGTAGAAAACTGCAAACTGTTCAAGAATAATGTACAATCGTGGGATTTTGGTTCCCAGTTTCTCCTTTACTCATGTTTCCAGTCTGATTCCTTTTGCTCTTCTTGAGCTAAATATGATGCCAAATATCTTCAACCCCAATATAACTTGACTGAGGAATGTGTACCATTGTGAATAAAAATGGATTAATATAAGGAGTTATTTTATTGATGGTGAAATCATGTGTATCCTCCCCCATCTTGGATGTTTACACACAAGATGAATCAGCCTCACCTCATTAAATTCAGGGTTCAGTGTCTTCTTCTTGATTTGAGTTTTTTGCTTGGCTTTTTTCCCCATGTCAGGCTTGAGGCAGCTGAAAGAAACCAAAAGAAACCAGAATCAGGGTTTTAAATTATTGCCTTATATGTTCATTCTTTTTCATTTAGAGTACACAATTTTTAAATTCCAATTATGGGGCAATTTAGCGTGGCCAATCCACCTACCCTGCACATCTTTTTGGGGGATTGTGGGGGGGTGACCCACGCAAACACGGGGAGAATGCGCAAACGCCACACAGACCATGACCTGGGGCCGGGTTTGAATCTGGGTCCTCAGCGCTGTGAGGCAGTAGTGCTAACCACTGCACCACCGTGCCACCCTAATGCCTTGTATCTTAATTTCATGGGATGGGAAGAACATCCGTCCAGACACTCCCATTTCAAGTCAAATTTAACAGGCATGCGGCATGCAGTCATGCAAAAAGGCTCCCGCAGTTCACGAAGTCGGGCTTTTCAGGGGGCCTCTGATTTTAATTTTTAAAAAAAGTTTTCCCGCAAAATCGGGAGCAGGGGAACTGGGCCTTCGGGAGAGGAGCGATCCCCCCCTCACCCCCCCCTACCCCCCCCCCCCCTCCCCCCCCCCACCCCCCCCCCCCCCCCGCACGGCAGCAGAGCACAGGGCAGGACAAGCGGTGGCCAGGACCGAAGCGGGGGCCGAACCTGCAGGGAGGAAGGAACGGAGGAGCGACCGACACCCTCCGCCCCCCCCCCCCAAGCAGGAGAGTGCAGGGTGCGACGAGCGGCGGCCCGGACCGAGCAATGGGGACAGCAGCGGGGACCGACCGACCCCCGACCCCCAGGAACAAAGAGGGACTCCGGACCAGAAGCCACTCTCTCGACCTGGGTGAGTGAGGGAAAAGGATGGGAAAAAAATAACTTTTGCAAAAACAAAACTCTGAAAAGAAAACTTTTAAACTTTAAAAAAAATATTGTTGCACTTTTCTTGTTCTCACCCAAAACAAGTTCACCTGAGAAGAATTTTAAAGAAGAGGAAAAATAAAGTGGTAAAGGAGAGAAGGGAGGGGAGAAGAAAAAAGGGAAGGGGGAGAGAAAATAAACAAATAAATAAAGGGGCGGGGGGGGGGGGGGGAAATGCCAGAAGGGAGCCAAAGCAGAGGGAGAAGGGGCACCAAAGGCAGATGGGCAATGGCGAGCCAGTTCAGACGAGCCAATCAGCGAGCAAAGCGGCAGAACGGAAGTATCGCCGCATCAAAAAGAGCTGGGCAGACAGGTGCAGTCTCCCCCGGGGCCAGGAGGGGAGCTGGAAATGGAAGGCAGCCTTTGCCGATGCGCTGAGGGAACATCAGGTAAACAAGGCAGAGGCTAGGGCAGACATAGAGGCCGCAGTGCAGGCAGCTATGGCCAAGGTCCTGGCGGGAGGTGCAGCAGGCCCTGGGCAGAGCAGAGGAGAAATTGGACGCCCAAGGGAAGAAACTGGAAGCCCAAGAGGCGACCATCAAGGAGCTGGAGAAAGTAGCGACTGACGTGACCGACCGGATCACGGCCCTGGAGAGGGAGGTGGCGAGACTGGGCACAACACAGGGGAGCCTGAAGGGCAGAGTGGACGACCAGGAAAACCGCTCGAGGAGGCAAAATGTCAGGATAGTGGGCTTACCAAAGGGGATCGAGGGGAGAAACCCCATGACATACTTGGCTGAGATGCTGGGCAACTTAGTGGGGAAGAAAACCTTCCCCAACCCACCAGAAATGGACAGAGCACACCGGTCGCTGCGCCCGAAGCCCAAAGCAGGGGAACACCCGAGAGCAGTTATAGCTAAACTGCACCGGTACCAAGATAGGGAAACAATCCTACGCTGGGCAGACAGGTGCAGTCTCCCCCGGGGGCCAGGAGGGAGCTGGAAATGGAAGGCAGCCTTTGCCGATGCGCTGAGGGAACATCAGGTAAACAAGGCAGAGGCTAGGGCAGACATAGAGGCCGCAGTGCAGGCAGCTATGGCCAAGGTCCTGGCGGAGGTGCAGCAGGCCCTGGGCAGAGCAGAGGAGAAATTGGACGCCCAAGGGAAGAAACTGGAAGCCCAAGAGGCGACCATCAAGGAGCTGGAGAAAGTAGCGACTGACGTGACCGACCGGATCACGGCCCTGGAGAGGGAGGTGGCGAGACTGGGCACAACACAGGGGAGCCTGAAGGGCAGAGTGGACGACCAGGAAAACCGCTCGAGGAGGCAAAATGTCAGGATAGTGGGCTTACCAAAGGGGATCGAGGGGAGAAACCCCATGACATACTTGGCTGAGATGCTGGGCAACTTAGTGGGGAAGAAAACCTTCCCAACCCACCAGAAATGGACAGAGCACACCGGTCGCTGCGCCCGAAGCCCAAAGCAGGGGAACACCCGAGAGCAGTTATAGCTAAACTGCACCGGTACCAAGATAGGGAAACAATCCTACGCTGGGCCAGGAAAAACAGAACCTGCAAATGGGAAGGACATGCCATTAGAATTTATGAGGACACTGGGGCAGACCTAGCCAGGAGACGGGCTGAGTTTAATAGAGCGAAAGCAGCTCTTCACAAGAGCAACGTACTTTTGGTATGCTGTACCCAGCGAAACTCTGGGTCACATACCAAGAAAGAGAGTACTTCTTTACAGCCCCCGCCGAAGCAAACAAGTTCGTCGAGGAACACGGGCTGGAAAACCACCAGCGAAGGTAGAAATGAGGGGCCCCTGGCAAGGGGCAACAACACGCCGACGGGGGGAGGGGTGAGGCAACGCCAGGCCCCCCCCGCCCCCGCCAGGGTGAGCGCACCCTGAACAAAGAACAAACCACTACCCGAGGGACCGCTTCAGGTGGGAGGCCAGGCCCCAGCACGAGGGAACGAGAGTAGTGGAGAAGGGAGAGCAAGCAAGAGGAGTGCAGGGTAGGATAGGGGAAGAGCGGGCAGAAAACCGCAGAGGCCGGGCAGGGGAGAAGCGAGACAGTAACTCCCGAGAGGGGGGCCACCGTACTAGCGGGAAAGCTAGCGCCGGGGGCATGCAACAAAGCAGGGCCGCAGCGCGCCCCCAACTGGAGGGAAGGCGCCAGGCTGGTGGTGGGGGGGGGACCACTCAAACAGAGACGGGAGAGCAAACTGGGATAGGAACAGGGGAAAGAGGGACAGAGGAGGGGTACAAGGGAGAGAGGGGAAAGGGGAGAGACCGAGAGGGGGGGGGGGGGGGGGGGGGGAGAACACAGGGAGGGAGAGACCGGGGAGGGGTGACACGGGGAAGGAGGGACAAACAAGGCTAGAAAAGGAATTGGGCTACAAAGTGCCACAACCAAGGGCTCGAAACAAGGAATCTCTCTGCAAGCACCCACCCAGTACGGTCTGGGCGAAGGGAGACCCCAGACTTCTGGGGACTACCCGCATGGCGGACGCACACTGGGCGTCCATGTCGGGTGCCCCCGGGATAAAGGGAAACCCCGGAGCGCAGGGACCCGACCGCATGGAGAGAGCAGTGACAGCGGCCATCCTGGACGGCCCCCTAACAAAGGGAAACCCCGGAGGGCAGGGGCGCATCCACCAGGTAAGTGGTTAATCCCACAGAAGCGAGGGAGCAGAAGCCCCCCATCAGGATAGTCACCTGGAACGTAAGGGGACTCAATGGCCCAGTGAAGAGATCCAGAGTCCTCACCCACCTAAGAAATATGAGGGCCGACATAATCTTCCTCCAAGAGACACACCTGAGAGAGCAGGACTGACTGCGGATAAGAAAGGGCTGGGTGAGACAAACCTACCATTCCTGCTATGGGTCAAGGGCCGGGGGGGTGGTGAAATTGATCGGCAAGAGGACGATGTTTAGGGCGACAAAGACGGTTACGGACCCAGGGGGATGGTATGTCATGGTCAGCGGGGCCCTGGGTGGGGAACCAGTGGTACTAATTAACGTGTACACACCCAACTGGGGCGACACAAGCTTCATCAAGAAGACCATGGCAGAAATCCCTGACATAGCGACACATCGACTAATCATGGGGCGGGGGGGGACTTCAACTGTGTACATGATCCAATGACAGACAGATCAAACCCCAAAACGGGGAAAACCTCAAGCATGGCAAGGGAACTCAGTCACTTTATGGAGAAGGTGGGAGCGGTGGACCTCTGGAGGTTTGCCCACCCGGGGGAGAAGGAATTCTCCTTCTTCTCCCCAGTACACAATGTATACACCAGAATTGACTTCTTTGTGGTAGGGAAAACGGTGCTTCCGGGGATAGACAAGGTGGAATACTCCGCAATTGTGATATCAGACCACGCTCCACACTACATGGACGTGAGGCTGGAGACAGGCAGGGCCCAACGCCCTACATGGAGGTTGGACATCGCCCTACTAGCGGACAAGGCCTTCAACGAAAGGTTATCACGGGCCATTGCAGAGTACACAGAGAACAACCAGAACGGGGAGGTCTCACCCTCCACGTTCTGGGAAGCACTAAGAGGGGAAATCATCGCTTTCAAAGCGCAAAGAGATAGGGAGGAAAGGGTGGCTAGGCAGCAGCTGGTCGACTCCATACTGGAGGTAGACCGTAAATACTCCGAGGCCCCGACCACAGAGCTCTTGGCAGAGAGGAAAGAGCTACAAAGGAACTTTGACCTGCTCTCCACCAGGAAAGCAGTGCACCAACTCCGCCAGGCACTTGGGACCCTATATGAACACGGAGACAAACCCAGCCGCCTGTTGGCACACCAGCTGAGAAAGCAGGCAGCTACCAGAGAAATTGCACAAATCAGGGATACCAGAGGCACGCTAGATAAAGAAACAGAAAAAATCAACAAAACCTTCAAGGCCTTCTACCAAGGGCTGTACACCTCAGAGCCCCCAATGGGGGAGTCTGGGATGAAACGGTCCCTTGATGGACTGACATCATTCCAGTCGTGGGGGACGGCAAAAAACGGGGCTTGGAAGCACCACTAGCACTGGGAGAGATCATGGACAGCATTAGCTCCATGCAGGCGGGGAAGGCGCCTGCCTTCTTGTTCCCAACTGGTTCCCGGCGGACTTCTACAAAACATTTGCGACAGCACTGGCCCCGCACCTGCGGGAGATGTTCACAGACTCGCTAGCGAGGGGCACACTGCCGCCCACGCTAGCACAGGCCTCAATCTCGCTGATACCTAAGAAAGACAAAGACCCAACGGAATGTGGGTCATACAGACCCATCTCACTGCTAAACGCAGACGCCAAAATACTGGCCAAAATCCTAGCCAAAAGGTTAGAAGACTGTGTACCTGAGGTGGTCGCAGAGGACCAGACGGGCTTTGTCAAAGGTAGACAGATTAACTCGAACATCAGGCGCCTGCTGAATGTGATAATGACCCCCTCCGGGGAGAGAACACCAGAGGTGATCGTCTCCCTAGATGCAGAAAAGGCCTTCGACAGAGTCGAATGGAAATACCTCATAGAGGTACTGGAGCGGTTCAGGCTTGGAACAGGGTTCACCTCCTGGGTAAAGCTCCTATGCAACGCTCCCATGGCGAGCGTACGGACCAACAAGACCAACTCCCAATACTTCCAGCTGCACAGGGGCACCAGACAAGGATGCCCACTGTCCCCGCTGCTGTTCACTCTGGCGATCGAACCACTAGCAATCGCGCTCAGAGCAGCAAAAAGCTGGAGGGGGATCCGAAGGGGCGGCAGAGAGCACAGAGTCTCACTCGATGCAGATGACCTGCTCCTCTACATTTCAGACCCACAAAGCAGCATGGACGGAATCATCGCGCTCCTGAAAGAGTTTGGCGCCTTCTCGGGCTACAAACTCAACATGAGCAAAAGCAAGATCTTTCCGGTACACCCACAAGTAAGTGAGGCAGCACTAACGGGACTGCCGTTTAAACAAGCCCGACTCAAATTATGCTACCTGGGGATCCAAATAGCCCATGACTGGAAAGGGATCCACAAATGGAACCTCACCAGTCTGACAAAGTCAAGTAAAAAAGGAGCTGCATAGATGGAACACACTCCCACTCTCCCTCGCGGGGAGAGTCCAGACGATCAAAATGAACGTGCTGCCCAGGTACCTCTTCCTATTCAGATCCATCCCGACCTACATCCCCAAGGCCTTTTTCAAAGCACTAGACAAACTAATCATGGCATTCGTATGGGGGGAGAAGAATGCTAGGATCCCAAAGAAGGTCTTACAAAAAACAAAATCCAGGGGGGGGGCGGGCTTGCCCTCCCAAACCTACAACTTTACCACTGGGCGGCGACAGCCGAGCGAATAAGGGGATGGATCAAGGAGCCAGAAGCCGAGTGGGTGCGCGCGGAAGAGGCGTCCTGCAGGGGGACCTCCCTCCGGGCCCTCACCAGGGCGGCGCTCCCATCCCCTCCCAAAAAACACTCCAGCAGCCCGGTGGTGATAGCCACCCTCCAGTCCTGGAACCAACCACGGCAACAATTTGGCCTGACCAGAATGTCGGGTAAAGTGCCCATCTGCAACAACCATAGGTTCACGCCAGCGCTGACTGATGCCACCTTCAAAAGGTGGGGACAGGACAGAAGGACACTGACAGTCAGGGACCTATACACGGACGGCCGGTTCGCAACACTGGGCGAACTGACTGAGAAATTCCAACTAGCCAGGGGAACGAGCTAAGGTACCTGCAACTAAAAGACTTCCTGCGAAAGGAGACAGGGACATACCCACAACCACCACAACAGACACTACTGGAAGAGTTACTGGGCGCAAGCATACCAGATAAAGGAAACTGTAGCGACATGTATGACCGACTGGTAGAAAGGGCCGACACCGTACTGGACGCAACAAGAATGAAGTGGGAGGAGGACCTGGGGATCGAAATAGGGTGGGGACTCTGGAGCGAAGCACTGCATAGGGACAACTCCACCTCCACGTGCACAAGGCTCAGCTTGACGCAGCTAAAAGTGATACATAGAACCCACTTAACAAGAACCTGTATGAGTAGGTTCTTCCTGGAGGTAGAGGACAGATGTGAGAGATGCCAAGGAGGCCCAGCCAACCACGCCCACATGTTCTGGTCCTGCCCCAGGCTTGTGGAGTACTGGACAGCCTTCTTTGAGGCAATGTCCAAGGTGGTGGGGTGAGGGTGGAGCCATGCCCGAAAGTGGCGGTCTTCGGGGTTTCAGACCAGCCAGATCTATTCCTGGGGAGGAGGGCAGACGCCCTTGCCTTTGCCTTCCTGATCGCCCGCCATAGAATCCTGTTCGGCTGGCGGTCAGCAGCACCACCCAAAGCTGCAGACTGGCTGTCCGACCTCTCGGAATCTCTCCAAATGGAGAAAATCAAATTCTCCATCCGAGGGTCAGACGATGGCTTCCACAGAACGTGGGAGCCATTCACCCAATTGCTCCGAGACCTGTTTGTGGCCAACAAACAAGCAGAAGAATAGCCAGGTAGCCAAGAAACAGGGGCGAGCAGCCAAAGCATGAGAGGGAGAGATAGACCGGGAAGGGGCGGGGGACCAGCTAAATCTAAGAGGAAGGAAAGGTGAACCACAGGGGGGAGGGGGGGGGCAGGAGCGGGGAGAGGGGGGGGGGGGGGTAGAGGGAAGAGACGGAACAATAGAGGAGAGCCAGGGAGGGGGAGGGGGGAGGCAGGGAAACGTTAACAAACTTAACGTCCACAGGAATAGAGAAAACCGGGAAGACGGGAGAAGCGGAAGTGCGCAGAAGCGGAACGAGACGACAACGGCAGCAAACTCCGTCTGGGAGAAGCAAGGGACGACAACACCACGAGCAGATGCCTACTTATGTGTGTAAATAATTTTGCCAAGTGTACAGAGCTGCTGCTGTTGAGCGGGGGCATAATACCGTCCGATGGCTTCTCAGGGAAAATTAAAACGTCAGCAGCAGCGACCCGTAGGGGAGTGGGGGTGAGTGCTCCGTTGGGAGGGTGTGGGAAGACTGAGGCGCATGGGGTCACGTCTAGTCAATTGCTATTGTATATTCTCTTTTTGCACTATGTTAATGTTCACTCTATTTTGCTGTGTTAGGATTATTACTATTTATTATGAAAAACTTTGCAAAGCTTTAATTAAAAAATATTTTTAAAAAATAAAAAATCTCTGTAGCCCTCCAAATGCATCACTTTCAGAATAGAAAATGAGCACATACTATTCTTAGGCAAATATCTTCTGCAATGTCATTCAGTGACCACTTGCTGTGAGTGTGGAATGTTTCAAGGAAATAGAACAAAGAAATGTACAGCACAGGAACAGGCCCTTCGGCCCTCCCAGCCCGTGCCGACCATGCTGCCCGACTAAACTACAATCTTCTACACTTCCTGGGTCCGTATCCCTCTATTCCCATCCTATTCATGTATTTGTCAAGATGCCCCTTAAATGTCACTATTGTCCCTGCTTCCACCACCTCCTCCAGTAGCGAGTTCCAGGCACCCACTACCCTCTGTGTAAAAAATGTGCCTCGTACATCTACTCTAAACCTTGCCCCTCTCACCTTAAACCTATGTCCCCTTGTAATTGACCCCTCTCCCCTGGGGAAAAGCCTCTGACTATCCACTCTGTCTATGCCCCTCATAATTTTGTAGACCTCTATCAGGTCGCCCCTCAACCTCCGTCGTTCCAGTGAGAACAAACCAAATTTATTCAACCGCTCCTCATAGCTAATGCCCTCCATACCACGCAACATTCTGGTAAATCTCTTCTGCACCCTCTCTAAAGCCTCCACATCCTTCTGGTAGTGTGGCGACCAGAATTGAACACGATACTCCAAGTGTGGCCTAACTAAGGTTCTATACAGCTGCAACATGACTTGCCAATTCTTATACTCAATGCCCCGGCCAATGAAGGCAAGCATGCCGTATGCCTTCTTGACTACCTTCTCCACCTGTGTTGCCCCTTTCAGTGACCTGTGGACCTGTACACCTAGATCTCTCTGACTTTCAATACTCTTGAGGGTTCTCCTATTTTATTGTAATCACAGTTCTCTTGAGGGTTCTACCATTCACTGTATATTCCCTACCTGCATTAGGCCTTCCAAAAAATTCATTACCTCACATTTGTAGATGCATGTAGATTTTCTTATATTGTGGATTACTCTCATCAGGTTATGGTGGCAATCAGGAAGTCATTCCAGTGGAAATCACAGGCATTAATCTGTGCCTCATTTTGTTAGGTTCCACAGTATGTTGGAATTTCAAAACCTATAGGTTTAGCACAGTGGGCTAAATAGCTGGCTTGTAATGCAGAACAAGGCCAGCAGCACGGGTTCAATTCCCGTACCAGCCTCCCCGAACAGGCGCCGGAATGTGGCGACTAGGAGCTTTTCACAGTAACTTCATTGAAGCCTACTTGTGACAATAAGCGATTATTATTATTATAAATGCAATGCCTAAACTCCCTCGCTCCTGCAAAGGCGCTGACATGCTGTGATAAAACTCCATATTAAATAAATCCTAAGCACCCCTCTCAGCTGTTTATTCTTTACATTTGTTTTAGATTCGTTCATGGATTGTGGGCATTTATTGCCCATCCCTCATTTCTCTTGAAATGTCTTCTTGAACCATTGCAGTCCATGTGGTGAACGTACGCCCACATTGTAACTGAACAATTACAATGGATACTGTCCAAGGAATCAGGAACTGAAGATAGTCAGCCAAGAGTCAGTTATGAACATTTTGTCCTCACTTGCTTGGTACAATTCAGGCAGTCGTCAATTTTTACCTTACTGCAGTAATAATAGAGAAAATAAGCTAATCATTGAATGAAAAAAAACCACGGGTGCATGAACAAAATTGCCACCATGAAAACGTAGGGAACAAAAACCAGATGTAAAAATAGGCTCACTGGGAGAGAAGAACAGGAAGAGAGGACTGGGTCTGAGATAGGTCCTTGGGCAGGAAACAGACCGGCAGCACATTCTACACACTGAGAGGCACTCAGACCGACTGGCAGAATATACGCAATTTGCTGAGTTTGCACAATGACATAGTCCTACCAGAACCGTACCCCTAGATAGAAAGCAGGGACTAGAATTGAGATGGCCCTGATGAGAGAACAGGACCTGGAGGTTTGCCTAACTAGGCAGGAAACTAGACAAACTAGACATTCAGACAGGCAAACTGGAAGATCACAAGAGCGGGCATCAGAAACTGAACTTTAACAGACCCAATGGATCAGGTTAGGAAAAATGATGTCAATAGAATGACAGATACAACATTACATACATTTTGACAAAGGGATCAGAGTATCCATTGGCATCCATGGCAGCTAAATGAACGCAACGTATGATTCCCACAATCAGGCCTCCCTGTTGGCTGTTGTACAGGAGGGAGACAAGAATCCGGCCTCGCTCTTCAATATCAACGCCATGTTCGCCCTGCAGGGAGAAATCCGTGTGAATGTACCCATTAAATGAGTCTGACTGAACCTTTATATACACACAATGATGTGGCAGGCTGTGCCCAAAACAATAATTAACGATTTGAATTATTAATCCTGAGCGTACTTGTTAAAGCGTATGGGTGGGGGGGGGGGGGGGGTGCTAACGTTCTATGGTTAGAACATTCTGCTCTGAGATTTTTTACCAGGGTTCCTTTCATACAGAAACTGACCTGGGAGTGCCACCTAAAAATGCTGTCCTGGGAAACTATACCAGAGGAAGTGAACTCGGAAAACTACCACAGATACTATACAAGAGAATTGTCCTACAGGAGCTGTAACTCATCTGGCAACTTTTCTTTTCGGCATTTTGCTTTGTTCCACTCCTCCCATCTCATTTAAAATCCTTGTTCTGTATCATCCACTCAAGTATCACATCAGGTTTCTCACTGAGATTTCTCTTTGCTTTCCTCCCTCAGAGGAGAGACTTCACCTTCAGTGACATTAACCTCCATCACAACTCTCGTTCTTTCTCCTTCGATTTCACAGACCTCCTTTCCTCCCAAAACCTGTCCACCGTATAATCTCTTCCTACCCACATGTACCGCTTCAATCTCAATGTCAATCTGACCAATCATACCTATCACTGATAAGGCAGAATTGTGCCCCTTTCCCGTACAACTTTCTGTGTGCATTCTTCATCAAATCCCTTGCCTCTACATTTTAACTATTTAGCTTTTGGCCTGCAATTGATCGTGACATTTCTGCAGCTACTGATCTGCTGTATCACACACACAATTATTAATGCCCTTGCCCCCATTAAAACCATTACACATTCTCACCCCAGTTGTTATCGCTGCATACCCACTCACATCTCTTCCCTTAAGTGTAAAGAATGCAGATTTGAACACCTTTGGTGGACAACTGGTTTAATCATCCATCTCCCAATTTAGCTGGATTAAAATGCATGTAGGCCTGCTCTCCATCTTTGGAACTGCTTACTATTCAAAGTATCACAATACCTTTGATTCCCACTGCAAATGTTCCCTGGTCAATGTTTCCATCGCTGGCGACTGTCTGAAGCTGAGGCATGCTGTTCACAAATTTGAACTTGTATTTGACCCTGAAATGATCTTCCACCTACATATTTACTCCAACACAGATTGCCTACCTCCAATCCCGCAATCTCTCCACTCGGTTCCTGCCTCAGTTCATCTGCTGCTGAAAACCCTCATCCATGTTTTCTCTTCGCTTGAATATTCCAATGGTCTCCGAGCTGGCCTCTCATCTTCCACACTATATAAACTTCTGTTCATCTAAAACTCTGCCGCTCACATCTAAACACACTCCCAAGTCTCATTCACCCATCAGTGCTTCCCCACCCACACTGGCTGACGCTCCCAACAACTTATCAAGTAAAAAATAAAGATTTTTATTCAAATAAAATTGTCATTACAGCAAGCACAACAATACAAATCCCAACCACATATTATTCCTAAAGTTCAACCCCCCTCTGCCCCACAAAGAATCAAACTTAAAAGGACAACCCCTCCCCCTCAACAGCTAATGGTAACCAGTTCCCTGAATAAGGAGATGAAGGGCTGCCACCTTGAGTGGAACCCTTCCACTGACATCGTTCAGGGTATACTTGATGTTCTCCAGGTGCAGAAAATCCACCAGGTCCTTCAACCAGACTGAGGCCTTAGGTGGCACCGAGGACCTCCACCGAATCAGAGGCTCGCCTCCGGTCTATCAATGAGGCGAAGGCTAGGACATCTACTTTTGTCCCCGGCTGCAGCACTGGTGAGTTTGACACTCCAAAAATGGCCACCAACAGGCACGGCTCCAGCTGAACAGCCAAAATCCCTGACAATGTATCAAAAAAGGAGGCCCAGAAACGAACCAGCTTGGGGCAAGACCAAACTACAGCAGCGCTCACACCTATCATTCACCTCCAAAGAGAACCAACTCATGGGTGCCCTAGTCAGTTTTGCTCTGTGCACTACCTTGAACAGGATCAGGCTTAACCTTGCATATGAGGATGTGAAGTTGACCCTGTAAAGAGCCTCACTCCACACTTCGCCCTTAGAGACAAATCCCAGCTCACCCTCCCACTTCTTCTTTACTTCCTCCAACGATGCCTGCTCAGTCACCAACATCTGCTCATAGCCATCAGAAATCTTACCCACCCACCCCCAGCTTGGCCAACTGTCCATAAGTAAAGGCAACGGTACCAGGGGAATTGAAGGAAGCTCCTTGCGTAAAAAATCATGTACCTGAATACATTCCCCCTCGGGAGCTAGAACTTCTCATACAACCCGTCTAGACCACAGAACCTACCCTCCAGAAACATGGGCGTCATTCTCCGACCCCCGCCGGGTCGGAGAATGGCCGTTGGCCGCCGTGAATCCCGCCCCCGCCGAAGTCTCCGGTACCGGAGATTGGGCGGGGGCGGGAATCGGGCCGCGCCGGTTGGCGGGACCCCCCGCTCAATTCTCCGGCCCAGATGGGCCGAAGTCCCGCCCAGAAATTGCCTGTCCCGCCGGCGTAAATCAAAGCTGGTATTTACTGGCGGGACCAGGCGGCGTGGGCGGGCTCCGGGGTCCTGGGGGGGGGCGCGGGGCGATTTGACCCCGGGGCCTCCACCATGGCGGAGGAGGAAGTGACTCTCCCCACTGCGCATGCGCGAGAAACTGTCGGCGGCCGCTGACGCTCCCGCGCATGCGCCGCATTTCTGCGCCAGCTGGCGGGGCACCAAACGCCATTTCCGCCAGCTGGCGGGGCACCAAACGCCATTTCCGCCAGCTGGCGGGGCGGAAATCCCTCCGGCGCCGGCCTAGCCCCTCAATGTTGGGGCTTGGCCCCCAAAGATGCGGAGCATTCTGCACCTTTGGGCCGGCGCGATGCCCGTCTGATTGGCGCCGTTTTTGGCGCCAGTCGGCGGACATCGCGCCGTTGGGGGAGAATTTCGCCCCATGTCTCTGAACCTCTCCAACCTCCCTCTCCCATGTCTAAATGATGAGTCTAAGCCAGACGGCACAACCTACGGTTCCGGCAAACGGGAGCCAACAACAACATGGAGCCCAGTTTAGAATGCTGTCCAAACTGATTCCAAATCTTCAAAGTGGCTATCACCACCGGGCTTGAAGAGAATCTAGCAGGGGATAAAGGGAGTGACACTGCAACCAAGGTTCTCAGACTCGATCCTACAGCCCTATTGGTATCTCCAACTTCTGCCTTCTCTCCTGCTCCAACTCCGTGAGGGTCAACCGATCCAAAGATTGCCTCATTCATTCATCCTCCTCCGGGGGTTCTGGCTCATACAACCCACAGTAGAAGGTCTGACACACCTCACTAACCTTCTCTGGGGCAGAAATTCCCCGGTCACCCGAGGCCCTGTTCTACACTATCTCCTGGGAGACAGCCTGCTGCCTCAGCTTGTGAGCCAACCAACAACTGGTCTTCTCCCCATACTTATAAAAGGTTCCCCTTGAGCGCCGCAGCTGGGTCACCGCCTTACCGTTGACAACAACTCAAGATCCATTTGCAATTTCTTTCTGTCCACCAATAACTCCAGTGGCGGGGCGATCAAGCACTGGCGGTCCACCTCAAGAATGGAATCCACCAGTCTCGGCCTCTCCACTGTCCCAGATTTATCTCTATGCGCCTTAAAAGAGATTATCTCCCCTCTAACACCTACCTTCAGGGCCTCCCAGATCTTGGAAGGCGAGACCGCCTCTTCCTGGTGAACTCAACATACTCCCCAATGGCAGAAGATACCCGCTCATAAAATCTTTTATCCGCGAGCAACGCTGTGTCCAAATCCACGGGGGTTGCTGAGAGCAGCCCAGCTCCAACATCAGGGCCACAAAATGTGGAGCATGATCCAAGCACCCCACACCCCCTCACTCCAGGGAGAAGAGACCTACCCACCATGAAGAAGTCAATTCGGGCTTAGGCCCGATGGACACGAGGAAAGAAAAGAAAACTCCTTATCCCTCGGAAACAAACCTCCAGGGGACTGCCATCCCCATCTGTTACATGAACACCAATAACTCCTTCGCCACCCCAGATGGACTTCGTGGCTTGGGACTTGACCGTCCCAATCTAGGATCCAAAACACAATTGAACTCCTCCCCCATAATTAGCTGATGTGAATCAAGATCTGGGATAGACACCAGCGCCTTATTAATGAATACCGGCATCCCAGTTCGGCGAATACTCATTGACCAACACCACCGGCGTGATCACCAACAACCCAGTAATGATGACGTATCTCCCACCTGGGTCTGGCCAGAAAAAGCCACACTCTTATTTATCAACACAGCGGTTCCCCCCACGCCGTACAATCAAAACCTGAGTGATATACCTGCCCCACCCATCCCTTCCGCACCCTTGTTTGATCTTTATTCTCAAGTGGGTCTCCTGTTAAAAAAAAACACATCAACCTTCAAACTTCTCAAGTGCACAATTACCCGGGAACGTTTAACATTTAACATCCTCACGTTCCAAGTTATCAAGCGGATAGGGGGCCTCAGTCCCCCCTTCCCCGAATCAGCCGTATCCCTCCTGTGAGGCAATCTAGCAGTACCCCAACCTGCATCAGCTCTGGGCCCACTCAAGATGGCCGCCACATCCCCATAAAGCCAATCCAAAAACGGAATTGTCACCGTCAGCAGTCCACCCCTCACCTCCTCCTCCTCCCAACTCTACCCCGTCCTGAAGACCAAACAAACAACCAACATAAGAGCAAAAGCCCCCCATCCCCAAGCCCAAACAAAAACAGAAATAAAAAGCATAAACTTGTTACCTTAAAAAAAAAGAAACCACCCCCATGGAAAGAAGCTACAGACGTTTCTCCTTCTCCACTCCCGTTAACTAGCTATACTTCTAGCAGGGTGACCCCCACGGTGTAGAAAACAAAGTCAACAAAACAGTATATCAATGCCCACCCCTCCCCAGACCAAACTTTCATATAGAACACTAGAGGAAAATCAACACCCAGCCCTCCTCCCCACCGCCCCCCTCAAAGGAAAACTCAACTGTGCAATGTACAAACCCCAACAATCCCAAAATGAACACCCACCAACAAGCGCAAACTCAACCCCAAGCCCTCCCTCACATTACAATAATCTCCCAAAAGATACACACAGATGAACTTAACAATGAACAAACAACGAACTCCATATTCCTCAAGCACTTTAGCTCACCCCCAGTCTGTGCTTCTTGACATCCTCTGGCACATCAAAATAACAGTCTGTCCTCGGAAGTTACCCGAAGACGAGCCAGGTACACCACATGAACCCTCACGTTGCTCTTGTACAGTACAGCCTTTGCCTTATTAAACGCTGAACACGTTCCTGCCAACTCTGCCCCAACATTTTGGAACGTTCTGATGCCGTGGCCCTCCCATCGCGATGGTCCTTCGCCCACCTCAGGACCCCTTCCTTATCCATATATCAGTGAAACCTGACTATAATCGCCTGAGGTTACTCCCCCGATCTGGGCCTTTGCTTCCGCAATCTATGAGCCCAGTCCAACTGAGGAAGGGTCGGAAATACCCCCTTCCCCACCAACTTTCTCCACATCATGACCAACTTTCTGGACATCTTGGATATATAGTTCGTGGAGTTGGAGCCCTCCAGCAGCCCGACGATCCTTAAGTTCTGTTGTCTGGAATGGTTCTCCAGACACTCACCTTGGCCTTCAGCACTCTCCGGTCCACAGTCAGCACCGCCATCTCTGCCTCCAGGGAGATAATCCGATCACTATGGTCAGAGAGCACCGCCTCCACCCTCTGTATCGTCATCCCCCCTGTATCCCTATCCACCGGTCCATCCTGTCCATGGCCACCCAAATTAGGGCCAAAGCCACCTCCATTGCCTTTTGCAGATCCTCAGAGACAACCTACTGCTGCTTCTTAAATTCATCGGTCAAGAAGTTAACCAACTTCTCAGTCGTCCGCTGAGGTGCCACTGACCATGTTCCCCCGCTCCCCCTGCTGTGACTTGAGAAACCTTTGAGTCTGACGATAACCATTTGCCAGACTTCTGCTTTGTGCTATTTTTACCGGACATTACTCGAACGAGGGGGGGTCTTATTCCATCAAACTACATCAATTCCCTCCAAAACAAATCACCCATAAACCGTGCAGAAAGGGCCAAAAAACCAAATAACCAGAGCCACTGCATGTGTGACCGCACATAGCCTCTACCAGAAGTCCAACTTACCAATTTTAAAATGTTCATCCTTGTTTGCAAATCATTCTATGGCTTCATTGTTGCCTATCTCTGTTATTCACACCAGCCCTCCGAGCCCTCAAGACTTGACTATTCCACTGCGCTCCTGTCTGGACTCCCACATTTTACCATCTGTAAACTTCACGGTGAACAATTTTTTCTCTCTCAAAATTTAGAGTATCCAATTCTTTTTTTCTTTGAATTAAGGGGTAATTTAGCGTGGCCAATCCGCCTAACCTGCACATCTTTGGTTTGTGGGGGTGAAACCCATGCAAACACTGGGAGAATGTGCAAACTCCACACGGACAGTGACCCAGGGCTGGGATTGAACCCAAGTCCTCGCCGCCGTGATGCAGCAGTGCTAACCACTGTGCCACCGTGCTGTCCAACATCTGTAAACTTGAGGTCATCCAAAACTCTGCTGCGCTTGTTTTAAATCACAGCAAAAAGTCTCGTTCCACTATTTACCCTGTGTTCGCTGGTCAGGCAATGTCCTGATTTTCAATCTCTCATCCTCGTTTTCAAATGTCTCCTTTGCTTTGTCCCGCTCTCGCTCTGTAATCTCCTCCAGCAACAGAACCTTCAAAGATATCTGCATTTCTCTAACTCTGGTCCCTTGTGCATACCCATTTTAATTGCAGCCCCTTTGGAGCCGGCTTCCCTGTTCTCCGGCGCCATTTTTCCGGAACCCGCGGGATTCTCAGCGCGCGGTTGGGGGCCGTTGACAGCTCCCCCCCCCCCGCCGCGATTCTCCGAGCCCCGATGAGCCGAGTGGCCGATGAGTTTGGCTGAGTCCCGCCGGCGTGGATTACTCACGTCCCGTTCGGCGCCGGCTGGAGCTGCGGGAACCACTCCGGTGGCAACCTAGCCCCCTAGAAAGGGGAGAATTCCTCACTTTCGGGGGCCGTTGACGCCGGAATGGTTGCCGCCGGTTTTCACGCCGGCGTGGGGACATAGCCCCATTATTGGAGAATCCCGCCCCGTGTCTTCAGTTGCCTAAATCCCAAGCTCTGGAATCCCCTCTGCCTCCCTTTACTCCTTTATGATATTTATTAAAACTACCTCTTTGCCCAAAGCTTTTGGTCATCTGCCCTAATGTCTCATTATGTGGCTTGATACCACACAATGTTTCAGTGAAATACTTTGGGACATTTACTATGTATAGCAGTAAAAGATGCGACATAAATACAAGTTGTTGTCCCATTAGAGTATTAAACAAAAAGTACAATGCAGAGATACAATTAATCCAAGTTTACCTCATCCTCATAAAGTGACATCCCTCGTGTTGATCCAGATGTTGAACCTCGTTTTGCCTATGGAAATATTCACAATGCATTTAGGGACAGTCTGAGGGGCAGCAAATAAATCAGTTCAAATGTATTTCTGATCTTCAACTTTGGAAACTTGTTTATTCCCATGCTTTGTTCGTCGGTCAACTCATCTCTTCCTCAAATTTCAATCCTCCAAAATTAAGATTGTGTACTGTCTCCTCTCTTCCCTGCCAACATTGGTATATTAGATACAAATGTATTGCTATTTTTTGGTTTCTTTATAAACTTAGAGTACCCAATTTCACCCCCCCCCCCAAATTAAGAGGCAATTTCGCGTGGCAATTCACCTACCCTGCACATCTTTTTGTGTTGTGGGGGTGAGACCCACACAGACACGGGGAGAATGTGCCAACTCCACACAGACAGTGTCCCGAGGCCGGGATCGAACCCAGGTCCTCACCTGGAAGGTGAGGAATCTGTACAGATCTGAATCAGTCACTTCAAAGTAGCTGGAGTGCAGCCAGACTCCACATCGGATGTGAGGCAGCAGTGCTAACCACTGTACTGCTTGTGCCATATTTACGCATGCTTGTGACTCATGCCAACTTTAAATGTGATCAAGACTATCCAAAACTCATTTTACATACTGATGGTTAATAGAGACAGTTTCGACCCTCTAGTTCGCTTGAAACCCTGATCCTAGAATTGAAAATTCAACGTTTATTTGACCATGAGACTCCACCCCCCCAGAGGAATAAATAACTAGTATTCCCCTTACTGGCACCACTCTCTCCAGACAGATGTTGAAGTTCTTTGCTTGATTGGGTTTGAGCTTTTTCAGAGAAACTCTGGTCTCCCCGATGAATTCATTGTGACCAAATTTGTCTTCATCCAGTACAGAGATCCTGTATCGAAAGAGATCAATTCAGGTTGGAAAGGCAACAAACAACCATGGTTTGCATCTATACAGTTCCTTTGAGGTAGTAAAATGTCCTAAAGTTGTTCACAGGAAGGTAATCAAACAAAATTTGACACAGCCAGATAAGAATCTATATGGCCAGATAACCAAGTGTTGATCAAAAAAGTAGGTTTTAATAAGCATCTTAAAGGAGGAGAGTTGGGCAGGGAGATTTTCCAAAGCCTCGGGCCTACGCAGTTGAAAGTTTTGCCACCAATAACGGGGTGATTAAAATTAGGAATGCAAAAGCAGCCAGAATTAGAGGAACTGAGAGGGCTGGAGTATGTTACAGAGATAGAGGGGAAATTCTATGTGCGAATTTGCAACCAAGGATAAGAATGGATCAGGAGCCAGTGTAATTTAGTGAGCATAGGGATGATCGGCGAATGGGATTTGGTGCAAGTTCGTTTACAGGCAGCAGAGTTTTGAATTGGCTCAAGTTTAGGAAGGGTGGAAGATGGGAACCCAGCCAGGAGAGCAATGGAATAGTCACGTCTAGAGGTAACAAAGGCAGATTCACCAGAATTCAAGGGCAATATTAGAAACACACAGCAATAAAAAGGTCAGATAAACAACACACTTCTTGTCAAAGGACTGACACCCAATTAGTGTGTTACTACTGTCCTAACAAGTTCTTCCAATTTAAAAATGTTTGGAGTAAAGTTCATTGAGATCAAAAAACATAACTTGGGCAACTGTGAATAGTTTGGAGGCTGTTAATCAGCATGGTAGGGCAAAGACAGGTATTGAGAAAAAACATTTAAAAAAAAGCAAAACTTGCATGGTGGGATTAATAGAATTAATAGAAACACAAGTGCACAATAAAATCCAACAACACTGACACTTGAGTTACTACTGCATCTTTGCTTTTCCCCCCCAACAATGTGTTGATGGGGGTCAGCGGGAGCGCATTTCATCATATCCCCATCCACCAGCTCTTGTGCATCTATGGGTATGTTACCATCAGAAACTCCAGCACCTGAATCTCTGCTACTCCTGTCACCAGCCCAGGGAAAACGCTTTCTCCTCACAGGTGAGGTCAAAGGGGAACCAATGTCGAGTCCGGATCTGCCTGGTGTCTCGGTGGAGACGTTCCCAGCCGAGTTTGAGCTCTGGCTGCCATGTTTCAGAAATCTCGGACAGCTCAAATGTGATGGAGCACATTTAATCCCGTCTCCCAGGCTTGGGATTGGGTTGACTTTCCAGTCTCTGGGTCTGTGTGGTCTTGTGCCTGTTGGCGGTTGAGTGGGTATGGATTGTCTGAGCCGGCCGGTCCATCCACCCCCTCCTTCTGGAGCCTAGGTCGTTGACTGCCTGGGTCCGGTCGAGTCGGCATGTTGGAAGTAATGAGATTCGTGTTCTGATCATTGGAATCCTTGAAAGATCCTGAAGAGGGTTCTCCATTTCAGATTCTGCTTCATCCTAGATGTCTACTTTCTTTGTATTCCAGTACAGTGGTCTTTATCCTGCTGACTGCCTCGTCCCTCAGTTATCCTGAACTTTGTGCAGTTGATGTAGTTTATATGGATTTCAGCAAAGCCTTTGACAAGGTCCATCATGGAAGTCTTATAAAGACGGTAAATCATATGCGATACAGGGTAATTTGGATTCAAAATTGGTTTAGTTGTAGGAGACAGATGGTGACGGATGGCTGCTTCAGTGACTGGAAGCCAGTGACCAGTGGTATACCACAGGGATCTGTGCTGGGTCCGCTATTATTCATCATTTATATTAACGACATAGATTACTATGTGGGGGCTAAGATCAATAAGTTTGCGGATGACACATAGATTGGCCGGGTGATTAACAGTGAGATTGAGTGTCATGGTTTACAGGGATGGTCAAATGAGCAGATAAGTGGCAGATGGAATTTAACACTGAAAAATGTGAGGTTGGACACTTTGGAAGGAGAAATTTGACAAGGAAATATTCAATGAATGGCATGACACGGGATTGTTCTAAGGAACAGAGGGACCTTGGCGTGTTCATTCATCAATCTCTGAAGGCAGAAGGGCAGGTCAATAGGGTGGTGGAAAAGGCATATGGGACATTTGCTTTTATCAATCGAGGCATAGATTACAAAATCAAGGAGGTCATGTTGAGTTGTATAGAACGTTGGTGAGGCCACAGCTGGAGTAGTGTGTGCAATTCTGGGCGCCTCATTGTAGGAAGGATGTGATTGCACTGGAGGGGGTGCAGAGGAGATTCACCAGGATGTTGCCTGGTATGGAGCATTTAAATTATGAAGAGAGGTTGGATAGGCTTGGGTTGTTTTTGTTGGAGCAGAGAAGACTGAGGGGGGGACCTGATTGAGGTGTACAGGATTATGAGGGGCATTGACAGGGTGGAGAGGGAGCAGCCGTTTCCCTTAGTTGAAGGGTGAGTTACGAGGGGACACAGGTTCAAGGTGATGGGAAGGAGGTTTAGGGGAGATATGAGGAAAAATATTTTTTCCCAGAGGGGACGGCCTGGAATGCACTTCCTGGGAGGGTGGTGGAGGTGGGTTGCCTGACATCCTTTAGAAAGTACCTGGATGACTTGACATGTCATAACATTCAAGGCAATGGGGCAAGTGCTGGCAAATGGGATTAGGCAGGTAGGGCAGGTGTTTTTAACGTGTTGATTACAGATTTGTTGGGTCAAAAGGCCTCTTCTGAACTGTGTGATTCTGTGACTACTCCCTGCTAATCATGTTGTCTGTTAATATTGTCAATTTATCTGTTTGCAGGGAAGGAATATCTTTGGGCGTGATGTCCTGCACGGTTGGTTATCCTGATTTAATATGCTTTTATCATGTTGAGCTGAATATTGATTTGGGGATTTGTGCACAGTTCCTTTATCCTAGTGTATCCTTGTGGGAGAGGGTGAGCAGAGGCCAGAGTACGGGATGGGATGGAGGGTGTGGTTTGTAAGGTTAGTTCTGTCCTAGTTACGTTCAAGGAAGGTCCCCCATAGTTAGAGTTATTTTTTTTACTTCAGCCTGTGCCTTTTCTTCTTCAGGCCCAGGCGGACTGTGTATTATCCTGGTGAGGACTAGAGCCTCTTGGACTCCCCTTTAGGGGGAGTTAGTTGTTCTCCTGGTGTGGATGTGGGCTCCCTCGTTGACTGTTATTGATGCCCGTGGGGACTGGCTGTGGCGGTGTTAGATGCTGAGAAGTAGTGTCATAGACACTCCGATATGGATGACCTTTGGGTGGCCCAATCCTTTTTTTTTCTGAGTCCTCCTGGTTGAAAGCAGGGCCGGGGGGAGGAAATCAGGTGGGGCTCTCCGTCCCAGGGGGCTCCCCAGTTTGGGAGTTGCTCTGATAGCAGCCCACCCCCCCCCCCCCCCGCCCCGTTTTATGATTGGGACTAGTTTAGACTCCTTTTGGTTCTTGGCCCACAATATTCTGTTGCATATCCTGTTGTCCTTTGAGAGGGATGGGGTATTGGTGCTGGTAGTCCGGTAATCTGTGTTGTCCTTTGATTTTGGGCTGGAAGATGGAATTATGGAAGTTCGGATTCTTTAATAATGATTGTCACACATAGGCTCACATTAACACTGCAGTGAAAAGCCTCTAGTCGCCACATTCCGGCGCCTGGTTGGGTCTGTGTAGGGGCTGGTTTAGCACAGTGCGCTAAACAGTTGGCTTGTGATGCAGAACAAGCCAGCAGCGCAGGTTCAATTCCCATACCGCGCCCCCCACCCCCCGAACAGGCGCCGGAATGTGGCGACTAGGGGCTTTTCACAGTAACTTCATTGAAGCCTACTTGTGACAATAAGCAATTATTATTATTATTGTTATTATTACAGCGGGAGAATTCAGAATGCCCAAATCACCTAACAGCACATCTTTCGGGATTTGTGGGAGGAAACCGGAGCACCCGGAGGAAACCCACGCAGACACGGGGAGACTTGCAGACTCCGCACAGACAGTGACCTAAGCCAGGAATCGAACCTGGGACCCTGGCGCTGTGAAGCAACAGTGCTAACCACTGTGCTACCGTGCCGCCCTTGCCTTCGGCTCTTGTTCTTGGTCTTTTTACTTCCTTCAATGGATGACCCTAGGCTGAGTATTTTTTTAAATTTCAACTACCTATTTTTTTTTCCAATGAAGGGCAATTTAGTGTGGTCAGTCCACCTACCCTGCACATTTCGGGGTGGTGGGGGTGAGACCCACGCAGACACGGGGAGAGCTAGGCTGTGTATTAAGATTTGGTTGTACCCAGTCCTCTCCGTGACTGTCATTTTGCCATCCTGAAGGATGGCTGCCTGCTCCCGCCTGGATCTGGAGAAGAGTTTAAATTGCGCCGAACGAGTCAATTTCCCCGTGGCACTGGGGTTCTTCGGTTCTCTGTCAGTTTGTTTTGTAGCTGTGGGTGAGATGTCGGTCGATAATGTTGCCGGTATCCTGTTTGGGTGCAGACAGGTAATTTGTCCGTGGAAGGACCATGTTGGGGATTTTCTCTTGGGTTATCCGGTCTTATTTGTTCCCAATTATGTAATGACTATTGCTTTGTGCCTAATGAAACACTGGGAGAGCTGATGCATTATTTTTATTGACTGCATGGCAGTTGCTTGGTAGTACACAACATGAGCATTTCTGAAAAAAAGAGACATTTTGTTTTGTACACACTCTCAGGACAGTTTGCAAGAATACCAATAGAAAAGGAAACAACAGTTTTTATTGCAAGAAATGTGGGTGCTGGTTGGTTAGCAAGTGGACTCTGGTCAGAAATCAACCTTGCAGATAGAAGGAGCATGGCCAAACATGGGGCGGGATTCTCCGACACCCCGCCGGGTCGGAGAATCCCTGGGGGGGCTGCGTGAATCCCCCCCCCCGCCGGCTGCCGAATTCTTTGGCGCCGGGGATTTGGTGGGGGCGGGAACCGGGCCTCGCCGGGTGTCGGCTGCTGGCAGCGGCCCCCCCCCCCCCCCGGCGATTCCGTGGCTCGCGATGGGCTGAGTGGCCCGTTTAGGGCCGGTCCCGCCGGCGTAAATTACAACAGGTACTTACCGGCGGGACCTAGCTCCGCAGGCGGCCTCCGGAGTCCTCGGGGGGGGGCGCGGGGGGATCTGGCCCCGGGAGGTGCCCCCATGGTGGCCTGGCTCGCAATCAGAGCCCACCAATCCGTGGGCTTGCCTCTGCTGTGGGGGCACTCTATTCCTCTGCGTCGGCCGCTGTAACAGTCCGCAATGGCCGGCGCGGAGATGAACCCCCCTGCGCACGCGCTGGGATGACGCCAGCACACGCTGGCGCTCCCGCGCATGTACCAACTCGCGCCGGCCGGCGGAGGCCCTTCGGCGCCGGTTGGCGTGGCGCCAAGCACCTTCCGCGGCAGTCGGCGCGGCGCAAACCATGCCAGCGCCGGCCACGCCGGCCGGAGTGATTCATGCCACTCCTCGCTGCCGGAGTGGCCCGCCCCGCTGGTTCGCGGAGAATCCCGCCCAAGGTGCCGTTTCAACGAAACAACAGCTTGGGATAGCCTTTCCCTGCTTCAATCCCCAAGGCAATGCCTTGATCAATTCCTAGGGGTACACATCTCCAAAAATCTGTCCTGGTCAGCCCACGTCGACACTCCCACCAAGAAAGCACAACAGCGCCTATACTTCCTCAGGAAACTAAGGAAATTTGGCATGTCCACATTAACTCTTACCAACTTTTACAGAACCCTATCAGGCTGCATCACAGCCTGGTAAGGCAACTGCTCGGCCCAGGATCGCAAGAAACTGCAGAGAGTTGTGAACACCGCCCAGTCCATCATACGAACCTGCCTCCCATCCATTGACTCCATCTACACCTCCCGCTGCCTGGGGAAAGCGGGCAGCATAATCAAAGACCCCTCCCACCCGGCTTACTCACTCTTCCAACTTCTTCCATCGGGCAGGAGATACAAAAGTTTGAGAACACGCATGAACAGACTTAAAACAGCTTCTTCCCCGCTGTTACCAGATTCCTAAACGACCTGAGGCTTTATTAAGCGTGTCTGTTCCCCAGCAGCCCGATAGTAAACTGGCATGCGGGGGAAGGCACCGGCTTCTTATACTTCGCCTTCAGGGCGGAGTATGAGGTCAACGGCCAACCAGGACCCGGGATCTGTCAGCCAATGACATTAGGGCTTCCAGTCCCACATGACCCCCAATACATACTACCACACCCTGTATGCTTCACCTGATGCCGGTGTTATGTGGTTACATTGTATACCTTGTGTTGCCTATTATGCATTTTCTTTTCTTTTCATGTACTTAATGATCTGTTGAGCTGCTCACAGAAAAATACTTTTCATGTACCTGGTACACGTGACAATAAACAAAATCAATCCGAATTGACCTGCGTGGTTTGAATTTGAACAAAGGCTTGGCAGTTAACTATCCCCTGGCAGACATTACAAATTCTGAATTAATAATTTAAATGAATATACATTTCTATAAGAATTGAAAAACAAGAACAATAAAAAGACTGCTTTGATAGATACAGTACCTAAAAAAGAAGGGATTAGCGACAGGAGAAATTATAATGGGGAATTAGGAAATGGCAGAGACATTAAATGAGCTTTTTCACTGTTACCAGCCGAAAGTAGAGTGGGTTGGGGCCCATGAGGGTATGGGAAGCCTATAATTGAAACATACCCACACGGTGTACAGCTGTATGGAGATGTATGATGACATGTAATGTCACTGACCAATTCCTTTTTTTCTTATAAATTTAGAGTGGCCAATTATTATTTTTTCCAATTAAGGGGCAATTTAGCGTGGCCAATCCAGCTACCCTGCACATCTTTGGGTTGTGGGGGTGAGACCCACACAGAAATAATGGGCAAACTCCACACGGGCAGTGACCAGGGGCCGGGATTGAATCCGGGTCCTCAGTGCCATGAGGCAGCAGTGCTAACCACTGCATCACCGTGCCGCCATTCACCGAAAAATTCCATGCCCGGGCATCGGCTTAATTGACAGGCTTGGCTTCCATTTGGGAAGGACACAATGAAGCTGCACGACAATCCTAGGCCTGAGCCCTAACTTCCTTGTGGTGGGTTAGCAAGGTGGGGGCCAGGGGAATAGCTCAGCAGATTCCCTGGACCTGATGGCCTACATATTAGAGGTGTAAAAGAGGTGTTGACAGAGATAGTGAATGCATTTATTTTGATCTCCCAGATGCTTCCAGACCTGCTGAGATTTTCTCATTTGGTTTCAGATTCCAGCATCTGCAGTAATTTGCTTTTTAAAAAAAATATTTTTTTATTCTCCTTTTTCACATTTTCTCCCAAATTTACACCGAACAATAAACAATAATCAGTAACAAATGTAATGTTAATCCCCATATCAATAACAACGATCCCATCCTCCCACCAAACCCCAAACCATTGGCCTGCATGTTAACATAAACAAATGACAAAAAGGAATCAGGAATCACCCATAGTCACCATTAACACATACAGTCCCTCTCCCCCAACCGTCCCAGTGCCCAACCCCCTCTAATTTCGATGTGATCCAATTCTCGAAAGTGCATAATTTAAAAAAAATACATTTAGAGTACCCAATTATTTTCTTCCAATTAAGGGGCAATTTAGAGTGGCCAATCCACCTACCCTGCACATCTTTGGGTTGTGGGGGCAAAACCCACGCAGACACGGGAGAACGTGCAAACTCCACACAGACAGTGACCCAGGGCCGGGATTCGAACCCGGGTCCTCAGCGCCGCAGGCAGCAATGCTAACCACTGTGCCACCGTGCTGCCCCTCGAAAGTGCATAATAAATAACGCCCATGGTTAGCACTGCTGCCTCACGGCGCCTAGGCCCCAGGTTCGATCCCGGCTCTGGGTCACTGTCTGTGTGGAGTTTGCACATTCTCCCCATGTTTGCGTGGGTTTTGCCCCCACAACCCAAAGATGTGCAGGGTAGGTGGATTGGCCACGCTAAATTGCCCCTTAATTGGAAAAAATGAATTGGGTGCACTAAATTTATAAAAGAAAAAAAAAAGAATAACGCCCATGAATTGTAGAACCCCTCCATCCTTCCCCTGTTCAAATTTGACCTTTTCAAGCGTTAAGAATTCAGCAGGTCCCCCCGCCACGCCAGGGCACAGGGTGGAGAGATTGAGCTCCACCCTAACAGGATCCGCCTTCAGGCGATCAACGAGGCGAAGGCTACAACGTCTGCCTCTGCGCCCGTTTCCAACAACGGCTGGTCCGACACCCCGAATATGGCCTCCCGAGGGTCCGGGTCCAGTTTCATGTGCACCACTTTAGAGATTACCCTAAACACCTCCTTCCAGTAATCCTCCAGCTTTGGTCAGGACCAAAATATGAACATAGTTGGCAGGGCCCCCCCCCCCGCAACCCTCACACACATCATCTATGCAGTAATTTGCTTTTATAAGTAATTATGAATTCTCCTGAACATATCCATATCCAATGTATAAAATCTGAGGGGGGAAAAAAACAAACGAGGTGAAGAAGGACTGTCAAAGGAGATAGATAGGCAGAGACCAACTGTGAGATATCAAGCACCTTAGTTCAATGCTGAAAAATTGATTAACTTGAAGATCACTAGGTGTTAGGAGTGGGCAAAATATTCCCAAAAGTTTCTGAGTTGGGTGAAGATTATTGGAGAGTTTGCTGATTGGCTTGAGATTGCTAGAAGGTTTTCTTTCTACTGTGTCTACATTTCTCACCTGAGAGTTTTCTTCTGCATATCATCCTCAGTGATTCCATGGTACGTTAGTCGTTCATTCCACACAGGATTTCGGGTGTTGCGCAGTGTTTTTGTGCGAAGCTTGTTTGACTATATAATTGGAAAATAAAGATGTCAGATGTCAACCTATTCAATTCCTCAGACTGCCACTTTGGGGTGTCTCAAAAAACGTCAACAATTCTGACATTTTAGCTGGCTGTTTTGTTTTCTCTTCTCGATATCCCTGCCCGTCATTGCTGAGGTCAATGGCTCCTGTTAGGGTATGGACTTCCGAGGGAAGTTTAATAAGGTTAGCTGATTCAGTACAATGCGCTCATTACTGTATCAGTGCGTACATCTACTCACCATTAAATTAAGGGAACTCCATCTGGTTAGGTGATTCATACTGAAAATGTATTTATATTTCTTCTGCCGTTCTGGTTATGGCTTCTCTGTCAACTGACAGGATGTGTAAGTCACCTTTTCTGGTGGGTGGTTCCAATGTTTCTTTGTCAATTTGTTTGATGTGAAATGCTTCAAAGGACCCAAATGTTGACTTCCCTCCTCCCATCCTTCTGGTAAATGCTTCACTTTCCATTTTGGACCTCAGAGTTTTTACAGCATGGCAAGTGGCCCTGCGACTCATCATGCCCACACACATCAAGCATCTTTCTACTCTAATACCACTTTCCAGCTCTGGCCTGTAGCCCTGTATGCTGTGGCATTTCAAGTGCTTGTCTAAATACTTCTTAAATAAGGTGAGAGTACTCGCTTCTGTCACATTTTCAGGCAGTGAGGTGCAGATTCCAACCATCCTCTGGGTAAAAAGGTTTTTCCTTACATCCCCTCTAAACCTCCTGCCTCTTGCCTTAAGTCTGTGCCACCCAGTTATTAACCCCTCCGCTAAGGGGAAAAGATCCTTTCTATCCACCCTATCTGTGACCCTCAATTTTATACACCTCAATCAAGTCCCCCCCTCAGCCTTCTCTGCTCCAAGGAAAACAACTCCAGTCTATCCAGTCTCTCTTGATAACTGAAACACTCCAGCCCAGGTAATATCCTGGTGAATCTCCTCTGCACACTCTCTAGTGCAATCACTTTCTTCCCATAGTGCGGCGACCAGAACTGCGCACAGTACTCCAGCTAATCAGAGTTTTATACAGCTCCATCATAACCTACCTGCTCTTATATTCTATGCCTTGACTGATAAAGCCAAGTATCCCATATGGCTTCCTAAAGCCCTTATCTGCAAGCCTTGATGTCTTCAGAAATCTATGGACATGCACATTTTTGTAAGGGCCACGAAGAATCCAGCACGAGTTTTAAGGATACAAAGTAATAACATTTATTTACAATAACATATTATATATATATAACAGCGGCAGCAACGTCCCTTGCTGCACACTCCTTCCTGCTGGTTCCAAACTGGCCAGCTTTATTTATACATGGAGTTTACTAATGATTTCTCCGCCCCCCTCATTGGGGAAGCTCATACTCCCACAGGATTGTGGGATTGTCATTAGCCCCCAGACAATGGTAAGCAGGCAGGTTTTAACATCCCTCCCCCCCCAAAGTCCAAGGAATCCACCGAAGACCCTGGCGAAGGAGGGCGTCGGACTCGTTTTGCCGCAGGCCGGACACCATTTGCACGCGGCGCTGGATCAGGCGGCGTGTAATGAGACGGAGACCGGCGCTTCCGTGATGAACGGCGCAACGGTTGTACATCCACGGCCCGTGGACCCGAGGATTCCCCCTCTGATGCGTCCTGTGTCTCCATCTCGGAGTCAGAGTCTGCTGCCTCCGTCATGTCAGCGTCTCTATCTCCATTCGGTTCTGTAACGACCTGTAACGACCTTCGAGTGAGGCACCAGTGGAAGATTGTGAGGACTACCTTCCCTTGTCTCTGGGGCTGTAGAAATGAGCTCCGGGAGCAGGGAATCTTTTGAGGGGATAGTCTTCTGGACCGAACGTGGTCTACATGTTTGCGTTGGAGACGACCCTGGGCTTGCACCTGGTAAGATATAGGGCCCGTTTGGCGAAAGATTACGCCAGGAACCCACTGGGCACCACCAGCAAAATTCCGAACGAACACTGGGTCACCAGGCGCAAACTGCCGAATCGGCCGAATCCGAGAAAATCCCTGTCCCTGCCGTTCTTGTGTGCGGCGTACTTTTGCGCCAATGTCCGGGAAAACCATATTAAGGTGGGTGCGAAGTCTCCGGCCCATTAGGAGTTCTGCGGGAGCTACCCCAGTCACCGCATGGGGGGGTGGTCCTATACGTAAACAAAAAGCGAGCCAGACTCGTGTCCATTGACCCGGAAGACTGCTTCTTTAGGCCTCTTTTGAATGTCTGCACTGCACGCTCTGCCAACCCATTTGAAGCCGGGTGGTAAGGGGCAGTGCGGCTATGGCGTATGCCGTTCATCTTCATGAACCTCGCAAACTCCTCACTCGTGAATGGAGTGCCGTTATCCGTGACCAGCACCTCGGGGAGGCCATGCGTACTAAAGGACAAACGCATCTTGTCAATTGTTGCGCAGGACGTTGTCCCCTGCATCTTATGCACCTCTAGCCATTTAGACTGGGCGTCAATTAATAGAAGGAACATGGATCCTTGAAAAGGGCCTGCGAAATCTGCATGCAAGTGTGCCCAAGGCCGCCCTGGCCATTCCCAGTGATGTAGGGGCGCGGCCGGCGGAAGCTTCTGATGCTCCTGACAAATGGAGCAGTTTTGGGCCACCTTCTCAATGTCGGTGTCAAGGCCTGGCCACCAGACATAACTCCGGGCCAACATTTTCATTTTGGTCACACCTGGATGCCCATTGTGCAAGTCTGTTAGTATCAGCTCCTGGTCTTTTACCAGGACAATCACACGCGTCCACCACAAGAGGATGCCGTCTTCAACGCTGAATTCTGACAGCTTGGAGGAAAATGCCCGCAACTCGCCTGGGAGCTGTCTATGATGCCCACCATACAGGACTATGTGCCGAACCTTTGACAGGATTGGCTCCGTCTGGGTCCACTCACGGATCTGTGATGCCGTGACAGGCAAGGTGTCCATAAAATTTAGGGTTGCAACCACCTCACCGGTCGTGGGGGTTGACATGGGGCCGGTCGATAAAGGCAATCGGCTCAGTGCGTCGGCATTTGCTATCTGCGTTCCTGGTTTGTGCTCCAGAGAATACTCGTATGCAGCAAGCAACAAAGCCCAGCGCTGGATCCGTGCGGAAGCAATGGGCGGTATTGGCTTATCCTCTCTGAAAAGTCCCAGCAGAGGCTTATGATCAGTCACGATAGTGAAATGGCGGCCATACACGTACTGGTGGAAGTGTTTCACCGCAAAAACCACTGCCAGGCCCTCCTTCTCGATCTGCGCGTACTTTTTCTCCGCTGCAGTCAATGTGCGGGAGGCGAAAGCTATCGGTCGCTCGGCCCTGTTCTCCATCTTGTGGGACAGGACGGCCCCAATACCATACGGGGATGCATCACATGTGACGAGCAAAGGCTTTCCAGGATCATAGTGGGTTAGTAACCCAGACAACGACAATTGTTGCTTTACCCGCCGGAAAGCGGTTTCTTGCGGCTGACCCCAAACCCAGGCGTGATTTTTCTTTAGCAGTGTAGTTGCCAGATTGGGGAGGAACTTCCCATAATAGTTTACGAGACCGAGAAAAGAACGAAGATGCGAAGTGTCAGTCGAGGGCGGGGGCCCGTTGAATCGCACGCACCTTCGCTGCGACGGGGTGCAAGCCTTCGTGGTCCACCCGATAGCCTAGGTAGACTACTTCCTTAGCCTGAAATACGCACTTTGTGCGACGTAAACGGACTCCAGTCTCCGAAAAGCGTCTAAGGACAGCCTCCAGATTTTCCAAATGTTCCTGCTCCGACGTCCCTGTAATCAAAACGTCATCTAAGTAGACAGCAACACGTGGTAAACCTCTCAAAATGCCCTCCATAACACGTTGAAAAATTGTGCAGGCAGAGGATACTCCAAAGGGCAACCGTGTATATTCATACAGGCCCCGGTGTGTATTAATCGTTACATATGGTCGGGTGGCAGGGTCCAGCTCCAACTGCAGGTAGACGTGACTCATATCTAATTTTGTGAATGAGAGTCCACCTGCAAGCTTCGCGTAGAGATCCCCTATGCGAGGCATTGGATATCGGTCGAGTCGGGAAGCCGTATTCACTGTAAGTTTATAGTCGCCACACAAGCGAACTGTGGCATCTGGCTTCATTACAGGTACAATTGGTGCTGCCCAGTCAGCAAAACGGACGGGCCTGATAATACCCAAACTCTCCAAACGAGTGAGCTCCCCTTCTACCACCGGGCGCGCCCGGAAATAGCGTGGCGTGGCTCCTGGTTCGACTTGGATACGGGCTACGGCCCCTTTTATTTTCCCCAAACCAGGCTGGAATATATCTGGGTATCGTCCTAGCACCTCAGTCAACCCTCCAGAAACTGTTTGGAGGATGTGATGCCATTGCAACCGCAAATGGCGCAACCAGTCCCGACCCAACAGGCTGGGCCCATGGCCGCGCACCACGGTAAGTGGGAAACGCCCCTCCTGGCGTCCATAAACAATAGGGGTCATTGTTGTTCCTGCAATGTCCAGTGGTTCCCGCGTGTAGGTGGCCAACCTGGCCTGTGAGTCGGTTAATGTAAGGGTCTGTATATCTGTATACCCTGCTTGATGCGGTCGAATGTCCTCTGGGCAATCACGGAGACCGCTGCGCCGGTGTTGAACTCCATCTCAAGCGGGTGACCATTGACCCGTACTGTCACCTTAATGGGGGCCACACTGGGAGCTGCCACACAATGCAGCTGCAGGCAGTCATCCTCCGTCTCCACGTCCTCAGGAGTAGTCGCCGCAGGTTCATCCACATGGAAGGTACGACCCTGGGCTGGTCCCAGTTTCGGTCGGAACGACGGCGCCTCTGGCGCTCCCAGGACCAGCATCCGCGACGGGGCCGGCGCCTACAAGTCTGACACGGACATGGCTCCTCATCCATTGGTTCTGGAGAAGGCTACCTTCGGGGAGGAATGTCCGACGGCCACTGGCGTCGGTCCGGACGTCGCCTCGCCCAAGGTACCGCAGGAGTGCGGGGGGACGTTTTCGGACGGAAGGGGTTGCGCCCCAAGGCATGCACTTCCATTCCCTGTAGCTCCTGCACTCCTCGTTCTGCGCTCTCTCAGGACAATACTATTTGAATGGCCTGTTGAAAAGTCAATGTTGGCTCAACTAACAACTTACTCCGGGATGCCACATTGTTAATACCGCAAACCAAACGGTCGCGTAACATTTCTGACAAGGTCTCACCATAGTCACAGTACTCCGCAATCCTGCGTAGCCTGGATAGAAAATCGGCAAGGGATTCTCCAGGGGTCCTCTCAGCGGTATTAAACCGGTAACGCTGGACTATCGTGGACGAGGTTGGGTTAAAATGTTGCCCCACTATATTCACAAGTTCATCAAACGTTTTGGTGTCCGGCGCAGCTGGGTACGTAAGGCTCCTAATCACCCCAAACGTATGCGGGCCGCAGGCGGTGAGCAATATGACCACCTGGCGCTTGGCTTTGGTGATATTGTTTGCCCGGAAATAGTAACGCATCCGTTGTGCGTACTGGTTCCAGCTTTCCAGCGCAGCATCAAAAACATCCAAACGTCCGTACAGAGGCATGGTATAATAGAAAACAACTTCCAACCTGCATCCAACAAAAATCCAGGGAGGTGGCTTCAGCAGTGTAGACAGCTATTCACTTTAACCCTCGTCGCCAGTTTTGTGAGGGCCACGAAGAATCCAGCATGAGTTTTAAGGATACAAAGTAATAACATTTATTTACAATAACATATATATATAACAGCAGCAGCAACTTCCCTTGCTGCACACTCCTTCCTGCTGGTTCCTAAACTGGCCAGCTTTATTTATACATGGAGTTTACTAATGGTTTCTCCGCCCCCCCCCCTCATTGGAGAAGCTCATACTCCCACAGGATTGTGGGATTGTCATTAGTCCACAGCAAATGGTAAGCTGGCAGGTTACAACACACATCCTCTGTACTTCCTAATGTCCTCCCATTCTTGGGGTATTTCTTTGCCTGGTTCGTCCTCCCAAAATGCATTACCTCACTTTACAAAGTTAAATCCATTTGCCACTTTTCTGCCCATCTAACCAACCCGTCTATATCGTCCTCTGAGCTAAGGCTTCCCTCCTCACCCTTTACCTCACCACCAATGTTTCTGTCATCTGCGAACTTACTGATTATACCTCCGACATTCACGTTCAGATCATTAATAGACACTACAAAAAGCAAGGAACCCAGCACCGATCACTGCGGAACACCACTGGACTTGCTTTCCACTCACAAAAACCTGTGGCCATTGTCCTCTGCCTCCTGTCACTAAACTAATCTTGGATCCAATTTGCCAAATTGCCCTGGATTCCATGGGCTCCTGCCTTCTTGACCAATCTCCCATGCGTGACCTTGTCAAAAGCTTTACTGAAGTCCATGTAGATGACATCAACTACACACCCAGTCACCTCTTCAAAACATTCTATCAAATTTGTATGACATAACATCCCTTTGACAAAGCCATGCTGGCTATTCACCTGAGGAAGGAGCCGTGCTCCGAAAGCTAGTGTTTGAAACAAACCTGTTGGACTTTAACCTGGTGTTGTAAGACTTCTTACTGGGCTATTCTTGATTAATCCTTGCCTCACCAATTGGAGATTAATTTTGTCTCTCAGCATTTTTCCAATAGTTTCCCTACCACTGAAGTTTGACTCACTGGTCTGTAATTTCCTGGTTTATCCCCACCACCCTTCTTGAACAGTGAAATCACATTGGTTGTCCTCCAGTCCTCTGGCATCTCTCCTATGACCACAGAAAATTTGAAAATGATTGTCAAAGCCTCTGCAATCTCCTCCCTAGCCTGCCACAGCAGCCTGGGATACATCAAATCTGGGCCTGGGAGTTATCCAATTTTAAACCTTGGCTGAGATCAAGGGTGCGATTTAATGGCTGCATCCCGCTTGAGCGAGAGCGCGACGCGGCCGTTAGATCGCGGGAGAGGCCAAAATCGAGAACTGTGCCAGACGGCGATCGGTTTACGATCTAACTGGGCCGCTCATGTTGGCAAAATCAGGATCTTGCTGTGGCATGGCGAGAACCAATAATCGCGATTTAAGGCCAATGTCCATATAATTAATGGGAGGGTCCCCCTATCTAACGGCCTCCGGTGATCTAACCGCCTCCTCAGCAAGTGGTCACGTGGTGCTGAGTAGTTCTCCTTTTTAAAAATGTGAAGCTAGCTGAAGGACTGCTACAGGTACCCGAGAAGATGAGTAGCCATCTTCGCTCCCAGACATTGAACCCCGGGGCACTGAGGTTGCTGCCCCGGTGCTCGGGGGGGGGGGGGCTCGGCCGGAAGGGTGTCACAGTGCACATGCCACTCCCTGGATCATGTACACCCATTACGGGGGCAACCCAGTACCTGCCTGTCTGTCCCACCAACCACCCATAACTCCCACCGACAATGGAGGCCTCTGGCTGCGTGGCTGAAGGCTATTGCCAATAGGGAACTGGCAATCGTAGTAAGTGAGCACTTCACAGCTCCCAAGTGGATTCCTGTGATGGGTGCGCCATGTAGCATGTGGAAATTATTACTTAACACCTCAATCAGACCGCGCGATGCCTGGACACTGCTGGAAGCACCACCATGGATGCAGCAGCCAACATCTGAACACTCAGGGGCTGGGCCTCAGCACTGGGGCCATCTCTGCGATCAGAGGTTGGGTGTGCGCACTGCTGACGGGACCAGCGCCTGGTTCAGGTCACATTACGTGCAGGTGACTGGGGTACAAGGTTTAGGGTCTGGTGACCAGGGTCCCCCGCTGCGGTCGGAGGTGCGTGGACTGGGCGTGAGGGATGGCAGGGGATGTGGGGTTGGCGTGGGGAGAGCAAAGGGGAATTGGAGGGTCCCGGGGTGGATGATTTTCGCTGGTTGTTCGTTTCACACCCTCTCCAATTCCTTACAGTTATTACACGGGATGGATGATATCTTGGACCTCACGGAGGCTGTCCTCGTAGTGCTGTTAGCAGGCCAGGCGGCCAGATGCTGGAGAAGGTGGCAGCAGCAGCTTCGACAGAGGCTCGAGGTGGCGGCCTATGTGCAAGGCCCTGCCCCACACCCTGAGGGCCGGCCACTCATCAACCAGGATCCCCACCCATTTCCAAGCCCCCACACCCTCTTCCATCCTCCCAGGGTCTGTGTGACATCACCCCAGGATGACGGGACTATGTCAGCACTGTCAGCGGGTCACTGGGAGGCAGGGAGGTGGTGATAACCCGCTGAGCGCTGGTGCTCCAGAATCTATGCCACAGTTTGACTCCTGCCTGTCTTCTGATTGCTCACTCACACCCATCACCTGCACATGGTGTGCCTTGTGGGTGGGGAAATCCAGGACTTTCATGCCTGGGGGATTGGTGGTTGGCCCGCAAGAGGTGTCATATTTCTCGGAGCAATGTTTTTTAATGCTGTACATATGTGTCCCCAGCTGCCCCTATGTTATCGAGCACTGCCAGCCCTGGTGACTGCCCATTGTCGGCAGTGCAGTGCCGCGATGCTCCACCGTGACTGGGACATGTACTGGAGCGCCCCAGCAATGCCAACCACGATCAGGACATGCCCCCAGTGACTGGGACATGCTCTGAAGTGCCTTGGCAATGCCCACCAGGACTGGGACACGTCCCTCAGCAACTGGGACATGCTGTCGAGTCGCTCAGCCACGGCCTTGGACACCTCCACTCATGCTGCTGACAGTGTACCAGGCTCTCCATTGCGGTCGCCACCCTAGCAGTGTCAGCCACTGTGCCACACATTGCCAGTGCTATCTCCTGCACCCATAGTCTTTGGGACTCCTCAAATCAGCTATGGACCTGCTAGAGTGTCGCTGAAATCTACCTCCGAATATTCTGACTGCATCATATCGACTGCATCAGCTCCAGGTAAACCTGGTCCAGAGGCCCAGCATCTCACTGGGACCTTGCTGGGTCCTGGGATCCAGCAGACCTCTGACTGCTGTCTCGCCTGGGCGTTCCTGTCTCCACCTGATGTGCATCAGCAGCTGTGAGGTGCTCACAAGATTGTGCCCCAGAAGCCTGACCACGACTGTTGTCCGGGGAGAGGCGCGGGGGGAGGAGGGGTGGGCAGGGCTGGTGCTGGGGGGCCGGTGCCACCCACCCGTGCGGTCCAGTGGAGATTGTTGATCTTTCTTATGGCACTGGGTGCGGGTCCTCATGGTGACGATCCCTGAGCTGACGGTCACTGCCATTTCCACCTAGGTGGTGCTGGCTGCCCTGTGGCTGACCTTGGGGGGAACAGGGCATCCCATCTGGTCTTGACCACGTCCAACAATCCGGCCATGTCCAGGTCAGCATTCCCGAATCGTGGGGCTGGTCTCCTTGGTGGCACGGCTGTGAGCTGTGTGGGGTTTGCTGAGCGGGATTGGTTTAAGTGCTGCTCCCCTTGTTGGTAGGGAGCTGGCGGGCATGGTTCCGGCGAAACAGCCGGCGGGACCATCATTTGCACGTGAAGCCCTTGAGACGTCGTTAAGCGGACCAATTAACGTTTGATACCATTGACGGCCTCGCCAGGCCAAGCATCAGGAAACTCAGGGCTCCCACACTAAGCACGCCCCAAGTCCTTACGCTGAGGTGTTGGAGAGTAAGGGAAACATTATAGGACAGATATTGCACTGTGCTTTTGGCTTTGTGTGACAGTCTAAACCAAATAACTATCACCCAGTATGTATTTACAGTATTGCACAAAGATCTACCTCAATGTGTTTCTGCTCACTGTAACATGGTTAAAAAGGTACGTGAAGAAATTTAATATTAATTCCAAAACTGTTGTGCAGATGGCATTTCAACTGTTAACTTGTCACAGACACTTCCCATACATCTCACAGCCACAGAAACACAACTAATGTAATTGTGACGTGCATCATGGCACAGCTACTCCCCCATGTGTTACAGTGGGCATAGAACAAAGTGCATCTTGCACCAGGAGTAATAGAAGATGGCATGAACATGTGTTTACAAACTGACAGGGACATCTTACCTTGCTGGCTCCAGGCAGGAGATGTATTTTCACATATGGATCAGCCAAGCCATTAGAGTCCATGGGTTTCAGTCCCTGGAAGGTAGGAATGTCACAAATGCCCAGTAAACACTTGGGGTTATAAGGCTGTAGCTGAATCTCACAATATAGCCATATGTAAAGAGCATCAGATCACCACCTCCAACAATGCCTGTTTGATTTGATAATGGGTTTACAGTTTAATACTAAGTACTGCAGACCCGCACCACTTGGAAGGGGTTGAAGTCAGGCAAATGTGAACCATGTAGCAGCTTTACAGCTGACAGTGTGAGATTTTCCTCCTGTTGGTCGGAACTGGATGCTGAAATCTCTGAAGTTTTGTGCCTCCCAACTTCTCTGAAAGCAGTGTTCTCACTGACTCACCACCGAGTGTTTTTGAAATGACCATTCCAACATATCACCACACATTCTAACATATCACCACACATTCCAACATATCACCACACATTCTAACATATCACCACACATTCTAACATATTGCCATACATGGGTATGTCAGACAGCAGGAACACAAACAGTTCTTTGAAATAAAAACATTTGGAACCACCTATTATCGAGGACCAGAAATTGTCTTGATCTGTTTGGTGACCCAGTATCCTCACTTTGAATTTGATTATGGAGTCCGACAAGAAAATGAGTAAATCAGACAGCTCACCTTTGCTTTTATGATGGTACAGTGCAAAGCACTATTGACCTGGTCATATATTAGGTTGAATTCCAGTGCTCCCAATGTAGCTGTGAACATAAAGTGCAAGGTTCTTAACTAAACCATTATCAATGAGAATTAAACAGTCAATCACAGCATTTATTTTGGTTTAAAATTGTAATCCATTTCAATAGCCATTATCCTCCAGGTAAATTCAGTTCCATCATTTAAACTGCTCATTTGTGCATCTAAGAATATAACGTACTTATTGAAGAAGTATGGCCTGATGGTTTCAGTTGAAAGGTTATGATATTCATAGAAACATAGCATTTACAGTGCAGAAGGAGGCCATTCAGCCCATCGAGTCTGCACCGGCCCCTGGAAAGAGCACCCCACCCAAGCCCACACCTCCATCCTATCCTCGTAACTCGACCCCACCTTTTTTTGGACACTAACGGCAATTTATCATGGCTAATCCACCTAACCTGCACATCCTTGGATTGTGGGAGGAAACCGGAGCACCCGGAGGAAACCCACGCAGGCACTGGGAGAACGTGCATACACCACACAGACAGTGACCCAAGCCAGAATCGAACCAGAGTCCCTGGAGCTGTGAAGCAACTGTGCTAACCACTGTGCTACCCTATGACATTGTACAGCAAATGCTCAAGCCTGAAGATTATATTGTGTGATTGGTCCACTATTTTAGCAGGGATATTAATGCAAAACAGATCAAAATAGCAGGTTAAGAAATTTTAATGTAGACATATTAACTATGACTGCATTGCTTAGTGTAATTTCTGGGCTTCAGTTTCCCACACAATGTCTGACTTTACACAGGATTACATAGGAAATACAGAAGGGCAGCACGGCAGCACAGTCGTTAGCACTGCTGCTTCACAGCTCCAGGCTCCCAGGATCGATTCCCAACTTGGGTCACTGTCTTTGCAGAGTCTGCACGTTCTCCCCGTGTCCACGTGGGTTCCCTCCGGGTGCTCCGGTTTCCTCCCACAGGCCAAAGATAAACAGGTTAGGTGGATTGGCCATGCTAAATAGCCCCTTAGTGTCCAAAACGGTTAGGTGGGGTTACTGGGTTATGGGGACAGGGTGGAGGTTTGGGGCTTAAGTGGGGTGCTCTTTCCAAGTGCTGGTGCAGACTCGATGGCCCGAATGGCCTCCTTCTGCACTGCAAGTAGATTATTATTATTAAATTCTATGATTCTATGATAAGACAAACAGGCCAGTTGGCCCAACCAGTCCATTCCTGTGTTTATGCTCCACTGGAGCCATCCATCTGACCTAATCTCTAAATCTATCATGATTACCCTCGATTCCCTCTCCCTCACATGCTTTTCTAGGTTTCTCTTAATGTATTCATCCTATTTGATTCAATAACGCCTTCGAGTAGCGAGTTCTAGATTCCCATCACTCTTTAGGCAGTTCAGAAGAAACATCTTTACCCATTATTTTTCTTGCTGACTATCTTCATGGTCTCTCGTCGGGCAGCACGGTGGAGCAGTGGTTAACGCTGCTGCCTCACGGTGCCGAGGACCCGGGTTCGATCCCGGCCCCTGGTCACTGTCTGTGTGGAGTTTGCACATTCTCCCCCTGTCTGTGTGGGTCTCACCCAAACAACCCAAAAAGATGTGCAGCGTAGGTGGATTGGCCACGTTAAATTGGCCCTTCATTGGAAAAAAAAGAATTGGGTACCAAAATGTATTTTGAAAAATGATGAACTATAGTTATGCTGCCCCCCCCCCCCATCCCAAATGAGGCCACGGGGATACCCTGATTGATCTCCCTGTGGGACTAGTGAAATATGAGCGTCCCCACTAGTGGGCGGAGGCTTGCCCAGCTGGGGCTCACAGTAACATTGTATAAAGGCTGGCCTGGACAGGGACCGATGTATTGGTTGTCCCAATGGAACTTTACTCTGTGTGCATATTTACTGCCGTAGGCAGAATTCTTGTGACCGTGAATAAACCAGCATTCACCCTACCGTTCGGCTTTCTGGGTCTTTTAAATGGCGACGAGGCAAAATAAACTGTAACTCCTGTTCTGGGTGTCCAGCCACTTTGGGATATTGCCACGCAACATACTTTTTAAAATTGCCGCTCTTTGGGAAATTAGAGGCCTTCAATGCAGGCCAAGAAAATTGGACCAAGTATACAGAGCGAATGAGGTGCTTTTTCCAGGCTAATGGCATCAATGGAGAGGCCCAACAGAAGGTAATCTTGTTGACTTCCTGTAAGGTCCCAACCTTTGGCATAATTAAAAGCTTCCTGTACCCAGCTGCTCCGGATTCAAAGGGCACAATTTGCCAGCCTCGTCGTGCCCGACTTGGTGTCGGGACGAGGCTGTTGAATCTTGCGAGATTTACGACACTCGAGACGTCTCACGGAATTTAGCTGAACTCTGCAGGACATCGCGATCTGGATCACGCCTGTGTTTAATTATGCCAAAGTTTGGGACCCCACAGGCGACGTATGCAGGGGGACCATTCGCATTATTGGAACCACCATGACCCCGGTGACCAATGGGCAACAAACAGTCTGGCTGCCTGTGATAGAGGTGCAAGGGCCAGGATCCAACCTGTTGGGTCGTGATTGGCTTTGATTGACAGCAGATTTTCAGATGGACAACAGAAACATATATAAGGTTGTCAGGAAGTATTTGGAGGAATTCCAGAAGAGTCTGGGCAAAATAAAAGGAATCAAGGCATGTATTTCTGTCAACCCAGAGGCCCAGCCCAGACACTCCACAGCACGACCGGCCCCCATGCCTTACTCCCAAAGGTAGACACTGAGTTGCGGTGCTTGGAGAGTTCGGGCATTATACAAAGAACAATATAAGCACAGGATGTTGGGGCAGAGCTGTGATAGGCTGAAGGCTCGATGGGCCGAAGAGCCTCTTCTGCACTGTATTATTCTGTGAGAAAGCGTGAGGCGTTCAATAAGGCCAAGGCCGCACTGTGCAAGAACTTGTGGTGTGGTCTACCCGGCTGGTCTTTGGGTAACCTTCAAGGACAGAGAATATTATTTTGATGCGCCAGAGAATGCAAATTAGTTTGACAGGAAGCACGGACTGGGGGTGAACTAAAGTGTTGAGTATTAATGAGTTTGTTGTTTGTTCATTAAGTTCACCTGTATTTATACTTTAGAGGGGATTTTTGTAATGTGAGCAGGGATTGGGGCTATGCCTGGGCTGGTTGGTGGGTGTTAGTTCTGGGTGAAGTTGGGGTTTGTATATTGCACAGTTGAGTTTTTTGGGGGTTTGAGGAGGGCTGGTTGTTTTTGATTTTCCTTCAGCGTTCTGTATGAAAGTTTGGTCTGGGCCAGGGGTTTGATTGTTGATGTACTGCATAGTTGAGTTTAATTTCTACCCTGTGCGGGGGTCACCTGGCTAGCAGCATAGCTAGTTAACAGGAGCGGAGAAGGGGATATGTTTGCAGCTTGTTTGGGGGGGGGGTTAAGGTAAAGTAAGGTTTCTATTTTGTTTGGGGAGAGGGAGTAGGGGAAAGGGGGCTTTTGTACTTTTGTTAGTTGTTTTTTTGGTCTTTGGGTTAGGGCGGTGAGGAAGGGATAGAGGTGACAGTGGCGGTTCCTTAGTTTTTGGACTGGCTTTATTGGGAATGTGGCGGCCATCTTGCAATGGCCCGGAGTTGATGCAGGTTTTGCGGGGGGTCAGAGACCCCCGGTCCGATTGCTAACTTGGCATGTGAAGAGGTTAAATTGCCCAGGAAAAAGGTCCCATTTTTTACACACTAGAAGTTTGAAGGCGGATGTGGGCTTTCTACAGGACACCCACTTGAGGGGTGGGGCAGGTATATCGCTCTGGTTTTGATTGCAGGGTGTGGGGGGGCTGCTCTGTTGATTAATAAGAGGGTGGCTTTCTCTGCGGGTAATATATTGGCAAACCCAGGTGGGAGATACGTAATAGCGGGGCATTGATGGTGTTGGTCAAAGCGCATGCACCAAACTAGGATAACATGATATTCATTAATAAGGTGTTGGTGTCTATCGCAGATCTTGATTCACATCAGCTAATTATGGAGGGGATTTCAATTGTGTTTTGGATCCTAGATTGGATAGGTCGAGTCCCAAGTCTCTGAGTCTACCTAGGATAGCGAAGGAATTATTGGTGTCAATGGAACAGATGATGTGGGCAGACTGTTGAAGGTTTAAGTTTCCGAAGGATAAAGAATTTTATGTTTTTCTCTCATGTCCATTGGGTCTAGGCCTGGATTGACTTTGTGGTGGGTAGGTCTCTTCTCCCTGGAGTGAGGGGGGGCGGGGGACTCGCCGAACATTATATCAGATAATGCTCTGCGGTTTTGTGGACCTGATGTTGGAGCCGGGCTGCTCTCAGCGGCCCCCGTGGAGATTGGTCATAGCGTTGCTCACGGATAAGAGATTTTGTGAGTGTATATCCTCTGCCATTGGGAAGTTTGTTGAGTTCAACAGGAATGAGGCGGTCTCACCTTCCGCACTCTGGGATGCCCTGAAGACGGCTGTTAATCTCTTTTAAGGTGCACTGGGATAAATCAGGTACGTTGGAGAGGCTAAGGCTGGTGGATTCCATTCTTGAGATGGGCTGCCAGTACTCAATTGCCCCGATGCTGGAGTTATTGGCAGACGGAAAGAAATTGCGAATAGATTTTGAGTTGTTGTCAATGGGTAAAGCGGTGACCCAGCTGCAGCGCTCGATTGGGACTTTCTAGGAGTATGGGGAGAAGGCCAGTTGGCTCACAAGCTGAGGCGGCAGACTGCCTTCTAGGAGATAGTGCAGGAAAGGGACTCGGGAGACAGGATAGAACATAACAGCGCAGTACAGGCCTTTCGGCCCTCGATGTTGCGCCAACCTGTAAAACCACTCTCAAGCCCATATACACTATTCCCTTATCGTTCATATGTCTATCCAATGACCATTTGAATGCCCTTAGTGTTGGCAAGTCCACTACTGTTACAGGCAGGGCATTCCACGCCCTTACTACTCTCTGAGGAAAGAACCTACCTCTGACATCTGTCTTATATCTATCTCCCCTCAATTTAAAGCTATGTCCCCTCATGCTAGACATCACCATCCAAGGAAAAAGGCTCTCACTGTCCACCCTATCTAATCCTCTGATCATCTTGTATGCCTCAATTAAGTCACCTCTTAACCTTCTTCTCTCTAACGAAAACAGCCTCAAGTCCCTCAGTTTTTCCTCATAAGATCTTCCCTCCATAGCAGGCAACATTCTGGTAAATCTCCTCTGCACCCTTTCCAATGCTTCCACATCCTTCCTATAATGCGGCGACCAGAATTGCACGCAATACTCCAAATGCGGCCGCACCAGAGTTTTGTACAGCTGCAACATGACCTCGTGACTCCGAAACTCAATCCCTCTACCAATAAAAACGAACACACCGTACGCCTTCTTAACAACCCTCTCAACCTGGGTGGCAACTTTCAGGGATCTATGTACATGGACACCGAGATCTCTGCTCATCCACACTGCCAAGAATCTTACCATTAGCCCAGTACTCAGTCTTCCTGTTATTCTATCCAAAATGAATAACCTCACACTTTTCTGCATTAAACTCCATTTGCCACCTCTCAGCCCAGCACTGCAGCTTATCTATGTCCCTCTGTAACTGTTTCTGCCCCAGATGAAGTTAATGAGGTGTTTGAGGCCCTTTACCATGGGTGTATTGGTCAGAGTCCCCGGAGTAGGGTTCACCAATGAGGCAATTTCTGGATGGGTTGACCTTCCAGGAGGTGGAGCAGGAGAAGAGGCAGAAGTTGGAGAGGCAGATTGGGTTGGAGGAGATCATGAGATGTATTCGGTTAATGCAGACGGGCAAAGCACCTGGTCCGGATGGATTCCCCATTGAATTTTATGAACAGTTTTCCGGCCAGTTGGTCCGACTTCTGCTGGATATGTTTAATGATTCCGTGTCCCAGGAGATGTTGCCGGCCACGCTGACGCAGGCATTGATTTCCTTGATCCAAAAGGACAGGGATCCATGGAATGGGGGTTGCATCAGCCTGTTTCGTTGTTAAATGCTAACGCTAAGTTGTTGGTCAAGTTGTTGGCAATGAATTTGAAGCCCTGCCTACCAGGGTGATTTTGGAGGAGCTGACTAGATTTGTTAAAGACAATTGGTAATTGTCGGCCAATATTAGATCGTTAAATGTTGTGCTGTCAGTATCCTTAGGGACTGAACCAGAGGTGATTATTTTGATGGACACGGAGAAGGCGCTCGATAAGGTTGAGTGGGAAGGGCTTTGGGCCAATTTATTTAATAGATTAGGATTTTGTACAGGGCCCCTACTACGAGTGTGCGTACAAATGCCCTCAGCTCTGGTTATTTACAACTGAACAGGGATACAAGACATGAGTGCTCATTGTGTCCGCTTTTATTTGCCTTGGCAATCGAGCCACTGGCCATTGCGTTGAGGCCGTCTACCACATGGATAGGGATGGAATGTGGTGGGAGGAAGCATAGGGTGTCCTTATATGCAGGCGATCTGTTGCTATATATTACAGACCCTCTCTCCAATGTGGGGGAGATAGGGAGATGCTCAGGAAATTTGGCTCCTTTTCGGGGTACAAAAAAAGCTAAATCTGGGCAAGAGGGAATTGTTCCCTGGTGCCCCCCTGCACCCCCCCCCCCCCCCCCCCCCCAAAGGTGGGGAGCTTATCTGGGGAGGCAGCCTCCAGTATCTGGGTATCCAGGTGGCCCTTGACTGGGATATGCCCCATAACCTTCACTTTTCTAGTCTGGTGGAACCCTAGCGGGAACGGCACAAACGATGAAGATGAATATTCTCTCAAGGTTTTTGTTATTATTCCACTGTCTCCCAGTCTTTCTTCCCAAGGATTTCTTTTGCAGTGTTAACAAATTGATATCTACTTTTGTTTGGGCGAATAAGACTCCTCGGGTTCGTAGGACATTTTTGAAAAGGGATAGGCAGTCGAAGGGGTTGGCATTACCTAATCTGTTATCCTATTACTGTGCGGAAATTGCGGAATATTGATACATTGTGGGGGCGGTTCCAGAATCCAGACTCTGTATGGGGGCGGCTGGAGAAGGTATTGTGCAGAGGGTCGAGTCTGAGGACCCTGGTTACAGCGCCACTCCTGTTTCCCCTGTTGATTCTCTTCAAGCCCGGTGGCGACAATCATCTTGAGAATCTGGAACTAGTTTAAGCAGCATTTTAAACTAGGTTCCATGTTACTGCTGGCTCCGATTTGCAGACACCTTGGGTTTGCGCCATCTGGCTTAGATTAATCGTTCAAGGGATGGGAGATGGTGAGGTTCGAAAGGTTTAGGGAAATGTTTCTAGAGGATAGGTTCCCCGTTTTAGACGAGTTAGAGAAGTTCCAGCTCTCGATAGGGAATGTATTCAACTACTTGCAGGTACGCCACTTGTTTGCCATGATCTTTCTTCATTTCCCCTGGTACCATCGCCTTCGCTTATCCACAGGGGTCTGTCAATGGCTGAGTTAGGGGAGAGTAAGATTTTGGATGTCAATGGGCAGGTGTTGGCGACGGGGCAGGCATCAAAGAACAAAGAAATGTACAGCACAGGAACAGGCCCTTCGGCCCTCCAAGCCCGTGCCGACCATACTGCCCGACTAAACTACAATCTTCTACACTTCCTGGGTCCGTATCCTTCTATTCCCATCCTATTCATATATTTGGGATATATTCATCATTGGAGGAGGTTGGAGTAAGTGGGAGGGGTGCTGGGCTTGGTCTTTGAAGGGCAGGAGAGTGTGGAGTGAGGCTCTTCACAGGGTGAACTTCATATCCTCATGTGCGAGGTTAAGCCTGTTCCAGGTTAAGGTGGTGCACAGGGCGTACCTGACTAGGGCACGCATGAGTGGGTTCTTCTTAGGGGTGTTGGATAGGTGTGAGCAGTGTTCTCGGGGAGCCGCGAATCACACGCACATGTTTTGGTCTTGCCCCAAGCTTGTTAGTTTCTGGGTCGCTTTTATTGATACAATGTCAGGGATTTGGGGCATTCAACTGGAGCTGTGTCCATTGGTGGCCATTTTTGGAGTATCAAACATGCTGGTCGATGGCCTAGCCTTCGCCTCACTAATAGGCCAGACGTGTAATCTGCTTGGGTGGAGGTCTTGGCTTGGTTGGAGGACCTGATGGACTTTTTGCACCTGGAGAAGATCAAGCAAACCATTGAGGGGATCGGTGGAAAAGTTCTACTCGAGGTCGTAGCCTTTCATCTCCTTTTTCAGGGAACTTAGGATTGCAACGGGATCTTGATCAATTGGGCCAGTGGGATGATGAATGGCAGATGGAGTTTAATTTAGGTGAATGTGAGGTGATGCACTTTGGTAGATCGAATCGGGCAGGACCGACTCAGTTAATGATAGGGTATTGGGGAGAGTTACAGAACAAAGAGATCTAGGAGTACAGGTTCATAGCTCCTAGTTCATAGTGGTAAAGTAGGCATTCGGCATGCTTGGTTTCATTGGTCAGAACATTGAATACAGGAGTTGGAACGTCTTGCTGAAGTTGTACTAGACATTGGTACGGCCACACTTGGAATACTGTGTACAGTTTTGTCACCCTACTTTGGAAGGATATTGTTAAACTAGAAAGAGTGCAGTAAAGATTTACTCGGATGCGACCGGGTCTTGATGGTCTGAGTTATAAGGAGAGGCTGGAGAGACTGGGACTTTTTTCCCTGGATCATAGAAAGATTAGGGTTGATCTTATAGAGGTCTATAAAATAATGAGGGGCATAGATAAGGTAGATAGTCAACATCTTTTTCCCAAAGGTAGAGGAGACTAAAACTAGAGGGCATAGATTTAAGGTGAGAGGGGAGCGATACAAAAGGGTCCATGGTGGCAATGTTTTCACAGAGGCTGGTGAGTGTCTGGAATGAGCGGAGGCAGTGGTAGAGGCGGGTACAATTTTGTCTTTTAAAAAGCATTTAGACAGTTCTATGGGTATCGAGGGATAAGGGCCAAATGCGGGCAATTGAGATTAGCTTAATGGTAAAACTGGGCGGCATGGACAAGTTGGGCCGAAGAGCCTGTTTCCATGCTGTAAATCTCTAAAAATGAACTGGTTATCATCAGCTGCTGGGCTGGGTTATGGTTTGTCTTGTTAGTTTGATGGGCGGAACGGTAGCACAGTGCTTAGCACTGTTGCTTCACAGCGCCAGGGTCCCAGGTTCGATTTCCGGCTTGGGACCAGGGCCGTTTTGCGCCGTTGTGAACCTCGACGGCGTTCACGACGGCGCGGCCACTTTGGCGCGGGAGTGGAGAATCCCGCCCAGTGTTTTTGGAGTTGGGTGGACACATGGGGCGGGATTCTCCACCCCCACGCTGAAGTGGCCGCGCCGTCGTGAACGCCGTTGAGGTTCACAGCGGCGCGAAACGGCCCCGGTCCCGACCGATTCAGGCCCTGACAATGGGCCAGGATCTGGGCCGCGTCATCTACACGCGCCAGGCCTTGTCGCCCGCGTAAAAGCGGCGGCGCATAGATGACGCGGCCGGCGCCACATAACGGGCGTCTTCCGCGCATGCGTGGTTGCCGTCCTTTCTAAGTCCGCCCCGCAAGAAGATGTCTGACGGATCTTGCGGGGCCGCAGAAGGAAGGAGGTCCTCCTTCAGAGAGGACGGCCCGACGATCGGTGGGCACCCATCGCGGACCACCCCACATCTGAGGTACCCCCCAGTGCAGGAAACCCCCTCGCCCCCCCCCCCCCCCCCAGCATTCACGCACCGCTCACGACTGTAGCGACCAGGTGTGGACGGCGGCGGGGGGAACCCGCCGTTTTGGCCTGGCCGCTCGGCCCATCCGGGCCTCAGAATAGAGGGGGTGCCGTAGAATCGCCATTTTCGGTGTCTCCGGCGATTCTCCGGCCTGTGAAACTCAACCGGGCCGTTCCCGCCGCTTGGGAGAATCGCGGGAGGGCGTCGGACCGGTGTCCCGGGAAATTTTGGCGGCCCAGGCGATTCTCCCAACCGGCGTGGGAGTGGAGAATCGCGCCCATGATGGAGTTCAAGAGGTGAGTTGTCAGGTGATAAGTACTAATTAAACTTCATTAATTATTTCTTTAATCTAGTAATTAAAAGATTGTTCTTTTGATGATTGTAGTTTAGTTGCATTCCTGAAACAGGAGTCAGCTGAATCACTCTCAGCTTTAGTTGGTTATCTGTGTAACGGGTTTAATCCAGTTTCAAAAGCATTGGGCGGGTTTCCCTGTCCCGCCACGCCAGATTTCTGGGGCGAAATTCTCCCCCAACGGCGGGATGCCCGCCGACTGGCGCCAAAGCCGGCGCAAATCAGACGGGCATCGCGCCGGCAAAAAGGTGCGGAAGTCTCCGCATCTTTGGCGGCCTAGCCCCAACATTGAGGGGCTAGGCCGACGCCGGAGGGATTTCCGCCCCGCCAGCTGGCGGAAATGGCGTTTGTTGCCCCGCCAGCTGGCGCGGAAATGCGGCGCATGCGCGGGAGCGTCAGCGGCCGCTGTCAGTTTCCCCGCGCATGCGCGGGAGCGTCAGCGGCCGCCGAAAGTTTCCCGCGCATGCGCAGTGGGGAGAGTCTCTTCCGCCTCCGCCATGGTGGAGGCCGTAGCGGAGGCGGAAGGGAAAGAGTGCCCCCACGGCACAGGCCCGCCCGCGGATCGGTGGGCCCCGATCGCGGGCCAGGCCACCGTGGGGGCACCCCCCGGGGTCAGATCGCCCCGCGCCCCCCCCCAGGACCCCGGAGCCCGCCCACGCTGCCTGGTCCCGCCGGTAAATACCAGGTTTGATTTACGTCGGCGGGACAGGCAATTCCTGGGCAGGACTTCGGCCCATCCGGGCCGGAGAATCCAGCGGGGGGTCCCGCCAACCGGCGCGGCTGGATTCCCGCCCCCGCCCAATCTCCGGGAGCGGAGACTTCGGCGGGGGCGGGGGCGGGATTCACGGCGGCCAACGGCCATTCTCCGACCCGGCGGGGGGTCGGAGAATGACGCCCCTGGTTCAGCGCGCCATCGGGATTCTCCGCTTCGCCGGCTGGTTAATGGGGTTTCCCATTGTGGACCAGCCCCACGCTGTCAGGCAACTGGGTGTCATAATATGTACTCATGCACATAACGAGGTAAAGTCAGACACCCAGGTGAGCCAATCAACACACAGGACAGAACACAACCATTCACCAGACAGAACACGAGAGGGGGGCTTCCTACTATAAAACACACGAGGCATCAGCACTCCACTCTTTCCACTGGTGACAATTGTAGCGACAGTCAGGGTGTATACCTCAGTTAGCACTTTCTACATGTGGCTCAGAGCTAGTCTGGTCTAGTTAGTTAAGAGTTAGCACACTTAGAGTAGTAGAGTGTCAACCCACAGCAAGCTGTGTGCACTGTTACAGAAGTTCAATAAATCGTATTGAACCTATGTCTAAGTTTGGTGTCTGCTTTCCAGTATAACTGTATCCAGTTGCAGTCCGTGTTGCCCCAGGGTGAATAACACGACACTGGACTGCCGGCAAAACGGAGCATCCTGACGGCGGAGAATCCAGCCCATTGTTTTTGAGGCCTATAAGAAGTAATATAAGTAAACAAAGTAGGGTAAGGCAAGTGAAGTAAGCGTATGGAAGGTAAGTAAATAGTTTAATATATAGCTTAATTTTTGTTAAAAAAGGAATAATAAGGGGCTTAAAGGTAGTCATGGCAGGAGTGCTTGCACCCATGATAGGCTCCTCCTGTACTATGTGGTTAACCTTGGAAGCTTCAGTTTTCCCTGGTAACTATATGCTCAGTAAATGTGTCTACTGCAGTTACTGGCTAACCGCATTTCAGTTAATGAACTGGAGAGTGAATTCAGACACTGCGATGCACCAGGGAGGGGGGGAATTATCTGGATTCTTTGTACCAAGAGGCAAATTCTGATTGAATTCTATATTCAGTTTGAGAGAGGTGCGGGTCTGAGACTATGGATGAGATTTTCTGCCCCCAACCCCCCTCCCTCGTGGCGTAGTTCACCGAGGCATGCTACCATTGTGAGCCCTCCCACTGTCAACGAGCTTTCCTGAGGTGGGCCTATTCCTTAAGACTTTTTCTTTCCCGACAGAATGTAGATACTCTGTGCATTCTGAAATATCCCATTAAATGTCTGCCACTGCGTCTCTATTCACCTATCCCTTAACCTAATTTGCCAATTCACTTCAGCCAGCTCAACTTTTGTGCTCTCATAATTTCCCTTATTTAAGTTCAAAAACTGAATATCTGCTGCCAATATTGACTGTCAAACACGTGTGCTGGCAGGATTTGGAAAATGTCAGCCTGTATCAAACAACGACAAGCAACAGCCTGCAATTTTCTGACCAAATAAAATGCACGATTGGGACCTTGCCAAAGGTGCGAGGACTTTAGGTTCAGTTCAATCATCTGAAATTCCTCTGTTGCCTATTTTAGTTGAAATGTTCACGCATTAAATTTAAAAAAATAATTAATTTATGGGATGTGGGTGTCATTGGCTGAGCCAACACTCTTTTGCCCGTCCATAATTGTCCTTGAACTGAGTGGCTTGCCCGGGATTTTAAGAGTCAACCATATTGCTGTGGATCTGGAGGTACATGGAGACCAGGTAAGAATGGCAGATTTTCTTCCATGAAGGACATTAGTGAACCAGATGGATATTTATGACCACCAAGCCAATCCAAACTGAGATGTTTACATGAAAAAGAGCAATATCAAAAGCAGTTAGACAGTTACATGGGCAGGGTGGGTATAGAGGATATGGGCCAAATGCGTGCAAGTGGGACTAGCTTAGTGCTAGAAACTGGGCGGCATGGACCAGCTGGGCCGAAGGGCCTGTTTCCATACTGTAAACATCTATGACCATAGTTTCATGGTCATCATTAAACTTTGAATTGCTGGTATCATTGAATCCAAATTTTACCATCTTGCCAAATTTTAGCAAGTCTCTGAGTACTCTGGAGAATAGTAACACCACTACGCAATGTTATGAAAGCCAGACCTCGGAATATGGGGGCCTGGGAACCCTAAGTCGCCACAGTCCTTGGGAGCGTCTGTGCATGCGTGGCCCTGCAACAGCATGTCAAGGTCTTCAGGCCGAGGACAGGCCCAGCGCGCCTGTGCTAAAAGAAAAAACTATGAAAAAATGTGTCATTTTAACCAGAAGCAGGGCACCAGATCGGAGAATAGTTCCAGACAGGAGACAGGAAGAGGTCGTAGTTACGTTAGTGAGACAGAGGAACTAAGACGCTCCCAACAGAAAAAGGGTTGCAATTGGCAGACAAGTGATGAGGGCTCAGGCAATGAAGGTCTAAAGCAGTAGAACATTGGTGATTTTTACGGCAGGTCATTGGGGCTCTGGCAACCCTCTGGGGCAGTAGCATTTTGTTTGGTGTGGCTGAAGAGCTGAAGTTATGCTTGTGATTTGGTGCTTGAGTGTATACTTGGGAATCCAGGTTATGGATCTCAGGAGACAAGACTGAAACCCTGTGAGATGATCCATCATTGGTGTGATCTGAGTTGGAGCAACCTTTGGAGAGAATTCCAAGGCTCGGCATTCGAAGATGAAGACTTTAATCCCTCATGAGAGAAAGACTATCAATCAGATTGACTCTCAGTGTTACTGACACCTGGCTGGATTGTTGAGAAATCCATGGAATCTGGCTTGGTCACGTCTGCCAGTAATGGTGCAGCGTGCTGTTTCAACCACAGTTTGCCTGCAGAAGGTTGATGTGCTGCCTCAGAACATTTAGAATATTTGCATAAAATATATGGGGTTGGATTCTCCGCAGTCCTGTGCCGAAATCTAGGCCGGCACGGGGCGGAGAATACACTTTCACGGCGTAATCGTGCCCGGCACCAGTCCGGCGATTCTCCGGGACCCGAAAATCGGCGTGACCGCTGTGGTGATGTGCATCAATGTAAATGCATGTAGGCTAGCTAGACACTAGAGGGAGCACCAGAAACATCACACACACACACTCAACCAATAGATCAGTTAGATAGGACACGACCAATGGACATTCACGATACACCGGTCTGGCAATTCTCCAGGACCCGAAAATCGGCGTGACCGCTGTGGTGATGTGCAGGTGGACTGGGTAAATAATGCTGCCAGTGGACCCAAGGAAAGGGAATTCATTGAATGTTTACAGGAGGGCTTTTTGGAACAGCTTGTGATGGAGCCCACGAGAGAACAGGCCATTCTGGACTTAGTGTTATGTAATGAGCCAGACTTGATTAAAGATCTTAAAGTAAGGGAACACTTAGGAGGCAGTGATGATAATATGGTAGAATTCAATCTGCAATTTGAAAGAAGGTAGAATCAGATGGAAAGGTGTTACAGTTAAATAAAGGTAACTACAGGGGCATGAGGGAGGAACTGACGAAAATCGACTGGGAGCAGAGCCTAGTGGGAAAGACAGTAGAACTGCAATGGCAGGAGTTTCTGGGAGTAATTGAGGACACAGTACAGAGGTTCATCCCAAAGAAAAGAAAGGTTATCAGAGGGCAGATTAGGCAGCCATAGCTGACAAAGGAAGTTAGGGAATGCATCAAAGCAAAAGAGAAAGCCTGTAATGTGGCAAAGAGTAGTGGGAAGTCAGAAGATTGGGAAGGCTACAAAAACAAACAGAGGATAACAAAGAGAGAAATAAGGAAAGAGAGGATCAAATATGAAGGTAGGCTAGCCAGTAACATTAGGAATGATAGTAAAAGTTTCTTTAAATACATTAAAAACAAACGGGAGGCAAAAGTAGACATTGGGCCGTTCCAAAATGACGCTGATAATCTAGTGATGGGAGACAAGGAAATAGCTGAGGAACTAAATAAGTACTTTGCGTTAGTCTTCACAGTAGAAGACATGAGTAATATCCCAACAATTCAAGAGAGTCAGGGGGCAGAGTTGAATATAGTAGCCATCACAAAGGAGAAAGTGCTAGAGAAACTAAGAGGTCTAAAAATGGCTACATCCTAGAGTTCTAAAGGAGATAGCTGAAGAAATAGTGGAGGCGTAGTTATGATCTTTCAAAAGTCACTGGAGTCAGGGAAAGTCCCAGAGGATTGGAAAATCGCTGTTGTAACCCCCCCTGTTCAAGAAGGGAACAAGGAAAAAGATGGAAAATTATAGGCCAATTAGCCTAACCTCGGTTGTTGGCAAGATTCTAGAATCCATTGTTAAGGATGAGATTTCTAAATTCTTGGAAGTGCAGAGTCGGATTAGGACAAATCAGCATGAATTTAGTAAGGGGAGGTCGTGCCTGACAAACCTGTTAGAGTCCTTTGAAGAGATAACAAATAGGTTAGACCAAGGAGAGCCAATGGATGTTATCCATCTTGACTTCCAAAAGGCCTTTGATAAGGTGCCTCACGGGAGACTGCTGAGTAAAATAAGGGCCCATGGTATTCGAGGCAAGGTACTAACATGGATTGACGACTGGCTGTCAGGCAGAAGGCAGAGAGTTGGGATAAAAGGTTCTTTTTCGGAATGGCAACCGGTGACGAGTGGTGTCCCACAGGGTTCAGTGTTGGGACCACAGCTGTTCTCTTATATATTAACGATCTAGATGACGGGACTGGGGCATTCTGGCTAAGTTTGACGATGATACACAGATAGGTGGAGGGGCAGGTAGTATGGAGGAGGTGGGGAGGCTGCAGAAAGATTTAGACAGTTTAGGAGAGTGGTCCAAGAAGTGGCTGATGAAATTCAACGTGGGCAAGTGCGAGGTCTTGCACTTTGGAAAAAAGAATAGAGGCATGGACTATTTTCTAAACGGTGACAAAATTCATAATGCTGAAGTGCAAAGGGACTTGGGAGTCCTAGTCCAGGATTCGCTAAAGGTAAACATGCAGGTTGAGTCCGTAATTAAGAAAGCAAATGCAATGTTGTCATTTATCTCAAGAGGCTTGGAATATAAAAGCAGGGATGTACTTCTGAAGCTTTATAAAGCAGTAGTTAGGCCCCATTTAGAATACTGTGAGCAACTTTGGGCCCCACACCTCAGGAAGGACATACTGGCACTGGAGCGGGTCCAGCGGAGATTCACACGGATGATCCCAGGAACGGTAGGCCTAACATACGATGAACGTCTGAGGATCCTGGGATTATATTCATTGGAGTTCAGGAGGTTGAGGGGAGATCTAATAGAAACTTACAAGATAATGAATGACTTAGATAGGGTGGACATAGGGAAGTTGTTTCCATTAGCAGGGAAGACTAGGACCCGGGGGTGCAGCCTTATAATAAAAGGGAGTCACTTTAGAACAGAGATGAGGAGAAATTTCTTCAGCCAGAGAGTGGTGGGTCTGTGGAATTCATTTCCACAGAGGGCGGTGGAGGCCGGGACGTTGAGTGTCTTTAAGACAGAAGTTGATAAATTCTTGATTTCTCGAGGAATTAAGGGCTATGGAGAGAGAGCGAGTAAATGGAGTTGAAATCAGCCATGATTGAATGGTGGAGTGGACTCGATGGGCCGAATGGCCTTACTTCCGCTCCTATGTCTTATGGTCTTACACACAGAGGTGACACGACCACAGGAGGGCATTACACCAACCCATATATAAAGGACACCACACACATAATCTGCCTCTTTCCAGTGGAGACAGTCAGTGAGTAGAGACACAGGGTTGATTCAATATCACTCCCACCACGTGGATTGCAGCAACTGGTTAGTCAGTCTGGGTAGCTATAGTAGGATTAGCAATAGTGTTGAACCCGAGTAATAGAAGTGTAAATAGTTTAATAAACGTGTTGAAGTTATCTCCACGTCTGAACCTTCCTTTGTCAAGTGCACCACAAGGAAGCCGCTTATGTTACACCTAGAACATAACAAATCAACCGCGGAGTACGCCGCATCACCGGGGGGCCATTGCCAGAGGCCCGCCCAGCAATCCTCTGTTCCCGACCGGCCGAGTTCCCGACGGCGTGGAACTAACCCCTAATGCCGGTCGGGATGCTGGCGTGGCGGCTGCGCACTCAGTCCCCGGCCGCCCTGGTCGGAGGCGGGGGGATCGGAGGCCGGAGGTGGCCTTATAGGCAGCTGGGGATAAGATCTGCGGGGTTAGATGCTCAGGCGTGCCGCCAGTCGGGGGGGGGTCTCATTTCTTGGTGTGGCTCCGCGGTCCGTGCCCGCCATGGAGCTCAGCGCGGCTGCTAGGGGCCCCCGCCGTGCGCATACGCAGACTCTGAGCAGGAAGTGTGGGGGCCCGTATCTGCAGCTAAAGTTGCAAGATTTACTCCGGGTCCCTGCTAGCCCCCTGCAGGGCATCGAATTAGTCCAACCTTTGTATGGGAATTTCAGGAGTAAAACTCCACCGCTTTTATGCCGCCTTGGGGACATAATCTCATTTTGGGAGAATCCAGCTCATGGTACATTTTGGCTAAATTTAAAGCCTTCAATTTCGTCATTTACTGAGGCAAAATAAGTAACATTTGGATTTGTTCATATTTAGTGTAACACCTAGTCCTCAAACCACCAGAATAATCACCTCTGTTCTACCACTGTCAGCCTCAAGAGGAAATTATGGCCTCTCTAACAGTTATTTGGAATTAAAAGGGTGTGTTTATACAATCAAAGTAACAATAACTAATTTCCTGTTATAGCTGTGAGAACATTCATATAATTTCACAACTAAATAATTTGTTAACTGCTTTTGTATTTTACTTCCTGTTCTACTACAGAAATTCCAGTGGTTTTATCAAAGCAGAATTGATGAGGGCTCTTCTTAAAGGGTGACACCCGAAACCTTGCAATGCAACATGCACAATGACTTTTACATAATATGGAGATGCCGGCGTTGGACTGGGGTGAGCACAGTAAGAAGTCTTACAACACCAGGTTAAAGTCCAACAGGTTTGTTTCGATGTCACTAGCTTTCGGAGCGCTGCTCCTTCCTCAGGTGAATGAAGAGGTATGCTCCAGAAACATATATATAGACAGATTCAAAGATGCCAGACAATGCTTGGATTGCGAGCATTAGCAAGTGATTAAATCTTTACAGATCCAGAGATGGGGTAACCCCAGGTTAAAGAGGTGTGAATTGTGTCAAGCCAGGACAGTTGGTAGGATTTCGCAGGCCAGATGGTGGGGGATGAATGTAATGCAACATGAATCCCAGGTCCCGGTTGAGGCCACACTCATGTGTGTGGAACTTGGCTATAAGCTTCTGCTCGGCGATTCTGCGTTGTTGCGCGACCTGAAGGCCGCCTTGGAGAACGCATACCCGGAGATAATAGGCATTCCATGGGCTTCACGGGAGTGTTAATTAGATAAAATTCCATGTTTTAGGACAGTTTACCTACCACAAGCTTGGGCAAAGAGAGTGGTTTTTAAAAGTGTGATTTAAAAGTAGGTTGGAGAAATAAATAAGTGGAGAGGTTTGGGGAGGGAATGCCAGAGCTCTGGGCCGAGGCAGCTGCAGGCACCTCATTCATACAGCGATAGAAAACTGTAATGAACGAGAGGCCAGAATTGGAGGACTGCAGAGATCTTGGACGGTTTGTAGGGCTGGATGGGGGGGGGGGGGGGGGGGGGTCTCAGACTCCGTGGGGAACAAGGCTATGAAATAATTTGAAGACAATGGTGAGAATTCTAGAATCGAGGTGTTGCTAGGTCAACAAGCACAAGGGCGACAGGCGAGTGAGACTTGGTGCGAGTTAATCTCGCACTTCCAAGTGATGTGTCTTCTGTGCCTCTCCAATATATTTTGCTTTTAGTTTCACCCCAACAGTGAAATGCTGGAATCTTTTAATCACGATTGGCAGTACTTATCACAGATTATTCTTGCTGTTCATTTGTAATGAATCTACTTGTACCCGCGAACCAAAATATCACTCACTGGCTTCATCCGAGTCATAAAGATCCCCTTCCTCATCCTCCTGCTGTTGCGCCTGTTGGCGTGTGGTAGGAGGCAGTGTTGAGGCTGCACTTTGTGCTGTATACTGTGGATTCTGGCGGACAGCTCTCTCCTCCTTCACCATGGTGTAACTTGTATCAGGTGGTGGGGTGGGCTGATTGGTCCCTGAATGCGACAAGGAGGGAGGACCTCCCACTGTCAGAGAGAAAACAAACAAAATAAAGCAGAGCAAAATAATTTCTTCTTCACTTTAAGGTTTAGCAACTGCTGGATGACAGAATGTTCCAAGGTGAAACTAGGGATCCAGAAGCAGGAAGGACTGAAATGAGAAATGAGACACTGAGAATGGAGCTGTTCATAACCATTCTTACTTGACATTTGTTCTGGATATCTGGGAGTGATTCCCTGACCTGGTCTATGGGTTCCAGGGGCACCTGTGAACAGGAAGACCAGAAATATGTCAGTCCAATTAGCTTGAAGAGTTGAAGCTCTCTCACAATGACTGGAGAAAAAGAACCAGAATGGAGTTTCATGAAGGAGCACTAATTAATTATAATGGTGAAGGATATTCTTAGGAGAGCGATTTCTGCTGGAACGTTCATTCTGTACAAAAGTAAATTACTTGCCATTATTGCATTTGAAATTCTTCTATTACCAGTGATGGAAATTCAAATTAAATCTTCCTTGCTGTCTGGCAACTGTGATGTTGACAGTGACTGTGGGTGTCATGTGTGCATCCAGGATACAATATGGGGGTTTGTCAAGCGGAGGGGGGAGAAGCTATGAGACTGCGTGAGAGTGAGTCGTGGGCCCTTGCTCATGGAAAACCATACTTCAAGTTTAGATTTCTGCAGGTTACTCAACAGCATTAAACACTGGATTTCAGGGCAGGGTGGCAAGACACTTTGGTGCAGTATGCAAGGTGCTTTGAAATCATGGATTCTTTAATGAAATGTCATACTGGAATAGACAGCAAGGTATCTTAAGAATAGTTTTAGTATTCCGGTTGCGGCTATGCCTCGGTAGGTCTCACGTTCGGCAGCTCCCGCCGGGAACGGACTTTTGGGCTCTTCAGAGGGGCCCCAACGGCAGTTGTTCGATGGCTCCCAGTGTGGGAAGGTGACAGCAAGGTTCTCCCGACATTATATGGATTGGACCAGGAGTGAAGCGGTTAAAAAAGTGATCCTGGTGCAGCGGAAGGTGCGAGGGGGGAAAAGCAAGATGGCGGCGGGTGGAGACCAAGCAGTGTGGTCGCAGGAGCAGCAGGAATTCCTTAAACGCTGCTTTGCGGAGCTGAAGACAGAAATGCTGCAGCCAATGAAGGCGGCAATTGAGAAGCTTGTGGAGACCCAGAAGGCCCAAGGGGCGGCGATCCAGGAGGTGCGGAAAAAAGTCTCGGAGAACGAGGACGAGATCTTGGGCCTGGCGGTGAAGGTGGAGGCGAAAGAGGTGGTAGGAAAAATTTGAGGACCTGGAGAATAGGTCGAGGAGGAAGAATCTTCGGATTCTGGGTCTCCCTGAAGGAGTGGAGGGGCCCGATGCCAGGGCATATATGAGAACGATGCTCAATTCGCTGATGGGCGCGGGAGCTTTCCCGAGGCCCTTGGAGCTGGATGGGGCTCATCGGGTCCTGGCAAGGAGACCCAAAGCCAACGAGCCGCCAAGGGCTGTAGTGGTGCGGTTCCACCGCCTTATAGACAGAGAGTCTGTCCTGAGATGGGCCAAAAAAGAGTGGAGCAGTAGGTGGGAGAACACGGAGATCCGTATTTACCAGGACTGGAGTGCGGAGGTGGCTAAGAAGAGAGCTGGTTTCAACCGGGCTAAGGCGGTTCTTCATCGGAAGGGGGTGAAGTTCGGGATGCTGCAGCCAGAGTGATTGTGGGACATGTTCCAAGATCGGCACCACTATTTTGAAACACCTGATGAGGCATGGAACTTTATACAGACTGAAAAGTTGGACTCAAACTGAGGGTTGGTCGTGGGGGGACGTTTACTGTGTTTACTGCGTTTGGGGAATGTTCTTTTGTTTCGGTCCTGGGTGGGGATGGGTGAATGGATGTGATGTGGGGGCTGTGGGAGAGTGTGGGCGTCGGTGCTGGAGGGGCAGGGCCCCACGGAAGAAGAGGGGGAGTGGAGGCGCGGGGATGGGGAGTTGGGTTAAGGCCGCAAAAAGGAGATGCGCCAGAGCCAGCTCAGACGGAAAACGCGGACTTTTTCCCGCGCTAGGGAAAGATGGGGGCAGTGCTGGAGAGGAGCGCACGCTGACTGCCAAGTGGTGGGGGGATTCTCACACTGGGGGGTCGATGGAATGGCGGGAGACGCTGGGGTCAGCAGGAGTCAGCTGATTTACGGGACTGTCCTGGGGGGAGCAAAATGGCTAGATGAGGATCTGGCGGGAGGAACTGGGTTGCTGGTGCATTGGCCAAAGGGGAGCTGGAAGTAGGAGAGGTAGTCGGGGCGGGGGTCCGCCGCCTGGGGGACTGGAGGGTGCGGGAGGCGCGGAAACGTGGCTGGACGAGAAAAGGAGATGGCTAGCCGACAAGGGGGGGGGGGGGGGCGAGTAGCTCCCCAATCCGGCTGATAACTTGGAATGTGAGGGGCCTGAACGGGCTGGTCAAGAGGGTCCGGGTGTTCACGCACTTAAAGGGACTGAAGGCGGACGTGGCCATGCTCCAGGAGACACATCTGAAGGTGGCGGACCAGATTAGGCTGAGAAAGGGATGGGTAGGGTAGGTCTTTCATTCAGGGCTGGATGCGAAGAACAGAGGGGTTGCAATACTGGTGGGGAAGCGGGTGTCGTTTGAGGCACTGAATATTGTAGTGGATAATGGAGGTCGATATGTGATGGTGAGAGGTAGGTTGCAGGGGGTGCGGGTGGTACTGGTAAACGTATACGCCCCGAACTGGGATGATGCCGGATTTATAAAACGCATGTTGGGTCGGATTCCGGATTTGGAGGTAGGAAGCTTGATAATGGGGGGGGTACTTTAACACGGTGCTGGACCCAGCACTGGACTGTTCTCGGTCCAGGACGGGTAAGAGGCCGGCTGCGGCCAAAGTGCTCAGGGGGTTTATGGACCAAATGGGGGGAGTGGATCCATGGAGGTTTGCCAGGCCGCAGGCCAGGGAATTTTCCTTCTTTTCCCACGTCCATAGAGCCTACTCCCGGATAGATTTTTTCATTTTGAGTAGGGCGCTAATCCCGAAAGTGGAGGGAACGGAATACTCGGCCATAGCCATCTTGGACCACGCCCCGCATTGGGTGGAGCTGGAGTTGGGGGAGGAGAGGGACCAGCGCCCGCTGTGGCGCCTTGATGTGGGACTGTTGGCGGATGAGGGTGTGTGCGGGTGGGTGCGGGGGTGCATTGAAAGATACTTGGAGGCCAATGACAACGGGGAGGTGCAGGTGGGGGTAGTCTGGGATGTGTTGAAGGCGGTGGTCAGGGGAGAGCTAATCTCCATTAGGGCCCACAGGGAGAGGTTGGTGGGGGAGATTTTAAGGGTGGACGGGAGGTATGCAGAGGCCCCCGAGGAGCGGCTACTTAGGGAGCGACGGAACCTCCAGACGGAATTCGACCTGATGACCACGGGGAAAGCAAAGGCACAGTGGAGGAAAGCGCAAGGGGCGGTTTATGAGTATGTGGAGAAGGCGAGTCGGATGCTGGCACATCAGCTTCGTAAGAGGGAGGCAGCAAGGGAGATTGGTGGAGTTAGGGATAGAGGGGGGAATACGGTGCGGAGTGCGGTGAGAATAAACAAGGTATTTAGGGACTTCTATGGGATCTGTACATATATCGCCATCCTTCACTGTCGCTGGTCAAAATTCTGGAACTTTCTTTCGAGCAGCATGCACCTATACCTCAGGGACTGCAATGGTTCAAGAAGGCAACTCACCACCACATTCTGAAGGGCATCTAGGGACGGGCAATAAATGTTGCCCTAACCGGCGACACCCTCATCCCATAAATGAATAAAAGGAATATACTGAATGTTAGTATTGTGATGAATGTAAGAAAATGGTATTTGATAAGGTTTTTAAAAGCCTGGGTTAAGGTATACATTTGTGGCATCAATATTATTAAAGAACCTAGGTTAAGGTATCCAAACTGTGTGTCTGCTTAAAGCTGCAATTAAGAAGTTGTAAAACGGGCCCTCAGGGACAGGAAGGAGAGGGCGGCTAGGCAGCAGCTGGTTGACTCCATATTGGGTGTGTAAAGCTATTTATTTGATATTAGTGTTGTTAATTCTGTGTTTAAATTAAAGTTGTTTTTACATAAAAGATAGCTATTGGTCAGAGTCATCACTGCTTTCCTCAGTTTTACAAATTCAAAAAAAATTGTTTCAGGTTCTTGTCTGGTATCCTAACAAATATTGGGATCTGGTCCAGTTTCCTAACACTATGCAACTTTACTGTTGATTGACTTTCGCGGGTCATGTTATTTTTCCAAGAGTTTTAAAAATATATTTGTTCACAGGATGAGAGCATCGCTGGCAAGGACCAAAATTGTTGCCTTTCTCTAATAAGGAAGGCGGTACTGGGTGAAAATGTGGTCACATTGCAAATAGTTTGCATGTACAGACTTCACAGACACTAACTGCATTAATATGGAAATGCTGAGGTCACAGTGCTGATTTGATGCAAATGAATAGGTCCAGTCTTGCTGGTAATAGAGGCTAAACAAAGTGAAAATGAATGTTTCTACCCACTTGAATTCTAAAATGTCAACCTATTTGAAGTGGCCGAGAACCAGCTGTATGCAGCAGAGAAATAAAGTGCTGTAAAAAAATTACATCATTCCTCGTCACCAGCGATTTTCTGTCCTTTTTAAAAAATCTTCAACCATTAATTTTCAGACCTTTTTGGTTTTGGCCGCTCTCGATCCCTGGAGGTACTTACTTGCTTGAGGTGGCTGCGCAGGGTTAGTTTGGTGAGGAGAGGAAGGTGGTCGTGAACCCTGAGCCGAGATGTGACGTCGTCCACCTGAGAACGATGAGCAGGTGAGAACAAATGTCAGCAAGGAGACTTTACTTCGCAGTAATGGACAGAAAAAACACTTTTAAAGACAAAAGTCAACAGCAGTTGTCATAATCCAGACAAAAATAAAATAATGTACATGTTAAGCATCCACGTGCCAAAGTTCAGCAACTAACACATTATATGAAAAAATCTCTTTAAACATGAACTTAATACTATCGTTTATTTCAATGCTCAGAACCTGTATTAAAATACAATTTCTGACATTTATGTAGCACTGAAGTCCTCTGAAAATGTTTCACTCAATGAATGACTGTGACATGCTATATCTGTTGTTATATTAGAGACATACTTTGGATGAGCAAAATTGCATAAGCAGTAATTAGATGAATAACTGGTTAATTTGCTTTGTGTGTGTGTTGACTTAAGAAAATCTGTTGATCGATTGCCAGGAGAACTAAAGGTTTCTTTTTATTCGAGTTTTTCCATTTTTACAATTAATGCAACAAACCCTCAAAACTGGTACAGTATAGCATGCATATTTCACCCTGTATGCATTCAGAAAACAGGAGGACACCAATGAAGTTCGTAATCATTACGCCCGGCGCTTCCATTTATACAAAAATAAACATTGAAAAGGCAAGCGAGAGGATGGGGGGGGGGGATAACGCCATGAAAACATGGCAAAATGATGCACACCTTAGCATACAGTTTGCTAAAGACAAAGTTACATAGCTTATAAAAAACCTTGCAGGAGTAAGTCAGACCTTACAAAACATATATATTTGAGATAGGAGTCCTATACTTTTCGGAAGGCATCCAATTTAGATTGGAGGATACAGGTCAGGAATTCTATTAGGATACATTCCACGGGGCAGCACGGTAGCATTGTGGATAGCACAATTGCTTCACAGCTCCAGGGTCCCAGGTTCGATTCCGGCTTGGGTCACTGTCTGTGCGGAGTCTGCACATCCTCCCCGTGTGTGCGTGGGTTTCCTCCGGGTGCTCCGGTTTCCTCCCACAGTCCAAAGAAGTGTAGGTTAGGTGGATTGGCCATGATAAATTGCTCTTAGTGTCCAAAATTGCCCTTAGTGTTGGGTGGAGTTACTGGGTTATGGGGATAGGGTGGAGGTGTTGACTTTGGGTAGGGTGCTCTTACCAAGAGCCGGTGCAGACTCGATTGGCCGAATGGCCTCCTTCTGCACTGTAAATTCTATGATAATCTATGATGAGGTGAGTGACATCAAGGCAGCATTTGATTGAATATGGCATCAAGGAGCTCGAGTAAAACTGGAGTCAATGGGAATCGGGGAAAACTTTTGTTACGACACCCTGGGCTGGTGCGTGGTCAATTCTAGTCCCACAGGCCCCAGAGTCTGTTCATATCAGATATTAGAGGATGTATGGTAGAACCTGCACTACAGGTTCACCTGGGCCCCTGCCTGCTGGCTCCGCCCAGGAGGCGGGATATAAATATGCGTGTCCTCCAGCTCGCAGCCATTTCACCAGCTGCTGTGGGAGGCCACACATCTGATAGCAATAAAGCCTCAGTTTGGATTCAACTTTCGTCTTTAGTCAAATTGATCGTGCCTCAAATTATTGCTATCAGTTTCGAAGGATGGACCTCCGTGTTAAACCGGATCGTCTGCAGCTGGATCTGCACTCAAGCGACGGCAGAAAGGACTTCCAGCACTGGCTAGCTTGCTTCGAAGCGTATATCAACGCGGCACCAACCCCTGTTCCGAGGCTCAGAAGATTCAGATCTTATATTCCAGACTGAGCTCCAAAGTCTTCCCACTAATCCAGGATGCGCCGAACTACGCCAAAGCCATAACTCGACTCAAGGACAACTACGAGCAGAAGACAAACACGCTCTTCGCCAGGCACGCGCTCGCCACTCGCTCTCAACTACCTGCTGAGTCCACTGAAGACTTCTGGAGGGCCCTAATCCCACTAGTCCGGCACTGTGACTGCCAGGACATTACAGCCAAGGAACACTCAGACCTCCTTATGCGGGACGCCTTTGTGACTGGAATTGGGTCAGATATCATACGCCAGCGGCTCCTCAAAGGGGCCACGCACGACGTCGCAGAGACTAAAATGCTATCGCTCCCCATGACGGTCGCCGTGTGCAACGTCCAGTCCTACGCCCCCAAGCGCGCGCCCCACCCCACCTACGCTTCCTAAGCCTGCGGGAAGAAGGGCCACTTCGCCGCGGTGTGCCAGGCCCGCTCAGTAGCCGCGATCGCCCCCACCCCCCAGTCACAGTCAATGGGCGCCGCCATTTCCTCCTCCCCCAGACCACATGTGACCAGTGGGCGCCGCCATCTTCCCCTCTGCGCAACACGTGCGTTTCATGGGCACCGCCATCTTGTCCCACTCCCACAACATGCGTTCCATGGGCGCCGCCATTTTGTAACCCGCAAGATCTTCGTGCGCCGCCATCTTGTCTACCCCTCAGCACATGGGCACCACCAGCGTTCGAGGACCTGAACTCAACGGCCGCCCCATTACCCGACGACCAACCAAGGCTCGCCTCCATGTCACTCGACCAGTCTCGCCCGCATAACCTGACCAACCATCCACCAGCGTGAAAGTCGACGGCTATGTAACCTCTTGCCTGCTAGACTTTGGGAGCACTGAAAGCTTCATACACCCGGATATGGTAAGGCCCTGCTCCTTCACGATACACCCCGCCAATCAAAAAATCTCCCTGGCCTCCGTATCCCATTGCGTAGCAATCCGGTTGTACTGTAAGGTCACGCTCACGCCCCAGGGCATAGAATTCCACGGCTTCCGCCTCTGCGTTCTCCCTAACCTCTGCGCTGCACTAATCCTCAGCCTGGATTTCCAGTGTAACCTCCAGAGCCTAACCCTGAAATTTGGCGGACCCTTACCACCCCTTACAGTGTGCAGCCTCGCGACCCTAAAGATCGATCCACCTTCCCTCTTTGCCAATCTAACTCCAGATTGCAAACCCATCGCCACCAGGAGCAGACGGTGCAGTACACAGGACAAGACCTTCATCATGTCCGAAGTCCAGCAGCTGCTTCGGGAAGGCTTCATCGAGGCCAGCAACAGCCCCTGGAGAGCTCAAGTGGTAGTAGTTAAAACTGGGGAGAAACACCGAATGGTCGTGAACTACAGCCAGACCATCAACCGGTACACGCAGCTCGACACGTACCCCCTCCCACGCATATCTGATATGGTCAATCAGATTGCACAGTATCGGGTCTTCTCAACGGTAGACCTGAAATCCGCCTACCACCAGCTCCCCATCCGTAAATCAGACCGTCCATACACCGCCTTCGAGGCAGACGGCCTCCTATACCATTTCCTTAGGGTCCCCTTCGGCGCCACTAAGGTGATCTAGGTCTTCCAAAGGGAGATGGACCAAATGGTCGACCGTTACGGTTTGCGGGCCACGTTTCCGTACCTAGACAATGTCACCATCTGCGGCCATGATCAGCAGGATCACGACGCCAAGCTCGCTAAATTTCTCCACACCGCTACTCTCCTAAACCTCACTTACAACAAGGAGAAGTGCGTGTTCAGCACGAACCGCTTAGCCATCCTTGGCTCTGTGGTCCAGAACGGAGTTCTGGGGCCCGATCCCGACCGCATGCGCCTCCTCATGGAGCTCTCCTTCCCCCAAGGCCCTCAAACGATGCCTGGGGTTCTTTTCATATTACGCTCAGTGGGTCCCAAACTATGCGGACAAGGCCCGCCCACTCATACAGTCCACCCAGTTTCCCCTGACAGCCGAGGCGCAACAGACCTTCGCCCGGATCAGAGCTGATATTGCCAAGGCCACAATGCACGCTGTTGAGGAAACACTGCCCTTCCAAGTAGGAAGCGACGCATCAGACGTCGCCCTTGCCGCCACCCTCAATCAGGCAGGCAGGCCCGTGGCATTCTTTTCCCGCACCCTTCATGCCTCCGAAATTCGGCACTCCTCCGTCGAAAAAGTGGACCAAGCTATCGTTGAAGCTGTGTGGCATTGGAGGCATTACCTGGCTGGCAGGAGATTCACTCTCCTCACTGACCAACGGTCGGTAGCCTTTATGTTCAACAACACACAGCGGGGCAAGATCAAAAATGATAAAATCTTGCGGTGGAGAATCGAGCTCTCCACTTACGAGATTATGTATCGCCCTGGCAAACTCAACGAACCTCCAGATGCCCTATCCTGAGGTACATGTGCCAGCGCACAGGTAGACCGACTCTGGACCCTGCACAACAGCCTTTGTCACCCAGGAGTCACACGATTGTACCACTTCATTAAGGCATGAAATTTGCCCTACTCCGTCGAGGAAGTAAGGACAATCACCAGGGACTGCCAAGTCTGTGCGGAGTGTAAGCTGCACTTCTACCGACCGGACCGCGCACGCCTGGTGAAGGCCTCCCGCCCTTTGAACGCCTCAGCGCGGACTTCAAAGGCTCCCTCCCCTCCACCGATCGTCATACATATTTCCTCAGTGTGATCGACGAATACTCCCGGTTCCCCTTCGCCATCCCATGCCCCGACATGACGTCTGCCACCATCATTAAAGCCCTAAATTTGATCTTCACTCTGTTCGGTTTCCCCGCCTACATCCACAGTGACAGGGGATCCTCATTCATGAACGATGAGCTGCGTCAGTTCCAGCTCAGCAGGGGCATCGCCTACAGCAGAACGACAAGCTACAACCCCCGGGGAAACGGACAGATAGAAAGGGAGAATGGGACAATATGGAGGGCCGTCTGGTTGGCCCTACGGTCCAAAAACCTCCCGTCCTCCCGCTGGCAAGAGGTCCTCCCTGATGCACTACATTCCATTCGCTCATTACTCTGCACTGCCACTAACAATACACCACATGAACGCCTTTTTGCCTTCCCCAGGAAGTCCACATCCGGGGTGTCGCTCCCGACTTGGCTCGCAGCTCCGGGAACTGCGCTTCTCCGTAAACATGTCCGACTCCCAAGACGGACTCGTTAGTGGAGAGGGTACACTTGCTCCACTCAAACCCCCAGTACGCCTACGTGGCATTCCCCGCCGGCCGCCAGGATACCGTCTCCCTCAGGGACCTAGCACAGCAGGTTCCACCCCCACAGAGAGACATGACGGATGTTGAGGCTAAGGATGGATGTTTAAATACTCTAGGTCAAGTCGGCATAAGGAAGGGGGAAGTTTTGGGTATTCTAAAAGGCATTAAGGTGGACAAGTCCCCAGGTCCGGATGGGATCTATCCCAGGTTACTGAGGGAAGCGAGGGAAGAAATAGCTGGGGCCTTAACAGGTATCTTTGCAGTATCCTTGAGCACGGGTGAGATCCCGGAGGACTGGAGAATTGCTAATGTTGTCCCTCTGTTTAAGAAGGGTAGCAGGGATAATCTAGGGAATTATAGACCTGTGAGCTTGACGTCAGTGGTAGACAAACTGTTGGAGAAAATACTGAGGGATAGGATCTATTCACATTTGGAAGAAAATAGACTGATCAGTGATAGGCAACATGGTTTTGTGCAGGGAGGGTCGTGTCTTACAAACCTAATAGAATTCTTCGAGAAAGTGACAACGTTAATTGATGATGGAAGGGCAGTAGATGTCATATACATGGACTTCAGTAAGGTGTTTGATAAAGTTTCCCATGGCAGGTTGATGGAAAAAGTGAAGTCGTATGGGGTTCAGGGTGTACTAGCTAGATGGATAAAGAACTGGCTGGATAACAGGAGATAGAGAGTAGTGGTAGAAGGGTGCGTATGACACGGGCGAGAATGAGTGGGTTCTTTCAGGGGGTAGTAGATGAGTGTGAGAGGTGTGGGTGGGGGCCAGCGAATCACGCACACATGTTTTGGGGTTGCGAAAAAGTGGAAAGATTCTGGGCAGGAGTGTTTGCGGTTTTAGCCAGGATAGTGGAGGAGGAGGTGGACCCGGATCCTTTGGTGGCGTATGTAAAGTACGTATTAACTTCATACGTAAAGTATGAGTTAAGGGGGCTCTTCAGAGGGGTTTGAGGAAAGGTGGGAGATGTTTGTGACTGTGTTTGAGTGGCTCTTCGTCGCGGGAGGGGGGTGAAAAAGAGGAAACATCTGTACAGACTGTATAGTTGATTGTAGGGAAGCATGTTTCCCAGGGTGTTTGATCCCTGTTTTGATCCATGTTTGTAATAAAATACATTTAAAAAAAAGTCAATGGCCATCATAATATCAGCAGTCATCAGCTGTTATGCCTTCGAGAATGCCGGATCGAGAGCCCGCCCAAAGAGTAATTTTTAAAATAATCTGTATTGTCACAAGTAGGCTTACATTAATACTGCAATGAAGTTACTTTGAAAAGCCCCCAGTCGCCACATTCCGACACCTGTTCAGGTACACAGAGGGAGAATTCAGAATGTCCAAATTACCTAACAGCACGTCTTTCGGGACTTGTGGGAGGAAACCGGAGCACCCGGAGGAAACACGCACAGACACGGGGAGAACGTGCCGACTCCGCACAGACAGTGACCCAGCGGGGAATCGAACCTGGGACTCTGGCGCTGTGAAGCCACAACGTTAACCACTGTGCTACCCTGCTGCCCACGTTACAAGTCGCCATGTTGAGGAGTTGGCTCCACCCCAGTTCCATCTGACTGCTCTCTTTTGTCGACGATTTTCGAAGGAATTCTCAGCATTTTGTCACCAATGTTTAACCAGAAATCTTTCAGGGACATAATCTGGGATTCTCAATCCCGGATTGGTATATATGGGCTGAATGAGAGCGATAAATTAGAGGATCAGAGAATGTACAGCACAGAGCCCACAGAAACACAGCTATTTCTGTGCTCGTGTGACACCCTGTGGTGGTATGTATTAGGGGTAATACGGTACACCAGGAATGCCGAGGAGCTATTGGAGGACAGATGCTGGATCCCGATTGGATCCTCCACCTACTGGGCTCCACCCAGATAGGAGGGGTATAAGAACCTGGGTTTAATCCCCGCAGCTGCATTCTGTGACTGAGCTGCTGGGGAACGTGTCTGAACAAGTCTGCTCAATAAAGCCTCGATTGAAGTTCTTTACGTCTCGCCTCGTGTGTGATCGATGGTGCTACAATTTATTGAGCAGACTTAAAAAGGAATATGGAGCTCCGGATCACCCCGGAGTGCCTGCGAATCAGCCCCCACGCAGCAAACGCAACATCCGTGTTTCAACACTGGCTGGCGTGCTTTGAGGGATACCCCCGGCAGACCAACAGAAGACCAGAAGATGCAGGTCCTGCATTCCAGGGTGAGTCCCGAAATCTACTCACTCATCGAGGGCGCGGAAGAATTCCCAGAGGCGATCAACTTGCTGAAGGAGATCTACATTAAGCCCCTCAACCAGGTCGACGCACGCTACCAGCTCGCGACGAGACGACAAATCCCCGGGGAATCGCTAGACGATTTCTTCAACGCTCTAACGATCCTGGGACGAAACTGCAACTGCCTAGCGGTTACGGCGAACGAACATACGGACCTCCTGATCAGAGACGCTTACGTAGCAGGTTTGGCATCGTCGCAAATTCGCCAGAGATTTTTAGAGAAAGACTCTCTCGGACTCACAGAGGTACGGGCCCTCGCAGCCTCCCTCGACGTGGCCTCCCAAAACGCCCGCGCCTATGCCCCCGACCGCGCTGCAGCCCCTTAGGCTCCGTGGACCCCCGCCGCGACCGACCCCCCGGCAACCCCAACCCCTCCGCAAGCGTGCGCAGCCAGAATCCCAGACCACCCGGGGGGCCCCCGCTGCTACTTTTGTGGGCAGTCAAAACACCCCCGCCAGCGCTGCAAGGCCCGCTCGGCCACCTGCAAAAGCTGCGGTAAAAAGGGGCACTACGCAGCGGTGTGCCAGTCCCGTGGGGTCGCCGCTATCTCCGGGGAACAAATGGGACCACGGGCTCAACCCCCCCAGCGACCCACGGGCGGCCAACGGGAGCCGCCATTTTGGACCCCGGACACCACGAGGGGGGGACGGGCGCCTCCATCTTCCTACCCACAGGCCGCGTGCAATCCATGGGAGCGGCCATTTTGTCCACCCCCGGCCGCGTGCGACTCATGGGAGCGGCCATTTTGTCCACCCCCGGTCGCGTGCGATCCATGGACGCTGCCATCTTGGCTGACAGGCAAGGACCCGGCGTGGACGGCTCCACACTGCCTGAAGACAACGATCTGATACACCAACCACGTTTGGCATCGGTGACCCTCGACCAGTCGCGGCCCCGGACGCTCCAGACGACAACGACAAAGGTGCTGGTGAACGGCCACGAGACGCCGTGTTTGATCGACTCGGGGAGCACGGAGAGTTTTATTCACCCGGACACGGTAAGACGCTGTTCCCTTGTAATTCGGCCAAGCACCCAAAATTTTTTCCTGGCGGCGGGGTCCCACTCCGTTGAAATCAAAGGGTTCTGCATCGCAAACCTAACGGTGCAGGGGAGAGAGTTCAAAAATTACCGGCTGTACGTCCTTCCCCACCTCTGCGCTCCCACCCTCCTGGGGTTGGACTTCCAATGCAGCCTCCAGAGCTTAACATTTAAATTTGGCTGCCCTATACCCCCACTGACTATCTGCGGCCTCGCGACACTCAGGGAACCGCCCTCCCTGTTTGCGAACCTCACCCCGGATTGCAAACTCGTCACCACTAGGAGCAGACGGTACAGCACCCAGGACCGGACGTTTATCAGGTCCGAAGTCCAGCGGCTGCTGAAGGAAGGCATAATCCAGGCCAGCAATAGTCCCTGGAGAGCCCAGGTGGTAGTAGTGAGAAGTAGTGGGGAGAAGCAAAGGATGGTCGTAGACTACAGTCAGACCATCAACAGGTACACGCAGCTAGATGCGTACCCTCTTCCCCACATATCCGACATGGTCAATCGGATTGCACAGTACAAGGTCTTCTCCACCGTGGACCTTAAGTCCGCCTATCACCAGCTCCCCATTCGCCTCGGTGACCTCAAGTATACTGCCTTCGAAGCAGACGGGCGGCTATACCACTTCTTCAGGGTTCCATTCGGCGTCACGAACGGAGTCTCGGTCTTCCAACGAGAGATGGACCGAATGGTCGACCAGCACGGTTTACGGGCCACGTTCCCGTACCTCGACAACGTCACCATCTGCGGCCACGACCAGCAGGACCACGACGCCAACCTCCGCAAATTCCTCCAGACTGCTAACGCCCTCAACCTCACCTACAACGAGGAAAAATGCGTGTTTAGCACTGACCGTCTAGCCATCCTTGGCTACGTAGTGCGTAATGGAGTGATAGGCCCCGACCCCGAACGCATGCGCCCCCTCATGGAGTTCCCTCTCCCCCACTGTACCAAAGCCCTGAAACGCTGCCTGGGCTTCTTTTCTTATTACGCCCAGTGGGTCCCCCAGTACGCAGACAAGGCCCGCCCACTAATCCAGTCCACTACTTTTCCCCTGTCGACAGAGGCCCGCCAGGCCTTCAGCCGCATCAAAACGGATATTGCAAAGGCCACGATGCGCGCCATCGACGAGTCCCTCCCCTTCCAAGTCGAGAGCGACGCGTCCGACGTAGCTCTGGCGGCCACGCTCAACCAAGCAGGCAGACCCGTGGCCTTTTTCTCCCGGACCCTTCACGCTTCGGAAATTCGCCACTCCTCAGTAGAAAAGGAGGCCCAAGCCATAGTGGAAGCTGTGCGACATTGGAGGCATTACCTAGCCGGTAGGAGATTCACTCTCCTCACTGACCAACAGTCGGTAGCCTTTATGTTCGATAATGCACAGCAGGGCAAGATAAAAAACGACAAGATCCTACGGTGGAGGATCGAACTCTCCACCTACAACTACGAGATCTTATACCATCCCGGAAAGCTGAATGAGCCGTCCGATGCCCTATCTCGCGGCACTTGTGCCAACGCACAAGTGGACCGTCTCCAAGCCCTCCACGAGGACCTCTGCCACCCGGGGGTCACTCGTTTCTACCACTTCATAAAGGCTCGCAACCTCCCGTACTCCGTCGAGGACGTCCGAACAGTCACCAGGAACTGCCAAATCTGCGCAGAATGCAAACCGCATTTTTTCAGGCCAGATAGAGCGCACCTGATAAAGGCTTCCCGTCCCTTTGAACGCCTCCGTTTGGATTTCAAAGGCCCCCTCCCCTCCACCGATCGCAACACGTACTTTCTTAACGTCGTTGACGAATACTCCCGCTTCCCCTTCGCCATCCCCTGCCCCGACATGACCGCGGCCACAATCATTAAAGCCCTCGGCACCATCTTTACCTTGTTCGGTTTCACCGCCTACATCCATAGCGACAGGGGGTCCTCCTTCATGAGTGACGAGCTGCGTCAATTCCTGCTCAGCAAGGGCATAGCATCGAGCAGGACGACCAGCTACAACCCCCGGGGGAACAGGCAGGTAGAGAGGGAGAACGGAACAGTCTGGAACAGTCCTACGGTCTAGGAGTCTCCCAACTTCCCGCTGGCAGGAATTCCTCCCGGATGCCCTTCATTCTATCCGGTCCCTGCTGTGTACCACCACTAACCAAACGCCTCACGAGCGCCTCCTTGTCTTCTCTAGGAGGTCCGCTTCTGGAACGTCACTTCCGACCTGGCTGGCGGCCCCGGGACCCATCCTGCTCCGGAAACATGTGCGGGTGCACAAATCAGACCCACTGGTGGAAAAGGTACATCTACTCCACGCAAACCCGCAGTACGCCTACGTGGCGTACCCAGACGGCCGACAGGATACGGTCTCTCTGCGGGACCTGGCGCCCGCTGGAGCTCCCCCCCCCCCAACACAAATCACCTCCCCCTCACTCCCGCCGGTGCACCCCACAGCTACCCCCTTCCCGGGGGGATCGGTCCTCCTCCCAGGCCCGTCCAGGAGTAAGGAAACAGAAGGGGACAGCGCGATGCTCCCAGAGTCGACCGGACCCGAGCCAGCACCACCACCCGGGCTGAGACGATCGGAAAGGGCGACCAGAGCACCATCTCGACTCATTGAATCGACTTAAGATGTTTATAATTCAGTGGTTTAGTAAAGCGGCATTGTTGTAAATAGTTAACGCTGCTAATCGGGTAAAATGTGAATAATTCGGTGGCCCGGTAAAAGCGGCATGGTTGTATATAGTTCAATGGTTAAGGTACCGACCCTGTAAACCCCTACCACCATACCACCCACCACCCCGCTGGGTTCTTTTTTAACAAGGGGAGAATGTGGTGGTATGTATTAGGGGTAATACGGTACACCAGGAATGCCGAGGAGCTATTGGAGGACAGATGCTGGATCCCGATTGGATCCTCCACCTACTGGGCTCCACCCAGATAGGAGGGGTATAAGAACCTGGGTTTAATCCCCGCAGCTGCATTCTGTGACTGAGCTGCTGGGGAACGTGTCTGAACAAGTCTGCTCAATAAAGCCTCGATTGAAGTTCTTTACGCCTCGCCTCGTGTGTGATCGATGGTGCTACACACCCAAAACATCTAACAAAATAGCTCTCAGAAATTTCTCACACACTTGACTGGGCTTGCAATTATTTACTTTGAAGAAGAAAAGTTTATTGAATTTAAGTATTCATGGTACTTAAAAGTTTAAATAAACAAAATCCAAGATGTTCAATAATGCTTTATAGGATTTGGGAGACGTGTGTTCAGCAGGTCTCTCAAAAAGGTTCTGAGTCAGGTACGGTTGAACATTATGGTCGGGATTATGTGCCCGCTTTCGTCGCGAGGGCAAACGACAAAACGGATGCAAAATATCGCTGCCATGATCTCGTTTTCTGACTTCCCTTGCCGGTGAAGTAATGAGATTCCTGCTTGAAAAGGAGGAAAACTCATTTCAATAAATTGCCAGAACATTAAAAGGGCTTTCTCATCATCTGTTCCCCTCACATTAGGAATCTCCCCCTCTCTGACGTGGTTTACAGCTGCTTTATTAAAAATGGCCACCAGGCGAAGGGGCCTGATGGGCACGCACTGGTGAATATGGCAGTGGCGGGGGCAATGACAGGGGGCAGTGTCAAGGGATCCCCTCTCTGGAACTCCATTGTGGCGGGGGTGGGCTCCCCTTGTGTGTGTTGGGGGGTGGGGGTCTCCATGTAACTGGCGTAGGAGATTTCTTTTATTTGTAATCGGAGATAGGGATTTCCAGATTTTCCAGCCTTCCCCACCAGCGTGACACTGTGGGTCACTCCTGCAGATTTGTTTTGCAAAGAGTGCTGTACTATCTGGTGAGAAAAACTGGCTGTACAGCCGGTAAGCTCCATGCCTGTTTTCTCGCCTCAGCCAGCACGCTGGCGATATTTTCCTACTTTGGCACAGTGTGTTTATTGATAACACATAACTTTGTACCTATATACAACATAGCCCAGACTGTGAGCTAACTCCAGGTTTGCTTCGAGTCTAGGTCCAGTGCATAACTGACTCTAGTCTCAGGACATGTGTCTCTTTACCTCACACTGTGTAGGTACTGTTTCCCAGTCCCACGTTAACCCTTGCAATGCCAAACACGCTTATGCTACAGGATATAGAACCTTCCTTAGAAAATGGACGGCTAGATTTAAGCATTTTACATAGGAGGGTGGTGAATGTGTGGAATGGACTGTTCAAGTTGACATTGTGAAGTCATAACGGTGTGAACAAATGCAAGGGAGAATTGTGCAGATGTTTAAGAGAGTGGGCAATTGAGAGTTTTCAGGCTGGCTCTTCTTTCCCAGTTCTGTTTCTTTCTATGTTTCTAATCACTGATAGGGGAAACATGTCCTTGGTTTAACATCTCACCAAAAGGGAATTGGTATCTCCTGACAGTACAGTCGTCCCTCAACACAAAAGTGAGAGCCTAGACCAGCATGTTTCAAAGAGTGGGTCGCGGGTGAGTGTCAGAAGGGTCGCGGAGTGAAGGGTCACGGTGTTCGGGGTCACTGAGTGAAGGGTCGCGGAGTTAAGGGTCGCAGAGTTAAGGGTCCCGGTGTTAAGGATTGCTGAGTGAAGTGTCGCGGAGTGAAGGGTTGCGGAGTGAAGGTCGCTGAGTGAAGGGTTGCGGAGTGAAGGTCGCTGAGTGAAGGGTTGCGGAGTTAAGGGTCGCGGAGTTTGTCAGTCCAGTCCCAAGGCTGGATTTCCGGGTCCCCCCTGTTTCACATGACCCGCCTGCTCAGGCCTCACGAGAAAATCTGAGGTCAAGTTTTAGTTGAAGGACTTGTTTTGTAAATACCCGCTTTCCTCGTGGTCAAGCAGGAATTCTAACTGCAGCCGACAGCTTTACTGGAAAAGGCATTGAGACAGGATTTTGGGTTTGGATTCAGTCATGTAAGTGATCCAGCCCGTGGTGCTGTGCTGAATACACACGAGCAGAGCGAGGTTACCATCCCGAGCACTAGCTCATATTTATACGGGAATTGGAGCTAGGATAGGATATTTTAATTATTCTCAGCATTTATTGGAAGCTGAGTTTGTGTGTGGAATTCTAGTTCAAGACCAGATGAAAAGATGCCACCCTCGTTTCTGTGGGGCCCACCCCACATAAACTGCACTTCATTCCTGCTCCACGGAAACTGCACTTCATTCCCACCCCACAGAAACTGCATTTCATTCCCGCTCCACAGAAACTGCACTTCATTCCCGCTCCACAGAAACTGCATTTCATTCCCGCTCCACAGAAACTGCACTTCATTCCTGCTCCACGGAAACTGCACTTCATTCCCACCCCACAGAAACTGCATTTCATTCCCGCTCCACAGAAACTGCACTTCATTCCCGCTCCACAGAAACTGCATTTCATTCCCGCTCCACAGAAACTGCACTTCATTCCCGCTCCACAGAAACTGCACTTCATTCCCGCTCCACAGAAACTGCACTTCATTCCCGCTCCACAGAAACTGCACTTCATTCCCGCTCCACAGAAACTGCACTTCATTCCCGCTCCACAGAAACTGCACTTCATTCCCGCTCCACAGAAACTGCACTTCATTCCCGCTCCACAGAAACTGCACTTCATTCCCGCTCCACAGAAACTGCACTTCATTCCCGCTCCACAGAAACTGCATTTCATTCCCCCCCCCACAGAAACTGCACTTCATTCCCGCTCCACAGAAACTGCATTTCATTCCCGCCCCACAGAAACTGCATTTCATTCCCCCCCCCACAGAAACTGCAATTCATTCCCACTCCACAGACACTGCAATTCATTCCCTCTCCACAGAAACTGCACTTCATTCCCGCTCCACAGAAACTGCACTTCATTCCCGCTCCACAGAAACTGCACTTCATTCCCACCCCACATAAACTGCACTTCATTCCTGCTCCACGGAAACTGCACTTCATTCCCACCCCACAGAAACTGCATTTCATTCCCGCTCCACAGAAACTGCACTTCATTCCCGCTCCACAGAAACTGCATTTCATTCCCGCTCCACAGAAACTGCACTTCATTCCCGCTCCACAGAAACTGCACTTCATTCCCGCTCCGCAGAAACTGCACTTCATTCCCGCTCCACAGAAACTGCACTTCATTCCCACACCACAGAAACTGCACTTCATTCCGTCCCACAGACACTGCACTTCATTCCCGCTCCACAGAAACTACACTTCATTCCCGCTCCACAGAAACTGCTCTTCATTCCCGCCCCACAGAATCTGCACTTCATTCCCGCCCCACAGAAACTGCACTTCATTCCCGCTCCACAGAAACTGCATTTCATTCCCGCTCCACAGAAACTGCACTTGATTCCCGCTCCACAGAAACTGCACTTCATTCCCGCTCCACAGAAACTGCTCTTCATTCCCGCCCCACAGAAACTGCACTTCATTCCCGCTCCACAGAAACTGCACTTCATTCCCGCTGGACAGAAACTACACTTCATTCCCGCTCCACAGAAACTGCACTACATTCATGCTCCACAGAAACTACACTTCATTCCCGCACCACAGAAACTGCACTTCATTCCCGCTCCACAGAAACTGCACTTCATTCCCGCTGGACAGAAACTACACTTCATTCCCGCTCCACAGAAACTGCACTACATTCATGCTCCACAGAAACTACACTTCATTCCCGCTCCACAGAAACTGCACTTCATTCCGTCCCACAGACACTGCACTTCATTCCCGCTCCACAGAAACTGCACTTCATTCCCGCTCCACAGAAACTGCACTTCATTCCCGCTCCACAGAAACTGCACTTCATTCCCGCTCCACAGAAACTGAACTTCATTCCCGCTCCACAGAAACTGCACTTCATTCCCGCTCCACAGAAACTGCACTACATTCATGCTCCACAGAAACTGCACTTCATTCCCGCACCACAGAAACTGCACTTCATTCCCACTCCACAGAAACTGCACTTCATTCCCGCCCCACAGAAACTGCACTTCATTCCCGCTCCACAGAAACTGCACTTCATTCCCGCCCCACAGAAACTGCATTTCATTCCCGCCCCACAGAAACTGCATTTCATTCCCCCCCCCACAGAAACTGCACTTCATTCCCACTCCACAGACACTGCAATTCATTCCCGCTCCACAGAAACTGCACTTCATTCCCGCTCCACAGAAACTGCACTTCATTCCGTCCCACAGACACTGCACTTCATTCCCACCCCACAGAAACTGCATTTCATTCCCGCTCCACAGAAACTGCACTTCATTATCGCTCCACAGAAACTGCACTTCATTCCCGCTCCACAGAAACTGCTCTTCATTCCCGCCCCACAGAAACTGCACTTCATTCCCGCACCACAGAAACTGCACTTCATTCCCGCTCCACAAAAACTGCTCTTCATTCCCGCTCCACAGAAACTGCATTTCATTCCCGCTCCACAGAAACTGCACTTCATTCCCCCCCACAGAAACTGCATTTCATTCCCTCTCCACAGAAACTGCACTTCATTCCCGCTCTACAGAAACTGCACTTCATTCCCGCTCCACAGAAACTGCACTTCATTCCCGCCCCACAGAAACTGCACTTCATTCCCGCCCCACAGAAACTGCACTTCATTCCCGCTCCACAGAAACTGCACTACATTCATGCTCCACAGAAACTGCACTTCATTCCCGCACCACAGAAACTGCACTTCATTCCCACTCCACAGAAACTGCACTTCATTCCCGCCCCACAGAAACTGCACTTCATTCCAGCTCCACAGAAACTGCACTTCATTCCCGCCCCACAGAAACTGCATTTCATTCCCGCCCCACAGAAACTGCATTTCATTCCCCCCCCCACAGAAACTGCAATTCATTCCCACTCCACAGACACTGCAATTCATTCCCTCTCCACAGAAACTGCACTTCATTCCCGCTCCACAGAAACTGCACTTCATTCCCGCTCCACAGAAATTGCACTTCATTCCCGCTCCGCAGAAACTGCATTTCATTCCCGCCCCGCAGAAACTGCACTTCATTCCCGCTCCAGAGAAACTGCACTTCATTCCCGCCCCACAGAAACTGCACTTCATTCCTGCCCCACAGAAATTGCACTTCATTCCCGCCCCACAGAAACTGCACTTCATTCCCGCCCCACAGAAACTGCACCTCATTCCTGCCCCACAGAAACTGCACCTCATTCCCGCCCCACAGAAACTGCACTTCATTCCCGCTCCACAGAAACTGCACTTCATTCCCGCCCCACAGAAACTGCATTTCATTCCCGCTCCACAGAAACTGCATTTCATTCCCGCTCCACAGAAACTGCACTTCATTCCCGCTCCACAGAAACTGCATTTCATTCCCGCTCCACAGAAACTGCACTTCATTCCCGCCCCACAGAAACTGCGCTTCATTCCCGCACCTCAGAAACTGCATCTCATTCCCGCTCCACAAAAACTGCACTTCATTCCCACTCCACAGAAACTGCACTTCATTCCCTCTCCACAGAAACTGCACTTCATTCCCTCTCCACAGAAACTGCACTTCATTCCCGCTCCACAGAAACTGCACTTCATTCCCTCTCCACAGAAACTGCACTTCATTCCCGCTCCACAGAAACTGCACTTCATTGCCGCTCCACAGAAACAGCACTTCATTCCCGCTCCACAGAAACTGCACTTCATTCCCGCTCCACAGAAACTGCAGTTCATTCCCGCTCCACAGAAACTGCACTTCATTCCCGCTCCACAGAAACTGCACTTCATTCCCGCTCCACAGAAACTGCATTTCATTCCCGCACCACATAAACTGCACTTCATTCCCGCCCCACAGAAACTGCACTTCATTCCCGCTCCACAGAAACTGCACTTCATTCCGTCCCACAGACACTGCACTTCATTCCCACCGCACAGAAACTGCATTTCATTCCCGCTCCACAGAAACTGCACTTCATTCCCGCTCCACAGAAACTGCACTTCTTACCACCCCACAGAAACTGCATTTCATTCCCGCTCCACAGAAACTGCATTTCATTCCCGCCCCACAGAAATTGTACTTCATTCCCGCTCCACAGAAACTGCATTTCATTCCCGCTCCACAGAAACTGCACTTCATTCCCGCCCGACAGAGACTGCACTTCATTCCCGCTCCACAGAAACTGCACTTCATTCCCGCTCCACAGAAACTGCACTTCATTCCCGCACCACAGAAACTGCACTTCATTCCCGCTCCACCGAAACTGCACTTCATTCCCGCTCCACAGAAGACGCACTTCATTCCCGCCCCACAGAAACTGCACTTCATTCCCGCCCCACAGAAACCGCACTTCATTCCCGCTCCACAGAAACCGCACTTCATTCCCGCTCCACAGAAACTGCACTTCATTCCCACCCCACAGAAACTGCACTTCATTCCCGCCCCACAGAAACTGCACTTCATTCCCGCCCCACAGAAACTGCACTTCATTCCCGCTGCACAGAAACTGCACTTCATTCCCGCTGCACAGAAACTGCACTTCATTCCCGCCCCACAGAAACTGCACTTCATTCCCGCCCCACAGAAACTGCACTTCATTCCCGCCCCACAGAAACTGCACTTCATTCCCGCTGCACAGAAACTGCACTTCATTCCCGCTCCACATAAACAGCACTTCATTCCCTCTCCACAGAAACAGCACTTCATTCCCACTCCACAGAAACTGCATTTCATTCCCGCACCACAGAAACTGCACTTCATTCCCACCCCACAGAAACTGCATTTCATTCCCGCTCCACAGAAACTGCACTTCATTCCCACTCCACAGAAACTGCACTTCATTCCCGCTCCACAGAATCTGCACTTCATTCCCACCCCACAGAAACTGCATTTCATTCCCGCTCCACAGAAACTGCACTTCATTCCCGCTCCGGAGAAACTGCACTTCATTCCCACCCCACAGAAACTGCATTTCATTCCCGCTCCACAGAAACTGCATTTCATTCCCGCTCCACAGAAACTGAACTTCATTCCCGCTCCACAGAAACTGCATTTCATTCCCGCTCCACAGAAACTGCATTTCATTCCCGCTCCACAGAAACTGCACTTCATTCCCGCCCCACAGAAACTGCATTTCATTCCCGCCCCACAGAAACTGCACTTCATTCCCGCCCCGCAGAAACTGCACTTCATTCCCACCCCACAGAAACTGCACCTCATTCCCGCCCCACAGAAACTGCACTTCATTGCCGCCCCACAGGAACTGCACTTCATTCCCGCCCCACAGAAACTGCACTTCATTCCCGCCCAACAGAAACTGCATTTCATTCCCGCCCCACAGAAACTGCACTTCATTCCCGCCCCACAGGAAATGCACTTCATTCCCGCCCCACAGGAACTGCACTTCATTCCCGCCCCACAGAAACTGCACTTCATTCCCGCTCCACAGAAACTGCATTTCATTCCCGCCCCACAGAAACTGCACTTCATTCCCACCCCTCAGAAACTGCATTTCATTCCCGCTCCACAGAAACTGCACTTCATTCCCGCTCCACAGAAACTGCACTTCATTCCCACCCCACAGAAACTGCATTTCATTCCCGCTCCACAGAAACTGCACTTCATTCCCGCTCCGCAGAAACTGCACTTCATTCCCACCCCACAGAAACTGCATTTCATTCCCGCTCCACAGAAACTGCATTTCATTCCCGCTCCACAGAAACTGAACTTCATTCCCGCTCCACAGAAACTGCATTTCATTCCCGCTCCACAGAAACTGCATTTCATTCCCGCTCCACAGAAACTGCACTTCATTCCCGCCCCACAGAAACTGCATTTCATTCCCGCCCCACAGAAACTGCACTTCATTCCCACCCCACAGAAACTGCACTTCATTCCCGCCCCACAGAAACTGCACTTCATTCCCGCCCCACAGAAACTGCACTTCATTCCCGCTCCACAGAAACTGCATTTCATTCCCGTTCCACAGAAACTGCACTTCATTCCCGCCCAACAGAAACTGCACTTCATTCCCGCACCTCAGAAACTGCATCTCATTTCCGCTCCACAAAAACTGCACTTCATTCCCGCTCCACAAAAACTGCACTTCATTCCCGCTCCACAGAAACTGCACTTCATTCCCGCCCAACAGAAACTGCACTTCATTCCCGCACCTCAGAAACTGCATCTCATTTCCGCTCCACAAAAACTGCACTTCATTCCCGCTCCACAGAAACTGCACTTCATTCCCGCTCCACAGAATCTGCACTTCATTCCCGCTCCACAGAAACTGCACTTCATTCCCTCTCCACAGAAACTGCACTTCATTCCCACTCCACAGAAACTGCACTTCATTGCCGCTCCACAGAAACAGCACTTCATTCCCGCCCCACAGAAACTGCACTTCATTCCCGCTCCACAGAAACTGCACTTCATTCCCTCTCCACAGAAACTGCACTTCATTCCCGCTCCACAGAAACTGCACTTCATTCCCGCTCCACAGAAACTGCACTTCATTCCCTCTCCACAGAAACTGCACTTCATTCCCGCTCCACAGAAACTGCACTTCATTCCCTCTCCACAGAAACTGCACTTCATTCCCGCTCCACAGAAACTGCACTTCATTCCCGCTCCACAGAAACTGCACTTCATTCCGTCCCACAGACACTGCACTTCATTCCCACCGCACAGAAACTGCATTTCATTCCCGCTCCACAGAACTGCACTTCATTCCCGCTCCACAGAAACTGCACTTCTTACCACCCCACAGAAACTGCATTTCATTCCCGCTCCACAGAAACTGCATTTCATTCCCGCCCCACAGAAATTGTACTTCATTCCCGCTCCACAGAAACTGCATTTCATTCCCGCTCCACAGAAACTGCACTTCGTTCCCGCCCGACAGAGACTGCACTTCATTCCCGCTCCACAGAAACTGCACTTCATTCCCGCTCCACAGAAACTGCACTTCATTCCCGCACCACAGAAACTGCACTTCATTCCCGCTCCACCGAAACTGCATTTCATTCCCGCTCCACAGAAACTGCACTTCATTCCCGCTCCACAGAAACTGCACTTCATTCCCGCCCCACAGAAACTGCATTTCATTCCCGCTCCACCGAAACTGCACTTCATTCCCACTCCACAGAAACTGCATTTCATTCCCGCTCCACAGAAACTGCACTTCATTCCCGCACCACAGAAACTGCACTTCATTCCCGCTCCACCGAAACTGCACTTCATTCCCGCTCCACAGAAGCCGCACTTCATTCCCGCCCCACAGAAACTGCACTTCATTCCCGCCCCACAGAAACCGCACTTCATTCCCGCTCCACAGAAACCGCACTTCATTCCCGCTCCACAGAATCTGCACTTCATTCCCACCCCACAGAAACTGCATTTCATTCCCGCTCCACAGAAACTGCACTTCATTCCCGCTCCGCAGAAACTGCACTTCATTCCCACCCCACAGAAACTGCATTTCATTCCCGCTCCACAGAAACTGCATTTCATTCCCGCTCCACAGAAACTGAACTTCATTCCCGCTCCACAGAAACTGCATTTCATTCCCGCTCCACAGAAACTGCATTTCATTCCCGCTCCACAGAAACTGCACTTCATTCCCGCCCCACAGAAACTGCATTTCATTCCCGCCCCACAGAAACTGCATTTCATTCCCGCTCCACAGAAACTGCACTTCATTCCCGCCCCACAGAAACTGCACTTCATTCCCGCCCCGCAGAAACTGCACTTCATTCCCACCCCACAGAAACTGCACTTCATTCCCGCCCCACAGAAACTGCACTTCATTCCCGCCCCACAGATCCTGCACTTCATTCCCGCTCCACAGAAACTGCATTTCATTCCCGTTCCACAGAAACTGCACTTCATTCCCGCCCAACAGAAACTGCACTTCATTCCCGCACCTCAGAAACTGCATCTCATTTCCGCTCCACAAAAACTGCACTTCATTCCCGCTCCACAGAAACTGCATCTCATTCCCGCTCCACAGAAACTGCACTTCATTCCCACTCCACAGAAACTGCATTTCATTCCCACTCCACAGAAACTGCACTTCATTCCCTCTCCACAGAAACTGCACTTCATTCCCACTCCACAGAAACTGCACTTCATTGCCGCTCCACAGAAACAGCACTTCATTCCCACTCCACAGAAACTGCATTTCATTCCCGCTCCACAGAAACTGCATTTCATTCCCGCTCCAAAGAAACTGCACTTCATTCCCTCTCCACAGAAACTGCACTTCATTCCCACTCCACAGAAACTGCATTTCATTCCCGCCCCACAGAAACTGCACTTCATTCCCGCTCCACAGAAACTGCACTTCATTCCCGCTCCACAGAAACTGCATTTCATTCCCGCTCCACAGAAACTGCACTTCATTCCCGCTCCACAGAAACTGCATTTCATTCCCGCTCCACAGAAACTGCATTTCATTCCCGCACCACATAAACTGCACTTCATTCCCGCTCCACAGAAACTGCACTTCATTCCGTCCCACAGACACTGCACTTCATTTCCACCGCACAGAAACTGCATTTCATTCCCGCTCCACAGAAACTGCACTTCATTCCCGCTCCACAGAAACTGCACTTCTTACCACCCCACAGAAACTGCATTTCATTCCCGCTCCACAGAAACCGCACTTCATTCCCGCTCCACAGAAACTGCACTTCGTTCCCGCCCGACAGAGACTGCACTTCATTCCCGCTCCACAGAAACTGCACTTCATTCCCGCTCCACAGAAACTGCACTTCATTCCCGCACCACAGAAACTGCACTTCATTCCCGCTCCACCGAAACTGCACTTCATTCCCGCTCCACAGAAGCCGCACTTCATTCCCGCCCCACAGAAACTGCACTTCATTCCCGCCCCACAGAAACCGCACTTCATTCCCGCTCCACAGAAACCGCACTTCATTCCCGCTCCACAGAAACTGCACTTCATTCCCACCCCACAGAAACTGCACTTCATTCCCGCCCCACAGAAACTGCACTTCACTCCCGCCCCACAGAAACTGCACTTCATTCCCGCCCCACAGAAACTGCACTTCATTCACACCCCACAGAAACTGCACTTCATTCCCGCCCCACAGAAACTGCACTTCATTCCCGCCCCACAGAAACTGCACTTCATTCCCGCTGCACAGAAACTGCACTTCATTCCCGCTCCACATAAACAGCACTTCATTCTCACTCCACAGAAACTGCACTTCATTCCCACCCCACAGAAACTGCATTTCATTCCCGCTCCACAGAAACTGCACTTCATTCCCACTCCACAGAAACTGCACTTCATTCCCGCTCCACAGAATCTGCACTTCATTCCCACCCCACAGAAACTGCATTTCATTCCCGCTCCACAGAAACTGCACTTCATTCCCGCTCCGCAGAAACTGCACTTCATTCCCACCCCACAGAAACTGCATTTCATTCCCGCTCCACAGAAACTGCATTTCATTCCCGCTCCACAGAAACTGAACTTCATTCCCGCTCCACAGAAACTGCATTTCATTCCCGCTCCACAGAAACTGCATTTCATTCCCGCTCCACAGAAACTGCACTTCATTCCCGCCCCACAGAAACTGCATTTCATTCCCGCCCCACAGAAACTGCACTTCATTCCCGCCCCACAGAAACTGCACTTCATTCCCGCTGCACAGAAACTGCACTTCATTCCCGCTCCACATAAACAGCACTTCATTCCCTCTCCACAGAAACAGCACTTCATTCCCACTCCACAGAAACTGCATTTCATTCCCGCACCACAGAAACTGCACTTCATTCCCACCCCACAGAAACTGCATTTCATTCCCGCTCCACAGAAACTGCACTTCATTCCCGCACCACAGAAACTGCACTTCATTCCCACTCCACAGAAACTGCACTTCATTCCCGCCCCACAGAAACTGCACTTCATTCCAGCTCCACAGAAACTGCACTTCATTCCCGCCCCACAGAAACTGCATTTCATTCCCGCCCCACAGAAACTGCATTTCATTCCCCCCCCCACAGAAACTGCACTTCATTCCCACTCCACAGACACTGCAATTCATTCCCTCTCCACAGAAACTGCACTTCATTCCCGCTCCACAGAAACTGCACTTCATTCCCGCTCCACAGAAATTGCACTTCATTCCCGCTCCGCAGAAACTGCATTTCATTCCCGCCCCGCAGAAACTGCACTTCATTCCCGCTCCAGAGAAACTGCACTTCATTCCCGCCCCACAGAAACTGCACTTCATTCCTGCCCCACAGAAATTGCACTTCATTCCCGCCCCACAGAAACTGCACTTCATTCCCGCCCCACAGAAACTGCACCTCATTCCTGCCCCACAGAAACTGCACCTCATTCCCGCCCCACAGAAACTGCACTTCATTCCCGCTCCACAGAAACTGCACTTCATTCCCGCCCCACAGAAACTGCATTTCATTCCCGCTCCACAGAAACTGCATTTCATTCCCGCTCCACAGAAACTGCACTTCATTCCCGCTCCACAGAAACTGCATTTCATTCCCGCTCCACAGAAACTGCACTTCATTCCCGCCCCACAGAAACTGCGCTTCATTCCCGCACCTCAGAAACTGCATCTCATTCCCGCTCCACAAAAACTGCACTTCATTCCCACTCCACAGAAACTGCACTTCATTCCCTCTCCACAGAAACTGCACTTCATTCCCTCTCCACAGAAACTGCACTTCATTCCCGCTCCACAGAAACTGCACTTCATTCCCTCTCCACAGAAACTGCACTTCATTCCCGCTCCACAGAAACTGCACTTCATTGCCGCTCCACAGAAACAGCACTTCATTCCCGCTCCACAGAAACTGCACTTCATTCCCGCTCCACAGAAACTGCAGTTCATTCCCGCTCCACAGAAACTGCACTTCATTCCCGCTCCACAGAAACTGCACTTCATTCCCGCTCCACAGAAACTGCATTTCATTCCCGCACCACATAAACTGCACTTCATTCCCGCCCCACAGAAACTGCACTTCATTCCCGCTCCACAGAAACTGCACTTCATTCCGTCCCACAGACACTGCACTTCATTCCCACCGCACAGAAACTGCATTTCATTCCCGCTCCACAGAAACTGCACTTCATTCCCGCTCCACAGAAACTGCACTTCTTACCACCCCACAGAAACTGCATTTCATTCCCGCTCCACAGAAACTGCATTTCATTCCCGCCCCACAGAAATTGTACTTCATTCCCGCTCCACAGAAACTGCATTTCATTCCCGCTCCACAGAAACTGCACTTCATTCCCGCCCGACAGAGACTGCACTTCATTCCCGCTCCACAGAAACTGCACTTCATTCCCGCTCCACAGAAACTGCACTTCATTCCCGCACCACAGAAACTGCACTTCATTCCCGCTCCACCGAAACTGCACTTCATTCCCGCTCCACAGAAGACGCACTTCATTCCCGCCCCACAGAAACTGCACTTCATTCCCGCCCCACAGAAACCGCACTTCATTCCCGCTCCACAGAAACCGCACTTCATTCCCGCTCCACAGAAACTGCACTTCATTCCCACCCCACAGAAACTGCACTTCATTCCCGCCCCACAGAAACTGCACTTCATTCCCGCCCCACAGAAACTGCACTTCATTCCCGCTGCACAGAAACTGCACTTCATTCCCGCTGCACAGAAACTGCACTTCATTCCCGCCCCACAGAAACTGCACTTCATTCCCGCCCCACAGAAACTGCACTTCATTCCCGCCCCACAGAAACTGCACTTCATTCCCGCTGCACAGAAACTGCACTTCATTCCCGCTCCACATAAACAGCACTTCATTCCCTCTCCACAGAAACAGCACTTCATTCCCACTCCACAGAAACTGCATTTCATTCCCGCACCACAGAAACTGCACTTCATTCCCACCCCACAGAAACTGCATTTCATTCCCGCTCCACAGAAACTGCACTTCATTCCCACTCCACAGAAACTGCACTTCATTCCCGCTCCACAGAATCTGCACTTCATTCCCACCCCACAGAAACTGCATTTCATTCCCGCTCCACAGAAACTGCACTTCATTCCCGCTCCGGAGAAACTGCACTTCATTCCCACCCCACAGAAACTGCATTTCATTCCCGCTCCACAGAAACTGCATTTCATTCCCGCTCCACAGAAACTGAACTTCATTCCCGCTCCACAGAAACTGCATTTCATTCCCGCTCCACAGAAACTGCATTTCATTCCCGCTCCACAGAAACTGCACTTCATTCCCGCCCCACAGAAACTGCATTTCATTCCCGCCCCACAGAAACTGCACTTCATTCCCGCCCCGCAGAAACTGCACTTCATTCCCACCCCACAGAAACTGCACCTCATTCCCGCCCCACAGAAACTGCACTTCATTCCCGCCCCACAGGAACTGCACTTCATTCCCGCCCCACAGAAACTGCACTTCATTCCCGCCCAACAGAAACTGCATTTCATTCCCGCCCCACAGAAACTGCACTTCATTCCCGCCCCACAGGAAATGCACTTCATTCCCGCCCCACAGGAACTGCACTTCATTCCCGCCCCACAGAAACTGCACTTCATTCCCGCTCCACAGAAACTGCATTTCATTCCCGCCCCACAGAAACTGCACTTCATTCCCACCCCTCAGAAACTGCATTTCATTCCCGCTCCACAGAAACTGCACTTCATTCCCGCTCCACAGAAACTGCACTTCATTCCCACCCCACAGAAACTGCATTTCATTCCCGCTCCACAGAAACTGCACTTCATTCCCGCTCCGCAGAAACTGCACTTCATTCCCACCCCACAGAAACTGCATTTCATTCCCGCTCCACAGAAACTGCATTTCATTCCCGCTCCACAGAAACTGAACTTCATTCCCGCTCCACAGAAACTGCATTTCATTCCCGCTCCACAGAAACTGCATTTCATTCCCGCTCCACAGAAACTGCACTTCATTCCCGCCCCACAGAAACTGCATTTCATTCCCGCCCCACAGAAACTGCACTTCATTCCCGCCCCACAGAAACTGCACTTCATTCCCGCCCCACAGAAACTGCACTTCATTCCCGCCCCACAGAAACTGCACTTCATTCCCGCTCCACAGAAACTGCATTTCATTCCCGTTCCACAGAAACTGCACTTCATTCCCACCCCACAGAAACTGCACTTCATTCCCGCCCCACAGAAACTGCACTTCATTCCCGCCCCACAGAAACTGCACTTCATTCCCGCTCCACAGAAACTGCATTTCATTCCCGTTCCACAGAAACTGCACTTCATTCCCGCCCAACAGAAACTGCACTTCATTCCCGCACCTCAGAAACTGCATCTCATTTCCGCTCCACAAAAACTGCACTTCATTCCCGCTCCACAAAAACTGCACTTCATTCCCGCTCCACAGAAACTGCACTTCATTCCCGCCCAACAGAAACTGCACTTCATTCCCGCACCTCAGAAACTGCATCTCATTTCCGCTCCACAAAAACTGCACTTCATTCCCGCTCCACAGAAACTGCACTTCATTCCCGCTCCACAGAATCTGCACTTCATTCCCGCTCCACAGAAACTGCACTTCATTCCCTCTCCACAGAAACTGCACTTCATTCCCACTCCACAGAAACTGCACTTCATTGCCGCTCCACAGAAACAGCACTTCATTCCCGCCCCACAGAAACTGCACTTCATTCCCGCTCCACAGAAACTGCACTTCATTCCCTCTCCACAGAAACTGCACTTCATTCCCGCTCCACAGAAACTGCACTTCATTCCCGCTCCACAGAAACTGCACTTCATTCCCTCTCCACAGAAACTGCACTTCATTCCCGCTCCACAGAAACTGCACTTCATTCCCTCTCCACAGAAACTGCACTTCATTCCCGCTCCACAGAAACTGCACTTCATTCCCGCTCCACAGAAACTGCATTTCATTCCCGCTCCACAGAAACTGCACTTCATTCCCGCTCCACAGAAACTGCACTTCATTCCCGCTCCACAGAAACTGCATTTCATTCCCGCACCACATCAACTGCACTTCATTCCCGCTCCACAGAAACTGCACTTCATTCCGTCCCACAGACACTGCACTTCATTCCCACCGCACAGAAACTGCATTTCATTCCCGCTCCACAGAACTGCACTTCATTCCCGCTCCACAGAAACTGCACTTCTTACCACCCCACAGAAACTGCATTTCATTCCCGCTCCACAGAAACTGCATTTCATTCCCGCTCCACAGAAACTGCACTTCATTCCCGCTCCACAGAAACTGCACTTCATTCCCGCTCCACAGAAACTGCACTTCATTCCCGCACCACAGAAACTGCACTTCATTCCCGCTCCACCGAAACTGCATTTCATTCCCGCTCCACAGAAACTGCACTTCATTCCCGCTCCACAGAAACTGCACTTCATTCCCGCCCCACAGAAACTGCATTTCATTCCCGCTCCACCGAAACTGCACTTCATTCCCACTCCACAGAAACTGCATTTCATTCCCGCTCCACAGAAACTGCACTTCATTCCCGCACCACAGAAACTGCACTTCATTCCCGCTCCACCGAAACTGCACTTCATTCCCGCTCCACAGAAGCCGCACTTCATTCCCGCCCCACAGAAACTGCACTTCATTCCCGCCCCACAGAAACCGCACTTCATTCCCGCTCCACAGAAACCGCACTTCATTCCCGCTCCACAGAATCTGCACTTCATTCCCACCCCACAGAAACTGCATTTCATTCCCGCTCCACAGAAACTGCACTTCATTCCCGCTCCGCAGAAACTGCACTTCATTCCCACCCCACAGAAACTGCATTTCATTCCCGCTCCACAGAAACTGCATTTCATTCCCGCTCCACAGAAACTGAACTTCATTCCCGCTCCACAGAAACTGCATTTCATTCCCGCTCCACAGAAACTGCATTTCATTCCCGCTCCACAGAAACTGCACTTCATTCCCGCCCCACAGAAACTGCATTTCATTCCCGCCCCACAGAAACTGCATTTCATTCCCGCTCCACAGAAACTGCACTTCATTCCCGCCCCACAGAAACTGCACTTCATTCCCGCCCCGCAGAAACTGCACTTCATTCCCACCCCACAGAAACTGCACTTCATTCCCGCCCCACAGAAACTGCACTTCATTCCCGCCCCACAGATCCTGCACTTCATTCCCGCTCCACAGAAACTGCATTTCATTCCCGTTCCACAGAAACTGCACTTCATTCCCGCCCAACAGAAACTGCACTTCATTCCCGCACCTCAGAAACTGCATCTCATTTCCGCTCCACAAAAACTGCACTTCATTCCCGCTCCACAGAAACTGCATCTCATTCCCGCTCCACAGAAACTGCACTTCATTCCCACTCCACAGAAACTGCATTTCATTCCCACTCCACAGAAACTGCACTTCATTCCCTCTCCACAGAAACTGCACTTCATTCCCACTCCACAGAAACTGCACTTCATTGCCGCTCCACAGAAACAGCACTTCATTCCCACTCCACAGAAACTGCATTTCATTCCCGCTCCACAGAAACTGCATTTCATTCCCGCTCCAAAGAAACTGCACTTCATTCCCTCTCCACAGAAACTGCACTTCATTCCCACTCCACAGAAACTGCATTTCATTCCCGCCCCACAGAAACTGCACTTCATTCCCGCTCCACAGAAACTGCACTTCATTCCCGCTCCACAGAAACTGCATTTCATTCCCGCTCCACAGAAACTGCACTTCATTCCCGCTCCACAGAAACTGCATTTCATTCCCGCTCCACAGAAACTGCATTTCATTCCCGCACCACATAAACTGCACTTCATTCCCGCTCCACAGAAACTGCACTTCATTCCGTCCCACAGACACTGCACTTCATTTCCACCGCACAGAAACTGCATTTCATTCCCGCTCCACAGAAACTGCACTTCATTCCCGCTCCACAGAAACTGCACTTCTTACCACCCCACAGAAACTGCATTTCATTCCCGCTCCACAGAAACCGCACTTCATTCCCGCTCCACAGAAACTGCACTTCGTTCCCGCCCGACAGAGACTGCACTTCATTCCCGCTCCACAGAAACTGCACTTCATTCCCGCTCCACAGAAACTGCACTTCATTCCCGCACCACAGAAACTGCACTTCATTCCCGCTCCACCGAAACTGCACTTCATTCCCGCTCCACAGAAGCCGCACTTCATTCCCGCCCCACAGAAACTGCACTTCATTCCCGCCCCACAGAAACCGCACTTCATTCCCGCTCCACAGAAACCGCACTTCATTCCCGCTCCACAGAAACTGCACTTCATTCCCACCCCACAGAAACTACACTTCATTCCCGCCCCACAGAAACTGCACTTCACTCCCGCCCCACAGAAACTGCACTTCATTCCCGCCCCACAGAAACTGCACTTCATTCACACCCCACAGAAACTGCACTTCATTCCCGCCCCACAGAAACTGCACTTCATTCCCGCCCCACAGAAACTGCACTTCATTCCCGCTGCACAGAAACTGCACTTCATTCCCGCTCCACATAAACAGCACTTCATTCTCACTCCACAGAAACTGCACTTCATTCCCACCCCACAGAAACTGCATTTCATTCCCGCTCCACAGAAACTGCACTTCATTCCCACTCCACAGAAACTGCACTTCATTCCCGCTCCACAGAATCTGCACTTCATTCCCACCCCACAGAAACTGCATTTCATTCCCGCTCCACAGAAACTGCACTTCATTCCCGCTCCGCAGAAACTGCACTTCATTCCCACCCCACAGAAACTGCATTTCATTCCCGCTCCACAGAAACTGCATTTCATTCCCGCTCCACAGAAACTGAACTTCATTCCCGCTCCACAGAAACTGCATTTCATTCCCGCTCCACAGAAACTGCATTTCATTCCCGCTCCACAGAAACTGCACTTCATTCCCGCCCCACAGAAACTGCATTTCATTCCCGCCCCACAGAAACTGCACTTCATTCCCGCCCCACAGAAACTGCACTTCATTCCCGCTGCACAGAAACTGCACTTCATTCCCGCTCCACATAAACAGCACTTCATTCCCTCTCCACAGAAACAGCACTTCATTCCCACTCCACAGAAACTGCATTTCATTCCCGCACCACAGAAACTGCACTTCATTCCCACCCCACAGAAACTGCATTTCATTCCCGCTCCACAGAAACTGCACTTCATTCCCACTCCACAGAAACTGCACTTCATTCCCGCTCCACAGAATCTGCACTTCATTCCCACCCCACAGAAACTGCATTTCATTCCCGCTCCACAGAAACTGCACTTCATTCCCGCTCCGCAGAAACTGCACTTCATTCCCACCCCACAGAAACTGCATTTCATTCCCGCTCCACAGAAACTGCATTTCATTCCCGCTCCACAGAAACTGAACTTCATTCCCGCTCCACAGAAACTGCATTTCATTCCCGCTCCACAGAAACTGCATTTCATTCCCGCTCCACAGAAACTGCACTTCATTCCCGCCCCACAGAAACTGCATTTCATTCCCGCCCCACAGAAACTGCACTTCATTCCCGCCCCGCAGAAACTGCACTTCATTCCCACCCCACAGAAACTGCACTTCATTCCCGCCCCACAGAAACTGCACTTCATTCCCGCCGCACAGAAACTGCACTTCATTCCCGCCCCACAGGAACTGCACTTCATTCCCGCTCCACAGAAACAGCACTTCATTCCCGCCCCACAGGAACTGCACTTCATTCCCGCCCCACAGGAACTGCACTTCATTCCCGCCCCACAGGAACTGCACTTCATTCCCGCCCCACAGAAACTGCACTTCATTCCCGCTCCACAGAAACTGCATTTCATTCCCGCTCCACAGAAACTGCACTTCATTCCCGCCCCACAGTAACTGCACTTCATTCCCTCTCCACAGAAACTGCACTTCATTCCCGCTCCACAGAAACTGCACTTCATTCCCGCTCCACAGAAACTGCACTTCATTCCCACTCCACAGAAACTGCACTTCATTCCCGCCCCACAGAAACTGCATTTCATTCCCGCCCCACAGAAACTGCACTTCATTCCCACCCCGCAGAAACTGCATTTCATTCCCGCCCCACAGAAACTGCACTTCATTCCCACCCCGCAGAAACTGCATTTCATTCCCACCCCGCAGAAACTGCACTTCATTCCCACTCCACAGAAACTGCACTTCATTCCCGCCCCACAGAAACTGCATTTCATTCCCGCTCCACAGAAACTGCACTTCATTCCCGCTCCACAGAAACTGCACTTCATTCCCGCTCCACCGAAACTGCACTTCATTCCCGCCCCACAGAAACTGCATTTCATTCCCGCCCCACAGAAACTGCACTTCATTCCCGCTCCACAGAAACTGCATTTCATTCCCGTTCCACAGAAACTGCACTTCATTCCCGCCCCACAGAAACTGCACTTCATTCCCGCACCTCAGAAACTGCATCTCATTTCCGCTCCACAAAAACTGCACTTCATTCCCGCTCCACAGAAACTGCACTTCATTCCCACTCCACAGAAACTGCACTTCATTCCCTCTCCACAGAAACTGCACTTCATTCCCGCTCCACAGAAACTGCACTTCATTGCCGCTCCACAGAAACAGCACTTCATTCCCGCTCCACAGAAACTGCACTTCATTCCCGCCCCACAGAAACTGCACTTCATTCCCGCTGCACAGAAACTGCACTTCATTCCCGCTCCACAGAAACTGCACTTCATTCCCGCTCCACAGAAACTGCACTTCTTACCACCCCACAGAAACTGCATTTCATTCCCGCTCCACAGAAACTGCATTTCATTCCCACCCCACAGAAATTGTACTTCATTCCCGCTCCACAGAAACTGCACTTCGTTCCCGCCCGACAGAGACTGCACTTCATTCCCGCTCCACAGAAACTGCACTTCTTACCACCCCACAGAAACTGCATTTCATTCCCGCTCCACCGAAACTGCACTTCATTCCCGCTCCACAGAAGCCGCACTTCATTCCCGCCCCACAGAAACTGCACTTCATTCCCGCCCCACAGAAACCGCACTTCATTCCCGCTCCACAGAAACCGCACTTCATTCCCGCTCCACAGAAACTGCACTTCATTCCCACCCCACAGAAACTGCACTTCATTCCCGCCCCACAGAAACTGCACTTCACTCCCGCCCCACAGAAACTGCACTTCATTCCCGCCCCACAGAAACTGCACTTCATTCACACCCCACAGAAACTGCACTTCATTCCCGCCCCACAGAAACTGCACTTCATTCCCGCCCCACAGAAACTGCACTTCATTCCCGCTGCACAGAAACTGCACTTCATTCCCGCTCCACATAAACAGCACTTCATTCCCTCTCCACAGAAACAGCACTTCATTCTCACTCCACAGAAACTGCACTTCATTCCCGCTCCACATAAACAGCACTTCATTCCCTCTCCACAGAAACTGCACTTCATTCCCACCCCACAGAAACTGCATTTCATTCCCGCTCCACAGAAACTGCACTTCATTCCCACTCCACAGAAACTGCACTTCATTCCCGCTCCACAGAATCTGCACTTCATTCCCACCCCACAGAAACTGCATTTCATTCCCGCTCCACAGAAACTGCACTTCATTCCCGCTCCGCAGAAACTGCACTTCATTCCCACCCCACAGAAACTGCATTTCATTCCCGCTCCACAGAAACTGCATTTCATTCCCGCTCCACAGAAACTGAACTTCATTCCCGCTCCACAGAAACTGCATTTCATTCCCGCTCCACAGAAACTGCATTTCATTCCCGCTCCACAGAAACTGCACTTCATTCCCGCCCCACAGAAACTGCATTTCATTCCCGCCCCACAGAAACTGCACTTCATTCCCGCCCCACAGAAACTGCACTTCATTCCCGCTGCACAGAAACTGCACTTCATTCCCGCTCCACATAAACAGCACTTCATTCCCTCTCCACAGAAACAGCACTTCATTCCCACTCCACAGAAACTGCATTTCATTCCCGCACCACAGAAACTGCACTTCATTCCCACCCCACAGAAACTGCATTTCATTCCCGCTCCACAGAAACTGCACTTCATTCCCGCCCCACAGAAACTGCATTTCATTCCCGCTCCACAGAAACTGCACTTCATTCCCACTCCACAGAAACTGCACTTCATTCCCGCTCCACAGAATCTGCACTTCATTCCCACCCCACAGAAACTGCATTTCATTCCCGCTCCACAGAAACTGCACTTCATTCCCGCTCCGCAGAAACTGCACTTCATTCCCACCCCGCAGAAACTGCACTTCATTCCCACCCCACAGAAACTGCATTTCATTCCCGCTCCACAGAAACTGCATTTCATTCCCGCCCCACAGAAATTGTACTTCATTCCCGCTCCACAGAAACTGCACTTCATTCCCGCTCCACAGAAACTGCACTTCATTCCCGCACCACAGAAACTGCACTTCATTCCCGCTCCACCGAAACTGCATTTCATTCCCGCTCCACAGAAACTGCACTTCATTCCCGCTCCACAGAAACTGCACTTCATTCCCGCCCCACAGAAACTGCATTTCATTCCCGCTCCGCAGAAACTGCACTTCATTCCCACCCCACAGAAACTGCATTTCATTCCCGCTCCACAGAAACTGCATTTCATTCCCGCTCCACAGAAACTGAACTTCATTCCCGCTCCACAGAAACTGCATTTCATTCCCGCTCCACAGAAACTGCATTTCATTCCCGCTCCACAGAAACTGCACTTCATTCCCGCCCCACAGAAACTGCATTTCATTCCCGCCCCACAGAAACTGCACTTCATTCCCGCCCCACAGAAACTGCACTTCATTCCCGCTGCACAGAAACTGCACTTCATTCCCGCTCCACATAAACAGCACTTCATTCCCTCTCCACAGAAACAGCACTTCATTCCCACTCCACAGAAACTGCATTTCATTCCCGCACCACAGAAACTGCACTTCATTCCCACCCCACAGAAACTGCATTTCATTCCCGCTCCACAGAAACTGCACTTCATTCCCGCCCCACAGAAACTGCATTTCATTCCCGCTCCACAGAAACTGCACTTCATTCCCACTCCACAGAAACTGCACTTCATTCCCGCTCCACAGAATCTGCACTTCATTCCCACCCCACAGAAACTGCATTTCATTCCCGCTCCACAGAAACTGCACTTCATTCCCGCTCCGCAGAAACTGCACTTCATTCCCACCCCGCAGAAACTGCACTTCATTCCCACCCCACAGAAACTGCATTTCATTCCCGCTCCACAGAAACTGCATTTCATTCCCGCCCCACAGAAATTGTACTTCATTCCCGCTCCACAGAAACTGCACTTCATTCCCGCTCCACAGAAACTGCACTTCATTCCCGCACCACAGAAACTGCACTTCATTCCCGCTCCACCGAAACTGCATTTCATTCCCGCTCCACAGAAACTGCACTTCATTCCCGCTCCACAGAAACTGCACTTCATTCCCGCCCCACAGAAACTGCATTTCATTCCCGCTCCACCGAAACTGCACTTCATTCCCACTCCACAGAAACTGCATTTCATTCCCGCTCCACAGAAACTGCACTTCATTCCCGCACCACAGAAACTGCACTTCATTCCCGCTCCACCGAAACTGCACTTCATTCCCGCTCCACAGAAGCCGCACTTCATTCCCGCCCCACAGAAACTGCACTTCATTCCCGCCCCACAGAAACCGCACTTCATTCCCGCTCCACAGAAACCGCACTTCATTCCCGCTCCACAGAATCTGCACTTCATTCCCACCCCACAGAAACTGCATTTCATTCCCGCTCCACAGAAACTGCACTTCATTCCCGCTCCGCAGAAACTGCACTTCATTCCCACCCCACAGAAACTGCATTTCATTCCCGCTCCACAGAAACTGCATTTCATTCCCGCTCCACAGAAACTGAACTTCATTCCCGCTCCACAGAAACTGCATTTCATTCCCGCTCCACAGAAACTGCATTTCATTCCCGCTCCACAGAAACTGCACTTCATTCCCGCCCCACAGAAACTGCATTTCATTCCCGCCCCACAGAAACTGCATTTCATTCCCGCTCCACAGAAACTGCACTTCATTCCCGCCCCACAGAAACTGCACTTCATTCCCGCCCCGCAGAAACTGCACTTCATTCCCACCCCACAGAAACTGCACTTCATTCCCGCCCCACAGAAACTGCACTTCATTCCCGCCCCACAGATCCTGCACTTCATTCCCGCTCCACAGAAACTGCATTTCATTCCCGTTCCACAGAAACTGCACTTCATTCCCGCCCAACAGAAACTGCACTTCATTCCCGCACCTCAGAAACTGCATCTCATTTCCGCTCCACAAAAACTGCACTTCATTCCCGCTCCACAGAAACTGCATCTCATTCCCGCTCCACAGAAACTGCACTTCATTCCCACTCCACAGAAACTGCATTTCATTCCCACTCCACAGAAATTGCACTTCATTCCCTCTCCACAGAAACTGCACTTCATTCCCACTCCACAGAAACTGCACTTCATTGCCGCTCCACAGAAACAGCACTTCATTCCCACTCCACAGAAACTGCATTTCATTCCCGCTCCACAGAAACTGCATTTCATTCCCGCTCCAAAGAAACTGCACTTCATTCCCTCTCCACAGAAACTGCACTTCATTCCCACTCCACAGAAACTGCATTTCATTCCCGCCCCACAGAAACTGCACTTCATTCCCGCTCCACAGAAACTGCACTTCATTCCCGCTCCACAGAAACTGCATTTCATTCCCGCTCCACAGAAACTGCACTTCATTCCCGCTCCACAGAAACTGCATTTCATTCCCGCTCCACAGAAACTGCATTTCATTCCCGCACCACATAAACTGCACTTCATTCCCGCTCCACAGAAACTGCACTTCATTCCGTCCCACAGACACTGCACTTCATTTCCACCGCACAGAAACTGCATTTCATTCCCGCTCCACAGAAACTGCACTTCATTCCCGCTCCACAGAAACTGCACTTCTTACCACCCCACAGAAACTGCATTTCATTCCCGCTCCACAGAAACTGCATTTCATTCCCACCCCACAGAAATTGTACTTCATTCCCGCTCCACAGAAACTGCACTTCGTTCCCGCCCGACAGAGACTGCACTTCATTCCCGCTCCACAGAAACTGCACTTCATTCCCGCTCCACAGAAACTGCACTTCATTCCCGCACCACAGAAACTGCACTTCATTCCCGCTCCACCGAAACTGCACTTCATTCCCGCTCCACAGAAGCCGCACTTCATTCCCGCCCCACAGAAACTGCACTTCATTCCCGCCCCACAGAAACCGCACTTCATTCCCGCTCCACAGAAACCGCACTTCATTCCCGCTCCACAGAAACTGCACTTCATTCCCACACCACAGAAACTGCACTTCATTCCCGCCCCACAGAAACTGCACTTCACTCCCGCCCCACAGAAACTGCACTTCATTCCCGCCCCACAGAAACTGCACTTCATTCACACCCCACAGAAACTGCACTTCATTCCCGCCCCACAGAAACTGCACTTCATTCCCGCCCCACAGAAACTGCACTTCATTCCCGCTGCACAGAAACTGCACTTCATTCCCGCTCCACATAAACAGCACTTCATTCTCACTCCACAGAAACTGCACTTCATTCCCACCCCACAGAAACTGCATTTCATTCCCGCTCCACAGAAACTGCACTTCATTCCCACTCCACAGAAACTGCACTTCATTCCCGCTCCACAGAATCTGCACTTCATTCCCACCCCACAGAAACTGCATTTCATTCCCGCTCCACAGAAACTGCACTTCATTCCCGCTCCGCAGAAACTGCACTTCATTCCCACCCCACAGAAACTGCATTTCATTCCCGCTCCACAGAAACTGCATTTCATTCCCGCTCCACAGAAACTGAACTTCATTCCCGCTCCACAGAAACTGCATTTCATTCCCGCTCCACAGAAACTGCATTTCATTCCCGCTCCACAGAAACTGCACTTCATTCCCGCCCCACAGAAACTGCATTTCATTCCCGCCCCACAGAAACTGCACTTCATTCCCGCCCCACAGAAACTGCACTTCATTCCCGCTGCACAGAAACTGCACTTCATTCCCGCTCCACATAAACAGCACTTCATTCCCTCTCCACAGAAACAGCACTTCATTCCCACTCCACAGAAACTGCATTTCATTCCCGCACCACAGAAACTGCACTTCATTCCCACCCCACAGAAACTGCATTTCATTCCCGCTCCACAGAAACTGCACTTCATTCCCACTCCACAGAAACTGCACTTCATTCCCGCTCCACAGAATCTGCACTTCATTCCCACCCCACAGAAACTGCATTTCATTCCCGCTCCACAGAAACTGCACTTCATTCCCGCTCCGCAGAAACTGCACTTCATTCCCACCCCACAGAAACTGCATTTCATTCCCGCTCCACAGAAACTGCATTTCATTCCCGCTCCACAGAAACTGAACTTCATTCCCGCTCCACAGAAACTGCATTTCATTCCCGCTCCACAGAAACTGCATTTCATTCCCGCTCCACAGAAACTGCACTTCATTCCCGCCCCACAGAAACTGCATTTCATTCCCGCCCCACAGAAACTGCACTTCATTCCCGCCCCGCAGAAACTGCACTTCATTCCCACCCCACAGAAACTGCACTTCATTCCCGCCCCACAGAAACTGCACTTCATTCCCGCCGCACAGAAACTGCACTTCATTCCCGCCCCACAGGAACTGCACTTCATTCCCGCTCCACAGAAACAGCACTTCATTCCCGCCCCACAGGAACTGCACTTCATTCCCGCCCCACAGGAACTGCACTTCATTCCCGCCCCACAGGAACTGCACTTCATTCCCGCCCCACAGAAACTGCACTTCATTCCCGCTCCACAGAAACTGCATTTCATTCCCGCTCCACAGAAACTGCACTTCATTCCCGCCCCACAGTAACTGCACTTCATTCCCTCTCCACAGAAACTGCACTTCATTCCCGCTCCACAGAAACTGCACTTCATTCCCGCTCCACAGAAACTGCACTTCATTCCCACTCCACAGAAACTGCACTTCATTCCCGCCCCACAGAAACTGCATTTCATTCCCGCCCCACAGAAACTGCACTTCATTCCCACCCCGCAGAAACTGCATTTCATTCCCGCCCCACAGAAACTGCACTTCATTCCCACCCCTCAGAAACTGCATTTCATTCCCGCCCCGCAGAAACTGCACTTCATTCCCACTCCACAGAAACTGCACTTCATTCCCGCCCCACAGAAACTGCATTTCATTCCCGCTCCACAGAAACTGCACTTCATTCCCGCTCCACAGAAACTGCACTTCATTCCCGCTCCACCGAAACTGCACTTCATTCCCGCCCCACAGAAACTGCATTTCATTCCCGCCCCACAGAAACTGCACTTCATTCCCGCTCCACAGAAACTGCATTTCATTCCCGTTCCACAGAAACTGCACTTCATTCCCGCCCCACAGAAACTGCACTTCATTCCCGCACCTCAGAAACTGCATCTCATTTCCGCTCCACAAAAACTGCACTTCATTCCCGCTCCACAGAAACTGCACTTCATTCCCACTCCACAGAAACTGCACTTCATTCCCTCTCCACAGAAACTGCACTTCATTCCCGCTCCACAGAAACTGCACTTCATTCCCGCTCCACAGAAACTGCACTTCATTGCCGCTCCACAGAAACAGCACTTCATTCCCGCTCCACAGAAACTGCACTTCATTCCCGCCCCACAGAAACTGCACTTCATTCCCGCTGCACAGAAACTGCACTTCATTCCCGCTCCACAGAAACTGCACTTCATTCCCGCTCCACAGAAACTGCACTTCTTACCACCCCACAGAAACTGCATTTCATTCCCGCTCCACAGAAACTGCATTTCATTCCCACCCCACAGAAATTGTACTTCATTCCCGCTCCACAGAAACTGCACTTCGTTCCCGCCCGACAGAGACTGCACTTCATTCCCGCTCCACAGAAACTGCACTTCTTACCACCCCACAGAAACTGCATTTCATTCCCGCTCCACCGAAACTGCACTTCATTCCCGCTCCACAGAAGCCGCACTTCATTCCCGCCCCACAGAAACTGCACTTCATTCCCGCCCCACAGAAACCGCACTTCATTCCCGCTCCACAGAAACCGCACTTCATTCCCGCTCCACAGAAACTGCACTTCATTCCCACCCCACAGAAACTGCACTTCATTCCCGCCCCACAGAAACTGCACTTCACTCCCGCCCCACAGAAACTGCACTTCACTCCCGCCCCACAGAAACTGCACTTCATTCCCGCCCCACAGAAACTGCACTTCATTCACACCCCACAGAAACTGCACTTCATTCCCGCCCCACAGAAACTGCACTTCATTCCCGCCCCACAGAAACTGCACTTCATTCCCGCTGCACAGAAACTGCACTTCATTCCCGCTCCACATAAACAGCACTTCATTCCCTCTCCACAGAAACAGCACTTCATTCTCACTCCACAGAAACTGCACTTCATTCCCGCTCCACATAAACAGCACTTCATTCCCTCTCCACAGAAACTGCACTTCATTCCCACCCCACAGAAACTGCATTTCATTCCCGCTCCACAGAAACTACACTTCATTCCCACTCCACAGAAACTGCACTTCATTCCCGCTCCACAGAATCTGCACTTCATTCCCACCCCACAGAAACTGCATTTCATTCCCGCTCCACAGAAACTGCACTTCATTCCCGCTCCGCAGAAACTGCACTTCATTCCCACCCCACAGAAACTGCATTTCATTCCCGCTCCACAGAAACTGCATTTCATTCCCGCTCCACAGAAACTGAACTTCATTCCCGCTCCACAGAAACTGCATTTCATTCCCGCTCCACAGAAACTGCATTTCATTCCCGCTCCACAGAAACTGCACTTCATTCCCGCCCCACAGAAACTGCATTTCATTCCCGCCCCACAGAAACTGCACTTCATTCCCGCCCCACAGAAACTGCACTTCATTCCCGCTGCACAGAAACTGCACTTCATTCCCGCTCCACATAAACAGCACTTCATTCCCTCTCCACAGAAACAGCACTTCATTCCCACTCCACAGAAACTGCATTTCATTCCCGCACCACAGAAACTGCACTTCATTCCCACCCCACAGAAACTGCATTTCATTCCCGCTCCACAGAAACTGCACTTCATTCCCGCCCCACAGAAACTGCATTTCATTCCCGCTCCACAGAAACTGCACTTCATTCCCACTCCACAGAAACTGCACTTCATTCCCGCTCCACAGAATCTGCACTTCATTCCCACCCCACAGAAACTGCATTTCATTCCCGCTCCACAGAAACTGCACTTCATTCCCGCTCCGCAGAAACTGCACTTCATTCCCACCCCGCAGAAACTGCACTTCATTCCCACCCCACAGAAACTGCATTTCATTCCCGCTCCACAGAAACTGCATTTCATTCCCGCTCCACAGAAACTGAACTTCATTCCCGCTCCACAGAAACTGCATTTCATTCCCGCTCCACAGAAACTGCATTTCATTCCCGCTCCACAGAAACTGCACTTCATTCCCGCCCCACAGAAACTGCATTTCATTCCCGCCCCACAGAAACTGCACTTCATTCCCGCCCCGCAGAAACTGCACTTCATTCCCACCCCACAGAAACTGCACTTCATTCCCGCCCCACAGAAACTGCACTTCATTCCCGCCGCACAGAAACTGCACTTCATTCCCGCCCCACAGGAACTGCACTTCATTCCCGCCCCACAGGAACTGCACTTCATTCCCGCTGCACAGAAACTGCACTTCATTCCCGCTCCACAGAAACTGCATTTCATTCCCGCTCCACAGAAACTGCACTTCATTCCCGCCCCACAGTAACTGCACTTCATTCCCTCTCCACAGAAACTGCACTTCATTCCCGCTCCACAGAAACTGCACTTCATTCCCGCTCCACAGAAACTGCACTTCATTCCCGCTCCACAGAAACTGCACTTCATTCCCGCCCCACAGAAACTGCATTTCATTCCCGCCCCACAGAAACTGCACTTCATTCCCACCCCGCAGAAACTGCATTTCATTCCCGCCCCACAGAAACTGCACTTCATTCCCACCCCGCAGAAACTGCATTTCATTCCCGCTCCACAGAAACTGCACTTCATTCCCACTCCACAGAAACTGCACTTCATTCCCGCCCCACAGAAACTGCATTTCATTCCCGCCCCACAGAAACTGCACTTCATTCCCGCCCCACAGAAACTGCATTTCATTCCCGCCCCACAGAAACTGCATTTCATTCCCGCCCCACAGAAACTGCACTTCATTCCCGCCCCACAGAAACTGCATTTCATTCCCGCTCCACAGAAACTGCACTTCATTCCCACTCCACAGAAACTGCACTTCATTCCCGCCCCACAGAAACTGCATTTCATTCCCGCTCCACAGAAACTGCACTTCATTCCCGCTCCACAGAAACTGCACTTCATTCCCACTCCACAGAAACTGCACTTCATTCCCGCCCCACAGAAACTGCATTTCATTCCCGCCCCACAGAAACTGCACTTCATTCCCGCTCCACAGAAACTGCATTTCATTCCCGTTCCACAGAAACTGCACTTCATTCCCGCCCCACAGAAACTGCACTTCATTCCCGCTCCACAGAAACTGCACTTCATTCCCGCACCTCAGAAACTGCATCTCATTTCCGCTCCACAAAAACTGCACTTCATTCCCGCTCCACAGAAACTGCACTTCATTCCCACTCCACAGAAACTGCATTTCATTCCCGCCCCACAGAAACCGCACTTCATTCCCTCTCCACAGAAACTGCACTTCATTCCCGCTCCACAGAAACTGCACTTCATTGCCGCTCCACAGAAACAGCACTTCATTCCCGCTCCACAGAAACTGCACTTCATTCCCGCCCCACAGAAACTGCACTTCATTCCCGCTGCACAGAAACTGCACTTCATTCCCGCTCCACATAAACAGCACTTCATTCCCTCTCCACAGAAACAGCACTTCATTCCCACTCCACAGAAACTGCATTTCATTCCCGCACCACAGAAACTGCACTTCATTCCCACCCCACAGAAACTGCATTTCATTCCCGCTCCACAGAAACTGCACTTCATTCCCACTCCACAGAAACTGCACTTCATTCCCGCTCCACAGAATCTGCACTTCATTCCCACCCCACAGAAACTGCATTTCATTCCCGCTCCACAGAAACTGCACTTCATTCCCGCTCCGCAGAAACTGCACTTCATTCCCACCCCGCAGAAACTGCACTTCATTCCCACCCCACAGAAACTGCATTTCATTCCCGCTCCACAGAAACTGCATTTCATTCCCGCTCCACAGAAACTGAACTTCATTCCCGCTCCACAGAAACTGCATTTCATTCCCGCTCCACAGAAACTGCAGTTCATTCCCGCTCCACAGAAACTGCACTTCATTCCCGCCCCACAGAAACTGCATTTCATTCCCGCCCCGCAGAAACTGCACTTCATTCCCACCCCACAGAAACTGCACTTCATTCCCGCCCCACAGAAACTGCACTTCATTCCCGCCGCACAGAAACTGCACTTCATTCCCGCCCCACAGGAACTGCACTTCATTCCCGCCCCACAGGAACTGCACTTCATTCCCGCCCCACAGGAACTGCACTTCATTCCCGCCCCACAGAAACTGCACTTCATTCCCGCTCCACAGAAACTGCATTTCATTCCCGCTCCACAGAAACTGCACTTCATTCCCGCCCCACAGTAACTGCACTTCATTCCCTCTCCACAGAAACTGCACTTCATTCCCGCCCCACAGAAACTGCACTTCATTCCCGCTCCACAGAAACTGCATTTCATTCCCGCTCCACAGAAACTGCACTTCATTCCCGCTCCACAGAAACTGCACTTCATTCCCGCTCCACAGAAACTGCACTTCATTCCCGCTCCACAGAAACTGCACTTCATTCCCGCCCCACAGAAACTGCATTTCATTCCCGCCCCACAGAAACTGCACTTCATTCCCCCCCCCACAGAAACTGCACTTCATTCCCGCTCCACAGAAACTGCACTTCATTCCCACCCCACAGAAACTGCATTTCATTCCCGCCCCACAGAAACTGCATTTCATTCCCGCTCCACAGAAACTGCATTTCATTCCCGCTCCACAGAAACTGCACTTCATTCCCGCTCCACAGAAACTGCACTTCATTCCCGCTCCACAGAAACTGCACTTCATTCCCGCTCCACAGAAACTGCACTTCATTCCCGCCCCACAGAAACTGCATTTCATTCCCGCCCCACAGAAACTGCATTTCATTCCCACCCCGCAGAAACTGCATTTCATTCCCGCCCCACAGAAACTGCACTTCATTCCCACCCCGCAGAAACTGCATTTCATTCCCACTCCACAGAAACTGCACTTCATTTCCGCCCCACAGAAACTGCATTTCATTCCCGCCCCACAGAAACTGCACTTCATTCCCGCCCCACAGAAACTGCACTTCATTCCCGCCCCACAGAAACTGCATTTCATTCCCGCTCCACAGAAACTGCACTTCATTCCCGCTCCACAGAAACTGCACTTCATTCCCACTCCACAGAAACTGCACTTCATTCCCGCCCCACAGAAACTGCATTTCATTCCCGCCCCACAGAAACTGCACTTCATTCCCGCTCCACAGAAACTGCATTTCATTCCCGTTCCACAGAAACTGCACTTCATTCCCGCCCCACAGAAACTGCACTTCATTCCCGCACCTCAGAAACTGCATCTCATTTCCGCTCCACAAAAACTGCACTTCATTCCCACCCCACAGAAACTGCACTTCATTCCCGCTCCACAGAAACTGCACTTCATTCCCACCCCACAGAAACTGCACTTCATTCCCGCTCCACAGAAACTGCACTTCATTCCCTCTCCACAGAAACTGCACTTCATTCCCTCTCCACAGAAACTGCACTTCATTGCCGCTCCACAGAAACAGCACTTCATTCCCGCTCCACAGAAACTGCACTTCATTCCCGCCCCACAGAAACTGCACTTCATTCCCGCTGCACAGAAACTGCACTTCATTCCCGCTCCACATAAACAGCACTTCATTCCCTCTCCACAGAAACAGCACTTCATTCCCACTCCACAGAAACTGCATTTCATTCCCGCACCACAGAAACTGCACTTCATTCCCACCCCACAGAAACTGCATTTCATTCCCGCTCCACAGAAACTGCACTTCATTCCCACTCCACAGAAACTGCACTTCATTCCCGCTCCACAGAATCTGCACTTCATTCCCACCCCACAGAAACTGCATTTCATTCCCGCTCCACAGAAACTGCACTTCATTCCCGCTCCGCAGAAACTGCACTTCATTCCCACCCCACAGAAACTGCATTTCATTCCCGCTCCACAGAAATTGCATTTCATTCCCGCTCCACAGAAACTGAACTTCATTCCCGCTCCACAGAAACTGCATTTCATTCCCGCTCCACAGAAACTGCAATTCATTCCCGCTCCACACAAACTGCACTTCATTCCCGCCCCACAGAAACTGCATTTCATTCCCGCCCCACAGAAACTGCACTTCATTCCCGCCCCACAGAAACTGCACTTCATTCCCGCTGCACAGAAACTGCACTTCATTCCCGCTCCACATAAACAGCACTTCATTCCCTCTCCACAGAAACTGCACTTCATTCCCACCCCACAGAAACTGCATTTCATTCCCGCTCCACAGAAACTGCACTTCATTCCCACTCCACAGAAACTGCACTTCATTCCCGCTCCACAGAATCTGCACTTCATTCCCACCCCACAGAAACTGCATTTCATTCCCGCTCCACAGAAACTGCACTTCATTCCCGCTCCGCAGAAACTGCACTTCATTCCCACCCCACAGAAACTGCATTTCATTCCCGCTCCACAGAAACTGCATTTCATTCCCGCTCCACAGAAACTGAACTTCATTCCCGCTCCACAGAAACTGCATTTCATTCCCGCTCCACAGAAACTGCATTTCATTCCCGCTCCACAGAAACTGCACTTCATTCCCGCCCCACAGAAACTGCATTTCATTCCCGCCCCACAGAAACTGCACTTCATTCCCGCCCCGCAGAAACTGCACTTCATTCCCACCCCACAGAAACTGCACTTCATTCCCGCCGCACAGAAACTGCACTTCATTCCCGCCCCACAGGAACTGCACTTCATTCCCGCCCCACAGGAACTGCACTTCATTCCCGCCCCACAGGAACTGCACTTCATTCCCGCCCCACAGAAACTGCACTTCATTCCCGCTCCACAGAAACTGCACTTCATTCCCGCTCCACAGAAACTGCACTTCATTCCCGCTCCACAGAAACTGCACTTCATTCCCGCCCCACAGAAACTGCACTTCATTCCCTCTCCACAGAAACTGCACTTCATTCCCGCTCCACAGAAACTGCACTTCATTCCCGCTCCACAGAAACTGCACTTCATTCCCACTCCAGAGAAACTGCACTTCATTCCCGCCCCACAGAAACTGCACTTCATTCCCGCTCCACAGAAACTGCACTTCATTCCCGCCCCACAGAAACTGCACTTCATTCCCTCTCCACAGAAACTGCACTTCATTCCCGCTCCACAGAAACTGCACTTCATTCCCGCCCCACAGAAACTGCACTTCATTCCCGCTCCACAGAAACTGCATTTCATTCCCGTTCCACAGAAACTGCACTTCATTCCCGCCCCACAGAAACTGCATTTCATTCCCGCACCTCAGAAACTGCATCTCATTTCCGCCCCACAGAAACTGCACTTCATTCCCGCTCCACAGAAACTGCATTTCATTCCCGTTCCACAGAAACTGCACTTCATTCCCGCCCCACAGAAACTGCACTTCATTCCCGCACCTCAGAAACTGCATCTCATTTCCGCTCCACAAAAACCGCACTTCATTCCCGCTCCACAGAAACTGCACTTCATTCCCACTCCACAGAAACTGCACTTCATTCCCTCTCCACAGAAACTGCACTTCATTCCCGCACCACAGAAACGGCACTTCATTCCCGCTCCACAGAAACTGCACTTCATTCCCGCTCCACAGAAACTGCACTTCATTCCCGCCCCACAGAAACTGCACTTCATTCCCGCTCCACAGAAACTGCATTTCATTCCCGTTCCACAGAAACTGCACTTCATTCCCGCCCCACAGAAACTGCATTTCATTCCCGCACCTCAGAAACTGCATCTCATTTCCGCCCCACAGAAACTGCACTTCATTCCCGCTCCACAGAAACTGCATTTCATTCCCGTTCCACAGAAACTGCACTTCATTCCCGCCCCACAGAAACTGCACTTCATTCCCGCACCTCAGAAACTGCATCTCATTTCCGCTCCACAAAAACCGCACTTCATTCCCGCTCCACAGAAACTGCACTTCATTCCCACTCCACAGAAACTGCACTTCATTCCCTCTCCACAGAAACTGCACTTCATTCCCGCACCACAGAAACTGCACTTCATTCCCGCTCCACCGAAACTGCACTTCATTCCCGCTCCACAGAAGCCGCACTTCATTCCCGCCCCACAGAAGCCGCACTTCATTCCCGCCCCACAGAAACCGCACTTCATTCCCGCCCCACAGAAACCGCTCTTCATTCCCGCTCCACAGAAACCGCACTTCATTCCCGCTCCACAGAAACTGCATTTCATTCCCGCTCCACAGAAACTGCACTTCATTCCCGCCCCACAGAAACTGCATTTCATTCCCGCCCCACAGAAACTGCACTTCATTCCCGCCCCACAGAAACTGCACTTCATTCCCGCTGCACAGAAACTGCACTTCATTCCCGCTCCACATAAACAGCACTTCATTCCCTCTCCACAGAAACAGCACTTCATTCCCACTCCACAGAAACTGCATTTCATTCCCGCACCACAGAAACTGCACTTCATTCCCACCCCACAGAAACTGCATTTCATTCCCGCTCCACAGAAACTGCACTTCATTCCCACTCCACAGAAACTGCACTTCATTCCCGCTCCACAGAATCTGCACTTCATTCCCACCCCACAGAAACTGCATTTCATTCCCGCTCCACAGAAACTGCACTTCATTCCCGCTCCGCAGAAACTGCACTTCATTCCCACCCCACAGAAACTGCATTTCATTCCCGCTCCACAGAAACTGCATTTCATTCCCGCTCCACAGAAACTGAACTTCATTCCCGCTCCACAGAAACTGCATTTCATTCCCGCTCCACAGAAACTGCATTTCATTCCCGCTCCACAGAAACTGCACTTCATTCCCGCCCCACAGAAACTGCATTTCATTCCCGCCCCGCAGAAACTGCACTTCATTCCCGCCGCACAGAAACTGCACTTCATTCCCGCTGCACAGAAACTGCACTTCATTCCCACCCCACAGAAAATGCACTTCATTCCCGCCCCACAGAAACTGCACTTCATTCCCGCCGCACAGAAACTGCATTTCATTCCCGCCCCACAGGAACTGCACTTCATTCCCGCCCCACAGGAACTGCACTTCATTCCCGCCCCACCGGAACTGCACTTCATTCCCGCCCCAGAGAAACTGCACTTCATTCCCGCTGCACAGAAACTGCACTTCATTCCCGCCCCACAGAAACTGCACTTCATTCCCGCCCCACAGAAACTGCACTTCATTCCCGCCCCACAGAAACTGCACTTCATTCCCGCCCCACAGAAACTGCACTTCATTCCCGCTGCACAGAAACTGCACTTCATTCCCACTCCACATAAACAGCACTTCATTCCCTCTCCACAGAAACAGCACTTCATTCCCACTCCACAGAAACTGCATTTCATTCCCGCACCACAGAAACTGCACTTCATTCCCACCCCACAGAAACTGCATTTCATTCCCGCTCCACAGAAACTGCACTTCATTCCCACTCCACAGAAACTGCACTTCATTCCCGCTCCACAGAATCTGCACTTCATTCCCACCCCACAGAAACTGCATTTCATTCCCGCTCCACAGAAACTGCACTTCATTCCCGCTCCGCAGAAACTGCACTTCATTCCCACCCCACAGAAACTGCATTTCATTCCCGCTCCACAGAAACTGCATTTCATTCCCGCTCCACAGAAACTGAACTTCATTCCCGCTCCACAGAAACTGCATTTCATTCCCGCTCCACAGAAACTGCATTTCATTCCCGCTCCACAGAAACTGCACTTCATTCCCGCCCCACAGAAACTGCATTTCATTCCCGCCCCACAGAAACTGCCCTTCATTCCCGCCCCACAGAAACTGCACTTCATTCCCGCCCCACAGAAACTGCACTTCATTCCCGCCGCACAGAAACTGCACTTCATTCCCTCTCCACAGAAACTGCACTTCATTCCCGCCCCACAGAAACTGCATTTCATTCCCGTTCCACAGAAACTGCACTTCATTCCCACTCCACAGAAACTGCACTTCATTCCCTCTCCACAGAAACAGCACTTCATTCCCACTCCACAGAAACTGCATTTCATTCCCGCACCACAGAAACTGCACTTCATTCCCACCCCACAGAAACTGCATTTCATTCCCGCTCCACAGAAACTGCACTTCATTCCCACTCCACAGAAACTGCACTTCATTCCCGCTCCACAGAATCTGCACTTCATTCCCACCCCACAGAAACTGCATTTCATTCCCGCTCCACAGAAACTGCACTTCATTCCCGCTCCGCAGAAACTGCACTTCATTCCCACCCCACAGAAACTGCATTTCATTCCCGCTCCACAGAAACTGCATTTCATTCCCGCTCCACAGAAACTGAACTTCATTCCCGCTCCACAGAAACTGCATTTCATTCCCGCTCCACAGAAACTGCATTTCATTCCCGCTCCACAGAAACTGCACTTCATTCCCGCCCCACAGAAACTGCATTTCATTCCCGCCCCACAGAAACTGCACTTCATTCCCGCCCCGCAGAAACTGCACTTCATTCCCACCCCACAGAAAATGCACTTCATTCCCGCCCCACAGAAACTGCACTTCATTCCCGCCGCACAGAAACTGCATTTCATTCCCGCCCCACAGGAACTGCACTTCATTCCCGCCCCACAGGAACTGCACTTCATTCCCGCCCCACCGGAACTGCACTTCATTCCCGCCCCACAGAAACTGCACTTCATTCCCACCCCACAGAAACTGCATTTCATTCCCGCTCCACAGAAACTGCACTTCATTCCCACCCCACAGAAACTGCACTTCATTCCCGCCCCACAGAAACCGCACTTCATTCCCGCTCCACAGAAACTGCACTTCATTCCCGCTCCACAGAATCTGCACTTCATTCCCACCCCACAGAAACTGCACTTCATTCCCGCACCACAGAAACTGCATTTCATTCCCGCTCCACAGAAACTGCATTTCATTCCCGCTCCACAGAAACTGAACTTCATTCCCGCTCCACAGGAACTGCATTTCATTCCCGCTCCACAGAAACTGCATTTCATTCCCGCTCCACAGAAACTGCACTTCATTCCCGCTCCACAGAAACTGCATTTCATTCCCGCCCCACAGAAACTGCACTTCATTCCCGCCCCGCAGAAACTGCACTTCATTCCCACCCCACAGAAACTGCACTTCATTCCCGCCCCACAGAAACTGCACTTCATTCCCGCCCCACAGAAACTGCACTTCATTCTCGCTCCACAGAAACTGCACTTCATTCCCGCCCCACAGAAACTGCACTTCATTCCCGCACCTCAGAAACTGCATCTCATTCCCGCTCCACAAAAACTGCACTTCATTCCCGCTCCACAGAAACTGCACTTCATTCCCACTCCACAGAAACTGCACTTCATTCCCGCCCCACAGAAACTGCACTTCATTCTCGCTCCACAGAAACTGCATTTCATTCCCGTTCCACAGAAACTGCACTTCATTCCCGCCCCACAGAAACTGCACTTCATTCCCGCACCTCAGAAACTGCATCTCATTCCCGCTCCACAAAAACTGCACTTCATTCCCGCTCCACAGAAACTGCACTTCATTCCCTCTCCACAGAAACTGCACTTCATTCCCACTCCACAGAAACTGCACTTCATTCCCTCTCCACAGAAACTGCACTTCATTCCCACTCCACAGAAACTGCACTTCATTGCCGCTCCACAAAAACTGCACTTCATTCCCGCTCCACAGAAACTGCACTTCATTCCCTCTCCACAGAAACTGCACTTCATTCCCACTCCACAGAAACTGCACTTCATTGCCGCTCCACAGAAACAGCACTTCATTCCCGCTCCACAGAAACTGCACTTCATTCCCTCTCCACAGAAACTGCACTTCATTCCCGCTCCACAGAAACTGCACTTCATTCCCGCTCCACAGAAACTGCATTTCATTCCCGCTCCACAGAAACTGCACTTCAATCCCGCTCCACAGAAACTGCACTTCATTCCCGCCCCACAGAAACTGCACTTCATTCCCGCTCCACAGAAACTGCATTTCATTCCCACTCCACAGAAACTGCACTTCATTCCCGCCCCACAGAAACTGCACTTCATTCCCGCTCCACAGAAACTGCATTTCATTCCCACTCCACAGAAACTGCACTTCATTCCCGCTCCACAGAAACTGCATTTCATTCCCGCTCCACAGAAACTGCACTTCATTCCCGCTCCACAGAAACTGCACTTCATTCCCGCTCCACAGAAACTGCATTTCATTCCCGCTCCACAGAAACTGCACTTCATTCCGTCCCACAGACACTGCACTTCATTCCCACCCCACAGAAACTGCATTTCATTCCCGCTCCACAGAAACTGCACTTCATTCCCGCTCCACAGAAACTGCACTTCATTCCCGCTCCACAGAAACTGCACTTCATTCCCGCTCCACAGAAACTGCATTTCATTCCCGCTCCACAGAAACTGCACTTCATTCCCGCTCCACAGAAACTGCACTTCATTCCCGCTCCACATAAACTGCACTTCATTCCCGCTCCACAGAAACTGCACTTCATTCCGTCCCACAGACACTGCACTTCATTCCCACCGCACAGAAACTGCATTTCATTCCCGCTCCACAGAAACTGCACTTCATTCCCGCTCCACAGAAACTGCACTTCTTACCACCCCACAGAAACTGCATTTCATTCCCGCTCCACAGAAACTGCATTTCATTCCCGCCCCACAGAAATTGTACTTCATTCCCGCTCCACAGTAACTGCATTTCATTCCCGCTCCACAGAAACTGCACTTCGTTCCCACCCGACAGAGACTGCACTTCATTCCCGCTCCACAGAAACTGCACTTCATTCCCGCTCCACAGAAACTGCACTTCATTCCCGCACCACAGAAACTGCACTTCATTCCCGCTCCACCGAAACTGCACTTCATTCCCGCTCCACAGAAGCCGCACTTCATTCCCGCCCCACAGTAACTGCACTTCATTCCCGCTCCACAGAAACCGCACTTCATTCCCGCTCCACAGAAACCGCACTTCATTCCCGCTCCACAGAAACAGCACTTCATTCCCACTCCACAGAAACTGCATTTCATTCCCGCACCACAGAAACTGCACTTCATTCCCACCCCACAGAAACTGCATTTCATTCCCGCTCCACAGAAACTGCACTTCATTCCCGCCCCACAGAAACTGCATTTCATTCCCGCTCCACAGAATCTGCACTTCATTCCCACCCCACAGAAACTGCATTTCATTCCCGCTCCACAGAAACTGCACTTCATTCCCGCTCCGCAGAAACTGCACTTCATTCCCGCTCCGCAGAAACTGCATTTCATTCCCACCCCACAGAAACTGCATTTCATTCCCGCTCCACAGAAACTGCATTTCATTCCCGCTCCACAGAAACTGAACTTCATTCCCGCTCCACAGAAACTGCATTTCATTCCCGCTCCACAGAAACTGCATTTCATTCCCGCTCCACAGAAACTGCACTTCATTCCCGCCCCACAGAAACTGCATTTCATTCCCGCCCCACAGAAACTGCACTTCATTCCCGCCCCGCAGAAACTGCACTTCATTCCCACCCCACAGAAACTGCACTTCATTCCCGCCCCACAGAAACTGCACTTCATTCCCGCTCCACAGAAACTGCACTTCATTCCCGCTCCACAGAATCTGCACTTCATTCCCACCCCACAGAAACTGCATTTCATTCCCACTCCACAGAAACTGCATTTCATTCCCGCTCCACAGAAACTGAACTTCATTCCCGCTCCACAGAAACTGCATTTCATTCCCGCTCCACAGAAACTGCATTTCATTCCCGCTCCACAGAAACTGCACTTCATTCCCGCCCCACAGAAACTGCATTTCATTCCCGCCCCACAGAAACTGCACTTCATTCCCGCCCCGCAGAAACTGCACTTCATTCCCACCCCACAGAAACTGCACTTCATTCCCGCCCCACAGAAACTGCACTTCATTCCCGCCGCACAGAAACTGCACTTCATTCCCGCCCCACAGGAACTGCACTTCATTCCCGCCCCACAGGAACTGCACTTCATTCCCGCCCCACAGAAACTGCACTTCATTCCCGCTCCACAGAAACTGCATTTCATTCCCGCTCCACAGAAACTGCACTTCATTCCCACTCCACAGAAACTGCACTTCATTCCCGCTCCACAGAAACTGCACTTCATTCCCGCTCCACAGAAACTGCATTTCATTCCCGCTCCCCAGAAACTGCACTTCATTCCCACTCCACAGAAACTGCACTTCATTCCCTCTCCACAGAAACTGCACTTCATTCCCGCTCCACAGAAACTGCACTTCATTCCCGCTCCACAGAAACTGCACTTCATTCCCTCTCCACAGAAACTGCACTTCATTCCCGCTCCACAGAAACTGCACTTCATTCCCGCTCCACAGAAACTGCACTTCATTCCCGCTCCACAGAAACTGCATTTCATTCCCGCTCCACAGAAACTGCACTTCATTCCCGCTCCACAGAAACTGCACTTCATTCCGTCCCAGACACTGCACTTCATTCCCACCCCACAGAAACTGCACTTCATTCCCACCCCACAGAAACTGCACTTCATTCCCGCTCCACAGAAACTGCACTTCATTCCCGCTCCACAGAATCTGCACTTCATTCCCGCTCCACAGAAACTGCACTTCATTCCCGCTCCACAGAAACTGCACTTCATTCCCGCTCCACAGAAACTGCATTTCATTCCTGCACCACAGAAACTGCACTTCATTCCCGCTCCACAGAAACTGCACTTCATTCCCGCTCCACAGAAACTGCACTTCATTCCCGCTCCACAGAAACTGCACTTCATTCCCGCTCCACAGAAACTGCACTTCATTCCCGCTCCACAGAAACTGCACTTCTTACCACCCCACAGAAACTGCATTTCATTCCCGCTCCACAGAAACTGCATTTCATTCCCGCCCCACAGAAATTGCACTTCATTCCCGCTCCACAGAAACTGCATTTCATTCCCGCTCCACAGAAACTGCATTTCATTCCCGCTCCACAGAAACTGCACTTCATTCCCGCTCCACAGAAACTGCACTTCATTCCCGCTCCACAGAAACTGCACTTCATTCCCGCTCCACCGAAACTGCACTTCATTCCCGCTCCACAGAAACCGCACTTCATTCCCGCTCCACAGAAACTGCACTTCATTCCCCCCCCACAGAAACTGCACTTCATTCCCGCTCCACAGAAACTGCACTTCATTCCCGCTCCACAGAAACTGCACTTCATTCCCACCCCACAGAAACTGCACTTCATTCCCGCCCCACAGAAACTGCACTTCATTCCCGCCCCACAGAAACTGCACTTCATTCCCGCTGCACAGAAACTGCACTTCATTCACACCCCACAGAAACTGCACTTCATTCCCGCCCCACAGAAACTGCACCTCATTCCCGCCCCACAGAAACTGCACTTCATTCACTCCCCACAGAAACTGCACTTCATTCCCGCTCCACAGAAACTGCACTTCATTCCCGCTCCACAGAAACTGCACTTCATTCCCGCCCCACAGAAACTGCACCTCATTCCCGCCCCACAGAAACTGCACTTCATTCACTCCCCACAGAAACTGCACTTCATTCCCGCTCCACAGAAACCGCACTTCATTCCCGCTCCACAGAAACTGCACTTCATTCCCGCTGCACAGAAATTGCATAACATTCAAGATGAGAATGAGAAGATTATCACAGGTGATTTTCTGCACACAGAACAAAATTAATTGTAAATACAACTGGAAAGAAACAAAAACTGTTAGTGCTCATGAAAGAACACAAGAATGAGAGAATTGGCAAGAGAATAGGAAAAAATATAATTAAAGGGGAAAGTGAACATGAGAGAGAGAATAGCGGGGTACGGCAGGTGGTTTGAAAAAAAATCGCACACCATTCATTTTCAATGACTTCACTAACCTCCTGGGCTCCTCTTGGTGTCAATCTCCATTTCGCCACTGTATCCAGCCTGGCTCTCACTTTCGCCATATTCGCTGCCTGCTACCACTCGTGATTCTGTTGGCCTGCGTCCTGGGGAAACATAACTGGGGGCCCGTCCAGTCGGCCCTGAGCCAACCTCACTGCCTGAAAGAGAACATTTGGAAAATGAAGATTCCTCAGTCAATACTGGTCAGTTATCAGACTAATAAGGGTAGCTGCTCTAACTAACCGGATTGTCCCTAAAGGTGAGATTGAGCCCTCCTCCCACGTGGCTCCAGCCCCCTGTATTTGACTCTTCTGAAGTAACATAGAAAGCCATTCAGTTCAACAAATTTCTTGTTAGTGATCCAAGATGAAGGTCCACCAGCACTAACTTCCAACAAACAAATAAATGCTCAATTCCATATTCCCAGTTAGGAGCCATATCAGGAAGGGGTTCAGGTCAGGGAATTACAATAACTGTGTTGGGATCACAGACTTTCCCCCATACTTCAAATTAAACAATACACCGTATTCTGAGGGACAAAGACTACACCCTGTATATTTTTAAATAAAATGTGTGTCAAGGTATATGCTCTCTGCTATTTCAAAGAAAAAAAAAATTAAAACTTTGCAAAGACCTTTAAAAATGGCTGAATCTATGACTGCCTGTGACCCCCGTAGAATTTACCTGGCAGTATTGGGGAGACTTGCATTATATCTGGGGAGCCATAAAGAACTCTCTGCAGGCTGTACAGGCCAACTTCAAAGAGAGCTATATACAAAGAACTTCTGCAATTAATAACCCAGCCTGGAATAATAATATAATAATCGCTTATTGTCACAAGTAGGCTTCAATGAAGTTACTGTGAAAAGCCCCTAGTCGCCACATTCCGGCGCTTGTTCGGGGAGGCTGGTAGGGGAATTGAACCCGCCCTGTTGGCATTGTTCTGCATTACAAGCTAGCTGTTTAGCCCAGTGTGCTAAACCAGCCAACAGCAGCCTGCTAAGACAATGGAACCTGCAACCTTCCTTTCAATTCGTAACGGTTGGGACATTTAACAATCACGGGGATCCAGACGAGAGATATACATGCATTGTCAAAGATAGTGTGGAGGGGCAGCACGGTGGCACAGTGGGTTAGCACTGCGGCCTCACGGCACCGAGGTCCCAGGTTCGATCCCGGCTCTGGGTCACTGTCTGTGTGGAGTTTGCACATTCGTCCCCTGTTTGCGTGGGTTTCGCCCCCACAACCCAAAAATGTGCAAGCTAGGTGGATTGGCCATGCTAAATTGCCCTTTAATTGGAAAAATGAATAGGGTACTCTAAATTTAAAAAAAAGACAGTGGGGGGTGGGGGTCATGTGACATAGGCCTCTGGCTTGTGGAACCAGTAATAGTGCTTGCTGAACTGAAAATCTCAAGTCTGCTGTGTTAGGGAATAGATAGTTTAAACAATTTATATTTGTATTGTGGGTATTAGAAATAAGGTACAACTTTAAGCTTAATTTGTGTTTCTGTATTTGTGTGCTAAGGGTTAACACTTCAGTTAACTTCAAGTTAAACAAAGGTGCCTGCATGTCTATAGATTTTAGTTTCACTTTAAACTTTGCCTGCATTATAATTATGAGTTCAAGACGGGAAAACAATAGATAAAAAAATACTAAGCTGTTGCTTACCAACCAGGTGTCCACTCTGAAAAGTAGAAGTTTTTGAGTTCAGTTAGAACCAGGTAACTGAGACGAAAACACCTCTCACAGAAGCCAGACATCTGAAGTAATCCTAAGGTTGGGGACACCTTAATACACCTGTGAAGTGGCGTTCTGTTGGTGTGGCTGGGTACATAAGAAGCATGTGGTAATCTAAGCAGAGTACCAAAAGGAGAGGTTGATTAATCCTGAATCTGGATCCTTGGTGAAAGTATCCAAGAGAAGGCCTTTTGTGGGAGAATATTCCAAAATATGTCTTTTGAGAGTGGTTTGGAGACTCTCATGTGGAAGTCAGACTTCCAGTGAGACCAGTTGGCTAATAATGTGACGAGCATCCGGGGAAATTTGATGAGACATCCACAGGAGTTGTATTGAAGCACAGGGGTACGGTTCGATTCCTGTAACAGTCTCCCCGAACAGGTGCCGGAATGTGGCGACTCGGGGCTTTTCACAGTAACTTCATTTGATTTCATTTCATTTGTCACTTGGTTTCAGAGTGGAGTTTCAGTGTGTGGTGTGTCTGACCACATTCCACCTATTTATGTGGACTGTGTACTCACTGAGAACATTAGAGTATAAGGTATATCTTGAAACTTATGTTATCCCTATAAATCTGTGTACATCTGTAGAGATATAGGTGGGATTAAGGAGTAGTGTATTATAGTTAAATCTTTTCCTGTTTAATAAAGGTTTTATTCTTCAAATATAATTGGCAGTCCTGCAACTCTGTTCATCCACGTCTCGAAAAACAAAAAAATAAAAGTTACAATAAGTTGAGCAAGGGTTCCGCTCTGGGACCTGACTGTCCAATAGTAACATCTGCTGCGATCGTAATAGCTGTTTAACACCTGAGTAGCAGCCCATTTTGAAGGAGCTCTGGCCCAGGTTGGACACCTGGCCCCATCTACCCTGTTTCTGCTGGAAGTCTGTACTATTGCCAACAAGATTGATTCATCTCTGCATACCTATCTCACTGCACAAAGTCAACAACACCGGAACAGTGAATTATCCTGTATCAGTTCTCATCCCACCAACCTCCATGAAGGAACATTTAATTGGATTTTGATTCTAGACTCGAGAACCCACATGAAAGAATATTTATTTTCCCTGTGGCTCTGTATTGTGTATCTTTCTTTTCTCTGTCCCTCACTTTACTAGAGAGGGTGCACAGGAGATTCACCAGGATGTTGCCTGAGCTCAAGCGTTTCAGCCATGAAGAGAGGCTAGTTAGGCTGGGGTTGCTTTCCAGAAAGCTGAGGGGGAACTGATTGAGGTGTATACAATTATGAAGGGCATAAATAGAGTGGATAAGAAGGAACTTTTCCCCTTACCGGAAGGGTCAATAACCAGGGGGCATAGATATAAGGTAAGGAGCAGGAAGTTTAGAGAGGATGTGAAGAAAAACGTTGTCACCCAGTGGGTGGTTAGAATCTGGAACTCACTGTCTGAAAGGACGGTAAAGGGGGAACCCTCAACATTTAAAAAGTATTTAGATAAGCACTTGAAATGCCACAGCATACAAGGCTATGGACCAAATGCCAGAAAATGGGGTTAGAATAGACAGGTGCTAGATGGCCGGCGCAGACACGATGAGCTGAAGGGCCTGTTTTTGTGCTGTAAAACTCGATGATTCTATGGATATCTGAATATGAGAGGGTGTTGCGACCCCTCTTTCGCGTTTTGAGTGTGTGTAAATAAACTAACCCATTGAGCTCATCCCAACTCAAGTTTGCTGTCGGGTTATGAATAGAAAACTGATTCACACCAAAACCAAGGGGTTGGGAAACACGCCACTGCTTATGAAATGAATGAAAATCGCTTATTGTCACAAGTAGGCTTCAAATGAAGTTACTGTGAAAAGCCCCTAGTCGCCACATCCCGCCGCCTGTTCGGGGAAGCTGTTACGGGAATCGAACCGTGCTGCTGGCCTGTCTTGGTCTGCTTTCAAAGACAGCGATTTAGCCCTGTGCTAAACAGCCTGAGGGAAACAAATATAAAGAGGGAAACAAATTAAAACACCTTTCAGTTTACAGATGGGTGGTAAGGGAAGAAATTAGTGCTGTTTAAATTCCCCTCCGGTCTGTAACAATATGTTATACTTATTGCAATCTATAACTTTAATTTTCTGCTCTGAAACATGTAACGGTCTCTGATAAATTGCAGAGCCCTCCCACCCCTCCTCTCTTTTCCATCAGAAACGCAACAGGGCAGAATTTTCATCCCCCCACTGTCTATGACCCTATCAGGTGGGATGGAAAACTCGAGTGACCATAAAATAGAAACTGCTTTCATTATTGTCTGATGCCGTTAACACAAGCCAATGGCAGTTAAAGAAAAAAAGTAGGGCAGCACGGTGGCGCAATGGTAGCACTGCAGTCTCACGGCGCTGAGGTCCCAGGTTCAATCCCGGCTCTGGGTCACTGTCCGTGTGGAGTTTGCACATTCTCCCCGTGTCTGCGTGGGTTTCGCCCCCACAATCCAAAGATGTGCTGGTTAGGTGGATTGAATGAGCTAAATTGCCCCCTAATTGGAAAAAATGAATTGGGTACTCTAAATTTATAGAAGAAAAAAAGTTTTAAAAAAGACAAATTTCTGTTCCAGAGAGTTCTGGAGAATTAGTTAGCGAGTATGTTCAAGAAAGATCGAGAGATTTCTAAAAATATCAAATATGCAGGAAAATGGTATTGAAGTCGAAGATCGACCATGATCTCACTGAATGGTGGAGCAGGCTCGAATGGCCTACTGCTGCGCCTAGTTTGTATGTTCTTAATCATTTCAATTTTACAAGGAAGGAAGATGGGAATAGGAGTAGGACATTCAGCCCCTTGAGGATATTCTGTCAGACTGATGATGACTGACAGCTCCTGGGGCTGGACAACCGTCCTTTTAAGAGATGGCAGTCCTGACACCAACCAATTAGTCATCTGACCCCGACAAACCATTCGCCCTATTGTTTACTAGCCACTAGGTTTTGGTTATTTGTGCCACAAATGGACAACCAAATCTCTTGTTCCTCTATAATTTCTGACTCTAGTTAAAGATACAACTTGCTTGGATCGAAACTAGATATTCTCACCTTTGACTCCATTTGCCACAAGTGCATGGTGGCAGAAAGGTGGACTGATTGTTTACAACATCACAGTGGTTAGCATGGCAACACTGATGCTGCTGTATTGGAGGTCCTGCTTAGGAGGCACACTAAAGGGAAATGGGCCTACTTGACACTCAAGGTCACCCGCAAGTTAAAAACCCAAGTGCCACCTGCATGGAGGGATGTCACCAGCTGGACTAGTGCTGGAATGGGGCCATACAAGCCAGGGAGTCCCAGGTTATCTACTGCCCTGTTAGTTGGTCCGAGCTAGGGAAGCAGTTGTAACATTACAATTGGCCTCAATGTTCCCAGCCTTGAAGAAGCATAATCATCCACAGCTTCTACTCTAAAATTGGCAAACAGTGTGAACGGTGGCAGAGTGGTTAGCACTGCTGCCCCTCAGCACCAGGGACCCGGGTTCGATTCCGACCTTGGGTGACTGTCTGTATGGAGTTTGCTCCTTCTCCCAGTGTCTGTGTGGGTTTTCTCCAGTTTCCTCCCACTGTCCTAAGATGTGGGTTAGGTTAGGTGGTTATTGGGTTAGGGTGGGGGAGTGGGCTTGGAGGGAGTGTCCTTTAAGAAGGTCGCAGACTCAATGAGCTGAATGGCCTCTTTCTGCACTGACGGGATTCTATAATTCTATGTAAAATGTAAGTGTAAAGTCGCCATAGTCCCAGATTACCACAGGCTGCTTTCCCCTTTGAGGGGGAGAGCTGACTGGTGATGGTTTAACCTGAGGATCGTCACACCGCAGGAGAGGAGCACGGTTGAGAAGTGTAGCGCACAAAGACTCACGAGAGACGAATAGAGATGAAGTCGACGAGGCTTTATTAAGCGTGACTTGTTCCCCGCAGTTCAGTAACAGACTGGCCTGCGGGGGAGAACTCCTGGTTCTTATACTCCGCCTTCAGGGCGGAGCTAGAGGTCAACAGCCAACCAGGACCCGGGATCTGTCAGCCAATGACATCACGGCTTCACAGCCCCACATGACCCCGAATGCATACTACCACATTCACCCCTTGTTAAAAATGAACCCGCCGGGGTGGTGCTTCGCATGGTGGTAGGGGTTTACAAGGCTGGTCCTGGGAGGAAAACTTTTGCATGTCATCACAGTATGTACAGGGTTTTTTTGTTTTTGTTTTGCACTATTTACAGTAGTCGTAAGGGGGAAAAGAAAAAAAGTCCACAACATTGTAGTGTTACATCCATGCCACGAGTCGGTCGGGCGGTCTGGTCGTCCTTGTCGATCGCCTCGGCCCCGGTGGTGGTGCTTGTTCCCGTGTTGTCGTCTCCGGGAGCCTTATGGTTTCAGCTTCAGCTTCACTTCTGGTCGGACCTGGGAGGAGGACCGATCCTCCCGGGAAGGGGGCGGTGGCGGGGTGCGCCGGTGGCAGGGAGGGGGTGATTGGTGTCGGGGGGGGGTGTGCGTGTTGCCGGCGGGCGCCAGATCTCGCAGGGAGACCGTGTCCTGTTGGCCGTCGGGGTACTCCACGTAAGCGTACTGCGGGTTCGCGTGGAGGAGGTGAACCCTCTCGACCAACGGGTCCGATTTGTGCGCCCGCACATGTTTTCGGAGCAAGATGGGTCCTGGGGCCGCCAGCCAGATCGGCAGCGACGTTCCAGAGGAGGACTTCCTGGGGAAGACAAGGAGGCGCTCATGAGGCGTTTGGTTAGTGCTAGTACACAGTCGCGACTGGATGGAGTGGAGAGCGTCCGGGAGGACCTCCTGCCACCGTGAAACTGGGAGGTCCCTGGACCGTAGGGCCAGTAGGACGGTCTTCCAGACCGTGCCGTTCTCCCTCTCTACTTGCCCGTTCCCCCGGGGGTTGTAGCTGGTCGTCCTGCTCGAGGCTATACCGTTGCTGAGCAGGAACTGGCGCAGCTCGTCACTCATGAAGGAGGACCCCCTGTCGCTGTAGACGTATGCGGGGCAACCGAACAGTGTGAATATGGTGTTAAGGGCTTTAATGACTGTGGCCGCTGTCATGTCAGGGCAGGGGATGGCGAAGGGGAAACGGGAGTACTCGTCCGCCACATTCAGGAAGTATGTGTTGCGGTCGGTGGAGGGGAGGGGCCCTTTGAAATCCAGACTAAGGCGTTCAAAGAGACGGGAAGCCTTGATCAGGTGCGCACCATCCGGCCTGAAAAAGTGCGGTTTGCACTCTGCGCAGATGTGGCAGTTCCTTGTGACTGTACGGACCTCCTCCACAGAGTAGGGGAGGTGCGGGACTTTATAAAGTGGTAGAACCGAGTGACCCCCGGGTGGCAGAGGTCCTCGTGGAGGGTTTGGAGGCAGTTAATTTGTGCGTTGGCACATGTGCCGCAGGATAGGGCATCGGACAGCTCGTTCAGCTTTCCGGGACGGTACAGAAGTTGAAGGTGGAGAGCTCGATCCTCCACCTTAAGATCTTGTCGTTTTTAATTTTGCCCCGCTGTGCATTATCGAACATGAAGGCTACCGACCGTTGGTCCGTGAGGAGAGTGAATCTCCTGCCGGCCAGGTAATGCCTCCAATGTCGCACAGCTTCCACTATGGCTTGGGCTTCCTTTTCCACTGAGGAGTGGCGGATTTCTGAAGCGTGGAGGGTTCGGGAGAAAAAGGCCACGGGTCTGCCCGCTTGGTTAAGGGTGGCCGCTAGAGCTACATCGGAGGCGTCGCTCTCGACCTGGAAGGGGAGGGACTCGTCGATGGCGCGCATCGTGGCCTTTGCGATATCTGCTTTGATGCGGCTGAAGGCCTGGCAAGCCTCTGTCGACAGAGGGAAGGTCGTGGTCGGTATTAGGGGGCGGGCCTTGTCTGCGTACTGGGGACCCACTGGGCGTAATATGAAAAGAACCCCAGGCAGCGTTTTAGGGCTTTTGAGCAGTGAGGGGGGGGGAAATTCCATGAGGGGGCGCATGCGTTCGGGGTCGGGGCCTATTATCCCATTGCGCACTACATATCCCAAGATGGCTAGCTGGTTTGTGCTAAAAACGCACTTGTCCTCGTTGTATGTGAGTTTCAAGGCTTTAGCGGTCTGGAGGAATTTTTGGAGGTTGGCTTCGTGGTCCTGCTGATCATGGCCGCAGATGGTTACGTTGTTGAGATACGGGAACGTGGCCTGCAACCCGTGTTGATCAACCATTCGGTCCATCTCTTGTTGGAAGACCGAGACCCCGTTTGTGACGCCAAATGGGACCCTTAGCAAGTGGTATAATCGCCCGTCTGCCTCGAAGGCTGTGTACTTGCGGTCACTTGGGCGGATGGGGAGCTGATGGTAGGCGGACTTGAGGTCCACGGTGGAGAAGACCTTATATTGGGCAATCCGATTGACCATGTCGGATATGCGGGGGAGAGGGTACGCATCTAGTTGTGTGTACCTGTTGATGGTCTGGCTATAGTCTATGACCATCCTTTGCTTCTCCCCTGTCTTTACTACTACCACCTGTGCTCTCCAGGGACTATTGCTGGCCTGGATTATGCCTTCCTTCAGTAGCCGCTGGACTTCGGACCGAATGAATGTCCGGTCCTGGGCGCTGTACCGTCTGCTCCTAGTGGCGATGGGTTTGCAATCCGGGGTGAGGTTTGCAAACAAGGATGGGGGCTCAACCTTGAGGGTTGCGAGGCCGCAGATAGTGAGTGGGGGTATTGGGCCGCCGAATTGGAAGGTTAGGCTCTGCAGATTGCACTGGAAGTCTAATCCCAGTAATGTGGGCGCGCAGAGTTGGGGAAGGACGTAGAGCCTGTAGTTTTTAAACTCCCTCCCTTGCACCGTTAGGGTAACTATGCAGAAGCCTTTAATCTGTACGGAGTGGGATCCTGCAGCTAGGGAAATCTTTTGCGCACTGGGACGGATGGTCAAAAAACAGCGTCTTACCGTGTCGGGGTGGATGAAGCTTTCTGTGCTCCCGGAGTCGAGCAGCCATGGTGTCTCGTGCCCGTTTATCAGCACCGTTGATGTCGTCGTCTGGATCGTCCGGGGTCGTGCTTGGTCCAGCGTCATTGAGGCCAGACGTGATCGTAGTGCTTGAGCGTCTTCCTCGAACCCCGTGGAGCCGTCGACACTGGGGTCCGTTGTTGCCGTCCAAGATGGCGGCGGGGGTGAACAAAATGGCCACCCCCATGCATCGCACATGGCTGGGGGTCACAAGATGGCGGCGGGGGTGGACAAAATGGCCGCCCCCATGCGTCGCACAGGGCTGGGGGGTCCCAAGATGGCGGCGCCCCTCCTCCCCTCGTGGTGGCCGGGACCCAAAATGTCGGCGCCTGCGGGTCGCACATGGGGCGCTGGGGGGGTTGGTGAGCGTTTGAAACGCGCAGGACTCCTTGTACTCCAGGGACAGCGGTGGCCGGGACCCAAAATTGCTGCGCTTGCGGGTCGTACATAGGGCACTGGGGGGGTGTTGGGGAGCGTTAGAAACGCGCAGGACTGCTTCTTCTCCTGAGACAGCGGCGACCTCCCGGGACCGGCACACAGCCGCGAAATGGCCCTTTTTCCCGCAGCTCTTGCAAATCGCTGCGCGGGCCGGGCAGCGCTGCCGGGGGTGTTTCGCCTGGCCGCAGAAATAGCAGCGGGCTCCCCCGGGACAACTTGGAGTCTGAACCGCGCAAGCCTGTGGGGTGGGGGGGGGTTTGTCGCGACGGGGGTCCACGGAGCCCAAGGGGCTGCCGCGCGGTCGGGGCCGTACGTGCGGGCGTTTCGCGCGGCTACATCCAGGGAGGCTGCAAGGGCCCGTGCCTCTGAGAGTCCCAGCGACTCTTTTTCCAAAAGTCTTTGGCGGATTTGGGGAGAGTTCATACCTGCGACAAAAGCATCGCGCATCAACATGTCCATGTGTTCAATCGCGTTTACCGGCGGGCAGCTGCAGGCCCGTCCCAAAATTAGCAGCGCGGCGTAGAATTCGTCCAGCGATTCTCCGGGACTTTGCCGTCTCATTGCGAGTTGGTAGCGTGCGTAGATCTGGTTCACTGGGCGTCTGGAAATCCTCTGCGTCTTCGATGAGAGGGAAATTTCCGGGCTTACCCTCGAGTGCAGGACCTGTAGTTTCTGGTCTTCTGTGACCCGGCCGGGGGCCGTTCTGAGGTAGGCCTCGAAACAAGTCTGCCAGTGTTTGAAAACTGCTGCTGAGTTCACTGCGTGGGGGCTGATCCTCAGGCATTCCGGGATGATCCTGAGCTCCATAGTCCTTTAAGCACGCTTAATAAATTGTAGCGCAGAAAGACTCACGAGAGACGAATAGAGATGAAGTCGATGAGGCTTTATTAAGCGTGACTTGTTCCCCGCAGTTCAGTAACAGACTGGCCTGCGGGGGAGAACTCCTGGTTCTTATACTCCGCCTTCAGGGCGGAGCTAGAGGTCAACAGCCAACCAGGACTCGGGATCTGTCAGCCAATGACATCACGGCTTCACAGTCCCACATGACCCCTAATGCATACTACCACAAGAAGGCGGGCCTTCATAAATAACCTCAGCCCACACGGGAATAGAACCTGCGCTACTGGTCTCGTTCTGCACCACGAACCAACGGTAAAGCCATCTGATGATGGCTACACCACTTGTGATGATGGTAGTGTGGGCAGGGGGAGGAGAGTGAGTGAGGGGATGGGGGGGAGGAGAGTGAGTGAGGGGATGGGGGGGGGGAGAGTGTGTGAGTCGTCAGGGGAAGAGAGAGAGTGTGTGAGGGATTGGTGGAAGAGGGAGAGTGTGTGAGGGGTGGGGGGGAAGAGGGAGAGTGTGTGAGGGGTGGTGGGAAGAGAGAGAGTGTGTGAGGGGTGGGGGGGAAGAGGGAGAGTGTGTGAGGGGAGAGAGAGAGAGTGTGTGAGGGGTGGGGGGAAGAGGGAGAGTTTGTGAGGGGAGAGAGTGTGTGAGGGGTCGGAGGAAGAAGGAGAGTGTGTGAGGGGTGGGGGGGAAGATGGAGAGTGTGTGAGGGGTGGGGGGAAGAGGGAGAGTGTGCAAGGTGTGGGGGGAAGAGGGAGAGTGTGTGAGGGGTGGGGGGAAGAGAGAGAATGTGTGAGGGGAGAGAGAGTGTGTGTGAGGGGTGGGGGGAAGAGGGAGAGTGTGTGAGGGATGGGGGGGAAGACTGAGAGTGAGCAAGGGGTGGGGGGAAGAGGGAGAGTGTGTGAGGGGAGAGAGTGTGTGAGGGGTGGGAGGAAGGAGAGTGTGTGAGGGGTGGGGGGGAAGTGTGAGAATGTGTGAGGGGTGGGGGGAAGAGGGAGAGTCTGTGAGGGGAGAGAGTGTGTGAGGGGTGGGAGGAAGGAGAGTGTGTGAGGGGTGGGGGGAAGAGGGAGAGTGTGTGAGGGGAAGAGGGAGAGTGTGTGAGGGGAAAGAGTGTGTGAGGGGTGGGGGGAAGAGGGAGAGTGTGTGAGGGGAGAGAGAGAGTGTGTGAGTGGTGGGGGGAAGAGGGAGAGTATGTGAGGGGTCGGGGGAAGAGAGAGAGAGTGTGTGAGGGATGGGGGGAAGAGGGAGAGTGTGTGACGGATGGGGGTAGATTGAGAGTGAGCAAGGGGTGGGGGGAAGAGGGAGAGTGTGTGATGGGGTGGGAGGAAGAGGGAGCGTGTGTGAGTGGTGGGGGGAAGAGGGAGAGTATGTGAGGGGAGAGAGTATGTGAGGGGTGGGAGGAACGAGAGTGTGTGAGGGGTGGGGGGAAGCGGGAGAGTGTGTGAGGGGAGAGAGAGTGTGTGAGTGGTGGGGGGAAGAGGGAGAGTATGTGAGGGGCGGGGGTGAAGATGGAGAGTGTGTGAGTGGTGAGGGGGAAGAGGGAGAGTGTGTGAGGGGGAAGAGGGAGAGTGTGTGAGGGATGGGGGGAAGAGAGAGAGTGTGTGAGTGGTGAGGGGGAAGAGGGAGAGTGTGTGAGGGGTGGGTGGAAGAGAGAGTGTGTGTGAGGGGTGGGAGGGAAGAGGGAGAGTGTGTGAGGGGGAAGAGGGAGAGTGTGTGAGGGATGGGGGGAAGAGAGAGAGTGTGTGAGTGGTGAGGGGGAAGAGGGAGAGTGTGTGAGGGGTGGGTGGAAGAGAGAGTGTGTGTGAGGGGTGGGGGAATAGGGAGAGTGTGTGAGGGGTCGGGTGAAGAGAGTGTGTGAGGGGAGAGGGAGTGTGTTAAAGGGTTAGGGGAGAAATGAGAGTGTGTGCAAAGGGTGGGGAGAAGAGAGAGTGTGCGCGAGGGGTGGAGGGGAAGGAGCAAGAGAGTGTGTGTGAAGGGTCGAAGGAAGAGAGAGTGTGCAATGGGTGGGGTGAAGAGAGAGTGTGTGTGTGCAAGGAGTGGGCCTCTGCCTTCAGATACTGAGCAAAGGGTCCCACAAACTGGAAATCCGCCTCTGTTTCCATCAATTAACTTCTTGAGTCACAGTTTGTCTGCCCATGCGACCAGCTAGACCCCGAGCAATCCTAAACCTAACGCAACCTGTAATTTGAAAGCTCCTGAAGTTGGAAAATCTCTAATGGTTTGCAGGAGATTTCATTCAGCAGTGCTAACTACATTTTGGTGATTCAGCATTCAATGTCCATTTGAAACAAGTACTAAATTAGGACAGTGAGACAGATTTATATAATGACTGAAGACAAAAATAGAGATCACTATTTTAATGTCTGTGGAGCAGAGCTTTGATAAGGGCCATGGGGTTTCATTTGAACAGGATGGTGCTGCGAATAACTTTGATTTCCACTCTCGATAAGTCAGCATTATGAAAACAGGTACACCGGTCTCGCATTGGAGTCACGCTGCTCCCTCCCAATCTCCAACTGCAGTCCGTAGCTTATTGACTTGATTTGATGATAAGAAAGCTCTACATTAATTAGCCCATTCTCCATCCCCTGCAGTAAGGCAGCTGGGGAGCAGCTTGCTGCGTCTGTGGTGTCTCACGTCAAGGCCGCTGATGCTGCGGCTTCCTATCTGTCCCATTTAAAGGGGCCATTATTGCAGAAAATAAATTATCTGCATGCAGAAGTTCAGAAGAGTGTGGATCGTTGCTGGGGATTGCAGCTCAGGGCCATCAACGCGAGGCCACAGATTTAAAGTGATTTGGTGAAGAAGCAAGTGTGGCGTGGGGAAAAAACCTTTTCACACGAGGGTTCGGGATCTGGAAGTGTGGTGGAGGCAGATTCAATCGAGGCGTTCAAGAAGGCATTAGATGATTATTTATAGCGCTTTACAGCACAGAAAGAGGCCACTTGGCCCGTTGCGTGTGCCGGCTATCAAACCCCGATTTATTCTAATCCCATTTTCCAGCAGTTGGCCCGTAGCCTACGGCATTTCAAATGCTCATCTAAATGCTTCTTAAATGTTGTGAGAGTTCCTGCCTCTGCCGCACTTTCAGGAAGTGAGTTCCAAATTTCCACCTCCCTCTGGGTGAAAAGGTTTCTCCTCAAATCCCATCTAAGTCTCCTGCCCCTTACCTTAAATCTATCCCTCTACCCCTCTACCGAGGGAGACGTTTCTTCCTAACTGCATCTCTCATAATTTTGCACAGCTCAATGAAGTCTCTCCTCAGCCTTCTCTGCTCTAAGGAGAACAATCCCAGTCTATCCAGCCTCTCTTCATAGCTGAAATGCTCCAGCGTAGGCAACATCCTGGTGAATCTCCTCTGCACCCTCTTCAGTGCAACTGCATCCTTCCTACAGTGTGGCAACCAGAACGGCACACTCTTAACTGTGGGCTAATGAGCATTTTATACAGCTCCCTCATAACCTTCCTGCTCTTTTATTCTATGCCTCGTCTAATAAAGGCAAGTATCCCACATGCCTTCAGTGCTTACAGCCTACTTACTTGTGGAAGCTGCCTATTCAGGCCTTTTTAACAAACATACATTCCAGCGAGCGCCACCAGATACCATTTGGAAAAGGCACCTTTGGCAATTGAATCCAATCAGTACGCAGGGGTATGGGGAAAGGGCTGGGTAATGGCACCAAGCCACGATGCTCATTTGCAGACACAAGGAACCAAATTGTCTCCTGTGCCGTAACAATTCGGTGATTCTGTGACATTGTTCTCCCTGCGCAGCTCTTACTGGGCAGGGGGTTATGAGGCAAAACTGGGGGCATCTCTATTTGGGTGAGGTTAAAAAAAATTGGATGGGGACCTTTGGTTTGGGGAAGACCTCATGGCAAACACTTACTCTCCCTCCTCAGAGGCCCCACGTGCACTCTGCAGATACCTCGGGCTGGATTCTCCGATTTGGAGACTATGTCCTGATGCCGGCCTGGGAACGGTGGCGTTTTACGACCGAAAAAACGGTGCAAAACGGCCACCGATCTTCCATCTGGTGGAGGACTAGTAGACATACAGTGTAGAGCACCCGGCTCTAGCTGCCGATACGGCCGGAGAATTGCCGGGTCCATGGCCGCGCATGCGCCCGGTGTCAGTCTGCAACGGCCGCACCATGCGACGTGGAGCCGGCCGCGTGGACCCGGCCTGCCAAATAGTGCCTCCCGTTGGCCAGGCTCGCCACCCCCGGACCACCCCACCACCAGTGCCCCCAGCCCTGCCAAAGCCACCCCTGCCCGTGGATTGGCTCTCCCCCAATTGTGGTGGCGCTGGACTCAGTCTGCAGTCACCACGCCGAGTTCCCGAAAAAAAATAGCATGAGTGACCCACGCCGTCCGGAACTCGGCCTTACGGGGGAGGGCCTCAGGCGGCGAACTCCTAGAGAACGCCGTTTTGGATGGGGGCGTCGCATCGCAACAGCGGCACCGCCCCCGATTTCGGCGCGAGCGTTGGTTCTCCGGCTGATCGCTGTTTGCGATTACGGATATTGGAGAATCCCACCCCTCATCCCTCAAGTTACATCATCTTCCACTGTAGGCCAGGCAATGGAGAATTCCCAGCATTCTCTCACCTTGCTCCTTCTGACAACAGAAGTACATTTGCTTTGGGACAGAGATTCGGACCCGGGAGAAGCTTCCTGGAAATTGCTATTGAGTTTGGGATGAGGGGTATTTATATTTTTGGAAGCATTGTGGGTGATATCTTTGCACGGTGAGGAATGACAGACCAATGAAAAGGCTGGGTATGAGAACGAGGACAGAACTTTCAACTCCCCGGTGGAGTCTGACAGTACCAGATTGGCCAGCGATTACATAGACCTGATTTTCCCATCGATACTGTCAATGATTTACGGCACTAAGGTCCCAGGTTCGATCCCGGCTCTGGGTCACTGTCCGTGTGGAGTTTGCACATTCTCCCCGTGTCTGCGTGGGTTTCACCCCCACAACCCAAAGATGTGCAGGGTAGGTGGATTGGAAATGCCCCTTAATTGGAAAAAATGAATTGGGCTCCCTAAATTTATTAAAATAAAAGGTACTGTCAATGAAAGGGAACATGAGCACACAATACGATATTGCCAGTTGTGCAGCCCAGTTCAAGTTGTCTCTTGAATAATCTGATCACACCAGCAGTTAATTTTCTATGTATTATTCACACAGGCTTCAAAGTGGCTGCTTTCCTCTGACAGGCGGCTTTCGTGCTTTCACACTCTCTTTTCATTCAAAACCGTTTTGAAGTATTTCTGGAGCACATCCCAAGGCTGCCGGTTGCTATCACAGGGCACATTCCAAAACACTGGAGCAACAATCAGCTCTCATTCACAGTTTGAGATTGTCAAAAATTACACTTTGATTTCTGCGGGTGGTCCTTTCCCAGTAGAAAGAGGAAGGGTCTTACGTGGGCCCTATATAGACCATCGAGTAGCTGATCATGGACTTTACAGCGCACTTCCAGCCAGTCAAACGGTTGACCTGTCCCTATGCAACATTTGTACTTGTCTTCGGAGATGGCTCTGGTGTCATGACTATTTACTTCACATTGCCATTGCTAAGGACAAGATTGTTGCTGCAATGTAAAGGTCAGATTGACTAGCAGTTGGTGGATCAAACCCCTGGCTATTATACACGGAAAGATGCCAAGAGATGTAGACGTATCATTTGAAGCAGGATCTCAGTTAATGATTGAGAGACAATTTTGATATTCCTTCTGTTAATGGACTTCAGCCTTTTTGTTAAAATCGGGTAGTTTTTGTTCCAGACCGTTACCCTCTTACATTGAAGTGTCTAAACATTTCCAGGGAGAGGGGGCAGGGCTAGAGCTAGGGCTGTATCTGCAGTAGGTGGAAGCCCAGCATAGGGTTGTATATGAAGCGGGGAGCACAGTCCCAAAGAAGATGGTGCTGTGGTCTGCCTCTGCCAGCATCCCCCCCACCCCGCCCCCTGCGAAAACGTCTGCAGGGGGTCAGGGCGAAGACTGGAGAACGAGAAGTACTGGGAAAGGTTTTAAATTCCACTCTTGAATTTTTAACAGCAGAAGTATCTTGTCACTGACAATCTCCACCCGTGACTGGAAAATAACAGTTTCCAAAGCCTGACATTCATGGGCCTTGTTTTCGGGTTTTTTCTAGCAAGGCCATGCTTTCAGCTGCCTGGACCCTAAGCTCAGGAATTCTCTCCCTCAAACTCCCCCTTGCTCGATCCTTCTTTAAAACGCTCCTTAACAGCACGACGGCACAGTGGCTAGCACTGCTGCCTCACAGCGCCGGGGACTCGGGTTCAAATCCGGCCTTGGGTGACTGAGTGGAGTTTGCACTTTCTCCCTGTGTCTCCGTGGATTTCCTCCTGGTGCTCATGTTTCCTCCCATGTGCCGGTTAGGTTGACTGGCCATGCTAAAGTGCCCCTTTGTGTCCAAAAGGTTAGGTGGGGTTATGGGGCCAGGGCAGGGCAATGGCCTCGGTTGGGAGCTCTTTCAGAGAGTGGATGCAGACTCGATGTGCTGAATGGCTCCTTCTCTGCACTGTAGGGATTCTATGATTCTAAAACTTACCAGTTTGATCGAACTTTTGGTTCCCTGTCCCAACGTCCTTCATGTGCCTTTGGTGTCATACTATGTTTGATAGTGCCCCTGTCAAGTGCCTTGAAACATTTTATTACACTAAAGGTGCTATTCAAATGCAAGTTGTTGTTTCTCAGCTGACAAAGTGAAGAAGGCAAGCGATGCTGGAGTTGGACAAGATTCACTGACGCTGTTTATTGCCAGGACTGAGGAAGGGCAGGGAGGAAAATCTCCCCTAATGAATCCACAAGCAAACAAAACTGCCTTATTCATACTTTATTTCAGCCGATGATGGCATGATTTGGTGACAAGAGTCTGCTGACTATCCCTGCACCACAGTTTTTCACTGCCCTGCAAGAGTGCAAATAAACAACCACTTGTACCACTTCAGATGAAATGATTAAAAATGAATCAGTGCAGAGAACATACTGGAGAGAGAAAGAATATTAAAGTGGCGTATTCCCCATTGAAATCAAAAGATTATTGTGTAATACTCCCAACCCGTTGACATCAATAGGGTAAATCTGCAATGTCTGTTATTACCTTTACTTGTAATTAAAATGTACTTCCGAATTTTACAGTGCAGGAGTTGGCCAGAAGACCAATATTGCCTGCATCAGACCTTTGGAGGAATTATCCATACACTCCATACTCCTCCCCTTTCCCTATCACATTTTATTTTAAATTTTTAAAGATCTATTTCCCTTGTAAAAGTTTTTATATGTTTTGATTCCGTTACGGTTTCTGGAAAATACTGATCCTTTGTTCTACACCTCTGCTGGGCCTGCGAGGCTTGTACTTCTTTCTCTGGGGAAGAGAAGACTGAGAGGTGTCTTGATAAGAGGTCTGGAAAATGCTTTAAAATCGCGGTGGACGTGGAGGAGAACGTTTCCACCTGTGGGGGAGTCTAAAACTCGGGCCGGGATATGCCGGACTCGCAGCAGGAGCTTCAGCGGCCCAACCAAAGGTCCACTGACTTTCGATGATCCCAGCAGTGGGCGGGGCTGGTATCGTGCCCTAGGGGCATTATTATATTCCACTGACAAATCCAATAAGGAACTTAGGAGACACTCCTTTACTCAAAGTTGTGAGAAAAGGGAACCCGTTACCAAATAGACTGGTTGAGGCGAAGTTCATTTAAGGGGACGTTAAGCAAAGGAATAGGAAGATATGTTAATCGGATGAAGTAGGGAGAGAGGAGGATCATGATGCACAAATATTAGGCAAAAAGGTCTGTTTTTTTATGCACTGTTAATTCTATGTACGGCAAGAGTTCACACTCTCTCTAACCTCATCTGCATTTATGATCTATCATCTGCATTGATGATCACAGGCTGAAAGTCCCTGCTTCACAGCATCTAAGACTCTGGAGGCGTAAGCCACGGGCCTTAACTGTTCGTGCCGTTCCTGGAGGAGCACGGCCGAAAGGGTGCGGTCTGGGCTTGCTACCTCTATAGCGTAAGGGGAAAGCGGGTCTGGAACTTGTAGTGCGAGGGCTGCTATGAGTGCTCTTTTCAAAGAGTCCACAGCATCCATATGCTGTGGAAGCCATTCCCAAGTGGCTCCTTTCTTTAGGTCTGAGAGGGGTGCTGCCTTGCTGGCAAAACCGTCAATGCGGTTTCGGCAGTAGCCAACCAGTCCTAAAAACGACCGGAGGGCTGAAACATTGTGGGGAAGGGGCAATTTGGCAATCGAGTCAATTCTTTTATGCTCGATCTCGCGTTTAGTATGGCAGGGGGGTGGGCTAGTATGGCTAGTATGGCAGGGGGGTGGGCACGGGAGCAATAGGTCAGAAGGTGAGAGCATTGAGGGAGAACTAGGGAATAGGGACAGTGTGGCTCTGAGGAAGAGCAGACAGGGAGAAGTTGCTGAACACAGCGGGTCTGGTGGCCTGAAGTGCATATGTTTTAATGCAAGAAGTATTACAGGTAAGGCAGATGAACTTAGAGCTTGGATTAGTACTTGGAACTATGATGTTGTTGCCATTACAGAGACCTGGTTGAGGGAAGGGCAGGATTGGCAGCTAAACGTTCCAGGATTTAGATGTTTCAGGCGGGATAGAGGGGGATGTAAAAGGGGAGGCGGAGTTGCGCTACTGGTTCGGGAGAATATCACAGCTGTACTGCGAGAGGACACCTCAGAGGGCAGTGAGGCTATATGGGTAGAGATCAGGAATAAGAAGGGTGCAGTCACAATGTTGGGGGTTTACTACAGGCCTCCCAACAGCCAGCGGGAGATAGAGGAGCAGATAGGTAGACAGATTTTGGAAAAGAGTAAAAACAACAGGGTTGTGGTGATGGGAGACTTCAACTTCCCCAATATTGACTGGGACTCACTTAGTGCCAGGGGCTTAGACGGGGCGGAGTTTGTAAGGAGCATCCAGGAGAGCTTCTTAAAACAATATGTAGACAGTCCAACTAGGGAAGGGGCGGTACTGGACCTGGTATTGGGGAATGAGCCCGGCCAGGTGGTAGATGTTTCAGTAGGGGAGCATTTCGGTAACAGTGACCACAATTCAGTAAGTTTTAAAGTACTGGTGGACAAGGATAAGAGTGGTCCCAGGATGAATGTGCTAAATTGGGGGAAGGCTAATTATAACAATATTAGGCGGGAACTGAAGAACATAGATTGGGGGCGGATGTTTGAGGGCAAATCAACATCTGACATGTGGGAGGCTTTCAAGTGGCAGTTGAAAGGAATTCAGGACCGGCATGTTCCTGTGAGGAAGAAGGATAAATACGGCAATTTTCGGGAACCTTGGATGACGAGAGATATTGTAGGCCTCGTCAAAAAGAAAAAGGAGGCATTTGTCAGGGCTAAAAGGCTGGGAACAGATGAAGCCTGCGAGGAATATAAGGAAAGTAGGAAGGAACTTAAGCAAGGAGTCAGGAGGGCTAGAAGAGGTCACAAAACGTCATTGGCAAATAGGGTTAAGGAAAATCCCAAGGCTTTTTACACGTACATAAAAAGCAAGAGGGTAGCCAGGGAAAGGGTTGGCCCACTGAAGGATAGGCAAGGGAATCTATGTGTGGAGCCAGAGGAAATGGGCGAGGTACTAAATGAATACTTTGCATCAGTATTCACCAAAGAGAAGAAATTGGTAGATGTTGAGTCTGGAGAAGGGTGTGTAGATAGCCTGGGTCACATTGAGATCCAAAAAGACGAGGTGTTGGGTGTCTTAAAAAATATTAAGGTAGATAAGTCACCAGGGCCTGATGGGATCTACCCCAGAATACTGAAGGAGGCTGGAGAGGAAATTGCGGAGGCCTTGACAGAAATCTTTGGATCCTCGCTGTCTTCAGGGGATGTCCCGGAGGACTGGAGAATAGCCAATGTTGTTCCTCTGTTTAAGAAGGGTAGCAAGGATAATCCCGGGAACTACAGGCCGGTGAGCCTGACTTCAGTGGTAGGGAAATTACTGGAGAGAATTCTTCGAGACAGGATCTACTCCCATTTGGAAGCAAATGTACGTATTAGTGAGAGGCAGCACGGTTTTGTGAAGGGGAGGTCGTGTCTCACTAACTTGATAGAGTTTTTCGAGGAGGTCACTAAGATGATTGATGCAGGTAGGGCAGTGGATGTTGTCTATATGGACTTCAGTAAGGCCTTTGACAAGGTCCCTCATGGTAGACTAGTACAAAAGGTGAAGTCACACGGGATCAGGGGTGAGCTGGCAAGGTGGATATAGAACTGGCTAGGCCATAGAAGGCAGAGAGTAGCAATGGAAGGATGCTTTTCTCATTGTAGGGCTGTGACCAGTGGTGTTCCACAGGGATCAGTGCTGGGACCTTTGCTCTTTGTAGTATATATAAATGATTTGGAGGAAAATGTAACTGGTCTGATTCGTAAGTTTGCAGACGACACAAAGGTTGGTGGAATTGCGGATAGCGATGAGGACTGTCGGAGGATACAGCAGGGTTTAGATTGTTTGGAGACTTGGGCGGAGAGATGGCAGATGGAGTTTAATCCGGACAAATGTGAGGTAATGCATTTTGGAAGGTCTAATGCAGGTAGGGAATATACAGTGAATGGTAGAACCCTCAAGAGTATTGAAAGTCAAAGAGATCTAGGAGTACAGGTCCACAGGTCATTGAAAGGGGCAACACAGGTGGAGAAGGTAGTCAAGAAGGCATACGGCATGCTTGCCTTCATTGGCCGGGGCATTGAGTATAAGAATTGGCAAGTCATGTTGCAGCTGTATAGAACCTTAGTTAGGCCACACTTGGAGTATAGTGTTCAATTCTGGTCGCCACACTACCAGAAGGATGTGGAGGCTTTAGAGAGGGTGCAGAAGAGATTTACCAGAATGTTGCCTGGTATGGAGGGCATTAGCTATGAGGAGCGGTTGAATAAACTCGGTTTGTTCTCACTGGAACGAAGGAGGTTGAGGGGAGACCTGATAGAGGTATACAAAATTATGAGGGGCATAGACAGAGTGGATAGTCAGAGGCTTTTCCCCAGGGTAGAGGGGTCAATTACTAGGGGGCATAGGTTTAAGGTGAGAGGGGCAAGGTTTAGAGTAGATGTACGAGGCAAGTTTTTTACGCAGAGGGTAGTGGGTGCCTGGAACTCGCTACCGGAGGAGGTGGTGGAAGCAGGGACGATAGTGACATTTAAGGGGCATCTTGACAAATACATGAATAGGATGGGGATAGAGGGATACGGACCCAGGAAGTGTAGAAGATTGTAGTTTAGTCGGGCAGCATGGTCGGCACGGGCTTGGAGGGCCGAAGGGCCTGTTCCTGTGCTGTACATTTCTTTGTTCTTTGTTTGTTTGTTCTTTACCATATGTGATAATTGTACCCAAATATATCAACTTGTTTTCCAAAATCTGGGCCTTTTTGGGGTTTACTTTGCAGCCAATTTTCTGTCGGAGTTCGGCCAGCAGCTCGATGTGCTCTGCCTTGGTGTCTGTCTGCAGTAATAGGTCGTCCACATACTGGACCAGCCATTCGGGGCGAGAAGATTTTGATAATCCATGTGCCAGCTGTCGGTGGGAAATGGAGGGGGAGTTGTGGAATCCTTGTGGAAGGCATGTCCACGTGTACTGCTGATTTTTTAAAGTGACGGCACGCTTTTGCCAATGGAATGGACCAGAATTCATTACTGACGTCCAAAACCGTAAAGTATCGTGAGTTGTGTCCCTGTTTGAGCATGGTCTCGGGACTTGTGGCTACCGTTGGGGCTGCTGCGGGGGTGAGTTTGTTGAGTTCCCGGTAATCGATGGTAAGTCGCCATGATCCATCGGGCTTTCTCACTGGTCAAATCGGGGCATAATTAGTAGAGGCTACTGATCTGAGTACGCCCTGCTCTAATAAGCTGTCGATGGGCTAGGGTCTGGCAGATGGAATACAATGTTGACAAATGTGAGGTTATCCATTTTGGTAGGAATAATAGCAAAAGGGATTATTATTTAAATGATAAAATATTAAAATATGCCGTTGTGCAGAGAGACCTGGGTGTGCTAGTGCATGAGTCGCAAAAAGTTGGTTTACAGGTGCAACAGGTGATTAAGAAGGCAAATGGAGTTTTGTCCTTCATTGTTAGAGAGATGGAGTTTAAGACTAGGGAGGTTATGCTACAATTGTATAAGGTGTTAGTGAGGTCACACCTGGAGTATTGTGTTCAGTTTTGGTCTCCTTACCTGAGAAAGGACGTACTGGCTCTGGAGGGTGTGCAGAGGAGATTCACTATGTTAATCCCAGAGCTGAAGCGGTTGGATTACGAGGAAAGGTGAGTAGACTGGGACTGTACTCGTTGGAATTCAGAAGGATGCGGGGGGGATCTTATAGAAACATATAAAATTATGAACGGAATAGATAGGATAGATGCGGGCAGGTTGTTTCCACTGGCGGGTGAAAGCAAAACTAGGGGGCATAGTCTCAAAATAAGGGGAAGTAGATTTAGGACTGAGATTAGGAGGAACTTCTTCACCCAAAGGGTTGTGAATCTATGGAATTCCTTGCCCAGTGAAGCAGTTGAGGCTCCTTCATTAAATGTTTTTAAGATAAAGATAGATAGTTGTTTGAAGAATAAAGGGAATAAGGGTTATGGTATTTGGGCGGGAAAGTGGAGCTGAGTCCACAAAAGATCAGCCATGATCTCATTGAATGACGGAGCAGGCTCGAAGGCCCAGATGGTCTACTCCTGCTCCTAGTTCTTATGCTCTTATGTTTCGAATCACTAGCTTTCGGCTCCATCACAGTAAGATTTCCTACTGTACCCACCCCAGTTCAACGCCGGCATCTCCACATCATGGCTTGAATGAGCATTTATGGTTTACTGTGGAGGTGTGGTAGTGAGGTGGAGAGAGAGGTTATATCAATTGATAGCAAAGTGTCCTGTACAATTTCAAAAATGAACGTATATCCAGAATTTTAAAATAGCAGAGATTCATTTCAGCATGTTCCCATGGTATAAACTTCACAGGAATATAAATGTTGCACAGTTCCCAGAGGACCATTGACTGCAGTCCCCTTTGAGGGCTGACTGGCGGTGATTCAACCTGAGAGTCACCACATAACGGCATGGTGATAATGTTACTGGACAAATAATCCAAGGACTGTATAACAGCAGGATGCGGTGCGGCATAGTGTACCCAGCTAAATTGAGGGTGACCTACAAATCCAAAGACTTTTATTTCGAGACGGTGGAAGCGGCGGAGGTGTTTGTGAAGGCAGAAGGACTGGGGCAGAATTGAGAAATGGGACTGGAGAGTGGTCTGTACTGAGGGTAGGGGGGTGGGGGAAGTGTATGTAGCTTTATTTTTTCACTGCGTGTTGGTATTTGTGCTAACTGAGTCTACGTCTATTTGGACAAGGTAAGAGTTGGGAGTTTCTTGTCCAATGATGGTTCTTTGGGGTTTGTGTGTTTATACTGGGGTTGTGTGTTGAAGGGGATTTCTTTGTTTTCCTAGGACCAGGTGTGGTACTGATGTATATATTGTATAGATAGGATGTTGATATAGGTGCTTTATGGTAAGGCCCCTGTACTACAGGTACGGGGGTAGATCCCTGCCTGCTGGCTCTGCCCAGTAGGCGGAGTATAAGTATGTGTGCTCCCAACACAGCAGCCATTTCGTCAGCTGCTGTAGGTGGCCACACATCTCAGTGTAATAAAGCCTCGATTACATCCTACTCTTGACTTTGTGTGATTGATCATGCATCAATTTATTACACTGTGTTTTTCAGAAGATGGACCTCCGCATCAAGCCGGATCGCCTGCAGCTGCATCCGAAAGCAGACGACGCCAAAAAGGACTTTGAACATTGGCTAGCCTGTGTTGAAGCGTACATCGGGTCTGCGGCAGACAAAATTCCAGAAGCACAGAAGCTCCAGATCCTTTACACGCGGCTGAGCTCCAACGTCTTTCCACTTGTCCAGGACGCGCCGACCTACGCAGAGGCCATGGCGCTACTGAAGGAAAACTACGCTCAGCGGACTAACACACTCTACGCCAGGCACCTTCTCTCCGCGTGGCGCCAACTTCCCGGTGAGTCGGTGGAAGATTTCTGGCGCGCCCTGCTCCCCCTAGTTAGAGACTGTGACTGTCAGGCCGTTTCGGCCACAGAACACTCAAATTTGCTAATGAGAGACGCATTTGTTACGGGCATAGGGTCTGACTACATTAGCCAGCGCCTCTTAGAGGGGGCCATGCTCGACCACGCGGCAACCAAAAAACTAGCGCTTTCACTTACGGTTGCATCTCGCAACATTCAGGCCTATGCCCCCAACCGCACGGCCCACCCTCCCTGTGCATCGTGGACTCCGCAGACGGCCACCCCATCGTGAACCCCATCAGCGACCGCCCTCAGCCAATCCCACGCCTGTGCCGCGTGGCAGCCAACCAATCTCGAGCAGTCAAAACACCCCCGACAGCGCTGCCCGGTGCGGAGCGCCCTCTGCAAGGCCTGTGGCAAGAAGGGACATTTCGCTGCAGTGTGCCAGGCCTGCTCAATCACCGCTACTGTCCCGGCAACCCCATGTGCAGCCAGTGGGCGCCGTCATCTTCCCCTCCTAGGACCACGTGCGGCCCGTGGGCGCCGCCATCTTGTTCACCCCAGGACCAACGGGCTCCACCATCTTGCTTTCCCCACGACACGTGCGGCCCGTGGGGGCTGCCATATTACCCGACTCAGGACCTATGCCCGTCGGGCACCTCATCCGGCCGCTCATCGCCTGCAACCGCCAACGACCAGCCGCGTCTCGCCTCGGTCACGATTGACCAGTCTCGACCACACAACCTCGCGACTGCTTCAACTAAAGTGAAGGTCAACGGGCACGAGATCTCCTGCCTGCTGGACTCCGGGAGCACGGAGAGCTTCATTCACCCCGATACGGTAAGGCGCTGCCCCCTCACGGTACACCCCACTAACCAGAGAATCTCCTGGCCTCCGGGTCCCACTCCGTGGTGATCCGGGGGTAATGCATCGCCACCCTCACTGTCCAGGGCGTGGAGTTCAGCAGCTTCCGCCTCTACGTCCTCCCCAACCTCTGCGCTGCCTTGCTACTCGGCCTGGACTTCCAGTGCAACCTCCAGAGCCTAACCCTGAAATTCGGTGGGCCCCTACCACCCCTCACTGTGTGCGGCCTCGCGACACTCAAGGTCGACCCACCTTCCCTTTTTGGAAACCTAACCCCGGATTGCAAACCCGTCGCCACCAGGAGCTGACGGTACAGCGCCCAGGACAGAACCTTCATCAGGTCTGAAGTCCAGCGGCTGCTTTGGGAAGGCATCATCGAGGCCAACAACAGCCAATACGCTTCATAAACCCCCTCAGCTCGCTCGCTGCTGCAGACACCTTCCCCGACCTCGGGCGCGACCTGTCCAAACTTGGCTCAATGACCATGTTAAAATCTCTTACCCCATGATCAACCGGTACAAGTTCCGCTCAGGGATTTTCCCCAGCACCCACCTCATAAAATCCACATCATCCCAATCTGGAGCATAAATGTTTACTAGGACCACCGGCACACCCTCCAGATTCCCACTAACCATCACAAACCTCCCTTCTGAATCTGCCACAATGTTCCCACCTCGAACACCACTCACTTATTCACCAGCACTTTATTCGCCAACATCCTCACCTTCAAGTCCAGTCCCGAATGGAACACCTGCCCTACCCATCCTTTCCTCAGCTCAGTCTGATCCCCCATCTTTAAATGCATCTCTTGTAAAAAAAGCAACGTCCGCCTTCAGTCTCCTCAGAAGTGATCGTTTGACCGGTCCATTCAGCCCCCTTACGTTCCACGTGACCAGCCTGGTTGGGGGGCTCTCTGCCCCCCTCCCCTGTCGATCAACCCTATCCCTTTTTGGGCCCGCTCCAGCCCGCGTCATGAGGGACCCTCCACTCCCACCCTCGGATGTCCACAGCCATCATTCCTTTACCAACTGTGCCACAACTACACCCTTGTCAGCAGCCCCCCCAAATGAAACAACTGTCCATCCCCCTCCCCTGCACCTACCTCCTGACAGCCCCCCACTGCTCTCCCGTTAACTAGCCCGTCCAGCTAGCATGGCAGCTACGCCCTAGGCCTCCACAACTCCTACCCATCGATTCCCCTCCCACCCCCCGTCCACACTCCCCTAAGAAACAGAAAAAAGTGCACTCCCCCTTGATGCTCCCCAAATACAGCACCACCAAACCCACCAAAACATTTCAAAGGGAAAACGTTTTCCAAGAACAGCAAAATAAAACTTCCTCACAACTCCTCAAAAGTTCAATATCCTCCTTCTCCTGCCAGTCCTCAGAAACTCCATCACCTCCTCTGGATTACCAAAATAATATTCTCGATTTTGGAAAGTCACCCAGAGGCGGGCCAGGTACAGCACTCCAAACTTCGCCCCCTTCTTGAAGAGGGCAGCCTTGACCTGGATAAACCTGGCCCTCCTCTCTGCCAGATCTGTGCCCATGCCTTGGTACACCCACAGCTCGTTCCTTTCCCAGGTGCACTTCCTCATCTGCCTCGTCCACCGAAGAATCTTCTCTTTGTCCAAGATTCGATGCAACCACACCACCATCGCCCTCGGCGGTTCGCCCGCTTGCGGCCTCCTCGTCAGCATCCTGTGCGCCCGCTCGACCTCCAGAGGCCGGTCGAAGATACCCCTCCCCCATCAGCTTCTCCAACATTTTGGCCACATACGTGTTAGCCTCCGCTCCTTCGAGCATCCCCACAATTGTCAAACTTTGCCTTCTGGCGCGGTTCTCCAGGTCCTCCATCTTCTCCTTCAGCCTCTTGGGTCTCCCACATCACCCCCACCTTGGCCACCAACGAGGCGAGGTGCTCCTCGTGCTCCCCCACCAACTCATCCACTTTCTGGATCGCCCAGTGTAGCCATGTAAAATGGCTGCGTTCCGATTAATCTGGCCAAAACCCAGTTTAAAACGGCTAACCCGAAAGACTGCTGGGAAAAGCAGCCAAGAAGACACAAGCAGGCAGCTGCAGACAGTTTTGCATATTCAGCTCTGGGAAGGTAGCCCAGATCGATACTCAGGGCTATCAACAGCCCATCAACCCAAGTATTCGCAGTTGCATTCAGGACTGTTTGCAGCCCATCTATTCAGACATCCACAGTTAAATCGGCTATCCCCGGCAACAATTGCAACATATTAGCAATTGAATACCGGGCGAGACCTGTCGGCGCCTGCAGTGGCTGAAACAAAGACAGGTGAGCGACCACCCCCCGATCGAGGAATCGCCTCACCATTGGACACATCGACCCCAGAGATTGGGGACAGAATCCAATCACTTGGGACTCAGGGTCAAGGGCCCCCCCGGGAGGCGGGAAGCCCCTGGGCCCTATAAAAGTGAGGGTCCAAGTTCAGATCGCTCTCTCTCTCCTCTTCGCCTGCTCGAGACCTTCGCAAGATCAGCCACCAGCAACTGTAAGTTTGAATCCAGCGATCGCTATCCGGTAGAGACACCTAGCCACTGACCTGTAGCAGCCTTTAGAATCCCGCGGGTCAGATTTGATTGGACAAGCCATTCGTTTTCCTGACCTGGTGGGCTCTTCCTAAGTTAAGTATTGGCCAGTAGTGATAGGTTTATTATATAAATAGTAGTATTAGGGTATTAATATTGCTTGTTGTATATAATAAATGACCGTTGTTTTAATCCTTACTAAGCGGTGTGCTGTATTATTAATCATAACCTGAACTTGAACCACGTTCAAAAAGGTGACGTAAACAGAGCAAATAGACTAAGGTTAAAAAGAGCAACATAATTGGCGACATCCTGACGGGACCCGACTTAGAAGTGGAAAACCACTCCGGGAGAACCCCAACATTTTGAATTAGAATCCAAACGGAAAAAAAAAACCCACAAGTGTTCAAGCGGTTCTGGTTAATAATTCACAATTCGGAAGTGTGTGTATGCATGCGTAATTAACAGGGTTATAAGGCAAAACTGATAGATTTTTTTGTTGCGTCAAAACTATCGGCAGTTGGTATTTCGGAAATTAGCGCAAGCCGTACCCGCATCTACCACACCACCTTAGCCCCCTGTTCCAAATTCGAACGTAACGAGCAGATAAGAGAGATAGCCATGCAGGCAATGCAAGCGATGCAGCGCCTCATGAACCCCGAAGATTTTGCTGTCGCACCAGTCAGCAGCGTAGGAGCGGGACAGTGTCCCATTTGGGAAGTGGAAATCCGCAAAATTCTGCAGGGCAAAGGATGGCCCGTGTGGAGCGGTTTCTGTAATAACGACGACTCAGGTTCTGGAAGTATAGGGCATACTTGGTGGGAGAACCTGAGTGAGATTCACAGAAAGAGTTTAGCAAAACGCGCAAGCCGATGGCAATTGTGTCCTGTATGGCACAATTGCGAGGCACAGAGGAGGTCGTCAGGACGCTCCGCAAGGAAATGGAAGGCATACATCGGATGAGTAAAATCGATGTATGCGAAATTGAGAAAGAGAACCTGGAGTTAAAAGAGAAGTTAGCAGCAAAGGACGAAGAGGTGGCTGACGCCAAACGGGGTCACCAATCTTGTCTGGCGCACTTGAGTAGTTTCCAGTCACAATATGAGAAGGCTTATCAGGACCTGCAGCGTGCAGTCCTGTTAAAGAAAGAAACAGAAAACCAGGTAGAGATGCTCCAGAAACAATGCAGTGATCTCAAGGCAGCCTTGAGGGCGCTCCACGCCACAATCACGGAACAAAGGCAGAGTACTTTGGACCATGCAAAGTGCCGAAAGCAGATTGCAGACTTGAAAGCACTGCTTTCTGTCCAAAAGGGATTTCAAGAAACCTTTGGGGAAAGTTTAGAACAGGAAGACGGCCCTGATTGGGAAGAATTGCAAGAGACAGCGCAGAGATATGTTCAGGGAGCATGTGCGCAGTGAAAACCCCAAAGGAGGAAAGCACCCCCACCCCCCACACAACAGATAATACAGGCTCCCATGAACCCTGTAACAACCCACCGCACCGCCACAGCAGACGAGCCGGAAGTCTTATATTCCACCCCCCTCACAGTGACCCAATTACAGGACGTGTGTGCCAAAATCACACCGTTCCTCCCCGCTTCAGACCCACACCATTTCTTTGCCACCGTCAAACACCAGGCGACCTTGTACGGCCTGGATGAGAAAGGCGGGAAGCCCCTGGGCCCTATAAAAGTGAGGGTGCAAGTTCAGATCGCTCTCTCTCTCCTCTTCGCCTGCTCGAGACCTTCGCAAGACCAGCCACCGGCAACTGTAAGTTTGAATCCAGCGATCGCTATCCGGTAGAGACACCTAGCCACCGACCTGTAGCAGCCTTTAGAATCCCGCGGGCCAGATTTGATTGGACAAGCCATTCGTTTCCCTGACCTGGTGGGCTCTTCCTAAGTTAAGTATTGGCCAGTAGTGATAGGTTTATTATATAAATAGTAGTATTAGGGTATTAATATTGCTTGTTGTGTATCATAAATGACCGTTGTTTTAATCCTTACTAAGCGGTGTGCTGTATTATTAATCAGAACCTGAACTTGAACCACGTGGCGGTATCATAAAGATACCTGGCGACTCATGAGCAAAGGTGACCTAAACAGAGCAAATAGACTAAGGTTAAAAAGAGCAACACCAGCCCTGGGACCCCAGCCTCTGCTCCACTCTTTCAATCCCTGCTTTGAGCGGCTCCACCACCTTGGTTAGGTCCTCCAGTGACTCCCTCCTCTGCTGACTGAACTTGTAATTTAAAAAATCCATCAGCTGCTCCGTTGACCATTGGGCGGGCAGGACAGGCTCTTTGCCCTCCACCATCTTAACCTGTGGCACACCCTGAAGACGCTCCTGTTCCAACAGCTCCCTTCTTCTCCACCCACACCTAATTAATGTATCCATCCACCAGCCACACCAGAGGAGTTACACCTTCTCCAGGTACTCCTATACCACTTTCCATCCAAAACTTTCACCCCTCAGATGGGGAAAGGACCGAATAATTCCACCTTGAGTGGGAGCCACCAAATGTGCGACCGTTCAGTCTTTGGCTGCCGCTGGAGGTCTGCTCCGCCATTCAGTATAATCGTGGCTGGTCATCAAGTTCAATGCCCTGATCCCACCTTCCCTCCTCATATTCCTCGATTTCTTTAGCCCCAAGAGCTGTATCTAATTCCTTCTTGAAATTACACACTGTTTGGGCCTCAACTACTTTCTGTGGTAGTGAATTCCACAGATTCACCACTCTCTAGGTGAAGTAATTTCTCCTCATCTCAGTCTTAAAAGGTTTACCCATTGGGCGCGATTCTCCGACCCCCCCCACCGGATCGGAGAATCGCCGGGGGCCGGTGTGAATCCCGCCCCTGCCGTGTCCCGAATTCTCCGCCACCAGAGATTCGGCGGGGGCGGGAATCGTGCCGCGCCGGTCGGCGGAAATCCCCCGGCGATTCTCCGGTCCGCGATGGGCTGAAGTCCCGCCGCTGTCAATCCACGCCAGCCGGCGTGGATTGAACCACCTTTCGAACGGCGGGACAAGGCGGCGCAGGCGGGCTCCGGGGTCCTGCGGGGGGCGATCTGGCCCCGGGGGGTGCCCCCACGGTGGCCTGGCCTGCGATCGGGGCCCACCGATCCGCGGGCGGGCCTGTGCCGTGGGGGCACTCTTTTCCTTCCGCCTTCGCCATGGTCTTCACTATGGCGGAGGCGGAAGAGACCCCCTTCACTGCGCATGCGCGGGGATGCCGTGAGCGGCCGCTGACGCTCCCGCACGGCAAAGTCATTTCCGCGCCAGCTGGCAGGGTGGATATCAGTCCGGCGCGGGCCTAGCCCCTCAAGGTGAGGGCTCGACCCCCCCAAGATGCGGAGAATTCTGCACCTTTGGGGCGGCGCGATGCCGGACTGATTCGCGCCGTTTTTGGCGCCGGTCGGCGGACATTGCGCCGATTGCGGAGAATCCCGCCCCTTATCCTCAAACTATGACCCCTAGTTCTGGACTCCCCACCATCAGGAGCATTCTTTTTGAATCTACCCTGTCTAATCCTGTTAGAATTTTGTAAGTTTCTGTGAGATCCCCTCTCACTCTTCTAAACTCTAATGAATATAACCCTAACCGATTTAGTCTCTCCTCATATGACAGTCCCACCATCCCAGGAATCAGCCTAGTAAAACTTCGCTGCACTCCCTCTATAGCTAGAACATCCTTCCTCAGATAAGGATACCAAAACTGCTCACAATACTCCAGGTGTGACCTAGGGCAGCATGGTGGCACACATGGCCAGCACTGTGGCTTCACAGCACCAGGGTCCCAGGTTCGATTCCCCGCTGGGTCACTGTCTGTGCGGAGTCTGCACGTTTTCCCCGTGTCTGCGTGGGTTTCCTCCGGGTGCTCCGGTTTCCTCCCACAGTCCAAAGATGTGCAGGTTAGGTGGATTGGCCATGATAAATTGCCCTTAGTGACCAAAAAGGTTCGGAGGGGTTATTGGGTTACGGGGATAGGGTGGAAGTGAGGGCTTAAGTCGGTCGGTGCAGACTCGATGGGCTGAATGGCCTCCTTCTGCACTGTATGTTCTATGTTCACCAATGCCCTGTACAATTGTAGTAAAACATCCCTATTCCTATACTCAATTCCTCTCACTATGAAGGCCGACATACCATTTATCTTCTTTACTGCCTGCTGTACCTATGTATGTACTACTGGTGCACGAGGACACCAAGGTCTCGCTGAGTATCCACCTTTCTACGGGCAGCACGGTGGTTAGAATAGTTGCTTCACAGCTCCAGGGTCCCAGGTTTGATTCCCGGCTTGGGTCACTGTCTGTGCGGAATCTGCACATCCTCCCCGTGTGTGCGTGGGTTTCCTCCGGGTGCTCCGATTTCCTCCCACAGTCCAAAGATGTGCAGGTTAGGTGGATTGCCATGCTAAATTGTCCTTAGTGTCCAAAAAGGTTGGGTGGTGTTGCTGGGTTACGGGGATGGGGTGGGCTTGGGTGGGGTGCTCTTTCCGAGGGCTGGTGTAGACTCGATGGGCCGAATGGCCTCCTTCTGCACTGTAAATTCAATGATTCTTAATTTACACACATTCAAATAATAATCTGCCTTCCTATTTGCTACCAAAGCAGATAATCTCATATTTATCCACATTATACTGCATCTGCCATGCATATGCCCACTCATTGAGCCTCGCCCTCACCAATCTAAATTTCACAGATGCATCTTTCCACCGCAATATTGGTAGACGTAACCAATGCACAATCCTTGTGGAGATGGCGTCCTGTCTTTGCACTACCACTCTGCTCCATGGGATGGGTTCAGAACAGATCTTGAAATGAAATGAAAATCACTTATTGTCACAAGTAGGCTTCAAATAAAGTTACTGCGAAAAGCCCCTAGTCGCCACATTCCGGCGCCTGTTCGGGGAGGCTGGTACGGGAATTGAACCGTGCTGCTGGCCTGCCTGGGTCTGCTTCCAAAGCCAGCGATTTAGCCCTGTGCTAAACCATGTGGTGCTGTGGACCATCAGCAGAATTGTATTCAACCACAATATGTAACCTCAAGACCCGGTATATACCTCACTCTAGTATTACCATCAAGCCAGGGGATCAATCTTGGTACAGGGAAGAATGCAGGAGGGCATTCCATAACCAGCAATGATGTGTCAACCTGGTGAAGTTACAACTCAGGACTCCCTGTAATGGACAGGGCTGAGCCATTCCTCTCTGCCAGGGACACCCGACTTTTTACCTCACTACAGCCTTGGTCCAAACATGAACAAGAAGCTGAGTCTCCGACGTGAGGTGAGCGTGACTGCCTTTGACATCAAAGCAGTAGAGTGACATTAAGAAGTTGCACGATCAATTGCACAAAGACTAATGTTGGGTACAACTGTGGCTTTATTACAGTCAGATGTGTGGCCTCCTGCTGCAGCTGGCGCAATGGCAGGGCACTGGAGGTCATGCATATTTCTACAGTTCTCCCTGGGCGGAGCCAGCCGGCAGGAGCTACCGGCGAACCTGTAGTGCAGGTCCTACCTTACATCTCCTATTACAGTGGTTCACCACATTCACCCCCTGTTAAAAATGAGTCCGGCGGGGGTGACGTGAAACTATATACGATTAGTGCAATTATGTACAGTGGTAGGGAAAGAAAAGTCCATGTTGACGGTCCGGAGTCCGTTAAAGGTTCAGCCGGTCCGGTGCTTTGGTGCTTCGTTGGGAGCAGCGTAAGGGTGGCAGCGAAGTCGGTGCTGGCGGTGGTGGAGGTGCCACCAATGGCGGTGGTGGCGGTGCTGATGCTGGCCAGTCATCGGGGAACTCCGGGAGCATGCAGAAGTCCTCTTCGTCCTCTTGTGCGGAAAAGGGGAGCGGGGGTGGTCTGGTGGGGTCAATATTGGCGGCGCGGTGGGAGGTGGGGGGGGGGCGCATTGGTGGGGGGGGTGTGTTGGGGTGGAACCTGACGGTGCCAGGTCCCTGAGTGAGACAGTATCTTGGCACCCGTCGGGGAATTCAACGTAGGCATAGTGAGGGTTGGCGTGGAGCAGGTGGACCCTGTCCACCAAGGTGTCCGCCTTGTGGAGTCGGACGTGCCTACGGAGAAGGACCGGTCCTGGAGCAGCGAGCCAAGTCGGGAGCGACACCCCGGATGTGGGCTTCCTGGGACAGGTAAAAACACGTTCATGGGGTTTGTTGTTAGTGGCGGTGCACAGTAGTGACCGGATGGAGTGTAGAGCGTCAGTGAGGACCTCCTGCCAGCGAGAGGCTGGGAGGTTCTTGCACCGTAGGGCCCGTTGGACGGTCCTCCAAACCGTCCTATTCTCCCGTTCTACTTGCCCGTTTCCCCGGGGGTTGTAGCAGGTCGTCCTGCTGGAGGCTATACCCCTGCTGAGCAGGAACTGACGCAGTTCATCGCTCATGAATGAGAATCCTCTGTCACTGTGGATGTAGGTGAGGAAACCGAACAGGGCGAAGATGGTGCTGAGGGCCTTGATGACGGTGGCAGACATCATATCGGGGCATGGGATGGCGAAGGGGAATCTGGAGTACTCATCGACCACACTGAGAATGTACGTGTTACGGTCGGTGGAGGGGAGGGGCTCTTTGAAATCCACGCTGAGGCGTTCAAAGGGGCGGGAAGCCTTCACCAGGTGCGCACGGTCTGGCTGGTAGCAGCTCGTACCAGCCTCCTCGAACAGGCGCCGGGATGTGGCGACTAGGGGCTTTTCACAGTAACTTTATTTGAAGCCTACTTGTGACAATAAGCGATTTTCATTTCATTTCATTAGAAGTGCGGCTTGCACTCCGCACAGACCTGGCAGTCCCTGGTGACTGTCCTTACTTCCTCGACGGAGTAGGGCAGATTGCGAGCTTTTGACCAAATGGTACAATCGAGTGACCCCGGGTGACAAAGGCGGTCGTGTAGGCCCCAGAGTTGGTCCACTTGTGCGCTGGCACATGTACCTCGGGAGAGGGCGTTTGGGGGCTCGTTGAGTTTATAGGGGCGATACAAGATCTCGTAGTTATAGGTGGAGAGCTCGATTCTCCACCGCAAGATTTTATCATTTTTGATCTTGCTCCGCTGTGTGTTATTGAACATGAAGGCTACCGACCGTTGGTCAGTGAGGAGAGTGAATCTCTTACCAGCCAGGTAATGCCTCCAATGCTGCACAGCTTCAACGATAGCTTGGGCCTCCTTCTCGACGGATGAGTGTCGAATTTCAGAGGCATGACGGGTGTGGGAAAAGAATGCCACGGGTCTGCCTGCCTGGTTTAGAGTGGCGGCAAGGGCGACGTCTGAAGCGTCGCTTTCTACTTGGAAAGGCAGTGACTCGTCCACTGCGCGCATCCCGGCCTTGGCGATGTCTGCTCTGATGCGGATGAAAGCGTGTTGTGCCTCGACCGCGAGGGGGAATTGGGTGGACTGAATGAGTAGGCGGGCCTTGTCCGCATAGTTTGGGACCCACTGAGCGTAGTAGGAAAAGAACCCCAGGCAGCGTTTGAGGGCCTTTGGCCAGTGGGGGAGGGGAAGTTCCATGCGGTCGGACCCGAGAAGTCCGTTTTGGACTATATAGCCGAGAATGGCTAACCGGGTCGTGCTGAACACACACTTCTCTTTGTTGTAGGTCAGGTTGAGAAGAGTGGCAGTGCGGAGGAATTTATCGAGGTTGGCATTGTGGTCCTGCTGGTCATGGCCGCAGGTGGTGACATTATCTAAGTACGGAAAGGTGGCCCGCAAACCGTACTGGTGGACCATTCGGTCCATCTCTCTTTGGAAGACCGAGACTCCATTTGTGACACCGAAAGGGACCCTAAATGGTAGAGGCGACCGTCCGCCTCGAAGTCAGTGTATGGCCGGTCCGACTTCCGGATGGGGAGCTGGTGGTAGGCGGATTTCAGGTCAATTGTTGAGAAGACCCGGTACTGCGCAATCTGATTGACCATATCAGATATGAATGAAAATGAAAAATTAAAATCGCTTATTGTCACAAGTAGGCTTCAAATGAAGTTACCGTGAAAAGCCCCTAGTCGCCACATTCCGGCACCTGCTCAGGGAGGCTGTTACGGGAATTGAACCGTGCTGCTGGCCTGCCTTGGTCTGCTTTCAAAGCCAGCGATTTAGCCCTGTGCTAAACAGATATCCGTGGAAGGGGGCATGCGTCGAGCTGCGTGTACCGATTGATGGTCTGGCTGTAGTCCACGACCATCCTGTGTTTCTCCCCAGTTTTAACCACTACCACATGGGCTCTCCAGGGCCTGTTGCTGGCCTCGATAATACCCCCCTTAAGCAGCCACTGGACTTCGGACCTGATGAAGGTCTTGTCTTGGGTGCTGTACCATCTGCTCCTAGTGGCAACGGGCTTGCAATCCGCAGTTAGATTGTCAAAAAGGGAGTGGGGATCGACCTTGAGGGTCGCGAGGCCGCAAACGGTAAGGGGGGTAGGGGCCCGCCGAATTTGAGGGTGAGGCTCTGGAGTTTGCACTGGATGTCCAGGCCCAACAGGAGTGCAGCGCAGAGATTAGGAAGGACATAGAGGCGGAAGTTACTAAATTCTATGCCCTGGACCGTGAGGGTGACTGTACAAAAACCTCTGATAGGGACGGAGTGGGATCCGGATGCTCGGGAGATCCTTTGATTGGCAGGGTGGACCGCGAGGGAGCAGCGCCTTACTGTATCTGGGTACGAGGTCGCGTGGCCGTTGATTTTAACCGTCGGCGGCGTGGTGGCCAGGTTGTGCGGGCGAGATTGGTCCAGCGTCATCGAAGCGAGCTGCGGGTAGCCATCGGATGCTTCGGGTGGCGAGCGAGTGCGGTTCCGAGGTTGGGATGTCCGGAGACCCTGTGGGGGACAAGATGGCGGCGCCCATTGGTCGCACATGTACCCGGGAGGAGAAGATGGCAGCTCCCATTGTGCGTCTGGCGTGGGGGAAGGGGCGATAGTGGGGGCGATCGCAGCGACTGTGACGAATGTGATATAAAATAGTTACTTTAGAGATACTAGTTAATGTAATGTAGAAATAAGCCACTTTGATTCTGGCAGATAGAGACAAAGGGATTGAGACCGCATGGAAAAAGCAGGAAGAGGTGTGTCTATGAGAGTGATGCTGCATTGATAGGGGCCAGAGAAAGGGATTGGAAGTGAGCCAATCAGAATAGATCAAACAGGTCAGGAGGGATATAGGCTGACCTATGGGCGTCGAGTATGTGAAACTTGATACCATTTGAATTGATTTGCAGAGATCCCTTTGTCTCTTTGTTCATTCGCTTTCTGAAGTGTAGGAGACTGGATGTCTCTTATGTTTCTGTAAGATGAATCAAGCTTGCAAGCTAAATAAATAACTTCTTTTTACGTGCAAATCCATCGCAACTTTTATTGAGGCCAGACTGACGGAGAAAGAAATTTGGGAATCAACATTTGGTGCCGAAAACCGGGATTTCTCAGGGCGATCCTGATCCAACTGCGAAATCAGAATTAGACTGATTATGAACAGGAGGATGGGGAACAAAGGGCCCTCAATGTAGAACTGGAAAACGACCGCGCATTGATTGTTCCCCTCTTCTTATCGTCTGATTAGTCTGGTCACTCGCGGTTGGCACAGAAAGACCGCCTCGACGAAATCACAGGTCAGTCTGGGGATTAGCATTTTAATTGATGGGACTTTATTTGTGAGTTAATTCGGCTGGGGTAGGCTGTATCGTTGATGTAACATTTAAAATATAAATGGTTCAACTTTATTTGTGAGTTAATTCGGCTGGGGTAGGCTGTATTGTTGATGTAACACTTAAAATATAAATGGTTCAACTTTATTTGTGAGTTAATTCGGCTGGGGTAGGCTGTATTGTTGATGTAACATTTAAAATATAAATGGTTCAACTTTATTTGTGAGTTAATTCGGTTGGGTTACGTTATGAGAGGTAGATGTAACATTTGAAATTGAAAATGGTTCACCTCTATATGTCTATGTGTTAAAAATATAGTTGATTAAGCTAAAATTGTCTCCTTGGACTGTATTGGCGAAAAACGCAGTTCCGAGGGCTAGTTGAGATTGTGGGGAATGCTGCAGATTGGTTGAAGCAGAAGTCTCTCAAAGGGTTAACAGCAGCAGGCGAAGTCATGCCAGACAGTGCTTCTCACTCAGGCCTTGAGATAACAGCGCCAGTCGCTAGTATAATCGGATACCTTTCCTTTGAGTCAGTGAACTCCAGCAAAGTTACGTTTTGAATTAATTAAAGGAAACCAGTGGGTTTCTCCACCTCTTTGATAAAAGTTATTATTTTCGAAAGCAATTGATTGAAATTGCCAGAATCTTAAGTTTTACTTACTTGAAATAAGGTTTATCTCATTTTATCTGGAGATTAATAGAAACTTAAAGAAGATCATGGACACCATTTTAAAAAGTGTCAATCTGGAGATGATAGTTGATTTTGCTAATACTTATGTGTATGTAAAAGAAAAAAACTTGTTAAAAGAAAAATTGTTAAGATAAAGAAATAATTAAGTTGTAAATGTTATACAAGTTTGTGTTAAGCAAATTGTAAATTTAGTTCTGAGTTGAGATCAGAGCTAAGCTTGCAAGTTGCAGTAATTCAATTTGAATTTTCAAACATTTTTAAGTTTAAAAAAAAAGGAGCAAATAGAGAAAAGGACACAGATCTTGAATGCGTTGAATAGCACATTTCAAAGGCCCATAAATCTTTCTGTTATCTTAGACCTAAAACCTAGGAAGACTGAAGAGCCAGAGGAATTTCTGGAGCGTTTTAATGAAATCTACCGGGGGCAGTCAGGCGATTTGCTGTATCAAAATGGTCAGAATTCCCCTCAATACTGTGCTATGTTAATGCATTGCCTACCACCTTCTGTGGTTACTGCTGTGAAATGTAATAACATGAATTGGACAGAGAACGACCCTTCCCAGATGGCAAGGGCAGTCAGATTTTACTGGAAGGAGGGTGTAGGCCAAGAAGGAGGCTCAGTTACAAAGGTTAAGACTGAGTATGTAATGAAAAAGGATGATCTGCGACCCCAACAAGCGGCAGAAATGGTAGTTTACCAGCAGGAGCCCCAATATAGTGACTTTGGGTGGGTGGATCAGCGAAGAGGAGGATGAGACAACAGTGCTATATTTCTATCACCCCCCAGTGGTGGACGTTAGACGTTGAACAGTCACTGCATCACGTTACCCTGGCCTATGACAGAACTGGACGAAACAGGGAGTTGGAGGACAAATACCGGCCATTACTTGAGACTGAATGGCCAGTCAAGGTTACAGCCACAGTCACGGGAAAAGAAGGTACAGCCGATTTTGTTACAATATCACCACATTTATGGCCACAGTCAGCTTCGGTAAGCCCTCATATTACACGTCAGGTCCATGACCAGTACCATGCCAGGGATATGGGGCGAATGGTCAGGAGGGCAGTGGATCATTCAGATCCAACAGACTACGCACTTCAAGTCATGCCGGACGGCACTACCATAAAATATTTTGAGGTCCCTGAAACGATTAACACTCGACTGCAGCATCACAGGGGACATGATGTGTTGGAATATGTCAATCCACAGGTCTGGGCGGAATACCCATCATAAGTGGGAAAGACGAATGTTACACCTATTAAGGTGATGATTAAGGATCATGTAAAGCTACCTTCCATTCGACAATACCCCCTGAAATCTCAAGCTGCTCCATCAATAGATAAATTAATTCAAGAGCTGTTGCAACAGGGTATTTTGGTCCCTTGCCAATCAGAATGTAACACCCCCATACTTGCTGTGCCTAAACCAGCCAAACCAGACCAGTACCGATTAGTACAGGATTTACGTTCAATCAATGCCATCGCATAGCCATTACATGCTCTCACCCTCCAACTGGATATTACGGTGTATAGCTCCCACTCGGTCATCGCACTACTGAGGCAACTGCAGACTCAGCATCTTACCGCAGCTCGTCAGAATAGGTATGAGGTATACTTTTTGAACAATCCACGTCTGACATTTAAATACTGTACCACTATCAATCCAGCCTGTTTTCTTAGTGGTCCCCCTGTCCATGAGGACGCGCCTGGTCACGACTGTTTAGCCTTGATTCAGGAAACTACAACAATAAGGGACGATCTGAGTGATATTCCGTTAGAACAACCTGACATGATTATGTATGTTGATGGCAGTGCATTAGTAAGCCCCACTGGCCGGAGACTGTCCGGTTACGCAATCATAGATCAGGATGGTCTGATTCTAGAAGTGGCAGCTTTCCAGACCCCTTATTCAGCTCAACAAGCCGAACTTTTTGCCCTCACCCGTGCATGTATACTTGGGGGAGATCGTCGGGTAAATATCTACACTGACTCCCGATATGCTTTCGGGGTAGTTCATGACTTCGGACAACTCTGGAAGAATAGGGGATTCCTTACCTCGGCAGGCACAGAAATATCCAACCGGGGTTTAGTTAATGACCTACTGCAGGCCCTCCTTATGCCCGCGCAGATTTCCGTTATTAAATGCGCTGCCCACACGAATGGTACAACCCCAGTTGACGTTGGTAATGAACGAGCAGATCGTGCAGCGCGAACAGCCGCGCAAATTCAGCAAGTGATGGTGCCTAAGATGTTAAGTCAGACTAAACGATCTACTATAAATATGTCTGCTTTTGACAAGTCAATGCCAACCATCCAAGACGTCATAAGGTTACAGGAGGGCGCTCCTGAGAGTGATAAACAAATGTGGAAACGGTTAGGTTGTACATATGATTCTGTTTCCTCTTTATGGACCACGCCTGCACATCAGACTTGTATGTCTGATGTGCTGGCTTTATGGGTCATTGAATGTGTACACTTTGCAACTCATTGTGGGGCTCGAGGGACTAGTGATTTATTGCTGGACACTTGGTGGCACCCTAAAATGCAGGGGTTGGCCCAAAGTATCAGTAATCGGTGTTGGATTTGTCAGCAATATAACACCGGAAAAGGTATCCCTTGTGGGAAGGGGCAAACCCCGTTGCCCAGTGGTCCCTTTGAGACGCTCCAAATGGATTACATTGAGTTGGAAAGGTGTCAATGTTACAAATATGTTTTGGTCATTGTGGATGTGTTCAGCAGATGGGTTGAGGTATATCCGACTATCGATAATAAAGCTGCTACTGTGGTTAAAGTCTTGATGAGGGAAATCATTCCCCGGTACGGTATACCAGCTCAGTTAAGTTCTGATAATGGGCCTCATTTTATTGGACAAATTAACAAGGAGTTTTGCTCCCAGTTGGGCATACGCCAGCAGTTACACTGTGCTTACAGACCGCAGGCGGCCGGGTTGGTTGAGAGACACAATCAGACCCTCAAAACTAAATTGGCTAAATTAAGAGCAGACACGGGACTGACATGGCTTAAGTTGCTCCCCGTTGCCCTCTTCCAGCTGCGGGTTACACCTGCGGGACCGGCCCGGCTCTCTCCCGCCGAGATTCTTTATGGTAGGCCTCTTAGAACTCCCTGGAGCCTGCAGGTTCCCAGACTGGTTCAGTTTCATCAGATGACTGAAGAAATGACCACCTATGTTCTAGCCCTCACGCAAGTGCTCAAGGAACTCCATGGCCAAGTCCGCGCGGCTCACCAGCCATTGCCCCCAGTACCTAGCTCACTTTCAGTCCAGCCCGGTAGTTATGTCATGGTCAAAAATTGGACTAGGAAGGGGTCGGAGCCGCGATGGGACGGGCCCTTCCAAGTTCTCCTTACCACCCCCACAGCAGTTAAAGTGGAGGGGCGAAGTGCTTGGGTCCACCTACATCACTGTAAATTGAGTCCATCTCCACTACTGTAAAAGGTCGGATACTAACCTGCCTCCCTTCTCCAGTGCTATTTTACAGGTGTGGAGCATGATGGAGTGGCTACGCATCGTCTGTCTGATATTTGGCCTCACTTCGCTTGGCGTGTTATTGGCGATGGACATGGAAAAGGGGAATATTATGTATCTGTGTAGCCCCAACCAATCTACAAAGATACATCACCTATGCAAAGGTGATGTTCTTCGCTGCCCCCATATACGAGGACATGGTATCAACTCATGGAAGGTCATCAAAGTTAAGGAGAATGCAGGAGTCATGAAGCAGTTGCACCGGTCCCGGCGATGGGAAGGGAACATTATATGGACATTGCCTTGTTTTTGGAATACATGTAAATTTGATTTTGGATGTGTTAAGAGTGGTACAATAAAGGTAAAATCAGGCTGTCAGAAGAGTGTAGGAAGAGGCTATGAGAAAGAGAAAGGGACTAGAGAGAGGATGGGGCGTATGAGAAGGGAAGTACAGCTAGAACGTAGGTTACCGGGAGATACACTTAAGTTAATTAAAGGCCAAACTGAGGAAAACCCGGGTAGTAGTCAGTGATCGGAATTATTTTATTTGCGGCCTTACCATCTTGGGAAATGAAACCTTGGGAGCCCTCGGGGCAATAACTAAGGAGTTGTCTCAGCTACGGTTGTTTGCAATGCAGAACCGGTATGCTCTTGACTATCTTCTGGCCCGTGAGGGTGGGGTATGCGCCATAGTACAGGGCAAGTGTATCATGGGAGTTCAGGACTTGACCGCTAACATCACTAAATTTATGGTTCGCATACGGGATCACTTGGACGGGATGCAGGATCCTGGCTCTTGGGGTAACTGGGGATTTGGAGGATGGAAGGACTGGTTGATAAATATGGCCATGTATCTAGTGGTAGCTATCGGCTGCATCTTTGTGGGCCTGGCCATCCTTAAATGTGTGATGGGTAGAATGCGGGGTGCACTGGATCAGATCACCGCCCCAATCACCGAAAAAAAATTTAACTTCTTTTTACGTGCAAATCCATCTCAACTTTTATTGAGGCCAGACTGACGGAGAAAGAAATTTGGGAATCAACAACTGCGCGTGCCTGGCACACAGCTGCGAAGTGGCCCTTTTTACTGCAGGCTTTACAAACTGCAGTGCGAGCCTGGCAGTGTTGGCGGCGATGCTTCTGCTGACCGCAGAAGTAGCAGCGGGGACCCCCGGGGTGCGCGGATCGGCATGCGGCGCAGGTGTATTGGGAAGGCAGGGCCCCGGCTGAGGATGTTGGCGGCGGTGTCCAGGAGGAGTAGAAGGGTGGGCAACGCGGCGGGAGGGGTACGATTGTACGTTACGGGATGCGACCGTCATGGAGAGCGCCAAGGGTTTTGTCTCCACCAGTTCGAGCATGGCCCCTTCCAGTAATCGTTCTCGGATGCGGTCCGACGCAATCCCCGTCATAAAGGCATCGCGCATGAGGAGATTCATGTGTTCGGCGGCCGTAACGGCCTGACAGTCACAGTACCGGACAAGTAGAATTAGGGCCCGCCAGAAGTCTTCGATGGACTCACCAGGTAGTTGCGAGCAGGTGGCGAGTACATGCCTGGCGAAGAGCATGTTCGCCTTCTGTGCGTAGTGTTCCTTAAGGAGTTCCATTGCTTTTGTGTAATTCGTGGCGTCTTGGATCAACGGGAACACGCTGGAGCTCAGTCTGGAGTACAGGACGTTTATCTTCTGAGCCTCCGTGGGCTCGGGGTCCGCAGCCTTGATGTAGGCCTCAAAACATGCTAGCCAGTGAGTAAAGTCTTTTCTGGGGTCGGGCGAGTGCGGATCCAGCTGCAGGCGATCGGGCTTAATTCTGACATCCATTCTGTGGAAAATCTGACTGTAATAAATTGATGCACGATCAATTGCACAAAGACTAAAGTTGGGTACAACTGTGGCTTTATTACAGTCAGATGTGTGGCCTCCTGCTGCAGCTGGCGAAATGGCAGGGCACTGGAGGTCATGCATATTTATACAGTTCTCCGTGGGCGGAGCCAGCCGGCAGGAGCTGCCGGCAAACCTGTAGTGCAGGTCCTACCTTACATCTCCTATTACAGTGGTTCACCACAAGAAGTCCAGGCAAAATTGAAATCAATGGGAATCGGGGGGGTGGGGGGAGCTCTTCACTAGTTAGAGTGGTATCTAGCACAATTGAAGTTAGTTGTGATCGCTGAAAGCTAATCATCTCAGTCACAGGATTATCACTGCAGGAGTTCCTCAGGGTAGTGTTTTGGGCCCAACCATCTTCAGATGATTTATTAATGACCTTCCTTTCATCATAAGGTCAGAAGTGGGATGTTCACTGATGATTGCACAATGTTCAGCATTGTTCACGGATCCTCAGTCTGAGCCCCCATTCAGCAAGATCGGGCCAATGTTCAGGCTTGGGCTGATAAGTGGCAGGTTACATTCCCATCACGTAAGTACCAGACAATGACCATCTCTAACAAGAGAAAATCCAACCATCTCCCCTTGACATTCAATGGCATTACCATTGCTGAATCCCTCACTATCAACACCCTGAAGGTCACCATTGGCTAGAAGCTGGACTGAACGAGTTATATAAATAGTGTGGCTGAGAGCCGGTCAGAGGCTGGAAATTATTCAGTGACGAACTCAGTTCCTGACTCCACAAAATCTGTTCCCCATATATGGCGCAAGTCATGTGATGGAATACGCTGCACTTACTTGGATGAGTGCTGCTTTGACAAGAATCTTGACATAACTCTGGCAAAAGCACCCCACCTTATTGGCACTGCACCCACCATCTTAAAACATTCCCTCCCTCTACCACCTACAAGGTGTGCTGCAGGAACCCACCAGGTCTCATCTGACAATACCTTCCAAACCCGTGACCTCCCCCACCTTGGGCAGTAGATGAATGTGCACCTGCAAGTTTCCTCCATGCCGTTCACCATCCTGACTTGGAGTTGTATCGCTATTCCTTCACTATCACTGGGTCAAAAACCTGGGACTAACAGCATTTTGGTTGCATTTATACCGTGTGGACTGCAGCGGTTCAAGAAGGCAGCTCACCACCTTCTCAAGGGCAATTAGAGTTGGGCAAAAATGCTGGCCGAGCCAGTGATTCCTGGGTCCTCACTAATGAATAAAAATAAATTATAGAAATGGAATAAGTTATTACATTGAATAAATTACTTCAGCAGGAAATGTATCTTGTGGTGTGGCATTATATTCTTTTTTTTTTCTTTTTTTAAATTTAGAGTACCCAATTCATTTTTTCCAATTAAGGGGCAATTTAGCGTGGCCAATTCACCTAGCCTGCACATCTTTTGGGTTTGTGGGGGGCGAAACCCACGCAAACATGGGGAGAATGTGCAAACTCCACAGGATAGAGCTGGGATCGAACCTGGGACCTCGGCGCCGTGAGGCTGCAGGGCTAACCCACTGCGCCACGTTGCTGCCCTGCGTGGCCAGATTAGGCTAATCTCAAGTTTGATTCTCAGATAGTGATTGCAGCCAGGGTAGTTTGAATTGATTTCAGTTCCTCTTGAGCTAAAGTAGAAAAATTCAGGCGGAATTCCAGCCGATTGCCTTCAAGTGGTTCTCCCTGTTAAATGTGTGTCTGTGAGAGAAATTGTGGATGAGGATGAAGTCACTACATTTGTAGTCTGCTAGTACTTTATTTCCCGCTTAAAACAAAGGATGGAAGCTCACTGAATATATCAGGGAACAGCAATCCCTTATCCCAACAAGTCAGCAGCTTCAAGAGAGGAGGGACAAAACTTTCTGGCAGTAAGATAGGGGAGAAGTAACACCATTCTCAACTCTGCTCAGAATCAAAGGTTTGAAAGCAAATGGACCTAAATTCCTAAAACCCTTCGCAAATCACTGCTGCCTGAGTGATCAACCCTCTGACCTGACCCTGGCATCAGTCAATGTTCTCAGCCACAATTCACCAACATTCGTCCCTCCACTGTGTGCTGGGCACTAATCCTTTTTATAAATGCTCATTTTTAAATTATTTTTTTTAGTTTGGATGGCGACACTGTGCCAGCCCCTTGCATCAATGTTGCTGCTGGGACCAGTACCCTTACCCTGGCGGCAGAGTCACAGACCAGTTTTAGCAGCCTAGTTTAGCGGCTCCTCAGGGCTCAAAATTAAACTGGCAACAATATAAACTGCTCTGGCAGATTGTTTGGAAATACAATTCACATGCGTGTACTGGGATTTAACATGCTGTATTCATGCTGAAAACAGTCTTACCATAAGAAGCCTGCTCAGCAGGGATAGCACCCTCTGCTTGACCTGAGAAACACAGGGTAGGAGAAAATTTACTAACAGAGATAGCCACGGGCGAGCTTCACATGCTGATGGTAAAGCAAACAAAACAGCAGAGAAGGCAAAAGAATGATGAAGAAGCTTCTTTAATGGCTTAGTCAAGTGCGTTAAAGCTCTGCCTAGTGTAGAACGGGGACATAATGATCAGGAAAGGGTTGGATTTGACCCCAATACCTGCACTGTAATCAAATGGTTGGAATGGGACAATTGGGCAGGTGAGTGCCCACTTTTTGGATGCATTGCTGCTCAAAGGAACTCCTGCTGGCACACAGGTGGAATTGCAGCAGCATCACCACCGTGTCGTCGGCTGCCTTCCTCCAGGAAAAGCTGTTTCCTCTGCCTTGGCGGCAACATGTTAAGCTATAATTCAGCTATTCATTTGGCAACACTGTTTCTACCAAAGCATAGTTTACCACACACTTACTTCTAAAAGTGCACCCATAAATTGTATTCGCCATTCAAGCAGCGACCTAACGTTCACTTTGGTGTATTAACCCCTCGGAAAAGGGGCTGGTTTAGCACACTGGGCTAAATCGCTGGCTTTTAAAGCAGACCGAGGCAGGCCAGCAGCGCGGGTTCAATTCCCGTACCAGCCTCCCCGAACAGGCGCCGGAATGTGGCGACTAGGGGCTTTTCACAGTAACTTCATCGAAGCCTAATTGTGACAATAAGCAATTTTCATTTCCTGAGCTGGTTAGGTGGGAGTCAGGTGGAATGGCTCAAAACAAGGCGATTGATCGGGAAACAGAATTCACAAACTGGGAAGCATTAACCCTTTGATATGCCCACACTGCACAGATAGGTCCAGACTGGATCAGTCTGCAGTATTTATTGTCCATCCCTATTTTCTCTGAAGATAATAAGAGTTAACCACATAGCGTGACACTGGATTCATTTGTAGGCCACACCTAAAAGACATTAGCAAGCCTGTACTATTTTTTTTAAATACCAGATTTATTGAATGTAAATTTACAAAGGTAAAATGATGAGATTTGAACTGTCACTCTGGGTTGCTAGCATAACCTCAAGGCTACTGTACTTTCGAAATGCAATGTATGAGCTAGTGCACAGTCTCATCACTTCTGGCACTTCATTAGTCACTTACCTGGGGCGAAATTCTCCGGAAACGGTGCGATGTCCGCCGACCGGCGCCCAAAACGGCGCAAATCAGTCGGCCATCGTGCCGCCCCAAAGGTGCGGAATCCTCCGCATCTTGGGGGGCCGAGCCCCAACCTTAAGGGGCTAGGCCCGCGCCGGACTGATTTCCGCCCTGCCAGCTGGCGGAAAAGGCCTTTGGTGCCCCGCCAGTTGGCGCGGAAATGACATCTCGGGGCAGCGCATGCGCGGGAGCGTCAGCGGCCACTGACAGTTTCCCACGCATGCGCAGTGGAGGGAGTCTCTTCCGCCTCCGCCATGGTGGAGACCGTGGCGAAGGCGGAAGGAAAAGAGTGCCCCCACGGCACAGGCCCGCCTGCAGATCGGTGGGCCCCGATCGCGTTCCAGGCCACCGTGGGGGCACCCCCCGGGGCCAGATCGCCCAGCGCCCCCCCCCAGGGCCCCGGAGCCCGCCCACGCCGCCTTGTCCCGCCGGTAAGGTAGGTGGTTTAATCTACGCCGGCGGGACAGGCATTCTAGCAGCGGGACTTCGGCCCATCCGGGCCGGAGAATTACGCGGGGGGGGGGGGGGGGGGGGGGGGGGCGCCAACAGGCGCGGCGCGATTCCCGTCCCTGCCGAATATCCGGTGCCAGAGAATTCGGCAACCGGCGGGGGCGGGATTCACGCCAGCCCCCGGCGATTCTCCGACCCGGCGGGGGGTCGGAGAACCTCGCTCCCGGTAGCTAAACCTAAAGCAAGCCTTCATGTAGGAAATTATTAAACAGAACACCCCATGTGGACCGCACTTCATGATAAATATAGTAAAGTGTTACCAGAGTACTGCATTGAATAAAGCCTGTTGTAGGGGAAAATGGACACTTTCTCATTATTAATGTCTTTGTAATATCAAGTTAAAAGATAAAGAAACTCAATCCCATTGTGTTTTTATATAAATGTCTACCTAATTGACCTTTTGCCATTTAAGTTAAATATTACCAATATCAAAGTAAATATTTCCACTGTCTGTGTGGAGTTTGCACATTCTTCCCGTGTCTGTGTGGGTCTCACCCCCACAACCCAAAGATGGATTGGCCATGCTAAATTGCCCCTTAATTGGAAAAAAAAGAATTGGTGATCTGAACTTTATTTAAATAAATCAAAGTAAATATTTCTATTGTGCTCTTTGGAATTGTTAAAGCCGGGCGCATGGTGGAGATCCCTCACTAGGCTGCCCAACGGCAGACCAAAGTCTCCTACTGTTTTGCCCTTGAACAATCTAACATAAAAACGAATTTATGTGAAGAGATTCAGATCCATTCTATCTCATAATGAAGCTTTATGAGTGAACACTGAACACAATTTTCTGGATAAAACGATTTTCAATTTGTAGGGATTAGAACGGATAGACTCTCGGCGGGGGGGGGGGGGGGGGAGGTACAATTAATCCCAGTGGATAACAATCTGTTTTGAAAGCAATTTTACATCCACATTCCCAGAGCACATTCAGAAAACAATGATTTATGCTGAGGTGTCCACTCGTCATTTATTTTATTTTATTCATTCGCAGGGTGTGGGAATTGTTGGAGGGCCAACGTGTATTGCCTGTCCTTAACTGCCCTTGGGAAGGTGGTGGCCTTCTTTAATAGAACTGAGTGGATTGCTAGGCCGGCCAGTTCACTGCTGTGGTTCGACAATAACATACAAACTGGATACGTACAGCAGATTTCCTTCCCTACAGGGCATTAGTGAACCGGATGGGTTTTTATGACCATTAGTTTCATGGTCACCATTACTGGTGTTAGCTTTTTTATTCTATATTTATCAAATGAATCGAATTTAAATTTCTCAGCTGCCGTGGTGGGAATTAATTTTGTGCCCCCAGATCATTAGTCTCGATCTCTAGATTACTAATCCAGTAATATATCCAACTATGCTATTGTAACCCTGTAGGACATGGAGGCTAGATTTTCTACCAGAGATTAGGAAATATATTAAGATCCCGGAACAGACCCCAACATTTATTAGGATACTGGACAGAAACTTTAATATTTTTTCATTTATAAAACTGTGAGGAACGGCTTCTTTACTCCAGGAGTGACTCCACACACAAATAGGGGGCGGGTTCTCCGCCGGCGGGTTTCTCCGTTTTGCTGGCGCCCGGGGGTTCCCCGACGGCGTGGGGCTGCCCCACAATGGGAAACCCCATTGACCGGCCGGTGTTACGGAGAATCCCGCCGGCGGGTCAGGGTAGAAAAGTGGTGCGGCGGGGCGGAGAATCCAGCCCAGGGATCATGGTATATTAAAACAAACTTTATTATTAATTTTTTTGTTTTTTTATAAATATATTTTATTAAAGTTTTTCAATCAAACAAAATTTTCCCATTTTACAACTTTGTAATAATATATACATTGATCGTTTTTAAAATAAATAATATGCTAACTAACGGCAACTGCCAACAACAAAATAAGAAACAACAGAAATAGTAACTAAAATAGTAACTTCGTAAAATCTAATATAAATAACTAATATATAAACACACACATAAAACCCCTGAGGACCCAAATGAGTCCTCCCCCCCCTCCCCCCTGGGTTGCTGCTGCTACCTTTCCTATTTTCCCTTATCGCTCTGCGAGATAGTCGAGGAACGGTTGCCACCGCCTGGTGAACCCTTGAGCCGAACCTCTTAGTGCGTATTTTATCCGCTCCAATTTTATGAACCCTGCCATGTCATTGATCCAGGCCTCCACACCCGGGGGCTTAGCTTCTTTCCACATAAGTAGAATCCTTCGCCGGGCTACTAGGGACGCAAAGGCCAAAACATCGGCCTCTCTCACCTCCTGCACTCCCGGCTCATCTGCAACCCCAAATATAGCCAACCCCCAACCTGGTTCGACCCGGACCCCCACCACCTTTGAAATCACTTTTGCCACACCCACCCAGAACCCATGCAATTCCGGACATGACCAAAACATGTGGGTGTGGTTCGCCGGGCTTCCCGCGCATCTCCCGCACCTATTCTCCATTCCAAAAAATCTACTCAGCCTTGCTCCAGTCATATGCGCCCTGTGTAGAACCTTGAATTGTATCAGGCTGAGCCTGGCACATGAGGACGAAGAGTTTACTCTACTTAGGGCATCTGCCCACAGCCCCTCCTCAATCTCTTCCCCCAGCTCCTCCTCCCATTTTCCCTTCAGCTCCTCTACCATCGTCTCCCCCTCATCTCTCATTTCCCTATATATATCTGACACCCTACCATCACCCACCCATGCCCCCAAAATCACTCTGTCCTGGATCTCTTGCGCCGGGAGCTGCGGAAATTCCCTCACCTGTTGCCTCACAAATGCCCTCACTTGCATATAGCGAAATGCATTCCCAGGTGGCAACCCATATTTTTCTGTCAGTGCTCCCAGACTCCCTCGTTACCCTCCTCAACGGTAAATCGTCTATTCCCCTGCCCTGTTCCCCGGGGTGCATCACAAACAGTTCACTCTTCCCCATATTCAATTTATATCCTGAAAATTCTCCAAACTCCTTGAGTGTCTGCATTATCTCAGGCATCCCCTCCACTGGGTCCGCGACATACAACAACAAATCATCCGCGTATAATGACACCCAATGCTCTTCTCCTCCTCTAAGTACCCCCCTCCACTTCCTGGAGCCCCTCAGCGCTATGGCCAGTGGCTCAATTGCCAACGCAAACAGTAACGGGGACAGGGGACATCCCTGTCTTGTACCCCTATATAGTCGGAAGTGGTCAGATCGTTGCCTATTTGTAATCACACTTGCCACCGGGGCCCTGTACAGGAGCTGAACCCATCTAATGAACCCCTCTCCAAATCCAAATCTCCTCAGTACTTCCCACAGGTAATCCCACTCCACTCTATCAAATGCTTTCTCAGCGTCCATCGCCACCAGTATCTCCGCCTCCCCCTCCGGTGGGGGCATCATCATCACCCCCAGCTGCCTCCGTATATTAGCATTCAATTGCCTCCCTTTAACAAACCCTGTTTGATCATCATGCACCACCCCAGGGACACAGTCCTCTATCCTCGTCGCCATCACCTTGGCCAAAAGCTTGGCATCTACGTTCAAGAGGGAGATAGGCCTGTATGATCCGCACTGCAGCGGGTCTTTGTCTCTTTTCAGGATCAGCGATATCGTCGCCTCCGACATCGTCGGGGGTAGTGTCCCCCTTTCCCTAGCCTCATTAAAGGTTCTCGTCAGAAGTGGGGCCAGCAGGTCCACGTATTTCCTATAGAACTCCACCGGGAACCCATCCGGTCCCGGGGCCTTCCGTGCCTGCATGTTCCCAATTCCTTTTACCACCTCCTCCACCGCAATCTGCGCTCCCAGTCCTGTCCTCTCCTGCTCCTCAACCTTCGGGAACTCCAGCTGGTCTAGGAAACGCATCATTCCCTCTTTCCCTTCCGGGGGTTGAGCCTTATATAGCCTCTCGTAAAATACCTTAAACACCCCATTCACCCTCTCCACTCCCCGTTCCATCTTTCCCTCCTCGTCTCTAACCCCTCCGATCTCTCTCGCCGCCCCCCTCTTTCTAAGTTGTTGGGCCAGCAGCCGGCTCGCCTTCTCTCCATATTCATACTGCACTCCCTGTGCCTTCCTCCATTGTGCCTCTGCCTTACCCGTGGTCAACAAGTCAAACTCCGTGTGCAATCTCCGTCTTTCCCTGTATAGCCCTTCATCTGGAGCCTCCTCATATTGCCTATCCACCCTCAAAATCTCCCTCAACAATCCCTCCCTTTCTTTACCCTCTTGTTTCCCCTTATGGGCCCTTATGGAGATCAGCTCCCCTCTAACCACCGCCTTCAGCGCCTCCCAGACCACTCCCACCTGGACCTCTCCGTCATCATTAATCTCTAGGTACCTTTCAATACATCCCCTCACCCTTACACATACCCCCTCGTCCGCCAACAGTCCCATATCTAATCTCCAGAGTGGGCGCTGTTCCTTTTCCTTTCCTACTTCCAGATCTACCCAACGTGGGGCATGGTCCGAAATGGCTATAGCCGAATACTCCGTTCCTGCCACCTTCGGGATCAGCGCCCTTCCCAGGACAAAGAAGTCTATCCGGGAGTACACTTTGTGGACATGGGAGAAGAAGGAAATCTCTTTACTCCTTGGCCTAGTAAATCTCCAGGGATCCACTCCTCCCATCTGCTCCATAAAGCCCTTAAGCACCTTGGCCGCTGCCGGCCTCCTTCCGGTCCTAGACCTGGACCGGTCCAGCCCTGGGTCAAGCACCGTGTTGAAATCCCCCCCATTACCAACTTTCCCATCTCCAGGTCCGGGATGCGCCCCAACATACGCTTCGTAAAGTTCACGTCATCCCAGTTCGGGGCATATACATTCACCAGCACCACCACCTCACCTTGCAGTCTGCCACTCACCATCACGTATCTACCCCCACTGTCCGCCACTGTGGTCTTCGCCTCAAACAATACCCGTTTCCCCACCAGTATTGCCACCCCTCTATTTTTCGCATCCAAGCCCGAGTGGAATACCTGTCCCACCCATCCTTTTCTTAATCTGACCTGATCCGCTTCCCTCATCCACTTACCCCCCCCCCCCTCGTCGACTAGCCATCCCCTTTTTTAGACCAGCTCATCACCCGGTTCCCACGCACCCGCTTATCCCCCGACGGCGCCCCCCCCCAGATCCCTCTCTAGCTTAGTTGCTCCCCCCATATTGCTTCCGGAAGTCAGCAAACTCTGGCTGACCTCGGCTTCCCCCGTTTATCCTTAGCCTAACAAACTTTATTATTAACACAGTATTAAACGAACTTTAACATCATAAAATGAATAGCTTACAATGACAAGTCGAACAATGCTTAACAGTAACATGAAGCACTTTGGGCTGAATTCTCCGCTGTCGAGATTCTCCGTTTTGCCGGCAGCCCGGGGTTTCCCACGGCGTCGGGCTGCCCACAAAGGGAAACCACTTTGACTGGACAGAGAAACCCGCCCTTTAACTCCTAACTGCTATCTTCTTTATCTCCAATCAAGCAAAACCCATCTCTGGTAAAAACCCACTTTTAAATAGAGTTAGCAAATACAGGAATACTTGTTGTACAGAGATGTTTTGTAGAGAAAGAGGTCCTTAAGGAAACAGCTGTCCATTATTGTGTCAACCCACTGTTTAACTTCACAGCTTTACAAAAGCTGCTGTTCTGCTCACAACCAAATCTAAATTTATTGACTTGGAACCTGATTGCTTCAACCCCTTGCTCATCCCATTAATTACATCATCCTTATTCCACTCAAATCCCATGACAGGATTACTTATATTTAAGCACATGGGCGGGATTCTCCCCTACCCGGCGGGGCGGGGAGACCTGGCGTAATGGAGTGGCGTGAACCACTCCGGCGTCGGGCCGCCCCAAAGGTGCGGATTTCTCCGCCCCTTTAGGGGCCAAGCCCTCACCTTGAGGGGCTAGCCCTGTACCGGAGTGGTTGGCGCGCCGCCAGCCGGAAAGGCCTTTGGCGCCACGCCAGCCGGGGCCGAAAGGACTTCGCCGGTTGGCGGAAGTCCGCGAGAGCGTCAGCGGCTGCTGGCATCATCCCCATGCATGCGCAGGGGAGGGGACTCTTCCGCGTCGGCCATGGTGAAGACTATGGCCGAGGCGGAGGGAAAAGAGTGCCCCTATGGCACAGGCCCGCCCGCGGATCGGTGGGCCCCGATCGCAGGCCAGGACACCGTGGGGGCACCCCCCGGGGCCAGATAGCCCCGCGCCTCCCCCCCCAGGACCCCGCCCGCGCTGCCTAGTCCCGCCGGGAAAAGAGGTGGTTTGATCCTCGCCGGCGGGACAGGCATTCCAGCAGCGGGACTTCGGCCCATCGCGGGCCAGAGAATCGCGGGGGGCTCGACGACCGGCGCGGTACGATTCCTGCACCCGCCGAATATCCGGTGCCGGAGAATTCGGCAACCGGCGGGGGCGGGATTCGCTCCAGCCCCCGACGATTCTCTGAACCCGGGGGGTCGGAAAATCCCGCCCCATGTCTCTAATTATCTACTCCCCAGAAATCATAAAGAATCCATTAGGCTTGTCCTTTTGCACATTCGCATGTTTGAAATAAGGTTGATCTCATTTATACGGTGCCTTAACTACCCCTTAATGTAGCCTCAGTGTCTGCCTGTCTTTTAAACCATGATTTCTAAAAACCTTACTGCAGCTGACACATGCACACACTAACCCAGGCGTCAACCATTACTGCACCCGATACATATTATACAATATATATCTGAAATTCCTACATTCGCCACAGGAGAGATAATGTTACTGAAGCTTTTCATCTTGAACTCATCAGGACAATTGCAACAATTTATACTCCAAGAGAAAGGGTACTGATCGGTAGGCAAAGTCTGATTGGTCAAGGAATTACCATGAAGAAAGCAATGAAGAACAACAGGCACCCCAAGCTCCGAGGTAACTCAAAAATGGCACAAGGCTTGAACATCCTTTTGTTTTCAGAGCACGCTCCCCGTGTATGAATGTATGTCTCTTCCAGCAAGTGCAAATGAGCCACACATCATGAGCTCGACTGACTATGTTAAATTGGTTGTCAGTGCAATAATTAGCACAATCAGGTTTGTTCAGAATGGAATCTCATCTAATACTAGACAGCTGCATTCCGGTTTTCCGGTTTCGCAAGTGCTGGCTGGTTGTACATGTTCTGTACTCTGCTGATTACAAGCAACTGAAATATAGAAACACAGGAAATAGGAGCAGGAATAGACCATTCAGCCCTTCGAGACTTGTCTGCCTTGGCTGATTCGCTAACTCAATGTTACACTCCCATACTCTCCCCATACCTCTTGATGCCTTTAGAGTCAGAAATATATCTATTTCCTTCTTTGAATGTTTTGACCTTCACAGCCTTCTGCGGTAGAAAATTCCATGGGCTGGATTCTCCGTCAACCTGATCCTCCGTCTCGCCGGCAGCGCGCTCACACCCGAAGATTTCCCGATGGCGTGGGGGTGCCCACAGTGGCAATCCCCATTGGCCGGCTGCTGGGACGGAGGATCCCGCTGCCGCAACACAAAACGGGTGAGGCGGGACGGAGAATCCCGCCCCGTAGGTTTACCACCCTCTGAGTGAAGAACTTTCTCCTCATCTCAGTCCTAAATGTCCTACCCTGTATCCTGAAACTGTGATCCCTTGTTCTGGACTCCCCAGACAGAGAAAGCAACATTCAGTCTGTCCAACCCTGTCAGAACTTTAAACATTTCAATTAGATCCCCTCTCATTCCTCTAAGTTCCATTGAATTAGGCGCAGTCGACCCAATCTCTGCTCATACAACAATACTGCCACCCCAAAAATCAGTCTGGTGAACCTTTGCTGCGCTCTTTCTATGGAAAGTATATCTTTTCTCAGATTAAAAAGATCAAAACAGCACACAATACTCCAGATATGGTCTCACCAAGGCCCTATACAGCTGCAGTAATATATCCTTCCTCGTGGACTCAAATCCTCTTGAAATGAACGCCAGCATTTTTCTTCCTAACTGCTTGCTGTACCTATCTACTTACAAAGATGAATAGGATAGGTGGATTGGCCATGCTAAATTGTCTCTTCATTGAAACTTATCCACGTTATGCTGCATTGACCATGCAATTTCCCATTTACTCAACTTGTCTAAGTCACCTTGAATCCTCTTAACATCCTTCTCACCACTCACTGGGCGGGATTCTCCGTAATCGGCGCGATGTCCGCCGACTGGCGGCAAAAACGGCGCGAATCAGTCCGGCATCGCACCGCCCCAAAGGTGCGGAATTCTCCACATCTTGAGGGGCCGAGCCCTTACCTTGAGGGGCTAGGCCCGAGCCGGACTGATTTCCGCCCCGCCAGCTGGCGGGAAAGGCCTTTGGTGCCCCGCCAGCCGGCACGGAAATGACTTTGCCGGGCGGCACATGCGCGGGAGCGTCAGCGGCCGCTCACGGCATCCCTGCGCATGTGCAGTGGAGGGGGTCTCTTCTGCCTCCGCCATAGTGGAGACCATGGCGAAGGTGGAAGGAAAAGAGTGCCCCCACGGCACAGGCCCGCCCACGGATCGGTGGGCCCCGACCGCGGGCCAGGCCACCGTGGGGGCACCCCCCGGTGCCAGATCGCCCCTCGCCCCCCCCCCAGGACCCCAGAGCCCGCCCGCGCCGCCGTCCCGAAGGTGGTTCAATCCACGCCGGCTGGCGTGGGTTGACAGCGGCGGGACTTCGGCACATCGCGGACCAGAGAATCGCCGGGGGATTCCCGTCGACCGGCGCGGCGCGATTCACGCCCCCGCCGAATATCCGGTGGCGGAGAATTCGCGGCACGTCGGCCCCCGGCGATTCTCCGACCCGGTGGGGGGTCGGAGAATCGCACCCACTATTCCTGCCAACTTTTGTGTTGTTAGCTAATTTGGAAATATTACATCTGGTTCCCTCATCCAAATCATTCATGTATATTGTGAATAGTTGGGGTCCAAGCACTGGTAACCTGGGGGACCCCAAAGGTCGCCTCCCACCACTTCTAAAAAGACATTTATTATTACTCTCTGTTTCCTGTCTGCTAACCAATTCTCAATCCATGCCAAGCTATTACTCCCAACCCCATGCACTTTAATTGTGCACACTTTTAAAATATCATTATTATAATACACAATTGAATTCTCCCCCCCCATAATCAACTGGTGTGGTTCGAGATTGGGGATGGCTGCCAACACCCTATTGATAAAATCTGTGTCATCCAAATTTGGTGCATAAATGCGACAGGTAGATTGGTGAGGACAAAGTCAAACAGATTCTTCCCTGCTGTTGGTTCTCTCACCACCTGATGTAGCAACAATGTCCTTAGGACTTGGCCAGCTCAATCAGTAGTGGTGTTCCTGGCTCTACATTAAAGACCCCCCCACCCAGAGTACATTCTGTGCACTTGCCACCCTCAGTACTACTTCTAATTGGTGTTTAACATGTGGAAGTATTGATTTTTTGACTGATGGGGGATGGAGCGGTGGCAGGTGGTAATCAGCAAGACGTTTCCTTGGCCAAGTTTGACCAGTTGCCATGAGATTTTGTGGGTATCCAGAGTCAATGTTGAAGACTCCAAGGGCAATCCCCTCCCAACTGCACTGCCACCTCTGGTGGGTCTGCCCTTGGCTGGGACAGGACACACTCAGGGATGGTGATGGTCTTGCCTGGGACATTGTCTATAAGATATGATTCCGTGAGTATGACTATGATAGACAGTTGTTTGACTAGTCTGTGGGACAGCTCACTCACTTTTGGCACAAGCTCCCAGGAGGACGTTTGCCATTGTCATTTCTGGTGCCAAGGTCAATGCCAGGTGGTCTGTTCGGTTTCATTCCTTACCAACTTTTCTCCAGTACTTTGATATAACTGAGTGGCTTGCTAGGCTATTTCAGAGACAAACACATTGCTCAGGGTCTGCAGTCACAAGTGGGCCAGGCTAGGTAAAGTTGGCAGATGTTCTTCCCTAAAGGTGAACTGAAGGGGCTTTTACAACAGTTGACTTCCTGGACTTCCACGTCGCATCTGGGGTGGGGACGGGGAGGGACGGGGGGGGTCCCCACAAGTCTGACCCCCACTATTCCCGGTAAAATGTGACCTGGCCCACTCACACGGTCGGAACCCATTCACCCCAACCTCCCGGTTTGATCCGTGCACCCCCCCCCCCCAGTTCGACGCCCCCCTCTGGTCCGACCCCTCCTTCGGTTCAGCCCCCCGCTTCCCAGTCCAACCATCCCCTGCCGGTCTGATCCTCCCTCCTTCCAGTGTAACCTGAACTGAACCACCCTTCCGATCTGAAACCCCACGCCTAGTCTGTAAGCCCCCATTCCCTCCCACCCTCTCGGTCTGACTCCCCACTCTGATCCGCACCCCCTTAATGCCGGTCTAACTTCCCCCTCCTGAACTGATCCTCCCTCCCAGTCTGATCCCCTCCCATCCGATCTGCCCCCCGCCCCCCTCCAGTCTGACTCTTGCTCCTCCCGGTGCGAACAAATATCTCTTCCTGATCCAAATCTCCCACTCCCCCACCCCCAGTGGTCTGACGCGCTCCCCCGGCATTCCCCCCTCCCCCCCAACCCCCCCCCCCCCCCCCCTCCCCCCCCTCCCCAGCCTGACTGAGGAAGGTTGGGCGAGGCAGGGGATTTGCAATTTCAACATGGGTATGTCCGCCGAGAGTGCCAATCTGCCGGAAATTGCCACTCGGAGTAAATTAGGTTTCATGTTCACCGTCACCCAGTGGACACACATTGCACTCACTGATCACAACCTTATTCTCAGGGAGTGCGTGTGTTCTCTGTGTGGGTCAGCCTCGGTCTCCAAAGCACCTGCAAAGCATTCTTCCCAAGGAACCCTCTTAAGATCAGCATCAGTACCACCACCACTAACAGGAGTACCATTCAAACCCTCATTCTGCTCCCAGCACCTGAGTGAGTGTGAAGCAAACAGAACCAAGCCACATATTTTAGAAACTGAAGCAAAGAAGAAAGAGGGGAGAGTGTTTTGATCCTCTCTATTCGCGGGCTGCACGATGCAATACACATTCTGCTCCACCAGCAGAATGCAAACAGAGTGATCGCAGATTTATATCGATGCAGCACGGCACACAAGGTGCACAGTGTATCTTACATGATCACATGATCCACGTAATTCCAAGCATGTAAAAGTTGCATAGCTAACCGGAATGTGGCGACTAGGGGCTTTTCACAGTAACTTCATTGAAGCCTACTGGTGACAATAAGCGATTTTCAATTAATTTCATTTCAAAAAGGATTTTAATTTATTTTAAATATTAAGTGTCCACGAACATTAGAAAACACGTTATCGAAGTTGGTGTTGGATGATCTTGATGTCTGTTGTGCAAGGGTGATCTTGGTCGAAATTTTCCGGAAACGGCGCGATGTCCGCCGACTGGCGCCCAAAACGGCGCAAATCAGACGGGCATCGCGCCGCCCCAAAGGTGCGGAATGCTCTGCATCTTTGGGGGCCGAGCCCCACCCTTGAGGGGCTAGGTCGGCGGCGGACAAATTTCCGCCCCGCCAGCTGGCGGAAAAGGCCTTTGGTGCCCCGTCAGCTGGCGCGGAAATGACATCTCCGGGCGGCGCATGCGTGGGAGCGTAACGGCCGCTGACAGCTTCCCGCGCATGCGCAGTGGAGGGAGTCTCTTCTGCCTCCGCCATGGTGGAGACTGTGGCGGAGGCGGAAGGGAAAGAGTGCCCCCACGGCACAGACCCGTCCGCGGATTGGTGGGCCCCGATCGCGGGCCAGGCCACCGTGGGGGCACCCCCCGGGGCCAGATCGCCCCGTGCCCCCCCCCCCAGGACCCCGGAGCCCGCCCGCGCCGCCTTGTCCCGCCGGTAAGGTAGGTGGTTTAATCTACGCCGGCGGGACAGGCAATTTAGCGGCGGGACTTCGGCCCATCCGGGCCGGAGAATCGCGCGGGGGGGCCCGCCAACCGGCGCGGCGCGATTCCCACCCCCGCCGAATCTCTGGTGCCGGAGACTTCGGCAACCGGCGGGGGCGGGTTTCACGCCAGCCCCCGGCGATTCTCCGACCCGGCGGGGGGTCGGAGAATCTCGCCCGATGTCTCTGAAGCTTGTTGTAAAAAGAGGTTGTGAGCAGAAACATGCTATGATGGCACAGGGTATTTCTCTGCTGTTAATGGCCCTCTGGAGGTCAGGAACTAGGGGCGGGATTCTCTCAGCCCCGGGGCCGGGCCAGAGAATCCCCGCGACTGGCGCAATCATGTCACGCCGCCCCGACACCGGGGAATCGGGCAGAGAATCGGCGCCATTGTCGCGCCGTGGCACCGGTCGGAGGCCGCTCTACGTGGCCCCCCCCCCCGCCGATTCTCGGCCATGGATGGGCCGAGCGGCCGTAGCAGAAAGCTCGAGTCCCGCCGGCGCCATTCTAATCTGCTCTCAGCCGGCGGGACCTCGGCGTGGAAGGGTCCGGGGGCGGCCTGTGGGTTGGGGGGGGATCGACCCCGGGTATTGTGGCCTGGCCCGCGATTGGCGGGCCGGCCTCTCGGGCTGGGGGCCTCCTTTCTTCCGCGCTGACCCCTTTAGTCCTACGCCATGTTACGTCGGGGCCTGCGCGGAGAAGGGAGACACTTCGCATGCACGCGTTGGCGCTGGTGCCACTGCAATGTGCGGACCATGCGGCGTCCAGTTGACGCCAGGATCAGCAGCTGGGGCGGCGTGGGTCGCTCCAGTCCCGTGTTGGCCCCCTGTAGGGGCAGAATTGCTGATCCTGAGGCCATGTTGACGCCGTCGAGAAACGCCTCAGGATCAGAGAATCCCGCCCTAGATTCGTTGACCGGGAGAATTTGCTGTAAATTTATATATAAAATTAGCCCAGTCTTTTTTAAAAAATAAATTTAGAGTACCCAATTATTTTTTTCCAATTAAGGGGCAATTTAGTGTGGCCAATCCACGTACCCTGCACATCTTTGATTTGTGGGGGTGAGAGCCACACAGACACAGGGAGAATGTGCAAACTCCACACAGACTGTGACCCAGGGCCGGGATCGAACCCGGGTCCTCAGCGCCATAGGCAGCACTGCTAACCACTGTGCCGCCGTCATTCCAGTCCTTAATCAGAGTCAGAAGCTCAACAGAACATGGAATGATGGCACCTCATTATTGGACCTCAAGACGCACCTCCACTATCAAATTATGGCCTTTGTTTTCTGAACTACAACTGAAACACTGGGTGTGACCTGATGTCACCTAATCATGTACACTGATGTTAAAACATCAGAGGGTGTTGTATGTAATGGGTCGTTTTGGTGACTTTCACATTGCAATGGCTCCAACTCACTCCTGGAGTAAACACCCCATCCCTCCATAAAAGCTCAGCGCAATTTAAAATGGAGAGCATTAATAAACTGCCCATATTTGAACAGGGTTAGTGAAGTTAAATATTAGGAATGTCATCGGGGAGGATGTTTATAGACCTCACAACTTGCTTCTGCGTCAGACCCGAATGGATTCTGGCATTTCCCGATCGCAGTTTATGAAAGATATTTCTTTAATAAATTATGTAATAGATGGGTGACATTTTATCAAAGCTCTTTCTATCTCTTTTTTCTGGAAAAGTTGTCTTTTTGGAAAATGTTCTGAGATGCATTCTTAAAATCGGGCAGCCCTCGGCCAAATGACCTCAGTGGCCATTCTTTTAGTGTGAACGTTCTCAGTGATAACAGCCAAAGTGATCCTGTCCTCGTTCAGGATCACCATTCAGGCACTTCACAGCAGGACTCCAAGGGGCAACCTTGTCCAACTGAGAACTGAACAGGAGATCCAATATGAATGACTCAATCCCAACTCACACAGTCAACCTTTGGAAGAGAACAGCTTTACCCAATTCAGATTCTGAAGAGCATTTCCACTCACCTCTGTTCAGAGAAGCTTTCTGCTCCGGACCTGGAGGCTCCTGTGAACGATGTTCTCCCTTACCGCACTCTGGATCCTGCTTGTTAACAGGCATTGGTTCCGGAAGCACCTGTTTCGGCAAACCTTTAAAAAACCAAGCGCCGGAACGCTTCCAGACCTGGATCAGCAACGGTGAAAAATTGAATTTAGTCAAAAAGAAAATTCTGCCCAACAGATCCAAATTAAAAAAACATAATTCTCAGTGTTGTGCTTGTCAAGGTTAAGAGATGCACATTCTGTACACGGAGCAATTTTCTACTTATACATCCAGTGCCAGCATCAGACACCAGAATAATCCAGGCCAGATGGACATGAATTTGATTCACTCCCTTGTGGGACATCCCTGACTGAATTGTAGCTAGTGTGACATTTGTACTTCCCACACTGCCACTCTGAACCAGATTGTTTCTGTCACTCAGTGTTTGCATCAGTTTGGGTTTGTTTACATGTGTTGGGCTAATGCTCGCTCACACCCCAGATTTCCAATTGTGGGCCAGTTAAGTCTTGATACTGTGGCTCAGGAAGGCTTTATTAAAAAGAGCAGTAATATATTTTACTAAAGGAAAAATGGTTAGGTGTGAGACAATCCCCCACAGGGACAGAGGAGTGAGTTAATGAGAGAAGCTGTGGGGGCGGGCTACCACTGAGAGAAGTGGAGGCTACTGGTAAAGAGATAACCTGCAAACTCGTTAAAAGTGAGATGAGAAATTACATAGAATTACATGGAATGTAAACACATAAACAATACATTTGGCCAAACCAGTCCATGCTCCACTCATCCTTAATCCATAATTTATCAGCATTACCCTCTATTCACTTCTCCCTCAAACACCTGTGGGTAGCACAGTGGTTAGCACAGTTGCTTCACAGCTCCAGGGTCCCAGGATCGATTCCCGGCTTGGGTCACTGTCTGTGTGGAATCTGCACGTTCTCCCCGTGTGTGCGTGGGCTTCCTCCGGGTGCTCCAGTTTCCTCCCACAACCCAAAGATGTGCAGGTTAAGTGGATTGACCACGCTAAATTGCCTTTAGTGTCCAAAAAGATTAGGTGGGGTTGGTGGGTTATGGGGATAGGTTAGAAGTGTGGACTTAAATGGGGTGCTCTTTCCAAGGGCCGGTGCAGACTCAATGGGCTGAATGGCCTCCTTCTGCACTGTAAATTCTATGATCTATGACCTGCCTAGTCGTGGCAATTACTTTTTAAAAAATAAATTTAGAGTACCCAATTATTTCTTTTTCCAATTAAGGGACAATTTAGCTCGGCCAATCCACCTAACCTGCACATCTTTTGGGTTGTGGGGTGAAACCCACGCAGACATGGGGAGAATGTGCAAACTCCACACGGACAGTGACCCAGGGCCGGGATGCGAACACTGGCAATTGCATATATATGAGGAAGTATTAGAGAAGTTAGCCAAGCTTAGGGGATACATTAGAGAAATGAGAAAGAAAATAGTAGAGGTACTATAAAGTATGTGGAGGTCTTGTGGTGCAATGGGTAGAAGCTCTGAGTTCGGGTCTAACCCCAGGACTTGATGGCCAAGTAAGGTATGTTCACAATGCGGCCAACAGGTTAAGATTAAACATGTAAAATCCTTCCAACAGATACCAGATTCCCACCCGTTTACTCCCACGCTAAACTACCCCCTATATTTAAGGGACCTATTGAGAATTGATATGTGCCAGGGGACTGGGGAATGACCAACGTAATACTAATTTTCGAAAAGACAGATGGAGCTATTCTGGTTAATTACAGGCAAGTTGGTTTAACATCTGTGATAGGGAAAATTTTGGAACCTTAATTAAAATTAAAATGACCACATATTTAGAGGAAGCAAAATAAATTAGAACGAGCCAACATGAATTTCAATCAGGGAGACTGTACTTGACATACCTATGGCGCGATCAAACTAAACAAAGAATCCGTTCTGGGTGGCCCCAACTCACCTATAAGGGGGTCATCAAGCCGCTCCCCCCCCCGCACCCCACCTCACACGGGCTGCCAGTGCCAAGGTGCCCAGCTGGCACCAGCAGTGCCAGCCCGGAGGCCGACCACCTGGGTGCATCCGATCGCCTGGGAGACCCCCCCGCAACGTACTGTTCCGCCTGGTCCCTGTTTGTGGAGACCAGTATTGAATGGTGCCCAGCTGGGGTCTCCTCAGCGAGGCTGGTAGATGCCGAGTAGCCGTTATATCTGGCACGAGCAGGGCTAAGTGGGTTCTTAAACTCACCCAGCAGTGCGAGACTGGGTCCTGCCTCATTGTGGGCGAAACCCAGATTGCGACGTCTCGCGAGATCTGGTTAACGGCCATTGGGAATCCCAGGGGAGGCCTCTCCCGAGATCTACCGGCCGAGGCACACCTCAGAGTTCTTTGAAGAGGCGGATGGAGGAGTTTCCAGTGAACTTCAGAAAGTTTCAGACAATATATTATATCAATGGTTAAAGAGAAGATTAAGGGATATGGAATTAGGGAGACGACAGTGAACAGATTAAATATTGGCTGGAAAGGTGGGGAAACAGAGTAGAAGTTAAGGGAAGTTTCTCAGACTGGTTGCGCGTGGTAATGGCCTCCTACAGAATTCTGAGAACTGCTTCTGTTCTCACTGTGAGCATCAGGGCTACAGGGAATGGTTTTCAAATCTGCTGACGTGATAGTCAATATTTCTAAGGACCACAGAAATTTGCATATTGATATGAGCAAAACCATGACTGATGGAACTGGCTGTCTATTTGGGTGAGGTACATCTTGGTAAAAACAATACAAGCAATAATTGCACTTTGAACAGGGGTGTTGGGTGTGGAAGAGGAGAAAGATTTGGGAGTTCAGGACAAGAAGGCATTAAGTGCAATAGTTCAAGTTGATGGGGGGGGGGGGGGGCAGCTCGCAATGCGGAATCTTGTGACAGAGGCTTCACACGTCTCAGGTGGAGCATGTCTTATTAGTGAACAATCAAAACACTAAACATCCTAAGCTACCGATGTTGCCCCCACTCCCCTCCAGTGTACGCTCAATGATCCTCAATCTTCTTAGCCCCCCATGCCCTGCTGCTATGTCTAGGTGTGTCCCCAAGATGCACATTGGAGATGGAGGCAGCCTAATGCATTCCGCGCCTTGTGTCCTTTACTGTCCCTGGCGTGTGTCCTCTGGAGGGTCCCGGCCACATTACTGGTGGCACTTGCCTCACCATGCCACCCTGTTTTGCCTGCTGACCTCAGGTGCGCCATTGGCAGAAAGGCGGGACTCAGGCGTGCTGGGGACTGCTGTCGTCGCCCTGTAGGGAGGCTCCGGGTCGGCCTCCAGCGCTCTCTCCTCCCGTTCAGTGCCCGGAGGGCCCTGGAAGTCACCTCGGGGTGGGGGGTCAGCTGGAGTGGGCTCCAGAGGCCCCTGCATCATCTGGCTCTGCCAGCCCTGGCGACAGGTACATCCCCATTGTCTGCACCATGGTCTCGGCGCCCACAGTGATGCTCCTCTGTGAAAGGGCTACACTCTGAAGTGCTTTGGCAATGCCCATCTGCATCTGGGACACGTTCCTCAGTGACTGGGACACGCTCGAGTGCCTCGGCAATGTCTACCTGAGACTGGGACACGCCCCTGGCGACAGGTACATGCTGTTGAGGCGCTCAACTATGGCCGTCACTGATTGAACAAAGCCTTGGGCACCAACACTCATGCTGCTGTCATCGTGCACCAGGCTCTCCACTGCGGTCGCCACCCTTGCAGTGCTGGCCTCGGTGCCACGCATAGCTGGTGCCATCTCTAACGCCTGTAGCCTTTGGGACTCCTCCAATCGGCAATGGACCCCCGGAGGGTAGCTGGCATCCCCTCCTGAATCTCACTGCCGCACCCTAGCATTTGCATCAGTTCTGGGATAACCTTGCCAGAGGCTCGGCATCTGACTGGTACCCAGTTGGGTTCTGGGATCCAGCAGACCTCCGACTGTTGCATCCCCAGATGTTCCTGCCTCTACCTGATGTGCATCAGCAACTGTGTGGTGCTCACCAGAATGTGCCCCGGAAGCCGGTCCACAAATGTCACCCACCGAGGTGTGTGTCTCTGTGCTGGTGGAGGGTGAGGTTGACAAATGTGGGCAGAGATGCCAGTGGGAGTGCTCGGGGAGCAGAGATACCAGTGCGCAGTGCCAGGGAGCAGAGATACCAGTGCGCAGTGCCCAGGGAGCAAACATACCAGTGCGCAGGCCCTGGGGAGAAGAGATAGCAGTGTGCAGTGCCCAGGGAGCAGAGATACCAGTGCGCAGTCCCCAGGGAGCAGAGATACCAGTGCGCAGTGCCCAGGGAGCAGAGAGACCAGTGCGCAGTGCACGGGGAGCAGAGATACCAGTGCGCAGTGCCCACGGAGCAGAGATACCAGTGCGCAGTGCACGGGAAGCAGAGATAAATGTGCGCAGTGCTCAGGGAGCAGAGATACCAGTGCGCATGGCCCAGGGAGCAGAGATACCAGTGCGCAGTGCCTAGGGAGCAGAGATACCAGTGCGCAGTGCTCGGGGAGCAGAGATTCCAGTGCGCATGACATAGGGAGCATAGATACCAGTGCGCAGTGCCCAGGGAGCAGAGGTACCAGTGCGCAGTGCCCAGGGAGCAGAGATACCAGTGTGCAGTGCTCGGGGAGCAGAGATACCAGTGTGCAGTGCCCAGGGAGCAGAGATAACAGTGCGCAGTGCCCAGGGAGCAGAGATACCAGTGCGCAGTGCCCAGGAAGCAGAGATACCAGTGCGCAGTGCTCGAGGAGCAGAAATACCAGTGCGCAGTGCCCAGGGAGCAGACATACCAGTGTGCAGTGCCCAGGAAGCAGAGATGCCAGTGCGCAGTGCCCAGGGAGCAGAGATACCAGTGCACAGTGCCCAAGGAGCAGAGATACCAGTGCGTAGTGCCCAGGGAGAAGAGATACCAGTGTGCAGTGCCCAGGAAGCAGAGATACCAGTGCGCAGTGCCCAGGGAGCAGAGATACCAGTGCGCATTGCCCAGGAAGCAGATATACCAGTGCGCTGTGCCCAGGGAGCAGAGATACCAGTGTGCAGAACCTGGGGAGCAGAGATACCAGTGCGCAGTGCCAGTGAGCAGAGATAACAGTGCGCAGTGCCCAGGGAGCAGAGATACCAGTGCGCAGTGCCCAGGGAGCAGAGATACCAGTGCGTAGTGCCCAGGGAGTAGAGATACCATTGCGCAGTGTCCAGGGAGCAGAGATACCAGTGCACAGTGCCTGATGAACAGAGATACCAGTGCGCAGTGCCCACGGAGCAGAGATACCAGTGTACAGTGCCCAGGGAGCAGAGATATCAGTGCGCAGTTCCCAGGGAGCAGAGATAGCAGTGCAGAGTGCCCAGGGAGCAGTGATACCAGTGCGCACTGCCCAGGGAGCAGATATACCAGTGCACAGTGCTCAGGGAGCAGAGGTGCCAGTGCGCAGTGCCAGGGAGCAGAGATACCAGTGCGCATTGCCCAGGGAGCAGAGGTACCAATGTGCAGTGCCCAGGGAGCAGAAATACCTGTGCGCATGGTCCAGGGAGCAGAGATACCAGTGTGCAGTGCCCAGGGAGCAGAGATACCAGTGCGCATGGTCCAGGGAGCAGAGATACCAGTGTGCAGTGCCCAGGGAGCAGAGATACAAGTGCGCAGTGCCCGGGGAGCAGAGATACCAGTGTGCAGTGCCCAGGGAGCAGAGATACAAGTGCGCAGTGCCCAGGGAGCAGAGATAACAGTGTGCAGTGCCCAGGGAGCAGAGATAACAGTGCGCAGGCCCGGGGGGCGAAGAGATAGCAGTGTGCAGTGCCCAGGTAGCAGAGATAGCAGTGTGCAGTGCCCAGGGAGCAGAGATACCAGTGTGCAGTGCCCAGGGAGCAGAGATACCAGTGTGCAGTGCTCGGGGAGCAGAGATACCAGTGTGCAGTGCCCAGGAAGCAGAGATACCAGTGTGCAGTGCCAGGGAGCAGACATACCAGTGGGCAGTGCCAGGCAACAGAGATACCAGTGGGCAGTGCCAGGAGCAGAGATACCAGTGTGCAGTGCCAGGGAGCAGAGATAGCAGTGCGCAGTGCCCAGGCAGAAGAGATACCATTGCGCAGTGCCCTGGGAGCAGAGATACCAGTGCGCACGGCCCAGGGAGCAAAGATACCAGTGTGCAGTGCTCAGGGAGCAGAGATACCAGTGCGCAGTGCCCAAGGTGCAGAGATACCAGTGCGCAGTGCTCGGGGAGCAGAGATACCAGTGTGCAGTGCCAGGGAGCAAAGATACCTGTGCGCATGGCTCGGGGAGCAGAGATACCAGTGCGCAGTGCCAGGGAGCATAGATACCAGTGCGCAGGCCCTGGGGAGAAGAGATACCAGTGCGCAGTGCCCAGGGAGCAGAGATACAAGTGCGCAGTGCCCGGGGAGCAGAGATACCAGTGTGCAGTGCCCAGGGAGCAGAGATAACAGTGCGCAGGCCCTGGGGAGAAGAGATAGCAGTCTGCAGTGCCCAGGGAGCAGAGAAAACAGTGCGCAGGCCTGGGGGGCGACGAGATAGCAGTGTGCAGTGCCCAGGGAGCAGAGATACCAGTGTGCAGTGCCCAGGGAGCAGAGATACCAGTGTGCAGTGCCAGGGAGCAGAGATACCAGTGTACAGTGCCCAGGGAGCAGAGATACCAGTGTGCAGTGCCAGGCAGCAGACATACCGGTGTGCAGTGCCCAGGGAGCAGAGATGCCAGTGTGCAGTGCCAGGGAGCAGACATACCAGTGCGCAGTGCTCAGAGAGCAGAGATACCAGTGCGCACGGCCCAGGGGGCAGAGATGCCAGTGGCAATGCTCGGGGAGCAGAGATACCAGTGCGCAGTGCCAGGGAGCAGAGATACCAGTGCGCAGTGCCCTGGGAGCAGAGATACCAGTGCGCACGGCCCAGGGAGCAAAGATACCAGTGCGCAGTGCCCAAGGTGCAGAGATACCAGTGCGCAGTGCTCGGGGAGCAGAGATACCAGTGTGCAGTGCCAGGGAGCAAAGATACCTGTGCGCATGGCTCGGGGAGCAGAGATACCAGTGCGCAGTGCCAGGGAGCATAGATACCAGTGCGCAGGCCCTGGGGAGAAGAGATACCAGTGCGCAGTGCCCAGGGAGCAGAGATACAAGTGCGCAGTGCCCGGGGAGCAGAAATACCAGTGTGCAGTGCCCAGGGAGCAGAGATGACAGTGCGCAGGCCCTGGGGAGAAGAGATAGCAGTGTGCAGTGCCCAGGGAGCAGAGATAACAGTGCGCAGTCCCGGGGGGTGAAGAGATAGCAGTGTGCAGTGCCCAGGGAGCAGATATACCAGTGTGCAGTGCCCAGGGAGCAGAGATACCAGTGTGCAGTGCCAGGGAGCAGAGATACCAGTGTGCAGTGCCCAGGGAGCAGAGATACCAGTGTGCAGTGCCAGGGAGCAGAGATACCGGTGTGCAGTGCCCAGGGAGCAGAGATACCAGTGTGCAGTGCCAGGGAGCAGACATACCAGTGCGCAGTGCTCAGGGAGCAGAAATACCAGTGCCCAGTGCTCAGGGAGCAGAGATACCAGTGCGCACGGCCCAGGGGGCAGAGATGCCAGTGGCAATGCTCGGGGAGCAGAGATACCAGTGCGCAGTGCCAGGGAGCAGAGATACCAGTGCGCAGTGCCCAGGGAGCAAACATACCAGTGCGCAGGCCCTGGGGAGAAGAGATAGCAGTGTGCAGTGCCCAGGGAGCAGAGATACCAGTGCGCAGTACCCAGGGAGCAGAGATACCAGTGCGCAGTACCCAGGGAGCAGAGACACCAGTGCGCAGTGCACGGGGAGCAGAGATACCAGTGCGCAGTGCCCAGGGAGCAGAGATACCAGTGCGCAGTGCACGGGAAGCAGAGATAAATGTGTGCAGTGCTCAGGGAGCAGAGATACCAGTGCGCATGGCCCAGGGAGCAGAGATACCAGTGCGCAGTGCCTAGGGAGCAGAGATACCAGTGCGCATGACATAGGGAGCAGAGATACCAGTGCGCAGTGCACGGGAAGCAGAGATAAATGTGTGCAGTGCTCAGGGAGCAGAGATACCAGTGCGCATGGCCCAGGGAGCAGAGATACCAGTGCGCAGTGCTCGGGGAGCAGATATTCCAGTGCGCATGACATAGGGAGCAGATATACCAGTGCGCAGTCCCCAGGGAGCAGAGGTACCAGTGCGCAGTGCCCAGGGAGCAGAGATACCAGTGTGCAGTGCTCGGGGAGCAGAGATACCAGTGTGCAGTGCCCAGGGAGCAGAGATACCAGTGCGCAGTGCCCAGGGAGCAGAGATACCAGTGCGCAGTGCCCAGGAAGCAGAGATACCAGTGCGCAGTGCCCAGGGAGCAGAGATACCAGTGCGCAGTGCCCAGGAAGCAGAGATACCAGTGCGCAGTGCTCGAGGAGCAGAAATACCAGTGCGCAGTGCCCAGGGAGCAGACATACCAGTGTGCAGTGCCCAGGAAGCAGAGGTGCCAGTGCGCTGTGCCCAGGGAGCAGAGATACCAGTGCGCAGAACCTGGGGAGCAGAGATACCAGTGCGCAGCGATAACAGTGCGCAGTACCAGTGAGCAGAGATAACAGTGCGCAGTGCCCAGGGAGCAGAGATACCAGTGCGCAGTGCTCAGGGAGCAGAGACAACCGTGCGCAGTCCTTGGGGAGCAGAGACACCAGTGCGCAGTGCCCAGGGGGCAGAGATACCAGTGCGCAGTGCCCAGGGAGCAGAGATACCAGTGCGCAGGCCCTGGGGAAAAGAGTTACCAGTGCACAGGCCCTGGGGAGAAGAGATACCAGTGCGCAGTGCCTGGGGAGACGAGATACCAGTGTGCAGGGTACAGGGAGCAGACGTGCCAGTGCGCAAGGTGCGGTCGCAGGGGTGCCAGTGCTTGGGGCCTGGAAAGCAGAGGTTCCAGTGCACGAGGCCGAGTGAGTAGAGGTGCCACTGCACCGGGCCGAGTGAGCAGAGATGCCAGTGCGTAGGTGTGCCAGTGCTACGGGCCCAGGAAGCAGAGGTGCCAGTGCACGGGGGCCAGTGAGCAGAGGTGCCAGTGCACGGGGCCCAGGGAGCAGAGGTGCCAGTGCACGGGGCCAGGGGAGCAGAGGTTCCAGTGTACAGGTCCCAGGGAGCAGAGGTGCCAGTGCACGGTTCCCAGAGAGCAGCGATGCCAGTGAACGGGAGCCAGGGGGCAGAGATGCCAGTGCACGAGGCCTGGGTAGCAGAAGTTCCAGTGCAAGGGGCCCAGGGAGCAGAGGTGCCAGTGCACGGGGCCAGTGGAGCAGAGATACCAGTGTGCAGTGCCCAGGGAGCAGAGATAACAGTGCGCAGGCCCTGGGGAGAAGAGATAGCAGTGTGCAGTGCCCAGGGAGCAGAGATAACAGTGCGCAGGCCCGGGGGGGGGGGGGAAGAGATAGCAGTGTGCAGTGCCCAGGGAGCAGATATACCAGTGTGCAGTGCCCAGGGAGCAGAGATACCAGTGTGCAGTGCCAGGGAGCAGAGATACCAGTGTGCAGTGCCCAGGGAGCAGAGATACCAGTGTGCAGTGCCAGGGAGCAGAGATACCGGTGTGCAGTGCCCAGGGAGCAGAGATACCAGTGTGCAGTGCCAGGGAGCAGACATACCAGTGCGCAGTGCTCAGGGAGCAGAAATACCAGTGCCCAGTGCTCAGGGAGCAGAGATACCAGTGCGCACGGCCCAGGGGGCAGAGATGCCAGTGGCAATGCTCGGGGAGCAGAGATACCAGTGCGCAGTGCCAGGGAGCAGAGATACCAGTGCGCAGTGCCCAGGGAGCAAACATACCAGTGCGCAGGCCCTGGGGAGAAGAGATAGCAGTGTGCAGTGCCCAGGGAGCAGAGATACCAGTGCGCAGTACCCAGGGAGCAGAGATACCAGTGTGCAGTGCCAGGGAGCAGACATACCAGTGCGCAGTGCCAGGCAACAGAGATACCAGTGCGCAGTGCCAGGAGCAGAGATACCAGTGTGCAGTGCCAGGGAGCAGAGATAGCAGTGCGCAGTGCCCAGGCAGAAGAGATACCAGTGCGCAGTGCCCTGGGAGCAGAGATACCAGTGCGCACGGCCCAGGGAGCAAAGATACCAGTGTGCAGTGCTCAGGGAGCAGAGATACCAGTGCGCAGTGCCCAAGGTGCAGAGATACCAGTGCGCAGTGCTCGGGGAGCAGAGATACCAGTGTGCAGTGCCAGGGAGCAAAGATACCTGTGCGAATGGCTCGGGGAGCAGAGATACAAGTGCGCAGTGCCAGGGAGCATAGATACCAGTGCGCAGGCCCTGGGGAGAAGAGATACCAGTGCGCAGTGCCCAGGGAGCAGAGATGCAAGTGCGCAGTGCCCGGGGAGCAGAGATACCAGTGTGCAGTGCCCAGGGAGCAGAGATCACAGAGCGCAGGCCCTGGGGAGAAGAGATAGCAGTCTGCAGTGCCCAGGGAGCAGAGAAAACAGTGCGCAGGCCTGGGGGGCGACGGGATAGCAGTGTGCAGTGCCCAGGGAGCAGAGATACCAGTGTGCAGTGCCCAGGGAGCAGAGATACCAGTGTGCAGTGCCAGGGAGCAGAGATACCAGTGTACAGTGCCCAGGGAGCAGAGATACCAGTGTGCAGTGCCAGGGAGCAGAGATACCGGTGTGCAGTGCCCAGGGAGCAGAGATGCCAGTGTGCAGTGCCAGGGAGCAGACATACCAGTGCGCAGTGCTCAGAGAGCAGAGATACCAGTGCGCACGGCCCAGGGGGCAGAGATGCCAGTGGCAATGCTCGGGGAGCAGAGATACCAGTGCGCAGTGCCAGGGAGCAGAGATACCAGTGCGCAGTGCCCTGGGAGCAGAGATACCAGTGCGCACGGCCCAGGGAGCAAAGATACCAGTGCGCAGTGCCCAAGGTGCAGAGATACCAGTGCGCAGTGCTCGGGGAGCAGAGATACCAGTGTGCAGTGCCAGGGAGCAAAGATACCTGTGCGCATGGCTCGGGGAGCAGAGATACCAGTGCGCAGTGCCTAGGGAGCAGAGATACAAGTGCGCAGTGCCCGGGGAGCAGAAATACCAGTGTGCAGTGCCCAGGGAGCAGAGATAACAGTGCGCAGGCCCTGGGGAGAAGAGATAGCAGTGTGCAGTGCCCAGGGAGCAGAGATAACAGTGCGCAGTCCCGGGGGGTGAAGAGATAGCAGTGTGCAGTGCCCAGGGAGCAGATATACCAGTGTGCAGTGCCCAGGGAGCAGAGATACCAGTGTGCAGTGCCAGGGAGTAGAGATACCAGTGTGCAGTGCCCAGGGAGCAGAGATACCAGTGTGCAGTGCCAGGGAGCAGAGATACCGGTGTGCAGTGCCCAGGGAGCAGAGATACCAGTGTGCAGTGCCAGGGAGCAGACATACCAGCGCGCAGTGCTCAGCGAGCAGAAATACCAGTGCCCAGTGCTCAGGGAGCAGAGATACCAGTGCGCACGGCCCAGGGGGCAGAGATGCCAGTGGCAATGCTCGGGGAGCAGAGATACCAGTGCGCAGTGCCAGGGAGCAGAGATACCAGTGCGCAGTGCCCAGGGAGCAAACATACCAGTGCGCAGGCCCTGGGGAGAAGAGATAGCAGTGTGCAGTGACCAGGGAGCAGAGATACCAGTGCGCAGTACCCAGGGAGCAGAGATACCAGTGCGCAGTACCCAGGGAGCAGAGACACCAGTGCGCAGTGCACGGGGAGCAGAGATACCAGTGCGCAGTGCCCAGGGAGCAGAGATACCAGTGCGCAGTGCACGGGAAGCAGAGATAAATGTGTGCAGTGCTCAGGGAGCAGAGATACCAGTGCGCATGGCCCAGGGAGCAGAGATACCAGTGCACAGTGCCTAGGGAGCAGAGATACCAGTGCGCAGTGCTCGGGGAGCAGATATTCCAGTGCGCATGACATAGGGAGCAGAGATACCAGTGCGCAGTCCCCAGGGAGCAGAGGTACCAGTGCGCAGTGCCCAGGGAGCAGAGATACCAGTGTGCAGTGCTCGGGGAGCAGAGATACCAGTGTGCAGTGCCCAGGGAGCAGAGATACCAGTGCGCAGTGCCCAGGGAGCAGAGATACCAGTGCGCAGTGCCCAGGAAGCAGAGATACCAGTGCGCAGTGCCCAGGGAGCAGAGATACCAGTGCGCAGTGCCCAGGAAGCAGAGATACCAGTGCGCAGTGCTCGAGGAGCAGAAATACCAGTGCGCAGTGCCCAGGGAGCAGACATACCAGTGTGCAGTGCCCAGGAAGCAGAGGTGCCAGTGCGCTGTGCCCAGGGAGCAGAGATACCAGTGCGCAGTGCCCAGGGAGCAGAGATACCAGTGCGTAGTGCCCAGGGAGCAGAGATACCAGTGTGCAGTGTCCAGGAAGCAGAGATACCAGTGCGCAGTGCCCAGGGAGCAGAGATACCAGTGCGCAGTGCCCAGGAAGCAGAGATACCAGTGCGCAGTGCCCAGGGAGCAGAGATACCAGTGCGCAGAACCTGGGGAGCAGAGATACCAGTGCGCAGCGATAACAGTGCGCAGTACCAGTGAGCAGAGATAACAGTGCGCAGTGCCCAGGGAGCAGAGATACCAGTGCGCAGTGCTCAGGGAGCAGAGACAACCGTGCGCAGTCCTTGGGGAGCAGAGACACCAGTGCGCAGTGCCCAGGGGGCAGAGATACCTGTGCGCAGTGCCCAGGGAGCAGAGATACCAGTGCGCAGGCCCTGGGGAAAAGAGTTACCAGTGCACAGGCCCTGGGGAGAAGAGATACCAGTGCGCAGTGCCTGGGGAGACGAGATACCAGTGTGCGGGGTACAGGGAGCAGACGTGCCAGTGCGCAAGGTGCGGTCGCAGGGGTGCCAGTGCTTGGGGCCTGGAAAACAGAGGTTCCAGTGCACGAGGCCGAGTGAGTAGAGGTGCCACTGCACCGGGCCGAGTGAGCAGAGATGCCAGTGCGTAGGTGTGCCAGTGCTACGGGCTCAGGAAGCAGAGGTGCCAGTGCACGGGGGCCAGTGAGCAGAGGTGCCAGTGCACGGGGCCCAGGGAGCAGAGGTGCCAGTGCACCGGGCCAGGGGAGCAGAGGTTCCAGTGTACAGGTCACAGGGAGCAGAGGTGCCAGTGCACGGTTCCCAGAGAGCAGCGATGCCAGTGAACGGGACCCAGGGGGCAGAGATGCCAGTGCACGAGGCCCGGGTAGCAGACATTCCAGTGCAAGGGGCCCAGGGAGCAGAGGTGCCAGTGCACGGGGCCAGTGGAGCAGGGATACCAGTGTGCAGTGCCCAGGGAGCAGAGATAACAGTGCGCAGGCCCTGGGGAGAAGAGATAGCAGTGTGCAGTGCCCAGGGAGCAGAGATAACAGTGCGCAGGCCCGGGGGGTGAAGAGATAGCAGTGTGCAGTGCCCAGGGAGCAGATATACCAGTGTGCAGTGCCCAGGGAGCAGAGATACCAGTGTGCAGTGCCAGGGAGCAGAGATACCAGTGTGCAGTGCCCAGGGAGCAGAGATACCAGTGTGCAGTGCCAGGGAGCAGAGATACCGGTGTGCAGTGCCCAGGGAGCAGAGATACCAGTGTGCAGTGCCAGGGAGCAGACATACCAGTGCGCAGTGCTCAGGGAGCAGAAATACCAGTGCCCAGTGCTCAGGGAGCAGAGATACCAGTGCGCACGGCCCAGGGGGCAGAGATGCCAGTGGCAATGCTCGGGGAGCAGAGATACCAGTGCGCAGTGCCAGGGAGCAGAGATACCAGTGCGCAGTGCCCAGGGAGCAAACATACCAGTGCGCAGGCCCTGGGGAGAAGAGATAGCAGTGTGCCGTGCCCAGGGAGCAGAGATACCAGTGCGCAGTACCCAGGGAGCAGAGATACCAGTGCGCAGTACCCAGGGAGCAGAGACACCAGTGCTCAGTGCACGGGGAGCAGAGATACCAGTGCGCAGTGCCCAGGGAGCAGAGATACCAGTGCGCAGTGCACGGGAAGCAGAGATAAATGTGTGCAGTGCTCAGGGAGCAGAGATACCAGTGCGCATGGCCCAGGGAGCAGAGATACCAGTGCGCAGTGCCTAGGGAGCAGAGATACCAGTGCGCAGTGCTCGGGGAGCAGAGATTCCAGTGCGCATGACATAGGGAGCAGAGATACCAGTGCGCAGTCCCCAGGGAGCAGAGGTACCAGTGCGCAGTGCCCAGGGAGCAGAGATACCAGTGCGCAGTGCCCAGGAAGCAGAGATACCAGTGCGCAGTGCCCAGGGAGCAGAGATACCAGTGCGCAGTGCCCAGGAAGCAGAGATACCAGTGCGCAGTGCTCGAGGAGCAGAAATACCAGTGCGCAGTGCCCAGGGAGCAGACATACCAGTGTGCAGTGCCCAGGAAGCAGAGGTGCCAGTGCGCTGTGCCCAGGGAGCAGAGATACCAGTGCGCAGTGCCCAGGGAGCAGAGATACCAGTGCGTAGTGCCCAGGGAGCAGAGATACCAGTGTGCAGTGTCCAGGAAGCAGAGATACCAGTGCACAGTGCCCAGGGAGCAGAGATACCAGTGCGCAGTGCCCAGGAAGCAGAGATACCAGTGCGCAGTGCCCAGGGAGCAGAGATACCAGTGCGCAGAACCTGGGGAGCAGAGATACCAGTGCGCAGCGATAACAGTGCGCAGTACCAGTGAGCAGAGATAACAGTGCGCAGTGCCCAGGGAGCAGAGATACCAGTGCGCAGTGCTCAGGGAGCAGAGACAACCGTGCGCAGTCCTTGGGGAGCAGAGACACCAGTGCGCAGTGCCCAGGGGGCAGAGATACCAGTGCGCAGTGCCCAGGGAGCAGAGATACCAGTGTGCAGTGTCCAGGAAGCAGAGATACCAGTGCGCAGGCCCTGGGGAGAAGAGATAGCAGTGTGCCGTGCCCAGGGAGCAGAGATACCAGTGCGCAGTACCCAGGGAGCAGAGATACCAGTGCGCAGTACCCAGGGAGCAGAGACACCAGTGCTCAGTGCACGGGGAGCAGAGATACCAGTGCGCAGTGCCCAGGGAGCAGAGATACCAGTGCGCAGTGCACGGGAAGCAGAGATAAATGTGTGCAGTGCTCAGGGAGCAGAGATACCAGTGCGCATGGCCCAGGGAGCAGAGATACCAGTGCGCAGTGCCTAGGGAGCAGAGATACCAGTGCGCAGTGCTCGGGGAGCAGAGATTCCAGTGCGCATGACATAGGGAGCAGAGATACCAGTGCGCAGTCCCCAGGGAGCAGAGGTACCAGTGCGCAGTGCCCAGGGAGCAGAGATACCAGTGCGCAGTGCCCAGGAAGCAGAGATACCAGTGCGCAGTGCCCAGGGAGCAGAGATACCAGTGCGCAGTGCCCAGGAAGCAGAGATACCAGTGCGCAGTGCTCGAGGAGCAGAAATACCAGTGCGCAGTGCCCAGGGAGCAGACATACCAGTGTGCAGTGCCCAGGAAGCAGAGGTGCCAGTGCGCTGTGCCCAGGGAGCAGAGATACCAGTGCGCAGTGCCCAGGGAGCAGAGATACCAGTGCGTAGTGCCCAGGGAGCAGAGATACCAGTGTGCAGTGTCCAGGAAGCAGAGATACCAGTGCACAGTGCCCAGGGAGCAGAGATACCAGTGCGCAGTGCCCAGGAAGCAGAGATACCAGTGCGCAGTGCCCAGGGAGCAGAGATACCAGTGCGCAGAACCTGGGGAGCAGAGATACCAGTGCGCAGCGATAACAGTGCGCAGTACCAGTGAGCAGAGATAACAGTGCGCAGTGCCCAGGGAGCAGAGATACCAGTGCGCAGTGCTCAGGGAGCAGAGACAACCGTGCGCAGTCCTTGGGGAGCAGAGACACCAGTGCGCAGTGCCCAGGGGGCAGAGATACCAGTGCGCAGTGCCCAGGGAGCAGAGATACCAGTGTGCAGTGTCCAGGAAGCAGAGATACCAGTGCGCAGTGCCCAGGGAGCAGAGATACCAGTGCGCAGTGCCCAGGAAGCAGAGATACCAGTGCGCAGTGCCCAGGGAGCAGAGATACCAGTGCGCAGAACCTGGGGAGCAGAGATACCAGTGCGCAGCGATAACAGTGCGCAGTACCAGTGAGCAGAGATAACAGTGCGCAGTGCCCAGGGAGCAGAGATACCAGTGCGCAGTGCTCAGGGAGCAGAGACAACCGTGCGCAGTCCTTGGGGAGCAGAGACACCAGTGCGCAGTGCCCAGGGGGCAGAGATACCTGTGCGCAGTGCCCAGGGAGCAGAGATACCAGTGCGCAGGCCCTGGGGAAAAGAGTTACCAGTGCACAGGCCCTGGGGAGAAGAGATACCAGTGCGCAGTGCCTGGGGAGACGAGATACCAGTGTGCGGGGTACAGGGAGCAGACGTGCCAGTGCGCAAGGTGCGGTCGCAGGGGTGCCAGTGCTTGGGGCCTGGAAAACAGAGGTTCCAGTGCACGAGGCCGAGTGAGTAGAGGTGCCACTGCACCGGGCCGAGTGAGCAGAGATGCCAGTGCGTAGGTGTGCCAGTGCTACGGGCCCAGGAAGCAGAGGTGCCAGTGCACGGGGGCCAGTGAGCAGAGGTGCCAGTGCACGGGGCCCAGGGAGCAGAGGTGCCAGTGCACCGGGCCAGGGGAGCAGAGGTTCCAGTGTACAGGTCACAGGGAGCAGAGGTGCCAGTGCACGGTTCCCAGAGAGCAGCGATGCCAGTGAACGGGACCCAGGGGGCAGAGATGCCAGTGCACGAGGCCCGGGTAGCAGACATTCCAGTGCAAGGGGCCCAGGGAGCAGAGGTGCCAGTGCACGGGGCCAGTGGAGCAGGGATACCAGTGTGCAGTGCCCAGGGAGCAGAGATAACAGTGCGCAGGCCCTGGGGAGAAGAGATAGCAGTGTGCAGTGCCCAGGGAGCAGAGATAACAGTGCGCAGGCCCGGGGGGTGAAGAGATAGCAGTGTGCAGTGCCCAGGGAGCAGATATACCAGTGTGCAGTGCCCAGGGAGCAGAGATACCAGTGTGCAGTGCCAGGGAGCAGAGATACCAGTGTGCAGTGCCCAGGGAGCAGAGATACCAGTGTGCAGTGCCAGGGAGCAGAGATACCGGTGTGCAGTGCCCAGGGAGCAGAGATACCAGTGTGCAGTGCCAGGGAGCAGACATACCAGTGCGCAGTGCTCAGGGAGCAGAAATACCAGTGCCCAGTGCTCAGGGAGCAGAGATACCAGTGCGCACGGCCCAGGGGGCAGAGATGCCAGTGGCAATGCTCGGGGAGCAGAGATACCAGTGCGCAGTGCCAGGGAGCAGAGATACCAGTGCGCAGTGCCCAGGGAGCAAACATACCAGTGCGCAGGCCCTGGGGAGAAGAGATAGCAGTGTGCCGTGCCCAGGGAGCAGAGATACCAGTGCGCAGTACCCAGGGAGCAGAGATACCAGTGCGCAGTACCCAGGGAGCAGAGACACCAGTGCTCAGTGCACGGGGAGCAGAGATACCAGTGCGCAGTGCCCAGGGAGCAGAGATACCAGTGCGCAGTGCACGGGAAGCAGAGATAAATGTGTGCAGTGCTCAGGGAGCAGAGATACCAGTGCGCATGGCCCAGGGAGCAGAGATACCAGTGCGCAGTGCCTAGGGAGCAGAGATACCAGTGCGCAGTGCTCGGGGAGCAGAGATTCCAGTGCGCATGACATAGGGAGCAGAGATACCAGTGCGCAGTCCCCAGGGAGCAGAGGTACCAGTGCGCAGTGCCCAGGGAGCAGAGATACCAGTGCGCAGTGCCCAGGAAGCAGAGATACCAGTGCGCAGTGCCCAGGGAGCAGAGATACCAGTGCGCAGTGCCCAGGAAGCAGAGATACCAGTGCGCAGTGCTCGAGGAGCAGAAATACCAGTGCGCAGTGCCCAGGGAGCAGACATACCAGTGTGCAGTGCCCAGGAAGCAGAGGTGCCAGTGCGCTGTGCCCAGGGAGCAGAGATACCAGTGCGCAGTGCCCAGGGAGCAGAGATACCAGTGCGTAGTGCCCAGGGAGCAGAGATACCAGTGTGCAGTGTCCAGGAAGCAGAGATACCAGTGCACAGTGCCCAGGGAGCAGAGATACCAGTGCGCAGTGCCCAGGAAGCAGAGATACCAGTGCGCAGTGCCCAGGGAGCAGAGATACCAGTGCGCAGAACCTGGGGAGCAGAGATACCAGTGCGCAGCGATAACAGTGCGCAGTACCAGTGAGCAGAGATAACAGTGCGCAGTGCCCAGGGAGCAGAGATACCAGTGCGCAGTGCTCAGGGAGCAGAGACAACCGTGCGCAGTCCTTGGGGAGCAGAGACACCAGTGCGCAGTGCCCAGGGGGCAGAGATACCAGTGCGCAGTGCCCAGGGAGCAGAGATACCAGTGCGCAGGCCCTGGGGAAAAGAGTTACCAGTGCACAGGCCCTGGGGAGAAGAGATACCAGTGCGCAGTGCCTGGGGAGACGAGATACCAGTGTGCGGGGTACAGGGAGCAGACGTGCCAGTGCGCAAGGTGCGGTCGCAGGGGTGCCAGTGCTTGGGGCCTGGAAAGCAGAGGTTCCAGTGCACGAGGCCGAGTGAGTAGAGGTGCCACTGCACCGGGCCGAGTGAGCAGAGATGCCAGTGCGTAGGTGTGCCAGTGCTACGGGCCCAGGAAGCAGAGGTGCCAGTGCACGGGGGCCAGTGAGCAGAGGTGCCAGTGCACGGGGCCCAGGGAGCAGAGGTGCCAGTGCACGGGGCCAGGGGAGCAGAGGTTCCAGTGTACAGGTCCCAGGGAGCAGAGGTGCCAGTGCACGGTTCCCAGAGAGCAGCGATGCCAGTGAACGGGACCCAGGGGGCAGAGATGCCAGTGCACGAGGCTCGGGTAGCAGAAGTTCCAGTGCAAGGGGCCCAGGGAGCAGAGGTGCCAGTGCACGGGGCCAGTGGAGCAGAGGTTCCAGTGCAAGGGGCCCAGGAAGCAGAAGTGCCAGTGCACGGGGGCCAGGGAGCAGAGGTGCCAGTGCACGGGGGCCAGGGAGCAGATGTGCCAGTGCACAGGGCCCAGGGAGCAGAGGTTCCAGCGCACGGGGCCCAGGGAGCAGAGGTTCCAGTGCAAGGGGCCCAGGGAGCAGAGGTGCCAGTGCACGGCGCCCAGGGAGCAGAGGTTCCAGTGCACGGGGCCCAGGGGACAGAGGTTCCAGTGCAAGGGGCCCAGGGAGCAGAGGTGCCAGTGCATGGGGCCCAGGGAGCAGAGGTTCCAGTGCAAGGGGCCCAGGGAGCAGAGGTGCCAGTGCACGGGGCCCAGGGAGCAGAGGTGCCAGTGCAAGGGGCCCAGGGAGCAGAGGTTCCAGTGCAAAGGGCCCAGGGAGCAGAGGTGCCAGTGCACGGGGCCCAGGGGGAAGAGGTTCCAGTGCATGGGGCCCAGGGGGCAGTAGTGCCAGTGCACGGGGGCCAGGGAGCAGTGGTTCCAATGCATGGGGCCGTGGGAGCAGAGGTGCCAGTGCACGGGGGCCAGGAAGCAGAGATGCCAATGCACGGGGGCCAGGGAGCAGAGGTTCCAGTGCACGGGGCCCAGTGAGCAGAGGTTCCAGTGCAAGGGGCCCATGGAGCAGAGTTGCCAGTGCACGGGGCCCAGGGTGCCGAGGTGCCAGTGCACGGGGCCCAGGGAGCAGAGGTTCCAGTGCACGGGGCCCAGGGGCAGAGGTTCCAGTGCAATGGGCCCAGGGAGCAGAGGTGCCAGTGCACGGGGCCCAGGGAGCAGAGGTGCCAGTGCACGGGGCCCAGTGAGCAGCGATGCCAGTGAATGGGACCCAGGGAGCAGAGATGCCAGTGCACGGGGCCCGGGTAGCAGAGGTTCCAGTGCAAGGTGCCCAAGGAGCAGAGGTGCCAGTGCACGGGGCCAGTGGAGCAGAGGTTCCTGTGCAAGGGGCCCAGGAAGCAGAGGTGCCAGTGCACGGGGGCCAGGGAGCAGAGGTGCCAGTGCACGGGGCCCAGGGTTCAGAGGTTCCAGTGCAAGGGGCCCAGGGAGCAGAGGTGCCAGTGCACGGGGCCCAGGGAGCAGAGGTTCCAGTGCAAGGGGCCCAGGGGGCAGTAGTGCCAGTGCACGGGGGCCAGGGAGCAGTGGTTCCAATGCATGGGGCCGTGGGAGCAGAGGTGCCAGTGCACGGGGGCCAGGAAGCAGAGATGCTAATGCACGGGGGCCAGGGAGCAGAGGTTCCAGTGCACGGGGCCCAGTGAGCAGAGGTTCCAGTGCAAGGGGCCCATGGAGCAGAGTTGCCAGTGCACGGGGCCCAGGGTGCCGAGGTGCCAGTGCACGGGGCCCAGGGAGCAGAGGTTCCAGTGCACGGGGCCCAGGGGCAGAGGTTCCAGTGCAATGGGCCCAGGGAGCAGAGGTGCCAGTGCACGGGGCCCAGGGAGCAGAGGTTCCAGTGCACGGGGCCCAGGGGACAGAGGTTCCAGTGCAAGGGGCCCAGGGAGCAGAGGTGCCAGTGCACGGGGCCCAGGGAGCAGAGGTTCCAGTGCAAGGGGCCCAGGGAGCAGAGGTGCCAGTGCACGGGGCCCAGGGAGCAGAGGTGCCAGTGCAAGGGGCCCAGGGAGCAGAGGTTCCAGTGCAAAGGGCCCAGGGAGCAGAGGTGCCAGTGCACGGGGCCCAGGGGGAAGAGGTTCCAGTGCACGGGGCCCAGGGGGCAGTAGTGCCAGTGCACGGGGGCCAGGGAGCAGTGGTTCCAATGCATGGGGCCGTGGGAGCAGAGGTGCCAGTGCACGGGGGCCAGGAAGCAGAGATGCCAATGCACGGGGGCCAGGGAGCAGAGGTTCCAGTGCACGGGGCCCAGTGAGCAGAGGTTCCAGTGCAAGGGGCCCATGGAGCAGAGTTGCCAGTGCACGGGGCCCAGGGTGCCGAGGTGCCAGTGCACGGGGCCCAGGGAGCAGAGGTTCCAGTGCACGGGGCCCAGGGGCAGAGGTTCCAGTGCAATGGGCCCAGGGAGCAGAGGTGCCAGTGCACGGGGCCCAGGGAGCAGAGGTGCCAGTGCACGGGGCCCAGTGAGGGCGATGCCAGTGAATGGGACCCAGGGAGCAGAGATGCCAGTGCACGGGGCCCGGGTAGCAGAAGTTCCAGTGCAAGGTGCCCAAGGAGCAGAGGTGCCAGTGCACGGGGCCAGTGGAGCAGAGGTTCCTGTGCAAGGGGCCCAGGAAGCAGAGGTGCCAGTGCACGGGGGCCAGGGAGCAGAGGTGCCAGTGCACGGGGGCCAGGGAGCAGATGTGCCAGTGCACAGGGCCCAGGGAGCAGAGCTTCCAGCGCACGGGGCCCAGGGAGCAGAGGTGCCAGTGCACGTGGCCCAGGGAACAGAGGTTCCAGTGCAAGGGGCCCAGGGAGCAGAGGTGCCAGTGCACGGGGCCCAAGGAGAAGAGGTGCCAGTGCAAGGGGCCCAGGGAGCAGAGGTTCCAGTGCAAAGGGCCCAGGGAGCAGAGGTGCCAGTGCACGGGGCCCAGGGGGAAGAGGTTCCAGTGTAGTGCACGGGGGCCAGGGAGCAGAGGTGCCAATGCACGGGGGCCAGGGAGCAGAGGTTCCAGTGCACGGGGCCCAGTGATCAGAGGTTCCAGTGCAAGGGGCCCATGGAGCAGAGGTGCCTGTGCACGGGTCCCAGGGTTCAGAGGTTCCAGTGCAAGGGGCCCAGGGAGCAGAGGTGCCAGTGCACGGGGCCCAGGGAGCAGAGGTTCCAGTGCAAGGGGCCCAGGGAGCAGAGGTTCCAGTGCAAGGGCCCCAGGGAGCAGAGGTGCCAGTGCAAGGGGCCCAGGGAGCAGAGGTTCCAGTGCATGGGGCCCAGGGAACAGAGGTGCCAGTGCACGGTGGCCAGGGAGCAGAGGTGCCAGTGCACGGGGCCCAGGGAGCAGAGGTTCCAGTGCACGGGGCCCAGGGAGCAGAGGTTCCAGTGCACGGGGCCCAGGGAGCAGAGATTCCAGTGCACGGGGCCCAGGCAGCAGAGGTTCCAGTGCACTGGGCCCAGGAAGCAGCAGTTCCAGTGCAAGGGGCCCAGGGAGCAGAGGTGCCAGTGCACGGGGGCCAGGGAGCAGAGGTGCCAGTGCATGGGGGCCAGGGAGCAGAGGTGCCAGTGCACGGGGCCCTGGGAGCAGAGGTGCCAGTGCACGGGGTCCAGGGAGCAGAGGTTTCAGTGCACGGGGCCCTGGGAGCAGAGGTTCCAGTGCACGGGGCCCAGAGGTTCCAGTGCACGGGGGCCGGGGAGCAGAGGTGCCAGTGCACGGGGTCCAGGGAGCAGAGGTTCCAGTGCACGGGGCCACGGGAGCAGAGGTGCCAGTGCACAGGACCCAGAGGTTCCAGTGCAGGTGCCCAGGGAGCAGAGGTTCCAGTGCACGGGGGCCAGGGAGCAGAGGTGCCAGTGCACGGGGTCCAGGGAGCAGAGGTGCCAGTGCATGGGGCCCAGGGAGCAGAGGTTCCAGTGCACGGGGCCCTGGGAGCAGAGGTGCCAGTGCACGGGGCCCAGGGAGCAGAGGTGCCAGTGCACGGGGCCCAGGGAGCAGAGGTTCCAGTGCACGGGGCCCTGGGAGCAGAGGTGCCAGTGCACGGGGCCCAGGGAGCAGAGGTGCCAGTGCACGGGGCCCAGGGAGCAGAGGTTCCAGTGCACGGGGCCCTGGGAGCAGTAGTGCCAGTGCACGGGGCCCAGGGAGCAGAGGTTCCAGTGCACGGGGCCCTGGGAGCAGTAGTGCCAGTGCACAATATCTGGGAAGCCGTGATGTGGTGCCACTATATGAAAAGGCTGGACAAGCCTGGTCTAATGTGAGTGCACTTGGGCACGACGCCCTGCCTCTTGTCTTGTCTGTACACTCCTTGAAATGGTATTGGCCCCATGCAGCAGGATATCTAAGCAGTGGCTGCTGCCAGGCACCGCACGTCTCTTTGAAATGTGGTGGAAATTGACCTTATCCCACTAACCAGAGTAATTCCAAAAATCCTTGGGAAACCCAAAGATGAGTGTGGGGATCACAGACCTGGTGGTCACAGGTCCTCTGTGTAGGTTCCTTCTGTCATGTGAGAGTACCCTTTAAGAAATGAGTGTTTAAGAAATGTACCTTTAAGAAATAGAGCTGCTCAAGTTACTGGAGTGATGTCAGAGTGTGGGTGGAGCTGAGATGCACTTCTGCTTTTTTTTTAGTTTCAGTTTGAGAGAGCTTGGGTGTGTCTGTGAGCTGCACTGCTGTTGATCTCTCCCACGCAAAGACTATCTATGGATCATTCGGGTGAATTAGAATTGTAAAAAGGTCTCAGTATTGAATATGAATCTAATGTGCTCCTGTTTGAAGGTTTGTTAAGTCTTTTGGATGTTAAAAGGACAGCATACGGGTTACTTCGTGTTGTATTCTTTGGGAAGTGTATTTGATTTACTGGTTGCTAAGATGTTCACTGTTTGTTTTAGAAAGGTTAACTTGAGTTCATAGAATAAACATTGTTTTGTTTTAAAAACCACTGGTCCATTTTCTGCTGTCCCACACCTGCAGAGTTGGCCGTGTGCTCCCCATACCACAATCCATTAAAAGTTGTGGGTCAGGTGAACTCCATGATACACTGTGGGATTCTCTAAACCCTGGGCCATAACACTTCTACCGTAGGCCCACGAACCGAGGATCGACCATAGCAAACCCCCAGACATCAGCGTAAATGAGAGGGAAGCCGGAAGTGTGACATTGTGAGTCGAATGCGGGGCGGTGATTGTTGAGGTGGACAAGTGATAGGCTGGTGGGTTTGTTCACCAGCCAGTTCAACGAAACGTCAGCCCTGATCGCTCCTTGAATTAATGTCGGGAGAGGAGAGTTGCAAGGGCGAAGAGAAACCCCCCCCCACAGATTCCTCAACATGAGACCCGAGTCATTTCTAGCTCCTGGGCCTGTTTTATATTTCTCTCCAGAGTCTCCGGTCAAAACTGGAGGGAATGATGCAAGAGGCAGTAATTAGGCAAGGGGTCCGACATCACTTGGGCCCCAGTTGAATAGCCCCAGCAGAAGGTCGGTTCTGGGGTGGGGTGGGGTGGGGGGGGGGGGGCGTTCAGAGAAAGCTGCCAGAGGGAGCGAATAGGGGCGGAAAGGCCCAAGAATTTCTTGTGGCAAATAGAAACATTTTTAATTTTCTCACGGTCATATATACGCTGTGTGTTTGAAGCAGCTGTTCAGGTTTTGCTAATTTGTGGCATTGCAAAAGCGTGGATGGAAAATGATCCCCGAGGGTGATTCCAGGGTGTGTCGGCTTGTTGGTGGTGCATGTTCAGCTCTTTCCCAATTTCACAGGGTAGCAGAATCAGTGGAGCACAGTCAGAAATCGTTGCCTGATTCATTCTCCTCAGGAAATTACACAATCCCACCAAATTAACCAGAAAAGGAGACGGATTCATTTTCAAACCAAAACGTCACAGTCATACAGTCATTGCATCGCAGAAGGAGACCGTTCGGCCCATCGACTCTGTGCTGGCTGGCTGTCAAGCCATCCTATTTTAAAAAGTTTACTATTTCAAAGGACGTGGGTGGGCTAGGCTGGCATTAAGATGGTGAACTGCCTCCTTGAACTGCTGCAGTCCATGTGCCGTAGGTACACCCATAGTGCTGTTCGGGAGGGAATTCCAGGATTCAGACCCAGCAGCCAATATGTTTCCAAGTCAGGATGGTGTGTGGTCTGGAGAGGAATTTGGGCAGCACGGTAGCACAGTGGGTTGTACTGTTCCTTCACAGCTCCAGGATCGATTCCTGGCTCGGGTCACTGTGTGTGTGGACGTTCTCCCCGTGTCTGCGAAAGTCTAATGTCACATTACAAGTTACTGTGAGAATCCCCTCGTCGCCACATTCCGGCGCCTGTTCGAGTACACAGAGGGAGAATTCAGAATGTCCAATTCACCTAACAGCACGTCTTTCGGGGCTTGTGGGCAGAAACTGGAGCATCCGGAGAAAACCCACGCAGACACGGTGGGGTGGGGGGGGGGGGGCGCGTGGTGGTGACACCTCTTGGGGTCTAACAGAGCAGTCTTGCTCCACAAGATTAACCTGGGGGATTACAATCTAGGAAGGGAAGGTAAGTGAAGGCCTGGATTCAAAGGCTCAAGGATTCCTTGCAGGACTCTGAGGACTCTTCTGCCTGCACCCCTTGAAATACAAAGAATCCACACAAAATAAGTTAAGCTTGCTTTCGCCTTATCTGGGTATCCTGTTCGCCCCCTCACCCCAGTGGGTCGGCTGGTGAGTTTGGTACCATGATTTTGGGCCAAGACAACATGTTAAAGCAGAATTGTAACTCTGCTGCTATCGATCAAGGGTAGGCCCCCTCCACTTGAGCAGAAAGGGGGCGCTCTGGTGCCCAATTTGAGGTCATCGAGATGGCGGTGGACGTTTGGGTTGGTGGGGTTACGAGGGGAACAGGTTGCAAACACTCCTACAATTTTAACCTCCCCCCCCCCCACCATCTACAATGCTCCCGCCAAGTAGGCGAGGTCAAGGTTGAACTCTGAACTTCTGTTTATAAGAAAGAAAGGCAACCGGATAAATTATGAAGTATTAAATTAGTTAAACTGAACCAAATAATTTGCATATAGAAAAATTGTCACTAAGACCGGAGCCGGGATTCTCCGAAATCCCGGCCAAGTGTTGACGCCGGCGTCAAAACCGGCGCGAGCGGCGCCGGCGTCAACGGGCCCCCAGGCCCGGTGATTCTCCCCTTCCTCGGGGGCGAGAATGTCGCCGGAGTTCTGTGCGCTGCTCCGGCGGCAAAAGCCGGCCCTACGCAGCAGGCGCGGGTCCTCGCATGCGCGCCACGGCCGTCTCCGTGCCGTCCCCCGGGGCAACATGGCAGAGCCCTACAGGGGCCCGGCGCAGAGGAACACCCCCCCCCCCCCCACGGAATGAGCGCGCCCGCCGATCGGTTGCCCCCGATCGCGGGCCTGGCCACCGTGGAGGAGCCCCCCAGGCTGGCCCCCGCAGCCAGAACGCCGAGGTCCCACCGGGTAGGACCATACGCAAACGATGCCAGCGGCACTCGGCCGGCACTCGCGGAGAATTGCCGCGGTTGCCATGACATGCCGCCGATTCATCTGGTCGCCGGAGCACCCTACCATATCCCCAGGCTGCGACAGATTGAAGGAAGTGGCTGTTTATATTTTGCCAAGTCGACATAATCAAAATTAAAACCTCAAAATGATCCCCGAGGGTGATTCCAGGGTGTGTCGGCTTGTTGGTGGTGTATGTTCAGCTCTTTCCCAATTTCACAGGGTTGCAGAATCAGTGGAGCACAGTCAGAAATCGTTAACAGCTTCATCCTCCTCAACAAATTACACAAAACTACAATGCCACAAACATTGGCTGGATTCTCCAATTCCCGACACCGGCACTGGGTTTCACGATTGGACGGAGCATCAAGGGAAAACCGGGGTTGGCCAATACTCCAATCCGCCGCCTGCGGCCTCAGTGCGGTACCCACCCCGTGCTGGGCAGTCCATCTCTATTTGGAAGCCCAAATCTCTCCCCCCCCCCCCCCACCCCCACCCCACCGCAGGTTATGCGCCAGCCCCCACACAGGGAAAATCTTCCGGGTGGGCTTTGGTGCAAGTTTGGTCAAGCATGGCCCTGCCATGTTGGACCTCAAGCTGGGTCAAGGGGGTCAGTACATAAAGTGCCCCCCCCCTCTCATCAGAGACCACCACCAGAGATCACCCCCCCTCTTCAGCAGAAAGCACTTAGCTGCATTTGATATGGTGAGGAGCTGTTGATCATAGCTAGAGTGTTTATAAACATTGTGGTCAGCATCAAAACAGGGTAATTTTTAAAATTCATTTATGGGATGTGTGTCACTGGTTAGGCCAGGATTTATTGCCCATCTCTAGTTGCCCTTCAGAAGTTGGTGGCGAACTGCCTTCTTGAACTGCTGCAGTCCCGGAGGTGCAGGTACACCCTCTATGCTGTTAGGGAGGGAGTTCCAGGATGTTGCCCCAGTGACAGTAAAGGAACGGCGATATATTTCCAAGTCGGGGCGTTGAGTGACTTGGAGGAGAGCTTCAGGTGGTGGGGTTCCCAGGTATCTGCTGCTCTTGTCATTCTAGATGGTAGTGGTCATGGATTTGGAAGGTGCTGTCGAAGGAACCTTGGTGAGTTAATGCAGTGCATCTTGTAGATGGTACACACGGCTGCCACTGTTTGTCGATGGTGAAGGGTTTGAATGTTTGTTGAAGAGGGAGCAATCAAGCGGGCTGCTTTGTCCTGAATGGTAGCGAGTTTCTTGAGTGCTGTCAGAGCTACACTCATCCAGCAATAGAGAGTAGTCCATCAAACTCCTGACTTGTGCATTATGATGGTGGTCTGCCCCCTGTGCTCGGAGGTCTGCCCCCTGTGCCTTGTGATGGTGGACAGGCTTTGGGGGTCAGGAGGTGAGATACTTACTGCAGGATTCCCAGCTTTGACCTGCCCTGGTAGCGAGAGTATTAATATGGCTAGTCCAGTTCAGTTTCTGATCAATACTAACCCCCAGGATGTTCATTGTAGGGGATTCAGTGATGGTAATGCCATTGAATGTCAAGGGGCAATGGTTAGAGCCTCTCTTGTTAGAGATGGTCATTGCCTGGCACTTGTGTGGCGCGAATGCAACTTGCCACCCCAAGCCTGGATATTGTCCAGGTTTTGCTGCATTTGGTTCATTATCTGAGGAGTTGCGAATGGTGCTGAACATTGTGCAGTCATCCGCAAACATCCCCACTTCTGACCTTAAGATGGAACGGAGGTCATTGGTGAAGCAGCTGAAGATGGTTGGGCCTAGGACACTATCCTCAGGAACTCCTGCAGTGATATCCTGTCGCCGAAACCATCTTCCTTTTTGCCAGGTATGACTCCTTTCTCCCAATTTCCATTGACCTGGGTGTGGCCAGGGCACGATGCCACACTCGGTCAAATGCTGCCTTGATGTCAAGGGCAGTCGCTCTCACCTCACCTCTGGCATTCAGCTCTTTTGTCCATTTTTAAACCAAGGCTGTAATGAGGTCAGGAGCTGAGTGACCCTGGCACGACCCAAACTGAGCGTCCATGAGCAGGTTATTGCTGAGTAAGTGCCGCTTGATAGCACTGTTAATGACTCCTTCCATCCAATTATTTGCTGATGATGGAGAGTAGGCGGATAGGGCGGTAATTGGCTGGTTACATTTGTCCTGTTTCTGGTCTACAGAACACATCTGGGCAATTTTCCACATTGCCGGGTAGCTGCCAGTGTTGTAGTGGTACTGGAACCGCTTGGCTAGGGGTGCGGCTAGTTCTGAAGCACAAGTTTTCAGTAGTTTTGCTGGAATATTGTCAGGGCCCAAAGCCTTTGTAGTATCCAGTTGCCTTCAGCCGTTTCTTCATATCACGTGGAGTGATTTCTATTGGCTGAAGACTGATATCTGTGATGCTGGGGACCTCCGGAGGATACCGCGATGGATCATCCACTCGGCACTTCTGGCTGAAGATTGTTGCAAATGCCTCAACCTTGTTTTTTGCACACATGTGCTGGGCTCCTCCATCATTGAAGATGGGGATATTTGTGGAGCCTCCTCCTCCAGAGAGTTGTTTAACTGTCCACCTCCATTCACGTCTGGATGTGGCAGGACTGCAGAGCTCAGATCTGATGTGTTCGTTGTGGAATCACTTAGCTCAATTATTGCTGCTTATGCGGTTTGGCACACAAATGGTCCTGTGTTGTAGCTTTATAAGGTTGACACCTCATTTTTCAGTATGCCTGGTGTTGCTCCGGGCATGCTCTCCTGCATTCTTCACTGTGTTCGATGTCTAGCAAAGAATTTTCCAAATGATTTGTGACTTGTCCAAACCAGAATCTTCTTTTTAAAAAAAAATATATTTATTAAAGTTTTTTAACACAATTTTTCTCCCTTACAAACAATAACCCCGCCCTCCCCCTCGTAACAAAAAAAAACGAGAAATCGTGCAGAGCAAGATATATACATGGCAAAATGATATATTTACACAGCTTTGTACACTGGCCCTCACCCGTACGTGCCAGTTTCCTCAACCCTTCATGTTATCTCTTGCTCATCCACCCTCCCAGGCAGTCCCCCCTTTCCCTCCCCCCCTCCCCCTCCCAGGACGTCCCCTCCACCCCCCCACCCCCCCCCCCCAAGGTTGCTGCTGCTGACAGACCTTCCTCTAACGCTCCGTGAGATAGTCTAGGAACGGTTGCCACCGCCTGTAGGACCCCTGCGCAGACCCTCTCAAGGCAAACTTAATCCTCTCCAACTTTATGAACCCAGCCATGTTGTTTATCCAGGCCTCCAGGCTGGGGGGCTTCGCCTCCTTCCCAAACCAGAATCTTCATCTGTTCCAGAACACATTGTCATGGAGTTTCTTTGTACTCCCCTGAAAAACCCTTAGGCACGACTGTCCTCTTGTACGTCTTATAACCATCTGTCGATCACCGAATGTTCCTCACTTGTCACATGACCACTGTCTTGAGACCACATGGTGGGTCTGTACCGCCACCTGCTGGTTGAAGGTCACACCACCAGCCATCTATAATATTGCTTACAGGCATATCACCACATAATAATATTTTAAAAATAAATTTAGATTACCCAATTAATTTTTTCCAATTAAGGAGCAATTTAACGTGGCCAATCCACCTTTCATGCACATCTTTGGGTTGTGGGGGTGAAACCCACGCAGACACGGGGAGAATGTGCAAACTCCGCACGGACAGTGACCCAGAGTTGGGATTGAACCTGGGACCTCGGCGCCGTGAGGCAGCAGAGTTAACCACTGCGCCACCGTGCTACCCAATCACCACATAATAATAATCGTTATTGTCACAAGTAGGCTTATATTAACACTGCAGTGAAGTTACTGTGGAAATCGCCACATTCTGGCGCCTGTTTGGGTACACAGAGGGAGAATTCACAATGTCAAATTCACCTAACAAGCACATCTTTTGGGACTGTGGGAGGAAACCGGAGCATCCGGGGGAAACCCACGCAGACATGGGGAGAATGTGCAAACTCCACCCTTCCTCAGAAGGAATATCCCCTTTCCTCAGAAAACATTAATGTTTGCTTCCAACCATGATTACTATTTTAACTTTATATTTGCGATATGTTTAAACGATGTGAACACGTTTACTTGGGTATCCATAAACATGATATGCATGGCCAGTGAGCGTCCCTTTCGCTTCGGTTTCCTGCGATCACTTATGCTATTGCCAGCCTTTTCAAAGACTGGTTTACGTGCCGGCCTCTTGCTTCGTATCCTCATTACTCTGTGCCTCTGGAATGCATGCTTCCGTGATTGCCTCGCCCCCCGTGCGTCACCAGCATCTTTCTTGTCCTCTTCTTGCAACGCCGCTGTTTGCTGCTTCTCGATCTGATTGCTGTCTCTGGCTTGTCAAACATGACCTCACCTTCTTTACTTTTGTCAGTGGGATGAGCTAGCTCCACCAGGCTTCCCCTCTTCCTGCTTCTTGTTCTGACAATGGGTTTACAAATTCTTTTGTGTGTGTGCTGAGGTTTGGCAGCTTCTGGTTGGAGTGTTGGTCGGCGCCCTGTGCTCGGAGGTCTGCCCCCTGTGCTCGGAGATCTACAGCCTGTGCTCGGAGTTCTGCCCCCTGTGCTCGGAGGTCTGCACCCTGTGCTCGGAGGTCTATGCCCTGTGCTCGGAGTTCTGCCCCCTGTGCTCGGAGGTCTGCACCCTGTGCTCGGAGGTCTGCACCCTGTGCTCGGAGGTCTGCACCCTGTGCTCGGAGTTCTGCCCCCTGTGCTCGGAGGTCTGCACCCTGTGCTCGGAGGTCTGCCCCCTGTGCTCGGAGTTCTGCACCCTGTGCTCGGAGGTCTGCACCCTGTGCTCGGAGGTCTGCACCCTGTGCTCGGAGTTCTGCCCCCTGTGCTCGGAGTTCTGCCCCCTGTGCTCGGAGGTCTGCACCCTGTGCTCGGAGGTCTGCACCCTGTGCTCGGAGGTCTATGCCCTGCGCTCGGAGGTCTGCCCCCTGCGCTCGGAGGTCTGCCCCCTGTGCTCGGAGATCTACACCCTGTGCTCGGAGTTCTGCACCCTGTGCTCGGAGTTCTGCCCCCTGTGCTCGGAGGTCTGCACCCTGTGCTTGGAGGTCTGCCCCCTGTGCTCGGAGATCTACAGCCTGTGCTCGGAGTTCTGCCCCCTGTACTCGGAGGTCTGCACCCTGTGCTCGGAGGTCTGCACCCTGTGCTCGGAGGTCTATGCCCTGCGCTCGGAGGTCTGCCCCCTGTGCTCGGAGATCTGCCCCCTGTACTCGGAGGTCTGCACCCTGTGCTCGGAGGTCTGCCCCCTGTGCTCGGAGGTCTGCCCCCTGCGCTCGGAGGTCTGCGCCCTGCGCTCGGAGGTCTACACCCTGTGCTCGGAGTTCTGCACCCTGTGCTCGGAGTTCTGCCCCCTGTGCTCGGAGGTCTGCACCCTGTGCTCGGAGTTCTGCACCCTGTGCTCGGAGTTCTGCCCCCTGTGCTCGGAGGTCTACACCCTGTGCTCGGAGTTCTGCACCCTGTGCTCGGAGGTCTGCCCCCTGTGCTCGAGGTCTGCACCCTGTGCTCGGAGGTCTACGCCCTGCGCTCGGAGGTCTGCCCCCTGCGCTCGGAGGTCTGCCCCCTGTGCTCGGAGATCTACACCCTGTGCTCGGAGTTCTGCACCCTGTGCTCGGAGTTCTGCCCCCTGTGCTCGGAGGTCTGCACCCTGTGCTCGGAGTTCTGCCCCCTGTGCTTGGAGGTCTGCCCCCTGTGCTCGGAGATCTGCACCCTGTGCTCGGAGTTCTGCCCCCTGTGCTCGGAGGTCTGCACCCTGTGCTCGGAGGTCTGCACCCTGTGCTCGGAGGTCTGCACCCTGTGCTCGGAGGTCTGCCCCCTGTGCTCGGAGATCTACAGCCTGTGCTCGGAGTTCTGCCCCCTGTACTCGGAGGTCTGCCCCCTGTGCTCGGAGGTCTGCACCCTGTGCTCGGAGGTCTACGCCCTGCGCTCGGAGATCTGCACCCTGTGCTCGGAGGTCTGCCCCCTGTGCTCGGAGATCTACACCCTGCGCTCGGAGGTCCGCCCCCTGTGCTCGGAGATCTACACCCTGTGCTCGGAGGCCTGCCCCCTGTGCTCGGAGGTCTGCACCCTGTGCTCGGAGTTCTGCCCCCTGTGCTCGGAGGTCTGCCCCCTGTGCTCGGAGATCTACACCCTGTGCTCGGAGATCTACACCCTGTGCTCGGAGGTCTGCCCCCTGTGCTCGGAGGTCTGCACCCTGTGCTCGGAGGTCTTCCCCCTGCGCTCGGAGGCCTGCCCCCTGTGCTCGGAGATCTACACCCTGTGCTCGGAGTTCTGCCCCCTGTGCTCGGAGGTCTGCGCCCTGTGCTCGGAGATCTACACCCTGTGCTCGGAGTTCTGCACCCTGTGCTCGGAGTTCGGCGCCCTGTGCTCGGAGGTCGGCGCCCTGTGCTCGGAGGTCTACACCCTGTGCTCGGAGGTCTGCCCCCCGTGCGCGGAGGTCTGCACCCTGTGCTCGGAGTTCTGCCCCCTGTGCTCGGAGTTCTGCCCCCTGTGCTCGGAGGTCTGCGCCCTGTGCTCGGAGGTCGGCGCCCTGTGCTCGGAGGTCGGCGCCCTGTGCTCGGAGGTCGGCACCCTGTGCTCGGAGGTCGGCCCCCTGTGCTCGGAGGTCTGCGCCCTGTGCTCGGAGGTCTGCACCATGTGCTCGGAGGTCTGCGCCCTGTGCTCGGAGGTCGGCCCCCTGTGCTCGGAGGTCTGCGCCCTGTGATCGGAGGTCAGCGCCCTGCGCTCGGAGGTCTGCGCCCTGTGCTCGGAGGTCTGCCCCCTGTGCTCGGAGGTCTGCACCCTGTGCTCGGAGGTCTGCACCCTGTGCTCGGAGGTCTGCACCCTGTGCTCGGAGGTCTGCGCCCTGTGCTCGGAGGTCTGCCCCCTGTGCTCAGAGATCTACACCCTGTGCTCGGAGGTCTGCGCCCTGTGCTCGGAGGTCTGCGCCCTGTGCTCGGAGCTCGGCGCCCTGTGCTCGGAGGTCTGCCCCCTGTGCTCGGAGGTCTGCGCCCTGTGCTCGGAGGTCTGCGCCCTGTGCTCGGAGGTCTGCGCCCTGTGCTCGGAGGTCTGCGCCCTGTGCTCGGAGGTCTGCGCCCTGTGCTCGGAGCTCGGCGCCCTGTGCTCGGAGGTCTGCCCCCTGTGCTCGGAGCTCGGCGCCCTGTGCTCGGAGATCTACACCCTGTGCTCGGAGGTCTGCGCCCTGTGCTCGGAGGTCTGCGCCCTGCGCTCGGAGGTCTGCGCCCTGCGCTCGGAGGTCTGCGCCCTGTGCTCGGAGGTCTGCCCCCTGCGCTCGGAGATCTACACCCTGTGCTCAGAGATCTACACCCTGTGCTCGGAGTTCTGCCCCCTGTGCTCGGAGGTCAGCCGCCTGTGCTCGGAGATCTACAGCCTGTGCTCGGAGTTCTGCCCCCTGTGCTCGGAGGTCTGCACCCTGTGCTCGGAGGTCAGCCCCCTGTGCTCGGAGGTCTGCACCCTGTGCTCGGAGATCTACACCCTGTGCTCGGCGTTCTGCCCCCTGTGCTCGGAGGTCTGCACCCTGTGCTCGGAGGTCAGCCCCCTGTGCTCGGAGGTCTGCCCCCTGCGCTCGGAGGTCTGCGCCCTGTGCTCGGAGGTCTGCCCCCTGTGCTCAGAGATCTACACCCTGTGCTCGGAGGTCTGCGCCCTGTGCTCGGAGGTCTGCGCCCTGTGCTCGGAGCTCGGCGCCCTGTGCTCGGAGGTCTGCCCCCTGTGCTCGGAGGTCTGCGCCCTGTGCTCGGAGGTCTGCGCCCTGTGCTCGGAGGTCTGCGCCCTGTGCTCGGAGGTCTGCGCCCTGTGCTCGGAGGTCTGCGCCCTGTGCTCGGAGCTCGGCGCCCTGTGCTCGGAGGTCTGCCCCCTGTGCTCGGAGCTCGGCGCCCTGTGCTCGGAGATCTACACCCTGTGCTCGGAGGTCTGCGCCCTGTGCTCGGAGGTCTGCGCCCTGCGCTCGGAGGTCTGCGCCCTGCGCTCGGAGGTCTGCGCCCTGTGCTCGGAGGTCTGCCCCCTGCGCTCGGAGATCTACACCCTGTGCTCAGAGATCTACACCCTGTGCTCGGAGTTCTGCCCCCTGTGCTCGGAGGTCAGCCGCCTGTGCTCGGAGATCTACAGCCTGTGCTCGGAGTTCTGCCCCCTGTGCTCGGAGGTCTGCACCCTGTGCTCGGAGGTCAGCCCCCTGTGCTCGGAGGTCTGCACCCTGTGCTCGGAGATCTACACCCTGTGCTCGGCGTTCTGCCCCCTGTGCTCGGAGGTCTGCACCCTGTGCTCGGAGGTCAGCCCCCTGTGCTCGGAGGTCTGCCCCCTGCGCTCGGAGGTCTGCGCCCTGTGCTCGGAGGTCTGCCCCATGCGCTCGGAGGTCTGCCACCTGTGCTCGGAGTTCTGCACCCTGTGCTCGGAGGTCTGACCCCTGCGCTCGGAGGTCTGCCCCCTGTGCTCGGAGATCTACAGCCTGTGCACGGAGTTCTGCTCCCTGTGCTCGGAGGTCTGCCCCCTGTGCTCGGAGGTCTGCACCCTGTGCTCGGAGATCTACGCCCTGTGCTCGGAGGTCTACGCCCTGCGCTCGGAGGTCTGCCCACTGTGCTCGGAGGTCTGCACCATGTGCTCGGAGGTCTGCGCCCTGTGCTCGGAGGTCTACACCCTGCGCTCGGAGGTCTGCGCCCTGTGCTCGGAGGTCTGCGCCTTGTGCTCGGAGGTCTGCACCCTGTGCTCGGAGGTCTGCGCCCTGTGCTCGGAGGTCTGCGCCCTGCGCTCGGAGGTCTGCGCCCTGCGCTCGGAGGTCTGCGCCCTGTGCTCGGAGGTCTGCCCCCTGCGCTCGGAGATCTACACCCTGTGCTCAGAGATCTACACCCTGTGCTCGGAGTTCTGCCCCCTGTGCTCGGAGGTCAGCCGCCTGTGCTCGGAGATCTACAGCCTGTGCTCGGAGTTCTGCCCCCTGTGCTCGGAGGTCTGCACCCTGTGCTCGGAGGTCAGCCCCCTGTGCTCGGAGGTCTGCACCCTGTGCTCGGAGATCTACACCCTGTGCTCGGCGTTCTGCCCCCTGTGCTCGGAGGTCTGCACCCTGTGCTCGGAGGTCAGCCCCCTGTGCTCGGAGGTCTGCCCCCTGCGCTCGGAGGTCTGCGCCCTGTGCTCGGAGGTCTGCCCCATGCGCTCGGAGGTCTGCCACCTGTGCTCGGAGTTCTGCACCCTGTGCTCGGAGGTCTGACCCCTGCGCTCGGAGGTCTGCCCCCTGTGCTCGGAGATCTACAGCCTGTGCACGGAGTTCTGCTCCCTGTGCTCGGAGGTCTGCCCCCTGTGCTCGGAGGTCTGCACCCTGTGCTCGGAGATCTACGCCCTGTGCTCGGAGGTCTACGCCCTGCGCTCGGAGGTCTGCCCACTGTGCTCGGAGGTCTGCACCATGTGCTCGGAGGTCTGCGCCCTGTGCTCGGAGGTCTACACCCTGCGCTCGGAGGTCTGCGCCCTGTGCTCGGAGGTCTGCGCCTTGTGCTCGGAGGTCTGCACCCTGTGCTCGGAGGTCTGCCCCCTGTGCTCGGAGTTCTGCCCCCTGTGCTCGGAGGTCTGCACCCTGTGCTCGGAGGTCAGCCCCCTGTGCTCGGAGGTCTGCACCCTGTGCTCGGAGGTCGGCGCCCTGTGCTCGGAGGTCTGCGCCCTGTGCTCGGAGGTCTGCACCCTGTGCTCGGTGATCTACACCCTGTGCTCGGAGGTCTGCGCCCTGTGCTCGGAGGTCTGCGCCCTGTGCTCGGAGATCTACACCCCGTGCTCGGAGTTCTGCCCCCCGCGCTCGGAGGTCTGCCCCCTGCGCTCAGAGGTCTGCGCCCTGCGCTCGGAGGTCTGCGCCCTGCACTCGGAGGTCTGCGCCCTGTGCTCGGAGGTCAGCCCCCTGTGCTCGGAGGTCTGCCCCCTGTGCTCGGAGGTCTGCCCCCTGTGCTCGGAGGTCTGCGCCCTGCACTCGGAGGTCTGCGCCCTGTGCTCGGAGGTCTGCCCCCTGTGCTCGGAGGTCTGCCCCCTGTGCTCGGAGGTCTGCGCCCTGTGCTCGGAGGTCAGCCCCCTGTGCTCGGAGGTCGGCGCCCTGGGCTCGGAGTTCTGCCCCCTGTGCTCGGAGGTCTGCACCCTGTGCTCGGAGGTCTGCCCCCTGTGCTCGGAGGTCTGCACCCTGTGCTCGGAGTTCTGCCTCCTGTGCTCGGAGGTCTGCACCCTGTGCTCGGAGATCAGCCCCCTGTGCTCGGAGGTCTGCCCCCTGTGCTCGGAGGTCTGCACCCTGTGCTCGGAGGTCTGCCCCCTGTGCTCGGAGGTCTGCGCCCTGTGATCGGAGGTCAGCCCCCTGTGCTCGGAAGTCTGCCCCCTGTGCTCGGTGGTCTGCGCCTTGTGCTCGGAGGTCTGCACCCTGTGCTCGGAAGTCTGCCCCCTGTGCTCGGAGGTCTGCACCCTGTGCTCGGAGGTCTGCCCCCTGTGCTCGGAGGTCTGCCCCCTGTGCTCGGAGGTCTGCCCCCTGTGCTCGGAGGTCTGCGCCCTGTGCTCGGAGGTCGGCGCCCTGTGCTCGGAGGTCGGCGCCCTGTGCTCGGAGGTCTGCACCCTGTGCTCGGAGATGTGCACCCTGTGCTCGGAAGTCTGCCCCCTGTGCTCGGAGGTCTGCGGCCTGTGCTCGGAGGTCTGCGCCCTGTGCTCGGAGGTCTACGCCCTGCGCTCGGAGGTCGACGCCCTGCGCTCGGAGGTCTGCGCCCAGCGCTCGGAGGTCTGCGCCCTGCGCTCGGAGGTCTGCCCCCTGCGCTCGGAGGTCAGCGCCCTGTGCTCGGAGGTCTGCGCCCAGTGCTCGGAGATCTACGCCCTGTGCTCGGAGATTTACACCCTGTGCTCGGAGGTCGGCCCCCTATGCTCGGAGGTCTGCGCCCTGTGCTCGGAGGTCTGCGCCCTGTGCTCGGAGGTCTGCCCCCTGCGCTCGGATATCTACACCCTGTGCTCGGAGGTCTGCGCCCTGTGCTCGGAGGTCTGCGCCCTGTGCTCGGAGGTCTGCGCCCTGCGCTCGGAGATCTACACCCTGTGCTCGGAGGTCTGCGCCCTGTGCTCGGAGGTCTGCGCCCTGCGCTCGGAGATCTGCGCCCTGCGCTCGGAGATCTGCGCCCTGTGCTCGGAGGTCTGCGCCCTGTGCTCGGAGGTCTGCGCCCTGTGCTCGGAGGTCTGCCCCCTGCGCTCGGATATCTACACCCTGTGCTCGGAGGTCTGCGCCCTGTGCTCGAAGGTCTGCCCCCTGTGCTCGGAGGTCTGCGCCCTGCGCTCGGAGGTCGTCGCCCTGTGCTTGGAGGTCTGCCCCCCGTGCTCGGAGTTCTGCACCCTGTGCTCGGAGGTCTGCCCCCTGCGCTCGGAGGTCTACGCCCTGCGCTCGGAGCTCTACGCCCTGCGCTCGGAGGTCTGCCCCCTGCGCTCGGAGGTCTACACCCTGCGCTCGGAGGTCTGCCCCGTGCTCGAAGGTCTGTCCCCTGTGCTCGGAGGTCTACGCCCTGCGCTCGGAGGTCTGCGCCCTGTGCTCGGAGGTCTGCGCCCAGTGCTCGGAGGTCGGCGCCCTGTGCTCGGAGGTCTGCCCCCTGTGCTCGGAGGTCTGCCCCCTGTGCTCGGAGGTCTGCCCCCTGTGCTCGGAGGTCTGCACCCTGTGCTCGGAGGTCTGCGCCCTGTGCTCGGAGGTCTGCGCCCTGTGCTCGGAGGTCCGCGCCCTGTGCTCGGAGGTCTGCGCCCTGTGCTCGGAGGTCTGCCCCCTGTGCTCGGAGGTCTGCACCCTGTGCTCGGAGGTCTGCACCCTGTGCTCGGAGGTCTGCACCCTATGCTCGGAGGTCTGCACCCTGTGCTCGGAGGTCTGCACCCTGTGCTCGGAGGTCTGCACCCTGTGCTCGGAGGTCTGCGCCTTGTGCTCGGAGGGCTGCATCCTGTGCTCGGAGATCTACGCCCTGTGCTCGGAGGTCTGCATCCTGTGCTCGGAGGTCTGCGCCCTGTGCTCAGAGGTCTGCACCCTGTGCTCGGAGATCTACTCCCTGTACACGGAGGTCTGCACCCTGTGCTCGGAGGTCTGCGCCCTGTGCTCAGAGGTGTGCACCCTGTGCTCGGAGGTCTGCACCCTGTGCTCGGAGGTCTGCACCCTGTGCTCGGAGGTCTGCGCCTTGTGCTCGGAGGGCTGCATCCTGTGCTCGGAGGTCTACGCCCTGTGCTCGGAGGTCTGCATCCTGTGCTCGGAGGTCTGCGCCCTGTTCTCGGAGGTCTGCGCCCTGTGCTCGGAGGTCTGCGCCCTGTGCTCGGAAATCTACTCCCTATGCTCGGAGGTCTGTCCTCTGTGCTCGGAGGTCTGCCCCCTGTGCTCAGAGGTCTGCCCCCTGTGCTCGGAGGTCTGCGCCCTGTGCTCGGAGGTCTGTGCCCTGTGCTCGGAGATCTACACCCTCTGCTCGGAGATCTGTCCCCCGTGCTCGGAGGTCTGCACCCTGTGCTCGGAGGTCTGCGCCCTGTGCTCGGAGGTCTGCACCCTGTGCTCGGAGGTCAGCGACCTGTGCTCGGAGGTCAGCGCCCTGTGCTCGGAGGTCTGCGCCCTGTGCTCGGAGGTCTGCCCCCTGTGCTCGGAGATCTACACCCTCTGCTCAGAGATCTACACCCTGTGCTCGGAGTTCTGCCCCCTGTGCTCGGAGGTCAGCCGCCTGTGCTCGGAGGTCTACGCCCTGCGCTCGGAGTTCTGCCCCCTGTGCTCGGAGGTCTGCACCCTGTGCTCGGAGGTCAGCCCCCTGTGCTCGGAGGTCTGCCCCCTGTGCTCGGAGGTCTGCACCCTGTGCTCGGAGGTCTGCCCCCTGTGCTCGGAGGTCTGCGCCCTGTGCTCGGAGGTCAGCCCCCTGTGCTTGGAAGTCTGCCCCCTGTGCTCGGAGGTCTGCACCCTGTGCTCGGAGGTCTGCCCCCTGTGATCGGTGGTCTGCGCCCTGTGCTCGGAGGTCTGCGCCCTGTGCTCGGAGGTCGGCGCCCTGTGCTCGGAGGTCTGCACCCTGTGCTCGGAGGTCTGCCCCCTGTGCTCGGAGGTCTGCGCCCCGTGCTCGGAGGTCTGCGCCCTGTGCTCGGAGGTCTACGCCCTGCGATCGGAGGTCTGCACCCTGCGCTCGGAGGTCTGCACCCTGTGCTCGGAGGTCTGCCCCCTGCGCTCGGAGGTCGGCGCCCTGTGCTCGGAGGTCGGCGCCCTGTGCTCGGAGGTCTGCCCCCTGCGCTCGGAGGTCTGCCCCCTGCGCTCGGAGGTCGTCGCCCTGTGCTCGGAGGTCTGCACCCTGTGCTCGGAGGTCTGCACCCTGTGCTCGGAGGTCTGTCCCCTGTGCTCGGAGGTCGGCGCCCTGCGCTCGGAGGTCTGCCCCCTGTGCTCGGAGGTCGTCGCCCTGTGCTCGGAGGTCGTCGCCCTGTGCTCGGAGGTCTGCACCATGTGCTCGGAGGTCTGTCCCCTGTGCTCGGAGGTCGGCGCCCTGTGCTCGGAGGTCTGCCCCCTGCGCTCGGAGGTCAGTACCCTGCGCTCGGAGGTCTGTCCCCTGTGCTCGGAGGTCTGCCCCCTGTGCTCGGAGGTCTGCCCCCCGTGCTCGGAGGTCAGCACCCTGTGCTCGGAGGTCAGCACCCTGCGCTCGGAGGTCTACGCCCTGTGCTCGGAGGTCAGCACCCTGCGCTCGGAGGTCTGTCCCCTGTGCTCGGAGGTCTGCGCCCTGTGCTCGGAGGTCGTCGCCCTGTGCTCGGAGGTCAGCACCCTGCGCTCGGAGGTCTGTCCCCTGCGCTCGGAGGTCTGCCCCCTGTGCTCGGAGGTCTGCCCCCCGTGCTCGGAGGTCAGCACCCTGTGCTCGGAGGTCAGCACCCTGCGCTCGGAGGTCTACGCCCTGTGCTCGGAGGTCTGCCCCCTGCGCTCGGAGGTCTACGCCCTGCGCTCGGAGGTCTGCGCCCTGCGCTCGGAGGTCTGCGCCCTGCGCTCGGAGGTCTGCCCCCTGCGCTCGGAGGTCTGCGCCCTGTGCTCGGAGGTCTGCGCCCAGTGCTCGGAGGTCGGCGCCCTGTGCTCGGAGGTCTGCCCCCTGTGCTCGGAGGTCTGCCCCCTGTGCTCGGAGGTCTGCCCCCTGTGCTCGGAGGTCTGCCCCCTGTGCTCAGAGGTCTGCACCCTGTGCTCGGAGGTCTGCACCCTGTGCTCGGAGGTCTGCACCCTGTGCTCGGAGGTCTGCACCCTGTGCTCGGAGGTCTGCACCCTGTGCTCGGAGGTCTGCACCCTGTGCTCGGAGGTCTGCACCCTGTGCTCGGAGGTCTGCACCCTGTGTTCGGAGGTCTGCCCCTGCGCTCGGAGGGCTGCTTCCTGTGCTCGGAGATCTACGCCCTGTGCTCGGAGGTCTGCATCCTGTGCTCGGAGGTCTGCGCCCTGTGCTCAGAGGTCTGCACCCTGTGCTCGGAGATCTACTCCCTGTACACGGAGGTCTGCGCCCTGTTCTCGGAGGTCTGTCCCCTGTTCTTGGAGGTCTGCGCCCTGTGCTCGGAAATCTACTCCCTATGCTCGGAGGTCGGCCCCCTGTGCTCGGAGGTCAGCACCCTGTGCTCGGAGGTCTGCGGCCTGTGCTCGGAGGTCTGCGCCCCGTGCTCGGAGGTCTGCGCCCCGTGCTCGGAGGTCTACGCCCTGCGCTCGGAGGTCTGCACCCTGCGCTCGGAGGTCTGCACCCTGTGCTCGGAGGTCTGCCCCCTGCGCTCGGAGGTCGGCGCCCTGTGCTCGGAGGTCGGCGCCCTGTGCTCGGAGGTCTGCCCCCTGCGCTCGGAGGTCTGCCCCCTGCGCTCGGAGGTCGTCGCCCTGTGCTCGGAGGTCAGTACTCTGCGCTCGGAGGTCTGTCCCCTGTGCTCGGAGGTCTGCCCCCTGTGCTCGGAGGTCTGCCCCCCGTGCTCGGATGTCTACGCCCTGTGCTCGGAGGTCAGCACCCTGCGCTCGGAGGGCTGTCCCCTGTGCTCGGAGATCTACGCCCTGTGCTCGGAGGTCTGCATCCTGTGCTCGGAGATCTACGCCCTGTGCTCGGAGGTCTGCATCCTGTGCTCGGAGGTCTGCGCCCTGTGCTCGGAGGTCTGCATCCTGTGCTCGGAGGTCTGCGCCCTGTGCTCAGAGGTCTGCACCCTGTGCTCGGAGATCTACTCCCTGTACACGGAGGTCTGCGCCCTGTTCTCGGAGGTCTGTCCCCTGTTCTCGGAGGTCTGCGCCCTGTGCTCGGAAATCTACTCCCTATGCTCAGAGGTCTGCCCCCTGTGCTCGGAGGTCTGCGCCCTGTGCTCGGAGGTCTGCGCCCTGTGCTCGGAGATCTACACCCTCTGCTCGGAGATCTGTCCCCCGTGCTCGGAGGTCTGCACCCTGTGCTCGGAGGTCTGCGCCCTGTGCTCGGAGATCTACACCCTCTGCTCGGAGATCTGTCCCCTGTGCTCGGAGGTCTGCGCCCTGTGCTCGGAGGTCTGCGCCCTGTGCTCGGAGATCTACACCCTCTGCTCGGAGATCTGTCCCGTGCTCGGAGGTCTGCGCCCTGTGCTCGGAGGTCGGCGCCCTGTGCTCGGAGGTCTGCACCCTGTGCTCGGAGATCTACACCCTCTGCTCAGAGATCTACACCCTGTGCTCGGAGTTCTGCCCCCTGTGCTCGGAGGTCAGCCGCCTGTGCTCGGAGGTCTACGCCCTGCGCTCGGAGTTCTGCCCCCTGTGCTCGGAGGTCTGCACCCTGTGCTCGGAGGTCAGCCCCCTGTGCTCGGAGGTCTGCCCCCTGTGCTCGGAGGTCTGCACCCTGTGCTCGGATGTCTGCCCCCTGTGCTCGGAGGTCTGCGCCCTGTGCTCGGAGGTCAGCCCCCTGTGCTCGGAAGTCTGCCCCCTGTGCTCGGAGGTCTGCACCCTGTGCTCGGAGGTCTGCCCCCTGTGCTCGGTGGTCTGCGCCCTGTGCTCGGAGGTCTGCGCCCTGTGCTCGGAGGTCGGCGCCCTGTGCTCGGAGTTCTGCACCCTGTGCTCGGAGGTCTGCCCCCTGTGCTCGGAGATGTGCACCCTGTGCTCAGAGGTCTACGCCCTGCGCTCGGAGGTCTGCACCCTGCGCTCGGAGGTCTGCACCCTGTGCTCGGAGGTCGGCGCCCTGTGCTCGGAGGTCGGCGCCCCGTGCTCGGAGGTCTGCCCCCTGCGCTCGGAGGTCGGCGCCCTGTGCTCGGAGGTCGGCGCCCTGTGCTCGGAGGTCTGCCCCCTGCGCTCGGAGGTCTGCCCCCTGCGCTCGGAGGTCGTCGCCCTGTGCTCGGAGGTCAGTACCCTGCGCTCGGAGGTCTGCCCCCTGTGCTCGGAGGTCTGCCCCCCGTGCTCGGAGGTCAGCACCCTGTGCTCGGAGGTCAGCACCCTGCGCTCGGAGGTCTACGCCCTGTGCTCGGAGGGCTGCGCCCTGTGCTCGGAGGTCTGCACCCTGTGCTCGGAGGTCTGCGCATTGCGCTCGGAGGGCTGCATCCTGTGCTCGGAGGGCTGCATCCTGTGCTCGGAGGTCTGCACCCTGTGCTCGGAGGTCTGCGCCCTGTGCTCGGAGGTCTGCGCCTTGCGCTCGGAGGGCTGCATCCTGTGCTCGGTCTGCGCCCTGTGCTCGGAGGTCTGCGCCCTGTGCTCGGAGGGCTGCACCCTGTGCTCGGAGGTCTGCACCCTGTGCTCGGAGGTCTGCGCCCTGTGCTCGGAGGGCAGCATCCTGTGCTCGGAGGTCTGCACCCTGCGCTCGGAGGTCTGCGCCTTGCGCTCGGAGGGCTGCATCCTGTGCTCGGACGTCTGCACCCTGTGCTCGGAGGTCTGCGCCCTGTGCTCGGAGGTCTGCGCCCTGTGCTCGGAGGGCTGCATCCTGTGCTCGGACGTCTGCACCCTGTGCTCGGACGTCTGCACCCTGTGCTCGGAGGTCTGCACCCTGTGCTCGGAGGTCTGCACCCTGTGCTCGGAGATCTGCGCCTTGTGCTCGGAGGGCTGCATCCTGTGCTCGGAGATCTACGCCCTGTGCTCGGAGGTCTGCGCCCTGTGCTCGGAGGTCTGCACCCTGTGCTCGGAGGTCTGCACCCTGTGCTCGGAGGTCTGCGCCCTGTGTTCGGAGGTCTGCGCCCTGTGCTCGGAGATCTACGCCCTGTGCTCGGAGGTCTGCACCCTGTGCTCGGAGGTCTGCACCCTGTGCTCGGAGGTCTGCACCCTGTGCTCGGAGGTCTGCACCCTGTGCTCGGAGGTCTGCGCCCTGTGCTCGGAGGTCTGCACCCTGTGCTCGGAGATCTACGCCCTGTGCTCGGAGGTCTGCACCCTGTGCTCGGAGATCTACGCCCTGTGCTCGGAGGTCTGCGCCCTGTGCTCGGAGGTCTGCACCCTGTGCTCGGAGGTCTGCACCCTGTGGTCGGAGGTCTGCGCCCTGTGCTCGGAGGTCTGCGCCCTGTGCTCGGAGATCTACGCCCTGTGCTCGGAGGTCTGCACCCTGTGCTCGGAGGTCTGCACCCTGTGCTCGGAGGTCTGCACCCTGTGCTCGGAGGTCTGCAACCTGTGCTCGGAGGTCTGCGCCCTGTGCTCGGAGGTCTGCACCCTGTGCTCGGAGATCTACGCCCTGTGCTCGGAGGTCTGCACCCTGTGCTCGGAGGTCTGCATCCTGTGCTCGGAGGTCTGCGCACTGTGCTCAGAGGTCTGCACCCTGTGCTCGGAGGTCTGCGCCCTGCGCTCGGAGGTCTGCCCCCTGCGCTCGATGGTCTGCCCCTGTGCTCGGAGGTCTGCCCCTGCGCTCGATGGTCTGCACCCTGCGCTCGGATGTCTGCTCCTGCGCTCGGAGGTCTGCCCCTGCGCTCGATGGTCTGCACCCTGTGCTCGGAGGTCTGCACCCTGTGCTCGGAGGTCTGCACCCTGTGCTCGGAGGTCTGCACCCTGTGCTCGATGGTCTGCACCCTGTGCTCGGAGGTCTGCACCCTGTGCTCGGAGGTCTGCATCCTGTGCTCGGAGGTCTGCGCCCTGTGCTCAGAGGTCTGCACCCTGTGCTCGGAGATCTACGCCCTGTGCTCGGAGGTCTGCACCCTGTGCTCGGAGGTCTGCATCCTGTGCTCGGAGGTCTGCGCCCTGTGCTCAGAGGTCTGCACCCTGTGCTCGGAGGTCTGCGCCCTGCGCTCGGAGGTCTGCCCCCTGCGCTCGGAGGTCTGCCCCCTGCTCTCGATGGTCTGCCCCTGTGCTCGGAGGTCTGCCCCTGCGCTCGATGGTCTGCACCCTGTGCTCGGAGGTCTGCCCCTGCGCTCGATGGTCTGCCCCTGCGCTCGGAGGTCTGCCCCTGCGCTCGATGGCCTGCCCCTGCGCTCGGAGGTCTGCATCCTGTGCTCGGAGGTCTGCGCCCTGTGCTCAGAGGTCTGCACCCTGTGCTCGGAGATCTACGCCCTGTGCTCGGAGGTCTGCACCCTGTGCTCGGAGGTCTGCATCCTGTGCTCGGAGGTCTGCGCCCTGTGCTCAGAGGTCTGCACCCTGTGCTCGGAGGTCTGCGCCCTGCGCTCGGAGGTCTGCCCCTGCGCTCGATGGTCTGCACCCTGTGCTCGGAGGTCTGCCCCTGCGCTCGATGGTCTGCCCCTGCGCTCGGAGGTCTGCCCCTGCGCTCGATGGCCTGCCCCTGCGCTCGGAGGTCTGCCCCTGTGCTCGGAGTTCACCACCCTGCGCTCGATGGTCTGCACCCTGTGCTCGGAGGTCTGCCCCTGTGCTCGGAGGTCTGCCCCTGCGCTCGATGGTCTGCACCCTGTGCTCGGAGGTCTGCCCCTGCGCTCGATGGTCTGCCCCTGCGCTCGGAGGTCTGCCCCTGCGCTCGATGGTCTGCCCCTGTGCTCGGAGGTCAGCACCCTGCGCTCGATGGTCTGCCCCTGTGCTCGGAGGTCTGCCCCTGCGCTCGATGGTCTGCACCCTGTGCTCGGAGGTCTGCCCCCTGTGCTCGGAGGTCTGCGCCCTGTGCTCGGAGGTCTGCATCCTGTGCTCGGAGGTCTGCATCCTGTGCTCGGAGGTCTGCGCCCTGTGCTCAGAGGTCTGCACCCTGTGCTCGGAGATCTACGCCCTGTGCTCGGAGGTCTGCGCCCTGTGCTCGGAGGTCTGCATCCTGTGCTCGGAGGTCTGCGCCCTGTGCTCAGAGGTCTGCACCCTGTGCTCGGAGATCTACGCCCTGTGCTCGGAGGTCTGCACCCTGTGCACGGAGGTCTGCATCCTGTGCTCGGAGGTCTGCGCCCTGTGCTCAGAGGTCTGCACCCTGTGCTCGGAGATCTACGCCCTGTGCTCGGAGGTCTGCACCCTGTGCTCGGAGGTCTGCATCCTGTGCTCGGAGGTCTGCGCCCTGTGCTCAGAGGTCTGCACCCTGTGCTCGGAGGTCTGCGCCCTCCGCTCGGAGGTCTGCCCCTGTGCTCGGAGGTCTGCCCCTGCGCTCGATGGTCTGCCCCTGCGCTCGGAGGTCTGCCCCCTGCGCTCGATGGTCTGCACCCTGTGCTCGGAGGTCTGCCCCTGCGCTCGATGGTCTGCCCCTGCGCTCGGAGGTCTGCCCCTGCGCTCGATGGCCTGCCCCTGCGCTCGGAGGTCTGCCCCTGTGCTCGGAGGTCACCACCCTGCGCTCGATGGTCTGCACCCTGTGCTCGGAGGTCTGCACCCTGTGCTCGGAGGTCTGCGCCCTGTGCTCGGAGGTCTGCACCCTGTGCTCGGAGGTCTGCGCCCTGTGCTCGGAGGGCTGCACCCTGTGCTCGGAGGTCGGCGCCCTGTGCTCGGAGGTCTGCCCCCTGCGCTCGGAGGTCTGCCCCCTGCGCTCGGAGGTCGTCGCCCTGTGCTCGGAGGTCAGTACCCTGCGCTCGGAGGTCTGTCCCCTGTGCTCGGAGGTCTGCCCCCTGTGCTCGGAGGTCTGCCCCCCGTGCTCGGAGGTCAGCACCCTGTGCTCGGAGGTCAGCACCCTGCGCTCGGAGGTCTACGCCCTGTGCTCGGAGGTCAGCACCCTGCGCTCGGAGGTCTGTCCCCTCTGCTCGGAGGTCTGCGCCCTGTGCTCGGAGGTCGTCGCCCTGTGCTCGGAGGTCAGCTCTCTGCGCTCGGAGGTCTGTCCCCCGTGCTCGGAGTTCTGCACCCTGTGCTCGGAGGTCTGCGCCCTGTGCTCGGAGATCTACACCCTCTGCTCGGAGATCTGTCCCCTGTGCTCGGAGGTCTGCGCCCTGTGCTCGGAGGTCTGCGCCCTGTGCTCGGAGATCTACACCCTCTGCTCGGAGATCTGTCCCGTGCTCGGAGGTCTGCGCCCTGTGCTCGGAGGTCGGCGCCCTGTGCTCGGAGGTCTGCACCCTGTGCTCGGAGATCTACACCCTGTGCTCAGAGATCTACACCCTGTGCTCGGAGTTCTGCCCCCTGTGCTCGGAGGTCAGCCGCCTGTGCTCGGAGGTCTACGCCCTGCGCTCGGAGTTCTGCCCCCTGTGCTCGGAGGTCTGCACCCTGTGCTCGGAGGTCAGCCCCCTGTGCTCGGAGGTCTGCCCCCTGTGCTCGGAGGTCTGCACCCTGTGCTCGGATGTCTGCCCCCTGTGCTCGGAGGTCTGCGCCCTGTGCTCGGCGGTCAGCCCCCTGTGCTCGGAAGTCTGCCCCCTGTGCTCGGAGGTCTGCACCCTGTGCTCGGAGGTCTGCCCCCTGTGCTCGGTGGTCTGCGCCCTGTGCTCGGAGGTCTGCGCCCTGTGCTCGGAGGTCGGCGCCCTGTGCTCGGAGTTCTGCACCCTGTGCTCGGAGGTCTGCCCCCTGTGCTCGGAGATGTGCACCCTGTGCTCAGAGGTCTACGCCCTGCGCTCGGAGGTCTGCACCCTGCGCTCGGAGGTCTGCACCCTGTGCTCGGAGGTCGGCGCCCTGTGCTCGGAGGTCGGCGCCCCGTGCTCGGAGGTCTGCCCCCTGCGCTCGGAGGTCGGCGCCCTGTGCTCGGAGGTCGGCGCCCTGTGCTCGGAGGTCTGCCCCCTGCGCTCGGAGGTCTGCCCCCTGCGCTCGGAGGTCGTCGCCCTGTGCTCGGAGGTCAGTACCCTGCGCTCGGAGGTCTGCCCCCTGTGCTCGGAGGTCTGCCCCCCGTGCTCGGAGGTCAGCACCCTGTGCTCGGAGGTCAGCACCCTGCGCTCGGAGGTCTACGCCCTGTGCTCGGAGGGCTGCGCCCTGTGCTCGGAGGTCTGCACCCTGTGCTCGGAGGTCTGCGCATTGCGCTCGGAGGGCTGCATCCTGTGCTCGGAGGGCTGCATCCTGTGCTCGGAGGTCTGCACCCTGTGCTCGGAGGTCTGCGCCCTGTGCTCGGAGGTCTGCGCCTTGCGCTCGGAGGGCTGCATCCTGTGCTCGGTCTGCGCCCTGTGCTCGGAGGTCTGCGCCCTGTGCTCGGAGGGCTGCACCCTGTGCTCGGAGGTCTGCACCCTGTGCTCGGAGGTCTGCGCCCTGTGCTCGGAGGGCAGCATCCTGTGCTCGGAGGTCTGCACCCTGCGCTCGGAGGTCTGCGCCTTGCGCTCGGAGGGCTGCATCCTGTGCTCGGACGTCTGCACCCTGTGCTCGGAGGTCTGCGCCCTGTGCTCGGAGGTCTGCGCCCTGTGCTCGGAGGGCTGCATCCTGTGCTCGGACGTCTGCACCCTGTGCTCGGACGTCTGCACCCTGTGCTCGGAGGTCTGCACCCTGTGCTCGGAGGTCTGCACCCTGTGCTCGGAGATCTGCGCCTTGTGCTCGGAGGGCTGCATCCTGTGCTCGGAGATCTACGCCCTGTGCTCGGAGGTCTGCGCCCTGTGCTCGGAGGTCTGCACCCTGTGCTCGGAGGTCTGCACCCTGTGCTCGGAGGTCTGCGCCCTGTGTTCGGAGGTCTGCGCCCTGTGCTCGGAGATCTACGCCCTGTGCTCGGAGGTCTGCACCCTGTGCTCGGAGGTCTGCACCCTGTGCTCGGAGGTCTGCACCCTGTGCTCGGAGGTCTGCACCCTGTGCTCGGAGGTCTGCGCCCTGTGCTCGGAGGTCTGCACCCTGTGCTCGGAGATCTACGCCCTGTGCTCGGATGTCTGCACCCTGTGCTCGGAGATCTACGCCCTGTGCTCGGAGGTCTGCGCCCTGTGCTCGGAGGTCTGCACCCTGTGCTCGGAGGTCTGCACCCTGTGCTCGGAGGTCTGCGCCCTGTGCTCGGAGGTCTGCGCCCTGTGCTCGGAGATCTACGCCCTGTGCTCGGAGGTCTGCACCCTGTGCTCGGAGGTCTGCACCCTGTGCTCGGAGGTCTGCACCCTGTGCTCGGAGGTCTGCAACCTGTGCTCGGAGGTCTGCGCCCTGTGCTCGGAGGTCTGCACCCTGTGCTCGGAGATCTACGCCCTGTGCTCGGAGGTCTGCACCCTGTGCTCGGAGGTCTGCATCCTGTGCTCGGAGGTCTGCGCACTGTGCTCAGAGGTCTGCACCCTGTGCTCGGAGGTCTGCGCCCTGCGCTCGGAGGTCTGCCCCTGTGCTCGGAGGTCTGCCCCTGCGCTCGATGGTCTGCACCCTGCGCTCGGATGTCTGCTCCTGCGCTCGGAGGTCTGCCCCTGCGCTCGATGGTCTGCACCCTGTGCTCGGAGGTCTGCACCCTGTGCTCGGAGGTCTGCACCCTGTGCTCGGAGGTCTGCACCCTGTGCTCGATGGTCTGCACCCTGTGCTCGGAGGTCTGCACCCTGTGCTCGGAGGTCTGCATCCTGTGCTCGGAGGTCTGCGCCCTGTGCTCAGAGGTCTGCACCCTGTGCTCGGAGATCTACGCCCTGTGCTCGGAGGTCTGCACCCTGTGCTCGGAGGTCTGCATCCTGTGCTCGGAGGTCTGCGCCCTGTGCTCAGAGGTCTGCACCCTGTGCTCGGAGGTCTGCGCCCTGCGCTCGGAGGTCTGCCCCCTGCGCTCGGAGGTCTGCCCCCTGCTCTCGATGGTCTGCCCCTGTGCTCGGAGGTCTGCCCCTGCGCTCGATGGTCTGCACCCTGTGCTCGGAGGTCTGCCCCTGCGCTCGATGGTCTGCCCCTGCGCTCGGAGGTCTGCCCCTGCGCTCGATGGCCTGCCCCTGCGCTCGGAGGTCTGCATCCTGTGCTCGGAGGTCTGCGCCCTGTGCTCAGAGGTCTGCACCCTGTGCTCGGAGATCTACGCCCTGTGCTCGGAGGTCTGCACCCTGTGCTCGGAGGTCTGCATCCTGTGCTCGGAGGTCTGCGCCCTGTGCTCAGAGGTCTGCACCCTGTGCTCGGAGGTCTGCGCCCTGCGCTCGGAGGTCTGCCCCTGCGCTCGATGGTCTGCACCCTGTGCTCGGAGGTCTGCCCCTGCGCTCGATGGTCTGCCCCTGCGCTCGGAGGTCTGCCCCTGCGCTCGATGGCCTGCCCCTGCGCTCGGAGGTCTGCCCCTGTGCTCGGAGGTCACCACCCTGCGCTCGATGGTCTGCACCCTGTGCTCGGAGGTCTGCCCCTGTGCTCGGAGGTCTGCCCCTGCGCTCGATGGTCTGCACCCTGTGCTCGGAGGTCTGCCCCTGCGCTCGATGGTCTGCCCCTGCGCTCGGAGGTCTGCCCCTGCGCTCGATGGTCTGCCCCTGTGCTCGGAGGTCAGCACCCTGCGCTCGATGGTCTGCCCCTGTGCTCGGAGGTCTGCCCCTGCGCTCGATGGTCTGCACCCTGTGCTCGGAGGTCTGCCCCCTGTGCTCGGAGGTCTGCGCCCTGTGCTCGGAGGTCTGCCCCCTATGCTCGGAGGTCTGCATCCTGTGCTCGGAGGTCTGCGCCCTGTGCTCAGAGGTCTGCACCCTGTGCTCGGAGATCTACGCCCTGTGCTCGGAGGTCTGCGCCCTGTGCTCGGAGGTCTGCATCCTGTGCTCGGAGGTCTGCGCCCTGTGCTCAGAGGTCTGCACCCTGTGCTCGGAGATCTACGCCCTGTGCTCGGAGGTCTGCACCCTGTGCTCGGAGGTCTGCATCCTGTGCTCGGAGGTCTGCGCCCTGTGCTCAGAGGTCTGCGCCCTGTGCTCGGAGATCTACGCCCTGTGCTCGGAGGTCTGCACCCTGTGCTCGGAGGTCTGCATCCTGTGCTCGGAGGTCTGCGCCCTGTGCTCAGAGGTCTGCACCCTGTGCTCGGAGGTCTGCGCCCTCCGCTCGGAGGTCTGCCCCTGTGCTCGGAGGTCTGCCCCTGCGCTCGATGGTCTGCACCCTGTGCTCGGAGGTCTGCCCCTGCGCTCGATGGTCTGCCCCTGCGCTCGGAGGTCTGCCCCTGCGCTCGATGGCCTGCCCCTGCGCTCGGAGGTCTGCCCCTGTGCTCGGAGGTCACCACCCTGCGCTCGATGGTCTGCACCCTGTGCTCGGAGGTCTGCACCCTGTGCTCGGAGGTCTGCGCCCTGTGCTCGGAGGTCTGCACCCTGTGCTCGGAGGTCTGCGCCCTGTGCTCGGAGGGCTGCACCCTGTGCTCGGAGGTCGGCGCCCTGTGCTCGGAGGTCTGCCCCCTGCGCTCGGAGGTCTGCCCCCTGCGCTCGGAGGTCGTCGCCCTGTGCTCGGAGGTCAGTACCCTGCGCTCGGAGGTCTGTCCCCTGTGCTCGGAGGTCTGCCCCCTGTGCTCGGAGGTCTGCCCCCCGTGCTCGGAGGTCAGCACCCTGTGCTCGGAGGTCAGCACCCTGCGCTCGGAGGTCTACGCCCTGTGCTCGGAGGTCAGCACCCTGCGCTCGGAGGTCTGTCCCCTGTGCTCGGAGGTCTGCGCCCTGTGCTCGGAGGTCGTCGCCCTGTGCTCGGAGGTCAGCTCTCTGCGCTCGGAGGTCTGTCCCCTGCGCTCGGAGGTCTGCCCCCTGTGCTCGGAGGTCTACCCCCCGTGCTCGGAGGTCAGCACCCTGTGCTCGGAGGTCAGCACCCTGCGCTCGGAGGTCTACCCCCTGCGCTCGGAGATCTACACCCTGTGCTCGGAGGTCTGCGCCCTGTGCTCGGAGGTCTGCGCCCTGCGCTCGGAGGTCTGCGCGCTGTGCTCAGAGGTCTGCCCCCTGTGCTCGGAGGTCTGCACCCTGTGCTCAGAGGTCTGCACCCTGTGCTCGGAGGTCTGCACCCTGTGCTCGGAGGTCTGCACCCTGTGTTCGGAGGTCTGCGCCCTGTGCTCGGAGGTCTGCGCCCTGTGCTCGGAGGTCTGCACCCTGTGCTCGGAGGTCTGCACCCTGTGCTCGGAGGTCTGCGCCCTGTGCTCGGAGGTCTGCACCCTGTGCTCGGAGGTCTGCACCCTGTGCTCGGAGGGCTGCACCCTGTGCTCGGAGGTCTGCACCCTGTGCTCGGAGGTCTGCGCCTTGCGCTCGGAGGGCTGCATCCTGCGCTCGGAGGGCTGCATCCTGTGCTCGGAGGTCTGCACCCTGTGCTCGGAGGTCTGCGCCCTGTGCTCGGAGGTCTGCGCCCTGTGCTCGGAGGTCTGCGCCCTGTGCTCGGAGGGCTGCATCCTGTGCTCGGAGGTCTGCACCCTGTGCTCGGAGGTCTGCGCCTTGCGCTCGGAGGGCTGCATCCTGTGCTCGCAGGTCTGCGCCCTGTGCTCGGAGGTCTGCGCCCTGTGCTCGGAGGGCTGCATCCTGTGCTCGGAGGTCTGCGCCCTTTGCTCGGAGGGCTGCATCCTGTGCTCGGAGGTCTGCGCCCTGTGCTCGGAGGGCTGCACCCTGTGCTCGGAGGTCTGCACCCTGCGCTCGGAGGTCTGCGCCTTGCGCTCGGAGGGCTGCATCCTGTGCTCGGAGGTCTGCACCCTGTGCTCGGAGGTCTGCGCCCTGTGCTCGGAGGTCTGCACCCTGTGCTCGGAGGTCTGCGCCTTGTGCTCGGAGGGCTGCATCCTGTGCTCGGAGGTCTGCATCCTGTGCTCGGAGGTCTGCGCCCTGTGCTCAGAGGTCTGCACCCTGTGCTCGGAGATCTACTCCCTGTACACGGAGGTCTGCGCCCTGTTCTCGGAGGTCTGTCCCCTGTTCTTGGAGGTCTGCGCCCTGTGCTCGGAAATCTACTCCCTATGCTCGGAGGTCTGCGCCCTGTGCTCGGAGGTCTGCCGCCTGTGCTCGGAAATCTACTCCCTATGCTCGGAGGTCTGCCCCCTGTGCTCGGAGGTCTGCCGCCTGTGCTCGGAGGTCTGCCGCCTGTGCTCGGAGGTCTGCACCCTGTGCTCGGAGGTTTGCGCCCTGTGCTCGGAGATCTATACCCTGTGCTCGGAGGTCTGCCGCCTGTGCTCGGAGGTCTGCCCCCTGTGCTCGGAGGTCTGCCCCCTGTGCTCGGAGGTCTGCCCCCTGTGCTCGGAGGTCTGCCCCCTGTGCTCGGAGGTCTGCCCCCTGTGCTCGGAGGTCTGTCCCCTGTGCTCGGAGGTCTGTCCCCTGTGCTCGGAGGTCTGCGCCCCTGTGCTCGGAGGTCTGCGCCCTGCGCTCGGAGGTCTGCGCCCTGTGCTCGGAGGTCTGCGCCCTGTGCTCGGAGGTCTGTCCCCTGTGCTCGGAGGTCTGCGCCCTGTGCTCGGAGGTCTGTCCCCTGCGCTCGGAGGTCTGTCCCCTGCGCTCGGAGGTCTGCGCCCTGTGCTCGGAGGTCTGTCCCCTGTGCTCGGAGGTCTGCGCCCTGTGCTCGGAGGTCTGTCCCCTGTGCTCGGAGGTCTGCGCCCTGTGCTCGGAGGTCTGGCCCCTGTGCTCGGAGGTCTGCGCCCTGTGCTCGGAGGTCTGTCCCCTGTGCTCGGAGGTCTGCCCCCTGTGCTCGGAGGTCTGCGCCCTGTGCTCGGAGGTCTGTCCCCTGTGCTCGGTGGTCTGCGCCCTGTGCTCGGAGGTCTGTCCCCTGTGCTCGGAGGTCTGCCCCCTGTGCTCGGAGGTCGTCGCCCTGTGCTCGGAGGTCTGCACCCTGTGCTCGGAGGTCTGCACCCTGTGCACGGAGGTCTGCACCCTGTGCTCGGAGGTCTGCACCCTCTGCTCGGAGGTCTGCCCCCTGTGCTCGGAGGTCTGTCCCCTGTGCTCGGAGATCTACAGCCTGTGCTCGGAGGTCTGCACCCTGTGCTCGGAGGTCTGCGCCCTGTGCTCGGAGGTCTGCGCCCTGTGCTCGGAGGTCTGCACCCTGTGCTCGGAGGGCTGCATCCTGTGCTCGGAGGTCTGCACCCTGTGCTCAGAGGTCTGCATCCTGTGCTCGGAGGTCTGCGCCCTGTGCTCAGAGGTCTGCACCCTGTGCTCGGAGATCTACTCCCTGTACACGGAGGTCTGCGCCCTGTTCTCGGAGGTCTGTCCCCTGTTTTTGGAGGTCTGCGCCCTGTGCTCGGAAATCTACTCCCTATGCTCGGAGGTCTGCGCCCTGTGCTCGGAGGTTTGCGCCCTGTGCTCGGAGGTCTGTCCCCTGTGCTCGGAGGTCTGCGCCCTGTGCTCGGAGGTCTGCGCCCTGCGCTCGGAGGTCTGCGCCCTGCGCTCGGAGGTCTGTCCCCTGTGCTCGGAGGTCTGCGCCCTGTGCTCGGAGGTCTGCGCCCTGAGCTCGGAGGTCTGTCCCCTGCGCTCGGAGGTCTGACCCCTGCGCTCGGATTCTGCGCCCTGTGCTCGGAGGTCTGTCCCCTGTGCTCGGAGGTCTGTCCCCTGTGCTCGGAGGTCTGCGCCCTGTGCTCGGAGGTCTGTCCCCTGTGCTCGGAGGTCTGTCCCCTGTGCTCGGAGGTCTGCCCCCTGTGCTCGGAGGTCTGCGCCCTGTGCTCGGAGGTCTGCGCCCTGTGCTCGGAGGTCTGTCCCCTGTGCTCGGAGGTCTGCGCCCTGTGCTCGGAGGTCTGTCCCCTGTGCTCGGAGGTCTGCCCCTGCGCTCGGAGGTCAGCGCCCTGTGCTCGGAGGTCGTCGCCCTGTGCTCGGAGGTCTGCGCCCTGTGCTCGGAGGTCTGCACCCTGTGCTCGGAGGTCTGCACCCTGTGCTCGGAGGTCTGCACCCTGTGCTCGAAGGTCTGCACCCTCTGCTCGGAGGTCTGCCCCCTGTGCTCGGAGGTCTGTCCCCTGTGCTCGGAGATCTACAGCCTGTGCTCGGAGGTCTGCACCCTGAGCTCGGAGGTCTGCGCCCTGTGCTCGGAGGTCTGCACCCTGTGCTCGGAGGTCTGCACCCTCTGCTCGGAGGTCTGCACCCTGTGCTCAGAGGTCTGCACCCTGTTTCATCACTGGGCTGTGTGACCACGCCCACTTCTGCGGCCTCAACGGGATGTTGCGAACGCCTCGCATTCTGGTGCCTGGGTGGAGATTAGATCTACGGCAACACGTGCTGCCCCTTCTTGGCTCGCTGCAGCATCGCTCAATGGCTCCTCTTCATTCGAAATAACTATACTGACACTCTCTGGTCGTGATGATCCAAGCGTTGGGACAGCATGGTCTTGTTCGATAATATGTGATTGATCTGTTGAGCTGCATAGCGAGGTAGTCATCCGCTCCTCCGCTGTTTCACTCTCGGAGTTGGCAATTGCTTCAACATCAGTTATTATCATCGTATACACCATCAATGTCTTCCCATTCATCCTCCGTATCCTGGAGGACCAGGGAGTTGACTACGGGAATCGTTTCAGAGGCCTAAAACGATTCACCAAGTGCCTCTGGAGCAAGCTTCTCTCGGATTGGTCAGTGGCTGGTCCTCAGTGGGATCAGCAGCTTTGATCTCATTTTGGAGCGCGCCATTTCAGAGCTCCCGCCCTCCTCGGGGGCTGGTTTAGCACAGGGCCAAATCGCTGCCTTTGAAAGCAGACCCAGGCAGGCCAGCAGCGCGGGTTCAATTCCCGTACCAGCCTCCCCGAACAGGTGCCGGAATGTGGCGACTAGGGGCTTTTCACAGTAACTTCATTTGACGCTTACTTGTGACAATAAGCGATTTTCATTTCATTTTCTCAGTGTCCAGGGCGGTCTGGGCGTCCCCCGGAGTACTGCTTCTCGGGCCTTCTCATTCAGCCCATCCTTGCTCCTGCGAAAAAGATCTACGAGCAGTTCATATTGGTCTTCAGCTGTCTCACCTTCCGCACCATTACTTCCTGCGTCCTCTTTGAATCCTTCAGACATATATTTGGAGTACTCATTGCTGGATTCAGCATCGTCTGTAATGATTTCTCCTGTAAAATACAACACGCAATTATGTGTTCACGCAGTAGGCCGCCAATTTCAAAGTCAGCCTTTAGTTTGGCTGCTAATTGTTGGCTTAACATTCCACGTGTGGAGCTTCAGGAGGACTGAAGAAATTAAAGAACGATTCAATTGGTATAGTTTTTGTAACTGTTCTGCGAGTGCTTCGACCTTTGTGCTTCGGTTTCAATTGTTTTCGCTGTTATATTTTTGCCCGCCCTCCAGTCGATCTTACAGACTGTGCATTCCAGGATTTTCGTTTCACCACAGAATGATTCAAGAAGCCACAAATCTATCTGATATACCTTCGTGATCACCTCATTTGTGGAAATACTCATCTGGCTCGAACTTAAACTCCCGAGCGAAGCTCCACGGCTTCTCATGCTCTCTCCATTTAACATTCACACCTTGCAGATGCTTTAAATGGCCTTGTCATGCTCCTGTATCATGCCACTGAGCACATGCACATTCGTGAAGACTGTTCACCAGAATTGCGGAATGTTCGCTGGCTCTTCCGTCTCTTTGTCTGATTTGTCGTCCTCCACCTGGATTTCTTCCGAATCCTCATCAAATGTGCGCACAGATATCTTCTAATTCTGGAACATGCAGGCGCTCATGGAGGTTCAGGGACGCAATTTTCATGTCCACAATATGAAACAGTAAGATGTACGTCATGTTATCCTCGGCGTGTTTTAAGTTCACATTCACTGAAAGTCTCCATTTTTTTTAGTATACTTACAGTCCTGGCCGATCAGCGATTTTCAGCTGCACGTTCAGCTTGTGCAAAGCAGACCGACTGAGGAGGTTAGGTCTCGTTTTAATGTCAAAGTCAAATAATAGTGAGATATTCAGGAACGCCATAGACTTCCACCTGGTTTTCATGGTTTGTGGAGAGCTCTTACGAGCTTCGGTCTGATTTGAAATTGTGTTTTCATCTTTTTTGTTCGGACTCTTCCGGTCCTTGGTTGCAATAAGATGGATTAAAACAGTTTGTCGGTATTTATCTCATCAACCACATTAACTTACTTGTATGGTCCATTGTAGGACACGCAAAAAACTGTTTTGCAAAATGCCCAATATGGCTGCCCCTGGAACAGCCTTTTCCAAAGGCCGGACATTGACATGGGCCATGTCGAGTCCCACGCTTTTGGCACAAGATGACGGCTCCTGTCGGCCAATTAAAATGGCCACCCGCACTGAGACCACGTTTCTTCATGATGTGCGTTACAGCACTAATGCCGTTGGCGTCTTCCTCTGAGTTAGGGCCAAAATTCTTTGAGCAGAGTGTGCTGATCTGCTGTGCAGCTAACTCGCTCGCCTGGCAAATCTTGATTGCATGTGTCATGTGAGAGTACCTTTAAGAAATGGATGTTTAAGCAATGTACCTTTAAGAAATGGAGCTGATCATATTACTGACGTGATGTCAGAGGGTGGGGGGAGCGGAGCTCACTTCTGCTTTTGGTTTCATTTTGAGGAGGCAGCTGGGAGTGTCTGTGTGTTTTGCTGAGAGCTGCAGAAAGAAACACAGAGCTGGTCTGATGTCTGCAAATCCAAAGACTATAAATATATTGAATGTAACCTCATGTCTGTTTTTGAAGGTTGAAGTCTTTTGGATGTTTAAAGGAACAGTTTGAAGGATTATTTAGTGTTGTAGTCTTTTGGGGTTATCTTTGAAGTAATGGGTGTTAAGATATTCAATGTTTGTTTTTTTAAAGGTCAAATTGAGTTCATAGAATAAACATTGTTTTGTTTTAAAAACCACTTGTCCATTTCTGCTGTATCACACCTGGAGAGTACGCCGTGTGCTTCCCACACCACAATCTATTAAAAGTTGTGGGAACGGTTGAACTCCATGAAACACTTTGGGGTTCTGTAAACCCGGACCCATAACACTTGTTCCAGTACCAAATCTTCCTCCCGCAGCAACCTCTCACGGAGCTTATCGCTAGCTGCACCAAAAACAATTTGATGGTGGATGAACGAGTATTTCAGGCTGCTAAAGTTGCATAACTGGGCCTTCAGCTTCACGTCAGTGACAAAACTGTTGAACGATTCGGCAGGTTTTTGGAGACGTGTACAGAACATGTATCTCTCAAATATTTCATTCTTTTTGGGGGAGCAATCCCCATAGAAGTACCCAATGACTTCATCGTATCTCTTGCTGTCCTCTTCATTGTCGAATGCAAATGCATAGTACAGTTCAATTGTTTGTGGACCTGCCACTGTTAGCAGCAACACAATTCACCTTTCATCAGGCTGTGCCTGCAGGTCTAGGGCTGAAACATAAGATGTTTGAACTGCTGTTTGACGAGCCGCCGGTTTTCATCGACATTACCAGATATCTGAAGCTGGTGGGGGGTTTTCAGTCCTCCCATCTCACGCTTCAGCGTCTTCCAGTGCGTTGCGTCGCCATAGGCTGCAGTTCACAAGGTCGGTCTTTCCGCCGAATTTTAACTTTGTCACTGCCGTCGATATCTTCAAATCTTCAGCACTCTGGTACCATGTTGTGTTCCGTGTTCGATGTCCAGCAAGGAATCTACCCAACGACTTGTGACTTGTCCAAACCAGAACCTTTATTAAATCACACGTGGTAAGTTAACGGTCTGTTACAGAGCAAGTTATCATGGAGTTTCTTTGTGCTCCCCTGGAACTACTTTTAGGAACAACTGTCTTATTGTGTGTCTTACAACCATCTGTCAATCACCGAATGTTCCCCTACTTATATCTGGGTGCCTTGTCACATGACCACTGTCTCAAGACTACATGGTGGGTCTGTACCGCCACCTGCTGGTTGGAGGTCGCACCACCAGCCATCTATAATATTGCTTACAGGCATATCACCACACTGATTCCCTGGCTGGGTGGTAATGGTAGAGTGGGGACATGCCGGGCCATGAGGTTGCAGATTGTGGCTGAATACAACTCTGCTGCTCGATCTGTTCGTGTCTCTCCCATTTAGCACGGTGGTAGTGTCACACAACACAATAGAGGGTGTCCTCTTTTTAAAAAAAATATATTTATTAAAGTTTTTTAACACAATTTTTCTCCCTTACAAACAATAACCCCCCCCCCCCGTATCAAAAAAAATGAGAAATCGCGCAGAGCAAGATATATACATGGCAAAATGATATATTTACACAGCTTTGTACACTGGCCCTCACCAGTACGTGCCAGTTTCCCCAACCCTTCATGTTATCTCTTGCTCATCCATCCCCCCCCTCCCCCCCCCTCTCCCCCCCCCCCCCCCCCCCCCCCCCCCCCCCCCCCCCCCCCCCCCCCCCCCCCCCCCAGGACGTCCCCTCCACCCCCACCCCTCCAAGGTTGCTGCTGCTGACCGACCTTCCTCTAACGCTCCGCGAGATAGTCTAGGAACGGTTGCCACCGCCTGTAGAACCCCTGCGCAGACCCTCTCAAGGCAAACTTAATCCTTTCCAACTTTATGGACCCAGCCATATCATTTATCCAGGCCTCCAGGCTGGGGGGCTTCGCCTCCTTCCACATTAGCAAGATCCTTCGCCGGGCTACTAGGGACGCAAAGGCCAGAATGCCGGCCTCTTTCGCCTCCTGCAATCCCGGTTCGTCCACTACTCCAAATATTGCTAGCCCCCAGCTTGGCTTGACCCGGACTTTCACCACCTGAGATATTGCTCCCGCCACTCCTCTCCAGAACCCCTCCAGTGCCGGGCATGACCAAAACATATGGACATGGTTCGCCGGGCGCCCTGAGCACCTTCCACATCTGTCCTCTACCCCAAAGAACCTACTCAACCTCGCCTCCGTCAAGTGCGCTCTGTGGACCACCTTAAATTGTATCAGGCTGAGCCTGGCACACGAGGAGGAGGAATTAACCCTACCTAGGGCATCAGCCCACAGACCTTCCTCAATCTCCTCCCCCAGCCCCTCCTCCCATTTACCCTTCAACTCTTCTACCAGCGCTTCCCCCTCTTCTTTCAACTCCTGGTGTATTTCCGACACCTTGCCCTCCCCGACCCATACACCCAAGATCACCCTATCTTGACCTTCTTGTGCCGGGAGCAACGGGAATTCCCTCACCTGTCGCCTCACAAAAGCCCTCACCTGCATATATCTAAAGGCATTTCCCGGGGGTAATAGAGGGTATCCTCAATGTGAAGAGCAGACTTTGTCTCCACAAAGACTGTGTGGTGGTCACTTCTACCGAAACTGTCATGGACAGGTACATCTGCAGCAGGCAGGTTGGTGAGGATGGGTCAAGTATGTTTTTTCCCTCTTGTTGGTTCCCTCACCACCTGCTCCAGTCCTAGTCCAGCAGCTATGTCCTTTAGGACCTGGCCAATTCAGTCTGCGGTGGTACTACGAATCCACTCTTGGTTATGGACATTGAAGTCCCCTTCCCAGAGTATATTCTGCACCGTAACCACCCTCAGTGCTTTTTCTAAGTGGTGTTCAACATGGAGGAGTATTGATTCACGGAAAAGCATTCAAGCGTGAAGGGAAAGATATATAAACAATCCACCAAGCATCTCTCTCTGGAATAATAAAACTGCCAATCATTGGCTAATGCAGTGCATTGCTCTGTGAAAGTGAATAGAAGATTTTCATTTCAAAGGCTGTCAAGGAATTTGAAGCCCTTCCAAATGTATATGGCTTTCAAGGAAGCCGCTGAAACTTGTAACAGCTGCAGATTTAAACACTTCTGTCTTAGGCAGCAGATATTAGGGAAGGACAAGTGAAAATGCAGTGATTTTTCACTCGAATGTTCCAGCTTTCACGCAAGGGTAACTGATGGGGGGGGTCTCTGATGGGGATTCTCTGATGGGGGTATGATGGGAAGGGTCGGGTTACCCTCATGCATGTGTACTGTAAGGGGGTGACCCATTATTCCCGTGGTGTGAGGGGGGGGGGGGGGGGAACAAGGGCAGGATTTGCGGCATGGGCGGGGGGCAAAATGGCGTTCCGATATCAGGATTCCGACAGAATCCAGTGAGTTGTCCCCCATAAAGGAGAGAGACTCGCATTCTAGGCCCAATTCCTAGTGCCAGCGGAGACCAGTCGCGATTCTACATTGGTGGGCACACTTAAGCTCCAGAACAGAAAATCCAGGCCTACGTCAGCCTGCTTGAGGTGATTATTCAGCTTTTGTTTTTATTAGTTTAGCATGTTTGCAAAAGCCTGTCGCGTCTCTATAGCATAACCATAAATTGCTCGGAACTTTATTCTCTCCAAGGCAGTGACACAGAACCACATTCCCACAAAACTAACCAGAAAAAGAAACCCATGATAAAACCCAGACTTAAGAGAATTTTCCCTCAGCCTAATTAAAAATGAGTCTACTCAAACGGAAACCCAGATAAGGCGCTGGGCATAACGTCCCTGATGATGTGGGGTTACGCAGTGTCAAAGCTAATTAAGAACAAAATGAATCACATTGACAGCGAGGGAGGCAGCAGTTGGGAAGTGGAGTGTGGAAAGGTGATTAGGATATTTCTGGAGAGGTGGGAAGGGTATGGAGAGCGGTGTGTTACAAATGTGCAAGCGGTCCCAAATGAGCAGATGCGGTTGCCAGGGTAACACATGATTTTACTCCATGTTATTTATGCTCCTTGGTGAGTTGGTATGTTCCTGCAGTAATGACAGAAAGCAGCGTCTACCATTAGGTAGCGAGCAGCATCTCACACTGCCTTCTGACAGTAATTCAAGCAGTTTAACTGTCATGTTGACATGGCAACAACTGCTTCACAGCAGCCCCAGTCAGGCACAAACTGCACTCTGAGAACTGTGTGAAATGTTGAGCCAACGATGGCATTAATGAAGAGACAACAAACAAAATACCTTTGTAATTTTTTTTTTTTTTAAATCACACATCTTTGTGTCTTTATTCATGTGGGCGAGTGGGAATCTTAACTTGGTTGTGTCAGCGCATTGCTCCAGGTCCGTGCTTTCATCAGTTTGTTAACCTACACCAATCGGCCACAGAATATTGTGAAGAGTCAGCTACATTGCTGTGGGTCTGGAGTCACGTGTAGGATGGAAAATTTCCATGAATCAGATGGGTTTAGTACAACAGTCGACAATGGATTCACTGTTAAACATTGAATTCCGGATTTTTATTGTATTCAAATTTCACCAAATGACATGGTGAGATTCTCCCGGGCCTGCAGATCCCTGGGTCTCCGGATTACTACTCTGGTGACAATACTACATCATTGTCTCCCCTTAAAGAACATTTTGAGGAAGGCAGCCAAGGGAATGGTGTCACTCTGTCTAATTATCGCCTCCCGCTTGCTGGAGCAACATTGTTTAATTAAATACCCCAAAACGTTAAAATCTGCCATCCTACACCCAGCAAATGATCACAAGCAGTCTGTACATGGCAACCAGCCAGTCTCTGTTAATATATTTCTCAGGGGCTGGAAGGTACCACAAAGATGAATACAGGTGCCTACCTCTCGTTGCTCGCTGCAGATCTTACACAGCCACACAGTCCGAGGTCGATTGGGTGTTTCAATCCCACACTTGGTGCAGACATTCTGGAGGTGAAAGAGTTAAATGATTTGATCCATTGTTAAAGTCAACCAAAAACTGCTTCAGGCTGTGCTCCATGTTGCCTCAAAGTGAAAAGGGCTTCTGAGAAACCAAACCCGTCAAGGAATGAAGACACCCTCTCTTTAGATTTGGGTGGGGGAGGTGTTGACAGGGGTGGTAGGGTAGGTGACAACTCAACGTTCCTCTGTTCCAACATGATGAGGCTGTCATAAAACAGGTCCAGCAGGCTCCCTCATTTGTGCCAGATTAATTGATCTCACTTGACACAGCAGATGGGCCACTATAATCAACCTCAGTAATGAATTAGAAAGTAGAAAATTAAACTTATCAACCAGATTCCTTTCCTTGTCAATCCAGCTGCACCCATTATCTATCACCCTACCGGAAAGGGAAGCGTTAAATATTCAAATTAAGAACAGAATTGCACTCACTGGGATGCCATCCTGTTAATTCTGATTTTCCCTCCTAGTCTGTGCAAATTGGGATTAGGTTGGGACATTGGGTGGGGTGGCTGGTGGGGTTTCAGTTCTACAATGTGCTGTTTTTAGCACTGATAACACACTGGCATTCAGCACTGACATTTTGTGACACAGTTTCGTGACTAGGCTAAAATAGCAGAGTTAGGAATTTAATGCAAAACATTAGCCAATTGCCCAATAACACCATCCAGTGGAAACTGAATTAAAACCTATAATTAATTTTCTGCACAGGAACAGGCCCTTCGGCCCTCCAAGCCTGCGCCGACCGTGCTGCTCGACTAAACTAAAATCTTCTACTCTTCGGGGGTCCGTTTCCCTCTATTCCCATCCTGTTCATGTATTTGTTAAGATGCCTCTTAAACGTCACTACCATCCCTGCTTCCACCACCTCCTCCGTGCCCACTGCCCTCTGTGTAAAAGGCTTACCTCGTACATCTCCTTTAACCTTGCCCTTCGCACCTTCAACCAATGCCCCCTTGTAATTGACCCCTCTACCCTGGGAAAAAGTCTGTGACTATCCACCCTGTCTGTGCCCCTCATAATTTTGTAGACAATATTTCCCACCAAAAGCCTGAATCATGACTTCTTCATGGTCTGGACTGCAGCCCACTGTTCCAAAATGCTACAAGTTGTATTATGACACACAAGAGCTAGCTGTCAGGAACATTGTTTCATCCCAGCTTCAGACCCCTTCACAAGTTATCCCCTTCCCTCTCCTCCTCAAGGCACAGACTGACGCTGAGGTGAAGCTCAATGGACAGCAGCTAACCTTTAACTGCCAATGCTTTTTCACACCGGTTTTATATAGCAGCAAGAGGGGGCGGCAGAGCCGCTGGAGTGGGTGAAGGTATTTACTAATTAGATACATTTTCCAAAAAGTAAAATCTATTCCAAAAAATCCCCCCAAAGTATTTGGACCGTTGGTGCAGCGTAGTGTATTCATCTAGACATCAGAGGGAGCACTAAGACCTTGCCAGTGGCACTAAGCCTGTAGCTGTGGAGTTCAATTAGGTAAAGGCAAAAGTCTCCATAGTCCCAGATGACCCCTGCTTTCCCCTTTGAGGGGGTGAGCTGACTGGTGGTGGTTTAACCTGAGGATCACCACACCTCAAGGCGAGGTTGAGAAGGCGGGGCCCTTCACTCATAACCTCAGCCGGTACGGGTATTGAACCCACGCCGCTGGCTTTGCTCTGCATCACAAACCAGCTGGACAGCCCACCGAGCTAAACCAGCCCCTGGAAATAAACTACAGTGTGGTGGGAAGCCTGTTTATGTAGGCAGTAACTTTGACTGCCCGAGGGGCTGTTCTCTTTTGAGGAGAGAGGATCAAGGGGAGATTTAATATAGGTATTTAAAATTGAGCGGTTTTGATAGTTTAAATAAGGAAAACATATTTCTGATTGCCTGAGGGCCAGGAGCCAGGAAAGACAGGTTTAAGCAAATTGGCGAAGGAAACCAGCACAGAGAAAAGGTTTGTTTTTACGCAGCACGTTGCTGGGATTATCATAGAATTTACAGTGCAGAAGGAGGCCATTCGGCCCATCAAGTCTGCACCGGCTCTAGGAAAGAGCAACCTACCCAAGGTCAACACCTCCACCCTATCCCAGTAACCCCACCCAACACTAAGGGCAATTTTGGGCACTAAGGGCAATTTATCATGGCCAATCCACCTAACCTGCACATCTTTGGACTGAGAGAGGAAACCGGAGCACCCGGAGGAAACCCACACACACACGGGGAGGATGTGCAGACTCCGCACAGACAGTGACCCAAGCCGGAATCGAACCTGGGACCCTGGAGCTGTGAAGCAATTGTGCTATCCACAATGCTACCGTGCTGCCCCACGTGGAGTGCACAAGCCTGGAAGGCTGGTGGAAACAGATTCAGTAATAGCTTTTATTTATTTACTTCGTTATTTTAATTTTTAGAGTACCCAATTATTTTTTTTTCCCAATTAAGGGGCAATTTAGCGTGGCCAATCCACCTACCCTGCCCATATTTGGGTTGTGGGGGTGAAACGTGGAACATTTCTCATGGGGAGAACGTGCAAACTCCACACGGACAGTGACCCAAGGGCCGGGATTCGAACCCGGGTCCTCAGTGCCGCAGTCCCAGTGCTAACCACTGCGCCACGTGCCACCCAGTAATACCTTTTAAAAGGGAATTGCACATTATGGGTAAATAGCAGGGGGGTGGGAATAATCGGATAATTTACTGACACAATGGGCTGAAGGGCCTCCTTCTAGGCCCTATGCTTACATGGTTTCTGGCAACACTGCTGTGGAGGAGCAGGTGCAGCCCCGAGGAAGGTTCGGGCCAAGTGACTATGTCGCTTGTAAACATCAAGGCCAAGACGATCATACAGACAACCATGCAAATGAGATAAGCTTCGACTAGAGCCATTTTACTTCAGAAATGAATCAATCAATCATTGCCTATGTTAGCGAGAAAATAATATATATATTAATCAAAAGATGTTCTAGGTTAAAAGCAGCACATGGGGAGTGGAAAACCGGTAGGCAAAGGGTTAAATTGTTGGATCAGCCAGAAACTTTAAGAAAACCTGCACTCGGGATAATTTAATTATTTTACAGGACAGGGAACCCACGTCATGACACTATGGCCCCAGCTTGTCTGCAGGAGGTTCATTGTTCTACCCAGAGCAGGGAATAGAAACCCGTTAATGCCTCATCAAGGACCAACGGCATTATTTCAGGTTAAGGGGAACATTCTAAACATGATCTGGTAACTTGTAAAAACCCATTGTATGAGTAAATCGGTTTCCCATTAAGGGGCTGAGGAAAGATCTCTACCGATACAATACAATCTGATCAGTCGGTATGAAATTAATCGATGACGCCAATGCTTATCTGCAACTGTAAGTGAACTTAAAATATATGTGCATGAAATTCCTGTAAAAATCTGAACAGATTTGTGCTAGCTGAAGGCAGCAACATCTTCAAAGCCATTTTTCGAATAAGCAAACGTTTTACCAACACCATGCGATCGCAAACGGACTCTGAGCATTTCTGCCTCCCAACAGCCTATCAGGGAGTAAAAAAAAATGTTCAGCAACCCAGGGTTGGAAATCACGATTGTTTGAAATGACCCTTCCGAATCAAAGTTCCATTTCCCACATAATCACCCACTATTCTGCGGGCTGCAATGAAGCTTATCCACAAATTAAGCAGAATTGGTGCCCTCTGGGTAGGATAGAAATGTCAGGCAGTTTTATTTTGGGACAGACTGAAGTTCACAAGAATAGACGAACAGGAAAAATACCAACATGGAATCCCTTTGAATTAAGGCTTTTTAGACAAATTTATTCTTTTGGGGGGGGGGGGGGAGAATGGAATTGTTTGGGAACTTTGTGTTGTGTTGACAAAGCCGAGCGATGGACTTTTCAGGCACCGGGTGTCGACAGACATTTCCTAGATCAAGCAAAGCAAAGTCTGACGCTGAATATAACGGCCCATATTCGACCCTGACAATCCACCAAACTCCACTGCATGTTCCATTCCCATCACTAGCTATTCTGTGGCCACTGAGTAGGACAGCCAGGGCTTGGAGGTTTTGCCCTCTGGTCCCTAGTCACAGTAGCAGTAAGTAAATTCGCCACAGCCCCAGGTGACCATAGGCTGCTTTCCCCTTTGAGGGTAAGAGCTGACTGTTGGCAATTTTATCTGAGGATCGCCGCACCTCAGGCGAGGGGTAAGGTTTATGAAGGCAGGGCCTCAGCCGGTGCAGGAATTGAACCCACACTGTTGACTCTGTATCACCAACCAGCTGTCCAGCCAACTGAGCTAAACAGGCCCAGTAGTAACTATGTGATGAACCTTTAAATAAAAGCTTTTGGTAGCAAATAAAGCCTCCTGTTTCCATAATGCCACATTGTGTTGAAGTGTGTTGAAGTGTCTCAAAGCGCACCTCTCAAAGGAGGGCAGTGATTGCTGCATCTTCTGTCAACGAGAAGCTTCAATTTGCTTCAACATTTTGACAGTAAGAACAGAGTTTGTTTCAAAAGACTAACTATTATTATTAACCTCTGCTTCCTTAGAGCATCAGTTCATTAAGTTGCTGCACAAAATTGGGCTGAGTAACTGGTCCATTCCCTTCATGATGCCGTACATTTTTAAAAATATAAATGAATGGAAATTGGACAGCAATAATCTAAAAAGGGTGCTTATCAGGTCAATGTATCGCCCTAAACCCAACGTTGTTGCTCTCCCTTCAGATGCTGCCTGACCTGCTGAGTATTTTCAGCATTTTCTGTTTTTGTTCCAGAACCCCAGCTTTATTTTGCTTTTGTATCAATCAGAATTATTTTTTTAAAGATGTCGCATGGGATGCAAACAGATGGAACATGGGCTCACGGTCAAGATGCGGCATGCAGGAGGGGGCAGCACGGTGGTGCAGTGGGTTAGCACTGCGGCCTCACGGCGCCGAGGTCGAAGGTTCGATCCCGGCTCTGGGTCACTGTCTGTGTGGAGTTTGCACATTCTCCCCATGTTTGCGTGGGTTTCACCCCCACAACACAAAAAGATGTGCATGCTGGGTGGATTGGCCACGCTAAATTGCCCCTTAATTGGAAAAAAATGAATGGGTACTCTTAAATTTAAACAAAAATAAGATGCAGCATGCAGGGCAATGGAGGTGCCCAGCGGAGAAAAGGTTATTCCTGACAGGAAGCAAGGGAAGCCGCTCCCACCTACTCCTCTCAGACAATGAACTGAGCCCGGCCTAGGGAAAACCTGAAAATATGAAAGGGAGAGAAAAAAAAAGATACAAACAGACGTCGAGGCCAATTTTGAAAAGCTCCTGATATTGTTGCCTTGCTCAGTGGGAGTGTGAGACAGAGACAGAGCGATTATGCTTTCAATTTTGATCTTGAAATGATCAAAGCCACAAGGTTTGATAGCTCTCTTCTAATTTGTGTTCGTTTCCACCCAGCACTGCTGCTGTAGCTTTTCCAAGTTAAAGTGAACAAGCATTGGAGATTTTAAAGAACCAGTGAGGAGAACGAGTTGGAGACGTTGGGGCAGAGAAACATTGCACCTCCCGTCTGAGGCACAAAAATCGGCTTCTCTGATCGACAGAACACTCACTAAGAAGTGAGCTGTGAATTTCTGAACTGGGGGACTTCTTAAACCAAACTTTTTCACCCAGTGACTTCAGCTCTGCTTATTCGTTTGGCAGATTGTCAGCATTACTTAAAGATGCCACTCCTGCAAAAACTGCACTCGTTATAATCCAGAACGCCAGTTGATGAAGGGTAATACTGAAGCCAATCTTTACTAAGCAAACTAATCAAAAGAGCAGCCCCTTAAAGGGGCACTGCATCGAACAAAGACAAATGGCAAAGGAAACTTAAAACATCAAATCAAAATGTGATTAAAGGGGTCAATAAAACTCGCCAGGCCCCGCGATGCCCATTGGGCATGGAAGGCCTCAATGGTGTCACCAGGCACCATGTGCTCCCTCTCCAGGGACACTCGGCCATGAATATAGCCGCAGTAGATGAGCAGACAGCCGAGCCAGACGACTCCCTCAATTGTCCGATGTCTGGGCCCGTTTATGGCAAGTTTGGCCAGGTCCAGGAGCAGGTTCACGAGGACGTCCTCCTCCTTTCCTGCCCTTCTCCACACCGGGTACCCATAGATCAGGATCGTGGGACTGAAACAAAACTGTAACAGGGTGTCTCTTTATATATGCTCAAGTAAAACCCCAATGAATGCCCTCCACAATTAAATATTATCGATATGCAATTGACAATTCTCAAGTGTTGCATTTGCCATTACGTCTCTTGTTGATGCTGAGCTCACTGCACCAACTCCACAGAACGCATCAATTACCTTTTTGCAGTCTTCACACACCACAGAGTGTGAGCCCAGCAACCCCAGCTGCTCCCCACACAAGATGCAGCGAGACAGGCCATCACCCATGACATTCTTTCGCATGTTGTCCAAACGATCCACAAGGCGCCTGCGTGTCAAAACCGAAACAATGGTGAGTAAAACGTGTACAGTGTTTATCAGTTCAGCTTTTCGCTGAGTGGTTTCGATTGAAAGTTCACTATTTAAAAATCCAATGGACATGAGGAAAAATATCATTTCATCACCGTTACATCTTGAAAAATGGACTGATGCTTGTTAACATATTATAAATTAGTGACTAATTCTGGAACTTTTCAACAGAAAGACAAAGCAAAACAATTGCTGGTTTTAAATGTATTGATATAATTAAACAATCAATTAAATAGTTTATATAATTTAACAATTAAGAATCAAATTAATTCATTAATAATAATATAAATCATAGTGCATAGTTATTATTGCTAGCTATCAATTAAACTTTAAGTGAATGCTTTCCTTTATTTGTGAGGAACTGTATCACATGCCCCCCTTGCCCTGTCAGATTATTTTCTTTCGAGTAATTTCTGGTGTGGCTCTCCACCTAGAGTCTCAGTCATTGAAGTAGGGCACAATTCAGCGGCCTCGTCACGCCCGACTTGGGTGACAAGATGAGGTGGCTGAATCTCACGAGAGGCCTCGTGTGAGATTCGCGACGATCAAAGTGTTTCGCGAGATCCAACGGAATTCTCTTAAGCTTAACGTGCATGTTCAGTCGGCAGTTAAGAAGGCAAATGCAATGTTAGCATTCATGTCGAGAGGGCTAGAATACAAGACCAGGGAGGTACTTCTGAGGCTGTATAAGGCTCTGGTCAGACCCCATTTGATGTATTGTGAGCAGTTTTGGGCCCTGTATCTAAGGCTGTGCTGGCCTTGGAGAGGGTCCAGAGAACGTTCACGAGAATGATCCCTGGAATGAAGAGCTTGTCGCTTGAGGAATAAGTCTGTACTCATTGGAGCTTAGAAGGATGAGGGGGGAGCTTATTGAAACTTACAGGATACTGAGGTACTGAGGTGCCTAGGTAGAGTGGAAGTGGAGAGGATGTTTCCACTTGTAGGAAAATCTAGAACCCAAGGACGATTCTTTAAAACAGAGATGAGAAGGAATTTCTTCAGCCAGACGGTGGTGAATCTGTGGAACACTTTGCCGCAGAAGGTTGTGGAGGCCAAATCACTGAGTGTCTTTAAGACAGAGATAGATAGGTTCTTGATTAATATGGGGATCAGGGGTTATGGGGAGAAGGCAGGAGAATGGGGATGAGAAACATATCAGCCATGAATGGCTGCGCAGACTCGATGGGCCGAATGGCCTAATTCTGCTCTTACGTCTTATGCTCTTACGGTATCCCGCGAGACATCGCAATCTGGATCCCGCCCTCACTGGGCGTGGCCCAGATCAGCATATTTTGGCTCGCTGTGCCAGGGTGTGCGGGTGCTAGGTTGGCCATGCCAGGAATAGGGCCCCGGGGGGCCTTACCAGGTTGGGGAAGGGTGTTGACGGGGTGTTCCCAAGGGCCTCCCCAAGGTTGGGAGGGGGAGGGGGGAACCTGAAAAGGGAGGGAGGCAAGATCAGGGGCAGCCTTCCAAAAAGCTGCCCTGATAGGTGGGAAATCCCCGTGAGTGCGGCCTTGGTGGAGAGAAACTCCCCGAGGCCAAAAATAAACGGCAACGGGCTGTTGAATACCACAATGTTTTTTGGCGCTGCAGCCACCGAGTAAACCCTACTGAACAGGGCCAAAGCCAAACATGGAAATGTATTCAGGTTAAACATTGCATTTAGTGTTTTCAGATGCTGCCGGACATACCGTGTATTTCGTATTACTATAGAAAATTATGGGACTGTATGTGTTAATGGTGACTATGGGTGATTCCTCATTCCTTTTTGTCTTTTGTTTATGTTAACGTGTAGGCTAATGTGTGGGGTTTGGCGGGAGGATGGGATCGTTGTTATTGATATGGGGATTGACATTTCTTTCGTTACTGATTGTTGTTTATTGTTGGGTGTAAATTTGTGAGAAAATGTGAAAAAGGAGGATAAAAATATATATTTTTTAAAACTATAGAAAATTACAGCACTGATGGAGGCCATTCGGCCTGTGCTAGCTCTTTGAAAGAGCTAGTCCCTCATTTCCAGTATTTATTTTTGAGTCAGTCACTGTCTTGATTAGAAGCTGATGTCTGGGTAATGAACTGCCTCCACCCCACCTCCCCATTGGACGGGACTCACCGAATCCGGTCCTGCTCCATCTCCTCCATCTTCTCCGCTCGGGCGATCACCCGGTTAATGATTTCCTTTTCTTCCTCACTCAGTTCCTCATTTTTCCGCTGTTTCTCTGTTTTGTTGCTGTGGACTGACCAGCCGGCCCCGAGTCTGTCACAGGTTTTCAGACAGTGTTTAAAGACACATCCACAAGGAGTCAATACCTCTGTCTTCAAAAGAAGCTGGACAATCACAGCCCACCCCCGCGCGGGAGGGGCTGAATGGCTCACTCCCAGCTATGCAGAGAGAATAAATCTTCCAGCAGATGGAGACAATCAGTTCTCACTCCACGTCTATACAATGGTCACTTTAATGAGATACTATGTGGTGGGTGCACCCCCCCGCCCACCACTTACCACTTTCCTCCACTCGTCACACTGACTTCAAGATTATGGCTACCCTTTGACATCTCACGTAAGTAATTGTTTCACCATCCATGTGCCCAGAGAATGACTGTTGTCAGGCTATTCTCCACTGGGGAACAAGCGTCACAGTCAAGGCTAACTGTGGCTCCGCTCCGACGCCATTAGCTTCCCTCTGACGGGGCCGAGCAAGCCACTTAGTTCTGATCAGCCAGGGTTCAAATCAGTGACTTTCGTTCACTTTCTCAGGGTAACTAGGATTGGGCGATAAATTCTGGCTATGCCAGCAAGGCCCAAAACCCAAGAATGAATTGAGAGGGGAAAAAAAGCCAAAACCTTTCTTCCCTCTGGTGCCCACTTCATACTTTCCAACGATGATGGTGGTCACTGTATAATGATCAGATTAGACACCCTGACAGATCTACGACCTTCCCTGTCCCAAGGGCGTGATAGCAATTGGTTGTATTAACACAGCTACTATGGTTAAAACTAAGTAACTCAGCACAGGTGGGGCTCAAGCCTGGGGCCTTGCTTATCATTGGGACCAATTATCAGAGCAAACAATACACTTACCACTGAGCCGTTGTGGGGTTCAGAAACCTTGACATATTGCCAATGATGACTCTAAAAAATCACTGAAAGCATTTTCTTTGGTCACCTCATATCTATGTTTAACTGTCTTTTATACCATTTTCATTTGATCCATTGAATCCCTATAGTGCAGAAGGAGGCCATTCAGCCCATCGAGTCTGCACTGACCCTCTGAAAGAGTACTCGACTTAGGCCCACATCCCCGCAACTCCAGGCATCGATCAGGGTCAATCCACCTACCCTGCATATCTTTGGGATGTGGGGGTGAAACACACGCAAACACAGGGAGAATGTGCAAACTCCACACGGACAGTGACCCAGAGCCGGGATCGAACCTGGAACCTCAGTGCCAGCGATGCAGCAGTGCTAACCACTGTGCCACCATGCCACCCTTTGTTGAGTTCTTGGCTGAAGCTCCAGTGCACTACTGAGAGGATGCTGCATTGTTGGAGATGCCACCTTTCGGTTGAGACATCAAACTGAGGAGCCATTGGCTTTCTCAGGTGAACATAAAAGATGCCACAGCTCTATTTCCAAGAAGAGAAAGGAGGAGTTATCCCGGGTATCTTGGCAAATATTTCTGCTTAGTTACGATCACATTTCTGTTTGTGGGAATCTGCTGCATAAATTGGCCGCTGTGCTTCCTACATGTCAACAGTGACTACACTTCAGAAACACTTTATCGGCTGTAAACCATCCTGTGGACACGAAGGACGCTGTGACAATGCAGGTCTTTTTTTTCTTATAGCCTCTGGAATCAATGTCCAAACAAAGGAGGCATGACAACTTCATTGGCCCTCGAATTTAGGTTTGTTAAAACAACACCAATTTGCATTTATAAGATAAAGGAGATGACTCACATTGGACTCAAGATGTTAACGCTACTTCTCTCTCTAGAAATGCAGCCAGACTTGCTGAGCTTCTCCAGCACTTTTTGTTCTAACTTCAGATCTCCAAAATCCACAGTATTTTACTTTTATGGGCACGATCTACCAGCCACTCTGCACCCGAAAAGCAGCGCTGGTGATAAATTATGGGAGACCTTGCTCCTGGGATCTACCCGGCTCGCCAGATCTAATGCGATCTTGTGAGTCATCATGATGTGAAGCATTGTAGACGGGATCACTTTTTGGCAAATCTACATATTAGATGGAGGAAAATGTAGCCGGTCTGATTAGTAAGTTCGTGGATGACACTAAGGTTGGTGGAGTGGGAGATAGTGTTGAGGATTGTCAGAGGATACAGCAGGACATAGATAGGTTGGAGACTTGGGCAGAGAAATGGCAAATGGAGTTTAATCCAGACAAAGGTGAGGCAATGCATTTTGGTAGGTCTACCATACAGGAGAAATATACAGTAAATGGCAAAACTGTTAGGAATATAGAAAGTTAGAGAGATCTGGGCATGCAGGTCCACAGATCTTTGAAGGTGGCAACACAGTGGACAAGGTAGTCAAGAAAGCATATGGAATGCTTGCCTTCATCGGACGGGGCATCGAGTATAAAAACTGGCAAGTCATGCTACTGTTGTATAGAACCTTGGTAAGACCGTACTTGGAATATTGCGCACAATTCTGGTCGGCAAACTACCAGAGGATGTGGAGGCTTTGGAGAGGGTGCAGAGGATGTTGTAGCCATCTAAGATGGCCATCTGCAAAGGGTCATGGGAATTATGGCCAACCCAGGACTCAGACAGATATAGAGCCTATGTGTATCTGAAACACAGGTTACCAGACCTGATCAAACCCCCCCCCCCCCCCCCACTCGTTTGCATTTTAATGGCCCATTTCCCCAGGACAATAGAACTCCAATCAAGCAACCGGTGCAGCCACAGACTGATCGGCACCACTCCCTTTACTCTTAAAACGCAACTGCCAAGATCAATGACCGCTAAGGACCCGCCCAGCTACCAAGGCACCCGCCCCTTTATTGGCCGAAATTGAAGACAGTGATCAGAGCCCTGTCAAACTATCGGGTCCAAGGTTAAGGACCACCCCAAAGAGCGCGAAATCCCAGAGAGATAAAAGAGAGCACAAACATGTGTTCTGTCTCTTTTGGATCCTGCCTGTGCCTACCCAATTGCAGCAGAAACAGCCAGCCAAGTTCAAGACCAACGATCGCTACCTGACAGATGAGCCCAGCAGAGACAGAGCCACTTTCTTCGAACCAGCCAAGTGAAATCCAGATGAAGGCCTTATCCATTTGCACAGTGCCGGTCGCCCTGAAGTTAAGTATAGGTTATTGTAACTGATAGGTGTAGTTTAACTCGTAGTAGATATTGTGTTTGCATGTCGAGGTAACTCTTGTGGATGTAAATAAACTATCTTTTGAACGAACTAACTGGTTGTGTGGTCATTTGATTGATATAAGGGAAGGCTTGTGGTTCACCAACATTATCATTAATATTAGCAACAGTATTGGCGACGCTGTTGAGATCGAAAACGAGCAACATTATTGTCGACCTCTGACGGGACTCGATGAGAAGTGACTTTGTCACTCCGAGAGAACCCACAAACCTTGAATCCAATTGCGAGAAAGAGAAAGAACCACAAGTGCAAGTCCCATATCGACCAAATAACCGAATTTCGGAAGTGTGTGCTAACCTGCATGCGTACCTAACAGGAAGAGTAAGGTAAACTCGTTAGAATATTGTACAACTATCGAGGGATTGAGCCGGAAAATAGCTTAAGCCATACCCGCTGTTCAAATCGCCGCCTTATTCTGCTGTCCCAAATTAAAAGTAGAGAAAGAGATATTAAAAGTAGAGAAAGAGATAAGAGAAGTAATGGCCACTAAAGCAATGGAAAGATTGATGAATCCACAGGAACCCGAGGTCGCAGCGACCAACAGAGCAGAGTAATGCCCCATATGGGAGGAAGAGTTAAGGAAATACTTAAAGGGGAAAGGATGGCCCCTTTGGTCAAATATTTGCGGTAATGGCGAGTCAGGTCCAGGAAAGATAGGACAAACTTGGTGGGAGAACCTAAGCGAGGTCCACAAGAAAAATGTAGAAAAGGTCCGAAAGCCGATGGCAATAGTGTCCTGTTTGGCACAGTTGCGAGGCACAGAGGAGGTCGTGAAGACGCTCCGTAGGCAGTTAATTGAGAAGGAAGAAAAGAACGAGGGAAACAGTAACAAAAGTGAGAAGATAATTGAGCAACTCCGGGAACAGTTAGCAGCTCAGGATAAAGAAATGGCCGATGTAAAACGTGCACATCAATCTTGTCTAGTTCACCTTAGTAGCTTTCAGACCCAGTACGATAAAGCCTACCAAGATACACAGCGCGCAGAAGAGAGGAAACCGAAAAACAGGTCGTCCAGCTAACTAGCAAATGCGCAGATTTAAAAGCACCTTTGAGAGCGCTCCACAGCTCCACTAAGGAACAGAGGCAGAGTACCTCTGTTGACCATGCTAAATGCCGACAGAAGATAGAAAAGTTACAGTCGCTATTCTCAGTACAGAATGGCTTCAGGTGCACTTTCGGGCAGGATTTAGATGAGCAAGATGCTCCCGATTGGCAAGAATTAAACAAAAGCGCCCAAAGGTACGTAGAGGACACGGGAAATCAAAATCGAGCCCTGCACGCCCCAACAGGAAAAGCACCCCCAGCACCAGCTGCACAGGCGGCACACACCCCCACTCACAATTCCACCCCCATGAATCCGGTTACCACACAACGCAAGTCATCGGATCAGGATGAGCCTGATATCGTTTACAGCACCCCACTATCCAGGACCTAATTAAGAGAAGCCTGCACGGAAATTCGTCCATTCCAGCCCCCGCAGACCCGCACAGCTTCTTTGAGGAGGTGCGCCAACAAAAAGTAGATGGGAGAGAGGAAGTAAAGCAAATAGTTATGAGCCTTAGCCAGTCCGTAAGATCAGCTTTGCCCGAACCCCAAAATGTAGCAGGAGGAACCCTACAGGAAATGAAAACAGCCATATTAGATGCCATCGGGTATCAGAAAGGAGATCCAGTCGAGGGTTTTGATGCACGATCAATTGCACAAAGACTAAAGTTGGGTACAACTGTGGCTTTATTACAGTCAGATGTGTGGCCTCCTGCTGCAGCTGGCAAAATGGCAGAGCACTGGAGGTCATGCATATGTATACAGTTCTCCGTGGGTGGAGCCAACCGGCAGGAGCTACCGGCGAACCTGTACAAAGAACAAAGAAATTTACAGCACAGGAACAGGCCCGTGCCGACCATGCTGCCCGACTAAACTACAATCTTCTACACTTCCTGGGTCCGTATCCCTCAATTCCCATCCTATTCATGTATTTGTCAAGATGCCCCTTAAATGTCACTATCGTCCCTGCTTCCACCACCTCCTCCGGTAGCAAGTTCCAGGCACCCACTGCCCTCTGTGTAAAAAACTTGCCTCGTACATCTACTCTAAACCTTGCCCCTCTCACCTTAAACCTATGCCCCCTAGTAATTGCCCCTCTACCCTGGGGAAAAGCCTCTGACTATTCACTCTGTCTATGCCCCTCATAATTTTGTAGACCTCTATCAGGTCGCCCCTCAACCTCCGTCGTTCCAGTGAGAACAAACCGAGTTTATTCAACCGCTCCTCATAGCTAATGCCCTCCATACCAGGCAACATTCTGGTAAATCTCCTCTGCACCCTCTCTAAAGCCTCGACATCCTTCTGGTAGTATGGCGACCAGAATTGAACACTATACTCCAAGTGTGGCCTAACTAAGGTTCTATACAGCTGCAACATGACTTGCCAATTCTTGTACTCAATGCCCCGGCCAATGAAGGCAAGCTATAATTTCCCTACCACTGAAGTAAGGCTCACCGGCCTGTAGTTCCCTGGATTATCCTTGCTACCCTTCTTGAACAGAGGAACAACATTGACTATTCTCCAGTCCTCTGGGACATCACCTGAAGACAGTGAGGATCCAAAGATTTCTGTCAAGGCGTCAGCAATTTCCTCTCCAGCCTTCTTCAGTATTCTGGGGTAGATCCCATCAGGCCCTGGGGACCTATCTACCTTAATATTTTTTAAGATGTCCAACACCTCGTCTTTTTGGATCTCAATGTGACCCAGGCTATCTACACACCCTTCTCCAGACTCAACATCTACCAATTCCTTCTCTTTGGTGAATACTGATGCAAAGTATTCATTTAGTACCTCGCCCATTTCCTCTGGCTCCACACATAGATTCCCTTGCCTATCCTTCAGTGGGCCAACCCTTTCCCTGGCTACCCTCTTGCTTTTTATGTACGTGTAAAAAGCCTTGGGATTTTCCTTAACCCTATTTGCCAATGACTTTTCGTGACCCCTTCTAGCCCTCCTGACTCCTTGCTTAAGTTCCTTCCTACTTTCCTTATATTCCACACAGACTTCGTCTGTTGCCAGCCTTCTAGCCCTGACAAATACCTCTTTTTTCTTTTTGACGAGGCCTACAAGATCTCTCGTTATCCAAGGTTCCCAAATTTTGCCGTATTTATCCTTCTTCCGCACAGGAACATGCCGGTCCTGAATTCCTTTCAACTGACATTTGAAAGCCTCCCACATGTCAGATGTTGATTTGCCCTCAAACATCCGCCCCCAATCTAGGTTCTTCAGTTCCCGCCTAATATTGTTATAATTAGCCTTCCCCCAATTTAGCACATTCACCACTCTTATCTTTGTCCACCAGCACTTCAAAACTTACTGAATTGTGGTCACTGTTCCCGAAATGCTCCCCTACTTTGAAGCTTCTACCACCTGGCCGGGCTCATTCCCCAATTCCAGGACCAGTACCGCCCCTTCCCTAGTTGGACTGTCTACATATTGTTTTAAGAAGCCCTCCTGGATGCTCGTTACAAACTCTGCTCCATCTAAGCCCCTGGCACTAAGTGAGTCCCAGTCAATATTGGGGAAGTTGAAGTCTCCCATCACCACAACCCTGTTGTTTTTATTCTTTTCCAAAATCTGTCTACCTATCTGCTCCTCTATCTCCCGCTGGCTGTTGGGAGGCCTGTAGTAAACCCCCAACATTGTGACTGCACCCTTCTTATTCCTGATCTCTACCCATATAGCCTCACTGCCCTCTGAGGTGTCCTCCCGTAGTACAGCTGTGATATCCTCCCTAACTAGTAGCGCAACTCCGCCACCCCTTTTACATCCCCCTCTATCCCGCCTGAAACATCTAAATCCTGGAACGTTTAGCTGCCAATCCTGCACTTCCCTCAACCAGGTCTCTGTAATGGCAACAACATCATAGTTCCAAGTACTAATCCATGCTCTAAGTTCATCTGCCTTACCTGTAATACTTCTTGCATTAAAACATATGCACTTCAGGCCACCAGACCCGCTGTGTTCAGCAACTTCTCCCTGTCTGCTCTGCCTCAGAGCCCCACTGTCCCTATTCCCTAGTTCTCCCTCAATGCTCTCACCTTCTGACCTATTGCTCCCGTGCCCACCCCCCTGCCATACTAGTTTAAACCCTCCCGTGTGGCACTAGCAAACCTCGCGGCCAGGCTATTTATGCCTCTCCAGTTTAGATGCAACCCGTCCTTCTTATATAGGTCACACCTGTCCCGGAAGAGCACCCAGTGGTCCAGATAACGGAAACCCTCCCTCCTACACCAGCTGTTTAGCCACGTTAGCTGCTCTATCTCCCTATTTCTAGCCTCACTGGCATGTGGCACAGGGAGTAATCCCGAGATTACAACCCTAGAGGTCCTGTCTTTTAACTTTTTGCCTAGCTCCCTGAACTCCTGCTGCAGGACCTCATGCCCCTTGCTGCCTATGTTGTTGTGCCAATATGTACAACGACTTCTGCCTGTTTGCCCTCCCCTTCAGGATGCCCTCTACCCGTTCGGAGACATCCTGGACCCTGGCACCAGGGAGGCAACATACCACCCTGGAGTCTCTTTCACGTCCAGAGAAGCGCCTATCTGTGCCCCTGACTACAGAGTCCCCTATTACTATTGCTCTTCTGCGCTTTGACCCTCCCTTCTGAACATCAGAGCCAGCCGCGGTACCACGGTTCTGGCTGCTGCTGTTTTCCCCTGATAGGCTATCCCCCCGACAGTATCCAAAGGGGTATACCTGTTCGAGAGGGGGACAACCACAGGGGATTCCTGCACTGACTGCCTGCCCTTTCTGGTGGTCACCCATTTCTCTGCCTGCACCTTGGGTGTGACCACATTTATATAACTGCTATCTATGACGCTCTCCGCCACCTGCATGCTCCTAAGTGCATCCAATTGCTGCTCCAACCGAACCATGCGGTCTGTGAGGAGCTCCAGTTGGGTGCACTTTCTGCAGATGAAGCCATCCGGGAGGCTGGAAGCCTCCCGGACCTGTCACATCTCAGTCAGAGCACTGCACCCCCTCTAACTGACATTGCGTCAATTAATTAGTAAATTAAAGTTAAAAGTTTTTAAAAAATTGTTAACTATCTGCTTCCTAGCACTAGATTTCTACTATAAATGTGAAAGCTAAATATAGTACTCTCCGATCTCTGGCTTAGATACCCCTCTAAATTATAATTCAGTAATTATGTTTAATTAGTTACCAATGCTTCATTTTTTAAATTTAGTGTTGATTCCCAACCAGCCACTCAGGTCACAGCTTTTCTGTGATGTCACTTCAGCAGCCCCCCCCCCCCCCACACACACACACACACAATTTGAAAATGTAATTAAAGTAAAAATGAGTTAAAAAATCACTTACTTACCTTCTGGGGTTCTCAGATGTTCTCAGGTAGTGCAGGTCCTACCTTACATCTCTTTTTACAGTGGTTCACCACATTCACCCCCTGTTAAAAATGAGTCCGGCGGGGGTGACGTGAAACTATATACAATTAGTGCAATTATGTACAGTGGTAGGGAAAGAAAAGTCCATGTTGACGGTCCGGAGTCCGTCAAAGGTTCAGCCGGTCCGGGGCTTTGGTGCTTCGTTGGGAGCAGCGTAACGGTGGCAGCGAAGTCGGTACTGGCAGTGGTGGAGGTGGAACCGATGGCGGTGGTGATGCTGGCCAGTCATTGGGGAACTCCGGGAGTGTGCCAAAGTCCTCTTCGTCCTCTTGTGTGGAAAAGATAAGGGGGGGGGGGTGGTCTGGTGGGGTAAATATTGGCGGCATGGTGGGAGGTGGGGGCGTATTGGTGGGGGCTGTGTTGGGGTGGAACCTGACGGTGCCAGATCCCTGAGTGAGACAGTATCTTGGCGGCAGTCAGGGAACTCAACGTAGGCATATTGAGGGTTGGCGTGGAGCAGGTGGACCTTGTCCACCAAGGGATCCGCCTTGTGAAGTCGGACGTGCCTACGGAGAAGGACCGGTCCTGGAGCAGCGAGCCAAGTCGGGAGCGACACCCCGGATGTGGACTTCCTGGGGAAGGTAAAAACACGTTCATGTGGTGTGTTATTAGATGCGGGAGGCTGGGAGGTTCCTGGACCGTAGGGCCAGCTGGACGGCCCTCCAAACCGTCCCATTCTCCCGTTCTACTTGCCCGTTTCTGCGGGGGTTGTTGCTGGTCGTCCTGCTGGAGCTATACCACTGCTGAGCAGGAACTGACGCAGCTCATCGCTCATGAATGAGGATCCCCTGTCACTGTGGATGTAGGTGGGGAAACTGAACAGAGCGAAGATGGTGCTGAGGGCCTTGATGACGGTGGCAGACGTCATATCGGGCACGGGATGGCGAAGGGGAATCTGGAGTACTCATCGACCACACTGAGAATGTACGTGTTACGGTCGGTGGAGGGGAGGGGCCCTTTGAAATCCACGCTGAGGCGTTCAAAGGGGCGGGAAGCCTTCACCAGGTGCGCACGGGCCGGCCGGTAGAAGTGTGGCTTGCACTCCGCACAGATCTGCCAGTCCCTGGTGACTGTCCTTACTTCCTCGACGGAGTAGGGCAGATTGCGAGCTTTGACCAGATGGTACAATCGAGTGGACCCCGGGTGACAAAGGCTGTCATGTAGGGCCCGTAGTTGGTCCACTTGTGCGATGGCACATGTACCTCGGGAGAGGGCGTCTGGGGGCTCGTTGAGTTTACCGGGGCGATACAAGATCTCGTAATTCTAGGTGGAGAGCTCGATTCTCCACCGCAAGATTTTATCGTTTTTGATCTTGCCCCGCTGTGTGTTCTTGAACATGAAGGCTACCGACCGTTGGTCAGTGAGGAGAGTGAATCAATTACCGGCCAGGTAATGCCTCCAATGCTGCACAGCTTCAACGATAGCTTGGGCCTCCTTCTCGACGGATGAGTGTCGGATTTCAGAGGCATGAAGGGTGCGGGAAAAGAATGCCACGGGTCTGCCTGCCTGGTTTAGAGTGGCGGCAAGGGCGACGTCTGAAGCGTCGCTTTCTACTTGGAAAGGCAGTGACTTGTCCACTGCGTGCATCCCGGCCTTGGCGATGTCTGCTCTGATGCGGGCGAAAGCATCCCGTAACAGCCTCCCCGAACAGGTGCCGGAATGTGGCGACTAGGGGCTTTTCACAGTAACTTCATTTGAAGCCTACTTGTGACAATAAGCGATTTTCATTTTCATTCATGTTGTGCCTCGGCCGCAAGGGAGAATTGGGCGGACTGAATGAGTGGGCGGGCCTTGTCCGCATAGTTTGGGACCCACTGAGCGTAGTAGGAAAAGAATCCCAGGCAGCGTTTGAGGGCCTTGGGGCAAGTGGGGGAGGGGAAGTTCCATGAGGGGGCGCATGCGCTCGGGCCCGAGAAGTCCGCTTTGGACTATATAGCCGAGAATGGCTCACCGGGTTGTGCTGAACACACACTTCTCTTTGTTGTAGGTCAGGTTGAGAAGAGTGGCAGTGCGGAGGAATTTATCGAGGTTGGCATCGTGGTCCTGCTGGTCATGGCCGCAGATGGTGACATTATCTAAGTACGGAAAGGTGGCCCGCAAACCGTACTGGTCGACCATTCAGTCCAACTCTCTTTGGAAGACCGAGACCCCATTTGTGACACCGAAAGGGACCCTAAGGAATTGGTAGAGGCGACCGTCCGCCTCGAAGGCCGTGTATGGCCGGTCCGACTTCCGGATGGGGAGCTGGTGGTAGGCGGATTTCAGGTCAATTGTTGATAAGACCTGGTACTGCGCAATCTGATTGACCATATCAGATATGCGTGGGAGGGGGTACGTTTCGAGCTGCATGTACCGATTGATGGTCTGGCTGTAGTCCACGACCATCCTGTGTTTCTCCCCAGTTTTAACCATTACCACTTGGGCTCTCCAGGGGCTGTTTCTGGCCTCGATAATGCCCTCCTTAAGCAGCCGCTGGACTTCGGACCTGATGAAGGTCTTGTCCTGGGTGCTGTACCATCTTCTCCTAGTGGCAACGGGCTTGCAATCCACAGTTAGATTGGCAAAAAGGGGGGATCGATCTTGAGGGTTGCGAGACCGCAAACGGTAAGGGGGAGTAAGGGCCCGCCGAATTTGAGGGTGAGGCTCTGTAGGTTGCACTGGAAGTCCAGGCCCAACAGGAGTGCAGCGCAGAGATTAGGAAGGACATAGAGGCGGAAGTTACTAAATTCTACGCCCTGGACCGTGAGGGTGACTGTACAAAAGCCTCGGATCGGGAGGGAGTGGGATCAGGAGGCTAGGGAGATCCTTTGATTGGCAGGGTGGACCGCGAAGGAGCAGCGTCTTACGGGATCTGGGTGAACGAAGCTTTCGGTGCTCCCGGAGTCCAGCAGGCACGAGGTCGCGTGGCCGTTGATTTTAACCGTCGTCGACACGGTGGCCAGGTTGTGCAGGCGAGATTGGTCCAGCGGCATCGAAGCGAGCTGCGGGTAGCCATCGGATGCTTCAGGCGGCGAGCGTATGCGGTTCCGAAGTTGGGTTGTCCAGAGACCCTGTGGGGGACTAGATGGCGGCGCCCATGGTGCGCACATTGCAGGGTCGGGACAAGATGGCGGCGCCCATTGGTCGCACATGGACCCGGGAGGAGAAGATGGCAGCTCCCATTGTGCGTCTGGCGTGGGGGAGGGGGCGATAGCAGGCACGATCGCAGCGACTGCGCGGGCCTGGCACACCGCCGCGAAGTGGCCCTTTTTACTGCAGGCTTTACAAACGGCAGTGCGGGCCGGGCAGTGTTGGAGGGGGTGCTTCTGATGACCACAGAAGTAGCAGCGGGGTCCCCCGGGTGCGCAGATCGGCGTGCGGCGCAGGTGTATTGGGAAGGCAGGACCCCGGCTGAGGAGGTTGTCGGCGGGGTCCAGGAGGGGTAGGAAGGAGTAGAAGGGTGGGCAGTGCGGCGGGAGAGGTACGATTGTACGTTACGGGACGCGACCATCATAGAGAGCACCAAGGTTTTCGTCTCCGCCAGTTCGAGCGTGGCCCCTTCCAGTAATCGTTTTTGGTGCGGTCCGATGCAATCCCCGTCATAAAGGCATCGCGCATGAGGAGATTCGAGTGTTCGGCGGCCGTGACGGCCTGACAGTCACAGTCCCGGACGAGTGAGATTAGGGCCCGCCAGAAGTCTTCGATGGACTCACCAGGTAGTTGCGAGCGGGTGTCAAGTACATGCCTGGCGAAGAGCGTGTTCGTCTTCTGCGCGTAGTGTTCTTTGAGGAGTTCGATTGCTTTTGTGTAATTCGTGGCGTCTTGGATCAACGAGAACACACTGGAGCTCAGTCTGGAGAACAGGACGTTTATCTTCTGAGCCTCCGTTGGCGCGGGGTCCGCCGCCTTGATGTTGGCCTCGAAACATGCTCGCCAGTGAGTAAAGTCTTTCCTGGCGTCGGGCGAGTGCGGATCCGGCTGCAGGCGATCGGGCTTAATTCTGATATCCATTCTGTGGAAAATCTGACTGTAATAAATTGATGCACGATCAATTGCACAAAGACTAAAGTTGGGTACAACTGTGGCTTTATTACAGTCAGATGCGAGGCCTCCTGCTGCAGCTGGCGAAATGGCAGGGCACTGGAGGTCATGCATATTTATACATGGGTGGAGCCAGCCGGCAGGAGCTACCGGCGAACCTGTAGTGCAGGTCCTACCTTACATCTCCTATTACAGTGGTTCACCACAGGTTTAAACCACTGCAGGCAAAAGAAGGGAGAGCATCCGACCGCATTTGCTGGCCGCCTATGGATTCATTTCATGGCAGTCTACGGACAATTGAACCGCGCACACCTAAATGAGGAGGACACCACTAAATGGTCCCGCACCTTAGTCTCACATGCCACAGACACAGGTCAAAAGACTTGTGTAAACTACAACCCCGTAGATCGCACACACAATGAAGTTTGGGTATTGAAACGACTCTCTAGTGCATGGGAACAAACCCTACACCAACAGACAGATCAGGACGAGATAGAAGCAAACATGCACCCAGCTAGGACTAGCCAGGACCCAGCATGGATAAATGAGGGTAGACACGAGGGACAGCACCCCAGAGCACAGGCACCACGAGGTTGTTACAATTGTGGCCACATGGGACATTACGCCCGCGATGGCCGACAAAACCCCCCCGAACCATCACCGATACCAACAACTAAACACCCCATCGAGGAACAATGTTAGGCCCATGCATAATGTTAGCGCCTGTTCAGACGATTTAGGGTTTAATTCCACAGATTGACGGTGTTCGGACTCCCCAACTTGGGTCTGTGACAAATGCTGGGACAAATCAGGCAGACCAGTAGTTAGAGGCACAGTCCGGGGACATACAGTCGATTTCCTTTGGGACACAGGAGGATCCCGCACCACTTTGAACTCCTCCACCATGTTTCAACGTGACTAATGGCCCCCCACAGACACCATCACCCTGAGTGGATTCACCGGCCACATACAGCAAGTATATATCACAGCTCCCGTACCCATTCAGATAAGGAACATTAGCACTAGACACCCCGTCATTTTAGTTGAGTTACCCCTAACAGCAGAGCACCTTTTAGGCATTGATTTAATGAGCTCCCATAACCTTTCGTTTGACCCAGTAAACAAATGTGTATGGCGAATGGCCAAAACAGCTCGGGCTCCCGCTACGCTCACAGTAGGGGATTAAGAAAACAGGATTTGCTCAGTAGGGGACTACTGGTTTAATCCGCAAACAATTAGTGCAGACCAGATGATTAGAGAGGTCCTCATAAAACACACAGCCTCGTTCACACAACACAAACTTCTTCACCCAAAGGGTTGTGAATCTCTGGAATTCCTTGCACAGTGAAACAGTTGAGGCTCCTTCTTTAAAAGTTTTTAAGAAAAAGATAGATACCTTTCTAAAGAATAAAGGGATTTGGGGATATGGTGTACGGGCCGGAGAGTGGAGCTGAGTCCACAAAGATCAGCCATGATCTCATTAAATGGCGGAGCAGGCTCGAGGGACCAGATGTCCTACTCCTGTTCCTAGTTCTTATGTTCTTATGTAAACACGATTGTGGGAAGATTCCAGGTATAATAAAGATTTCAGGTCCCGATCCAAAGCCGCAAAAGCAATACGGTTTCCCACAGCAAGCCGAGGCTGAGATTTCGAAGGTTATTAACAGTTTATTAGACCAAGGAGTTATTCAGCCTGTAGCGTCCACAAATAATGCCCCAATTTGGCCCGTAAAGAAGCCCAATGGTTCATGGTGACTAACGATCGACTACCGAGAACTTAACAAAGTAACCCCTTTAGCAGTCCCCACCGTTGCCACCTGTCCCGAGACCATGCTCAAACAGGGGGTACAGGCAAAGTACTTCACAGTGCTGGACATCAGCAATGGCTTTTGGACTTCCGGTTGCGGTGATGCCTAGCTAGCCGCACGTTTCGGCGGCTCCAGCTCCGACGGACCTTTGGGCTCTTTTAAGAGCCCCAACGGGGAATTTTTTGACGACGCAACCCGGTGTGGGGTGTGTGAGAAGGGAGTCCCCCCCAAACGAAGGAGGAATAAACCGGCGGCGGCAGCTGCAGCGCGAGGAATCGTCGACCAAAGGGTCAGAAAGAGAGAAGTACAAGATGGCGGCGGAGAAAGCGCAGGCGACATGGGGGCCTGAGCAGGATGAAATTGTGAGACGGTGCGTGGAGCTGCTGAAGAGGGAGGTGCTGACCCCGATGCTACAGGCAATTGAGGGGCTCAAGGAGCCACTAAAGACCCAGGAGACAGAGCTCCGCGTGGTGGAGCAGAAGCTGACAGATATTGAGGACGAGATCCTGGGCCTGGCGGTTAAGACACAGACGCACGAGGCACTTCATAAAAAGTGTACTGAAAGGATCGAGGCCCTAGAAAACGGAGCGCGAAGGAAGAACCTTCGGATACTGGGTCTCCCTGAGGGTGTGGAAGGAGCGGACTGTGGAGCGTATGCAAGTACGATGCTGAGCTCACTGATGGGTGCTGAGGCCCCTACGGGCCCCTTGGAGGTGGAGTGGGCAAATCGGATTCCGGCGAGAAGACCAAAAGCGGGAGAACCACCCAGGGCGATAATCGTGCGATTTTACCGCCTTAAGGATAGAGAAGAGGTCCTGAGATGGGCTAAAAAGGTGCGGAGTAGCAGATGAGAGAATGCAGTGGTGCGGGTGTACCAGGATTGGAGTGCGGAGGTGGCGAGAAGGAGGGCGAGCTTTAACCGAGCCAAAGAGGTGTTGCATAAAAGGAAGGTGAAGTTCGGGATGCTGCAGCCGGCAAGACTATGGGTCACGTATCAGGAGAGACACCATTATTTCAAGACGGCGGAGGAAGCATGGACCTTCATCAAATAAGAGAAATTGGATCGGAACTGAGGGACTGATGCTGCAGGAAATGTTATTGTTAATGTTATGGTTGAAGTTAATTGAGAAGTAAATTGGGAAGGGGGGAGACATTGGGGAAATGTGGGCGCCGGTGAGGGGGGAAAGACGGGACATAGTTGGAGAATGGGGAAGGGGAGGGGAGGGGAAAGGGAGCTGCGCCATAAGAGGCGGGTCAGGTAAAGGGATGTTCCCGCGCCAGAAAGAATAAGGCGGGAAGACAGGCGCAAGGCGGATGGGAGTTCCCCACACGGGGGGGGTCGAGGAGTGAGCAGGAGTAGCCGGGGTCAGTTGAAGTCAGCTGACTTACGGAAGTAATATGGGGGGAGCAATCATACTAGAAAGTGATCTAGCGGGGGGGACGGGGGGGGGGACAACTGGGTTGCTGCTGCAGAAATCCAAAAGGAAATGGCTAAAGAGTGGGTGGGCGGGGATGGTGTGCGACGCTGGGGGAGCGAGCGGGAGCGCGGAGGCGGGATATGGGACTGGCCTAGAGAAGGTAATGGCTAGTCGACACGGGAGGGGGGCAGGTAGCCCCCTAGTGAGGCTGATCACATGGAACGTGAGAGGCCTGAACGGACCGATAAAAAGGGCCCGAGTGCTCGCGCATTTGAAAGGACTAAGGGCAGACGTGGTTATGCTCCAAGAGACGCACCTAAAGGTGGCGGACCAAGTTAGGTTAAGGAAAGGCTGGGTGGGACAGGTGTTCCACTCAGGACTGGACGCAAAGAATAGAGGGGTGGCCATTTTGGTGGGGAAACGGGTAGCATTTGAAGCAAAGAACATCGTAGCAGATAGCGGAGGTAGATATGTAATGGTGAGTGGCAGGCTGGAGGGATTGGAGGTCGTGTTGGTTAATGTGTATGCCCCAAACTGGGACGATGAGGGATTTATGAGACGGATGCTGGGGCGTATACCGGACCTGGAGGTAGGAAACTTGATTTTAGGAGGGGACTTTAATACGGTGCTGGACCCGGGGCTAGATAGATCCAGCTCAAGGACTGGAAGAAGGCCGGCAGCGGCCAAGGTACTTAAGGGGTTTATGGACCAAATGGGGGGAGTGGATCCATGGCGATTTCTTAGACCTAGGGCTAGGGAGTTTTCCTTCTTCTCCCATGTCCATAAAGTGTACTCCCGGATAGATTTTTTTGTTTTGGGAAGGTCGTTGATCTCTAGGGTGGAAGAAGCTGAGTACTCAGCCATAGCGGTTTCGGATCATGCCCCACATTGGGTGGACCTGGAATTAGGAGAGGAAAGGGAGCAGAGAACACTCTGGCGATTAGATGTGGGACTGATGGTGGATGAGGGAGTGTGTGCAAGAGTGCGGGGGTGTATTGAGAGATACCTGGAGGTCAATGACGACGGCGAGGTCCCTGTGGGAGTGGTATGGGAAGCACTAAAAGCGGTGGTCAGAGGAGAGCTGATCTCCATTGGGGCCCACAAAAGGAAAACAGAGGCCAAGGAAAGGGAAAGATTACTGGGGGAGATTTTAAGGGTGGATAGGGAATTTGCAGAGACCCTGGAGGAGGAATTGTACAGGGAGAGGAGACGACTCCAGACGGAGTTTGACCTTCTGACCACCAGAAAGGCGGAGGTACTGTGGAGGAAAGCACAGGGGAGGAGGTATGAATATTGGGAAAAGGCTAGTCGCCTGCTGGCTCATCAATTGCGAAAGGGGGCATCAGCGAGGGAGATAGGAGGAATTAGAGACGAAAGGGGAGACACGGTGCGAAGGGCAGGAAAGATAAATGAGGTATTCAAGACCTTCTATGAGGAACTGTATAGGTCTCAACCCCCAGAGGGAGAGGAGGGGATGCGGCAGTTCCTGGACCAATTGAGGTTCCCGAAAGTGGAGGAGCGGGGGGTGGTAGGCCTGGGGGCACCGATTGGGGTGGACGAGGTTATTAAGGGACTGGGAAGCATGCAAGCAGGGAAGGCCCCGGGACCAGACGGGTTCCCGGTGGAATATTACAGAAAATATGTGGACTTGTTGGCCCCGTTGATGGTGAGGACGTTCAATGAGGCCAGGGAAGGGGGGACTCTACCCCCGACGATGCCAGAGGCGACGATATCGTTAATTTTGAAGAGGGATAAAGATCCGTTGCAGTGCGGGTCCTATAGACCTATTTCATTATTGAACGAGGACGCCAAATTGTTGGCAAAGGTACTGGCATCGAGGATAGAGGACTGTGTCCCGGGGGTGGTGCATGAAGACCAGACAGGGTTCGTAAAAGGGAGACAACTGAATGTTAACGTGCGACGACTATTAGGGGTGATAATGATGCCCCCAGTGGAGGGGGAGGCAGAGATAGTGGCGGCAATGGACGCAGAGAAGGCATTTGACAGGGTGGAGTGGGAGTATTTATGGGAAGTGTTAAGGAGGTTTGGGTTCGGGAACGGGTTTATTAGCTGGGTTAGACTTCTTTATGGGGCTCCAATGGCAAGCGTAGTTACAGGTCGACATAGATCGGAGTATTTCCGACTATACAGGGGAACAAGACAGGGATGCCTGCTGTCTCCATTGTTGTTCGCGTTGGCAATTGAACCTCTGGCCATGGCGTTGAAAGACTCCAGGAAATGGAGAGGGGTGATTAGAGGGGGAGAAGAACACCGAGTCTCGTTATACGCAGATGACCTATTGTTATACGTGTCGGACCCAGCGGGGGGGGTGATAGAGGTTATGCGAATTTTGAGGGGGTTCGGGGATTTCTCGGGGTATAGGCTAAACATGGGGAAGAGTGAATTATTTGTGATACATCCAGGGGACCAGAGTAGAGAGATAGAAGGCTTGCCTCTAAGGAAAGTGGAAAGAAACTTCCGATACCTGGGGATTCAGATCGCTAGGAGCTGGGGAACCTTGTACAGACTTAATCTGACACGGCTGGTAGAACAAATGGAGGAGGACTTCAAGAGGTGGGACATGCAGCCTCTATCGCTGGTGGGCAGGGTGCAAGCAATTAAGATGATGGTCCTCCCGAGGTTCTTATTTGTATTTCAATGTCTCCCTATACTAATCACCAAGACCTTTTTTAATAAAATAGACAGGAGCATCACAAGCTTCGTGTGGGCAGGGAAAGTTCCGAGAGTAAGGAGGGGGTTCCTTCAGCGTAGTAGGGACAGAGGAGGATTGGCACTACCGAACCTGGGCGATTACTGTTGGGCCGCCAATGTGGCAATGATACGTAAATGGATGATGGAGGGTGAGGGAGCGGCGTGGAAAAGACTGGAGAGAAAGTCCTGTAAAGGGACGAGTTTAGAGGCGCTGGTGACGGCGCCGCTACCGTTCTCACCTAAAAAGTTTACCACGAACCCGGTGGTGGCGGCAACATTGAATATCTGGGGACAGTGGAGGCGACAGAGAGGGGTGCGGGGAGCCCTGGTGGGGTCCCCAATCAGGAACAACCATAGGTTCGCCCCAGGAAGACTGGATGGAGGATTTCAGAGCTGGTACCAGTTGGGAATTAGGAGGGTGGGAGATTTATTTATAGATGGGACTTTTGCGAACTTGGGAGCATTGGAGGAAAAGTATAAGTTGCCCCGGGGAAATTTCTTGAGATACATGCAGGTGAGGGCGTTTACTAGACAACAGGTGAGGGAATTTCCGTTGCTCCCGACACAGGGGATACAGGACAGGGTGCTTTCAGGGGTGTGGGTCGGAGAGGGCAAGGTGTCAGAGATTTATCGAGAAATGAGGGAAGAGGGGGAGGAGTCGGTGGGCGAACTAAAAGGAAAGTGGGAAGGAGAACTAGGGGAGGAGATAGAGGAGGGTATGTGGGCTGATGCCCTAAGCAGGGTAAATTCCTCTTCCTCATGCGCCAGGCTTAGCCTGATTCAATTTAAGGTGCTACATAGAGCACACATAACGGGAGCAAGATTGAGCAGGTTCTTTGGAGTGGAGGACAAATGTGGGAGGTGTGGCGGGAACCCGGCGAACCATGCACATATGTTTTGGGTGTGCCCGGCACTGGAAGGGTATTGGAAGGGAGTGACAGGAGTGATTTCGAAGGTGGTGAAGGCCCGGGTCAAACCAGGCTGGGGGTTAGCTCTATTTGGAGTTGCGGATGAGCCGGGAGTGCAGGAGGCGAAAGAGGCCGATGTTGTGGCCTTTGCGTCCCTAGTAGCCCGGCGCAGGATCCTACTCATGTGGAAGGAGGTGAAACCCCCCGGACTGGAGGCCTGGGTAAATGATATGGCGGGGTTCATTAAACTGGAGCAGATAAAGTTTGCCCTGAGAGGATCGGCTCAAGGGTTCACCAAGCGGTGGCAGCCATTTCTCGACTACCTAGGGGAACGTTAGAGGGAAGACAGATGACCAGCAGCAGCAACCCAGGGGGAAGGATGGGGGAGGGGGGGAGGGGGGGGGGTTCGTTTAGTTTAGGTCAAAAGCTAATGGGGGCTTTTTTTTTTGTTACTTGTGTATTGTTAAAAATTTCTGTATTGTTACGTTTGTTTTGTAAGAGGGGAAAAATTGTTGTTTGGGAAAAAAATTTCAATAAAATATATATAGTTTTTAAAAAGCAATGGCTTTTGGTCCATCCCGTTAGACAAGGCCTGCCAGTATAAGTTCGCGTTTACGTTTCAAGGGCAGCGGTACATGTGGACATGCCTCCCACAAGGATTCCATAACTCCCCCTCCGGTTTCCACCGACAATTGGCCAACGGACTTTCTAAATTTTCCCGACCCGAATGCCTGCAAACGGACACAAAAGAGGAACACGTAGAGCTCTTATCGGAATTGCTAGGCCTATTGCAATCCATCGGATGCAAGGTCAACCCCAAAAAGGCCCAAATTTTAAAGGAAAAGGGGCGGGATTCTCCCCTACCCGGCGGGGCAGGGGGATCCGGCCTAATGGAGTGGCGGGAACAACTCCGGCGTCGGGCCGCCCCAAAGGTGCGGTATTCCACACCTTTAGGGGCCAAGCCCTCACCTTGAGGGGCCAGGCCCGCGCCGGAGTGGTTCCGCTCCGCCGGCTGGCGGGATAGGCCTTTGGCGCCACGTCAGCAGGCGCCGAAAGGTCTTCGCCGGGCGACACATGCGCGGGAGCGTCAGCGGCTGCTCACTGCATCCCCACGCATGCGCAGGGGAGGGGGTCTCTTCCGCCTCCGCCATAGTAAAGACCATGGCGAAGGCGGAAGAAAAAGAGTGCCCCCACTGCACAGGCCCGCCCGCGGATCGGTGGGCCACGATAACGGGCCAGGCCACCGTGGGGGCATCCCCTGGGGCCAGATCGCACCCCCCCCCAGGACCCCGGAGCTTGCCCGCGCCGCCTTGTCCCGCCGGTAAGGTAGGTGGTTTAATCCATGCCGGCGGGCGAGGGTTGACAGCGGCGGGATTTCGGCCCATCACGGGCCGGAGAATCGCCGGGGGTGGGCCCGCTGACCGGCGCGATTCCCGCCCCCGCCAAATCTCTGGTGGCGGAGAATTCGGGACACGGCGGGGGCAGGATTCACGCCAGCCCCCGGCGATTCTCCAACCCGGTGGGGAGTCGGAGAATCGCGCCCAGGTTCTTTATTTAGGCACCATCATCACCCACGGGAAGAGAGAAATTGAGCAAAAACGGATCGAGTCGATCGTTAAATTGCCCCTGCCACAAAATGTCACTGCACTCCGGTCATTCCTAGGTTTGGTAGGATATTGCAGGAATTATATAGATGGTTTTGCCACTAAAGCAGCCCCACTCTCAGAACTCCTTAAAAAGAACGCCCCATGGGAATGGCTTCCACAGCACACAGATGCCACTGATGATTTAAAATGCGCCCTAGGCTTTACAAGTTCCAAACCCAGACTTGCCCAATGCCATAGAGGTAGCAACCACCGATTGAACCCTATCAGCAGTACTCTTGCAAGAACGACACGATCACTTATGCCTATGCCTCAAGAGTATTAGACCCCGTAGAGCAAGGATTCTCAGCGTGCGAACGGCACTTGCTTGCAGTCTTTTGGGCAGTACAGTACTTTGCGTACATCACAGGCCTCAACCCAGTAACGATCTTGACCGAGCACACCCCCACGCAACTATTACTAGACGGTAGATTAAAGGACGGTTCAGTCAGCCAAATCAGAGCAGCTCGCTGGACACTACTGTTACAATGCAGGGACATTATGTTAAAATGCACCAAAACCCACACATTTCTGGCCGATAATCTCCAATATGCAGGGACCCCACGAGTGCCAGATCATAGCAGCCCAACACCACACAGGACTCTTCATCCCAAAGTCACTACACCCACGAGCAGGCAGTAAGACACAGGATTCCCAAACCACAGGGGATTCTTAAAAAATTTATGTAGACGGTTCCTTCACAATCGAAAATGGAGTTAGAATTACTGGTTGTGGAAATTACGTGGGAGACGCGCAGGGACGCCCACTAGAAGAGATCTCTTTAAAATTGCCCGGCCACCTAGGTTAACAAGTAGCAGAACTCGCAGCCATAGCCTATGTAACTCAGCACCCCGACTCTTTTCCAACCCCCGCAGACATGCACTCGGACAGCCTGTATGTGTGCAATAGTTTAACAGAATTCCTGCCCCTGTGGGAATCTCGAGGTTTTGTTTCAGCCGATGGGAAACCCCTACCCTCTGCCCCGCTGTTAAAGCACATTCTCAAGACAGCCTCAGATCGCACAAAAGGTATTATTAAAGTAAGAAGCCATCATCGCTCGTCCCCATTTACATCGTTTAATGTAAAGGCAGACGCCTTAGCCAAAGCAGGATCACGCCATGGTCACTTCTGGCAGTCACCCGAAAGGGAATCGATACACTCAGTCCAGGTTTCCCAGACCAATATTGAGGATCGATCCCAAGCCCAAAAAGCAGATGACACCCTCAAACAGGTTTTAGACGGCAACTTCCGAGCCCCCTATGATAAATGGAAGGACGCACTGACTGTACAGGGCGGCATAGTTTTAAAAAAGGAATTTATGTGGTCCCCACCCAGGACAGAAACCAGCTCATTTACCAATTTCATGACGGACACGGACAGGGGATAGACAATACCATTGCCCATTCAAGACCTGTGTGTTGGTGGCCCGATTTAAAAACCGATGTAACCCATTATGTCGAGAATTGCCTTATTTGTGCTCAGCATAATCCCGAACGTTACTCAAAGAAAGGACAATTACGTCACACCCGACCTGTGAATGGCCCTTGGACAAACTTGCATATCGATTACATTGGCCCCCGTCCCCCTTGCAGAAACGGTTTCAAGAATGTGCTGGCTGTAGCCGACACCTTTACTAAATGGGTAGAAGCATTTCCCTCACGACAAACACAGCAAAGGCCACCGCTACGATTTTGACCCAACTGATATTCACATGTTGGGGTCTCCCCCGCAGCATTGAGTCAGACCAAGTTTCCCACTTCACCGGCAGATTCATGCAAAATGCTTTAACAATTTTTGGGATCAGGCAGAAATTCCATATAGCATATCACTCCCAATCCAGTGGCATTGTCGAGAGAATGAATCGAAAAGCGACCATTAGGAAGATGGTGCAACAGAACAATACCACGTGGGACACAGTCCTCCCATTTGCTCTCATGTTTATTCGGAACATCATTTCCAGTTCCACAGGTTTCACCCCTCACACTCTCATGACCGGACGGCCCATGAAGGGTATTGAATATTTTTTTAGGCCTCGATTTGGCAAGCCCCACAGTAACCGCCCTCACACACGAAAAAGCAGTCCAACAGGTTACAGATAACATTAAAGCGGCACAACTCGCTGCAGCTGTTTGATTAGGCGCTAGAAAGAAGCAGAGTAAAACCTGCTTTGACAAAACCGTCCACCCCATAGAGAACACAGTCGGTCAGCAAGTAATGGTTTCACTTTACAACCCCAGTTCTTTCCTCTCCCCCAAATTTGCAGGACCCTATTCCATTTCCAACAAAGTGAGCCCCTCTGTGTACAAGATAACGTACCCCAACGGTAAAACTGGTTGGTTCCACATCAACCAACTCAAAGTCTACAGATCCCAATGTAGCCACTCCCACCACATCTCTCTGGCAATTCCGCCCCGCCCATCGACAACCTAGTCCAACCCCTACGCCAACCCTCCTCCAGCCATGCCGGCATTTATCCCTTGTCCACGCGCACAGACCTGAACTTGTCTCCGCCCACAGGTACAGACTTTCGCCTTGAACTTGACTCCGACAACAGCGAGAGCCTCCCGGATTTGATTACTATCCCTGAACACTGGCGCGATCTCTCTGCCCCCAGTCACCCCAGAACCGTTAGATATCTTTGACCCCCTATATGTCCTCCCCCAACCAGCGCCACAGCCACCGCCTGACCACAGTAACTTGGCCTCCACTCCCGCCGCCCCTACACCTCACGACAAATAAGCCCCTCTTTGGCACCGCGACAACTCTTGCAGTCTAATAAGGCACGACGATTCGGATTATCCGACGGCCCACGCAGCCAAGGCACAGAAACGGCAGACACGAGTCTGGCAACCGGGAGATGGTGATGATTCAGATACTGACTCTCGTTTCGGTAATGCTTTTACAACACTGTTTGCTACAGAACCCTGAGGTGTCCAGATGATGAGAAAGAGACATCACCTAAGTATTAAGGTGTCCAAGTTCTGATGGAGCCTGCCCATCTTTTTCCTTATTTTTTCTACTACATGGTTTTAATTCATGTCACCCGACACAAAATTACTCTTCTGATTCAAGGGTACGATGCCCTGTGACAGTTAAAGGCACAAGTTTGTCGGAAAACAGATCACTGTTCTCCCAGTCTTTATGCCAAGTTTCCACACGACTACAAACTCTTACTGACCACCCAGGTCACCCAGGTAGGGAATAACGGCACTGGTCATCGCCCTACCCAAGGACCCCAAATGCATCAGGTCAGTTAAGCTTGGGTAGTGGAGTAACGGCACTAACCCCCACCCTACCCGGGGATTACACCCATTCTTCTCCCGCAGCGGTCCACACGCACCTCATGTTCCTGTCACTTCATACGCTCTGGAATGGTTCTCTACACTCTGCACTGTCTTTGGCAGGCCTTAGTTTCACCTTCTCTACTCTCTCTTTGGTTGTGGTATAAAGAATGTATTTTGCCACGTTCCGTACATTCACCCCTTCTTTCCTTTACCTCCCGCGACCCTCTGGTCATTCCCCACATGCTATTTACACATATGACACAATTGGTTGCTGCTCACTGCTGCTATACACGCTGCTACACGCGAACTACCTCTGAGCCCTGGGACGAAAATCTATAAAACTGGACGCCCTGAAATTCGGCTGGTTAAGATAAGCTTCAACCACCACTGGTTGCAAGTAAAGAAAAGACTGGTTGGAGACATTGTCCGCCCACTCCCCGCATCGACCACAAGCTGCGAGGGTCTCTGTACTTTAAAAATTTGCATTTCTTGTCTCTCCAAAATAGTATTTCAAAAAAAGAAAATGAGGGAGTCACACATGGTGACAATCATAATGGGTAATTAGAGTAAGGAGAGAAAGACTAATAAAATGAGATATTAACCTAAGATAATAACAGATACTGTGCTTGCATCCCAGGGATTACCCGGAAAACAGAAAACACAGGATGAAGCAAGGAATGCTGACATGCGTTTGGATCATCGCTGGACTTCTGTAACTGCGTGCGCAACCCACGTTCGTTACAAACCTCACACCAACCCCGAGCACTACCACACAACAGGCCACCCCCAGCCCGGACACTACACCACACAAAAAGACAGACATCGAAACCCCCACTTGGTGCGAAAACATTGCCAAAGGGAACCCCCTTTCATACACAGTAGAGGCCCTTCTAGTAATTGCAATAATCTGCAGTGTCATTCAGACACTCCGACTCCGTAAATGGCGCGCAAAAGCCTCCCGCTCCCCGATATATACAGTCCGATCCCCCTTCTTTGGAATTCAACAAAATTGAACGCATGTATTAATCGCTGCTCAGAATAAACCATGTACCCTTTTAACTTTATTAGGATTAAGTAGAAATGTGATGCTGTTGTTTTAAATTTTGTACTGTATATAAGTTCTACGATATTCGCAGCAGCATGAGAGTAGCTTAGATACTGTTAGCTAGAGATCAACTGTGCGGATAAATTAAAATGTTTTATAGTGACCTGAATTACAGTGACCGTTAGAGATGGATTAATTTATGGATGTATTAATGAAATATTAGGTAAATGTCCCAAACCATAAGATAGAGTAGAGTAGAACCTTGCCTTGACCAAGGATAAATAGGGATCGATAGTGTGATCCACCACGCTTCGTGTTCAGGATCAAGAGGACGGGATGTAGCCATCTAAGATGGCCACCTGCAAAGAACCATGGAAATTATGGCCAACCCAGATCTCAGACAGATACAGAGCCCATGTGTATGTGAAACACAGGTAACAAGACCTGATCGAAAACCCTGCTCGTTTGCATCTTAATGGCCCATTTTCCCAGGACAATAGAACTCCAATCAAGAAACCAGTACACCACAGACTGATCGGCGCCACTCCCCTTACTCAGAAAGCCCAACTGCCAAGGTCAATGACCGCTAAGAACCCACCCAGTTACCAAGGCATCCGCCCCTTTATTGGCCGAAATCGAAGACAGTGATCAGAACCCTGTTGAACTATTGGGTCCAAGGTTAAGGACCGCCCCAAAGAGCGCGAAATCCCAGAGGGATAAAAGAGACCACAAACATGTGTTCTGCCTCTTTTGGATCCAGCCTATTCCAGCCGAATTGTAGCAGGAACAGCCAGCCAAGTTCAAGACAAGCGATTGCTACCTGACGGATGAGCCCAGCAGAGACAGAGCCACTTTCTTCGAGCCAGCCAAGTGAAATCCAGATAAAGGCCTTATCCATTTGCACAGTGCCGGTCACTCTGAAGTTAAGTATAGGTTATTGTAGCTGATAGGTGTATTTTAACCCGTAGTAGATATTGTGTTTGCATGTCTAGGTAACTCTTGTGTATGTAAATAAACCATCTGTTGAACTAACTAACTGGTTGTGTGGTCATTTGATCGATATAAGGGAAGGCTTGTGGTTCACCAACATTATCATTAATATTAGCAACAGTATTGGCGACGCTGTTGGGATCGAAAACGAGCAACAATGTTTACCAGGATGTTGCGTGGTCTGGAGGGTGTTAGCTATGCGGAGAAGCCGAATAGACTCGGATTGTTTTCATTAGAATGACGGAGGTTAAGGGGTGACCTGACAGAGGTCTACAAGATTGAGAGGCATGGATAGAGTGGATGGGCAGGCACTCATTCCCAGGGTGGCGGGGTTAGTCACCAAGGGCATAGGTTTAAAGTCTGTTGGGCAAAGTTTAGAGGAAACGTACGAGGCAGGTTTTTTCACAGAGGGTGGTGAGTGCCTGGAACGCATTGCCAGAGGAGATTGTGGAAGCAGATACATTAACGGCATTCAAATGACATGTCGACAAATACATGGATAGGTTGGTTATAGAGGGATACGGCACAAGTGCGTGTTGAGTGTTTTGGCCAAGGGTGGTATCATGAACGGTACAGGCGAAGAGGGCCAAAGGGCCTGTGTCTGTGCTGTATTGTTCTTAATTTGTTCTTTGAGACAGCTACTCTCACTCTAACATTCAGTCGAGTAACTGTGGCATTGGGATCTAACCCCTTCGCCTCGGAAACCTCAGACAAGCTCCATTCAGTGCTGGTCTCCACAAAGGGGGACCAGACGGAGTGGCACTCCCAGGGAATTCGAGACCCCCAGTTGTTTGCCCCTGGGCAGGGTGGTACCCTGGCACTGCTGGGGCCACCCGGGCACCCTGGCACTGCCAGGCTATCACTTTTCACAGCGATGATCGGGACGGGGGGTGCACTGTGAGGATGGTGGGAGGGATCCCCTTACAGCGAGTTAGGGCTTTGGGGGGGGGGGGGGGGATGTCGTGTTGGGAGCTCGAGAGTTCGGGACACCATTTAAAAATGCCCCACCCCCCGGGCAGTATGGTGGCGCAATGGTAAGCACTGCAGCCTCATGGAGCCGAGGTCCCAGGTTCGATCCCAACTCTGGGTCTCCCCATGTTTGCGTGGGTTTCGCCCCCACAACCCGAAGATGTGCAGGTTAGGTGGATTGGCCACGCTAAATTGCCCCTTAATTGGAAAAATGAATTGGGTACTCTAAATTTTATTTTTTTTAAATGACGTCCCGTTCTCTCCCTGCACTGAGGGGTTCCGGCCAGCGAAGCTCCTCAGTGCAGAAAACGGGGTTAAGTGCGGCCTCGGGCACGCATTCCCCGCTGAGGCAGTATCTAAACAGATGGGCGTTAGATAGCGGGTGTTTCTCAGTGCTGCGAGCACTGGAAAACACACGGATAAATGTGTTCGCAGAATGTAGCAGAATGTTAGACTTGTGGATGGTTAGGAAAGGTTCCATGTAGGTATTGTCAATCTGTTTAGACTCAATGCCTCTCAGAGCCGGTGGGTAGGTTACTGGGTGATGACAAAGTAGAAAAGCAGATGGTAGAAATTTCACACTAAGCACATAAATGCCACCCTCTCTGGGTGGCATGGTGGTGCACGGCACTGAGGACCCGGGTTCGATCCCGGCCCCGGGTCACTGTCCGTGTGGAGTTTGCATGTTCTCCCCGTGGCTGTGTGGGTCTAACCCCTGTGGTAGTATGCATTAGGGGTCATGTGGGACTGTGAAGCCGTGATGTCATTGGCTGACAGATCCCGGGTCCTGGTTGGCTGTTGACCTCTAGCTCCGCCCTGAAGGCGGAGTATAAGAACCTGGAGTTCTCCCCAGCAGGCCAGTCAGCTACTGAACTGCGGGGAACAAGTCACGCTTAATAAAGCCTCATCGACTTCATCTCTATTCGTCTCTCGTGAGTCTTTGTGCGCTATAATTTATTAAGCGTGCTTAAAAGAACTATGGAGCTCAGGATCATCCCGGAATGCCTGAGGACCAGCCCCAACGCAGTGAACTCAGCAGCAGCTTTCAAGCACTGGCAGACTTGTTTCGAAGCCTACCTCAGAACGGCCCCCGGCCGGGTCACAGAAGACCAGAAACTACAGGTCCTGCACTCGAGGGTAAGCCCGGAAATTTTCCCTCTCATCGAAGACGCAGAGGATTACCAGACGGCGTTCGCAGCACTAAAAAGCATCTATGTTCGCCCAGTGAACCAGATCTACGCACGCTACCAACTCGCAACGAGACGGCAAAGTCCCGGAGAATCGATAGATGATTTCTACTCCGCGCTACTAATTTTGGGACGGGCCTGCAGCTGCCCGCCGGTAAACGCGATGGAACACACGGACATGTTGATGCGTGATGCTTTTGTGGCTGGTATGAACTCTTCCCAAATCCGCCAAAGACTTTTAGAAAAAGAGTCGCTAGGACTCTCAGAGGCACGGGCCCTTGCAGCCTCACTAGATGTGGCCGCGCGAAACGCCCGCGCCTACGGCCCCGACCGCGCGGCAGCCCCTTGGGCTCCGTGGACCCCCGTCGCGACAAACCCCCCCCCCCCGGCCCATCCCACAGGCTTGCGCGGTTCAGACGCCAAGTCGTCCCGGGGGAGCCCGCTGCTATTTTTGCGGCCAGGCGAAACATCTCCGGCAGCGCTGCCCGGCCCGCGCAGCGACTTATAAGAGCTGCGGGAAAAAGGGCCATTTCGCGGCTGTGTGCCGGTCCCGGGAGGTCGCCGCGATCCCCGGCGAACAAGGATTCCTGCGCGCTTCTAACGCTCCCCAACCCCCCCAGCGCCCCATGTACGACCCGCAGGCGCAACCAGTTTGGGTCACGGCCACCGCTGTCCAGCGCCCCATGTACGACCCGCAGGCGCAACCAGTTTGGGTCCCGACTACCGCTGTCCCCGGAGAACAAGGCGATCTGCGCGTTTCTGACGCTCCCCAACCCCCCCAGCGCCCCATGTGCGACCCGCAGGTGCCGCCATTTTGGGTCCCGGCCACCACGAGGGGAGGAGGGGCGCCGCCATCTTGGGATCCCCCAGACCTGTGCGACGCATGGGGATGGCCATTTTGTCCACCCCCGCCGCCATCTTGTGACCCCCCAGCCATGTGCGATGCATGGGTGCGACCATTATGTTCACCCCCGCCGCCATCTTGGACGGCAACAACGGACCCCAGTGTCGACGGCTCCACGGGGTTCGAGGAAGAAGCTCAAACACTACGATCACGTCTGGCCTCAATGACGCTGGACCAAGCACGGCCCCGGACGCTCCAGACGACGACAACAATGGTGCTGATAAACGGGCACGAGACACCATGCCTGGTCGACTCCGGGAGCACGGAAAGCTTCATCCACCCCGACACGGTAAGACGCTGTTTTTTGACCATCCGTCCCAGTGCGCAAAAGATTTCCCTAGCTGCAGGATCCCACTCCGTACAGATTAAAGGCTTCTGCATAGTGACCCTAACGGTGCAAGGGAGGGAGTTTAAAAACTACAGGCTCTACGTCCTTCCTCAACTCTGCGCGCCCACATTACTGGGATTAGATTTCCAGTGCAACCTGCAGAGCCTAACGTTTCAATTCGGCGGCCCAATACCCCCACTCACTATCTGCGGCCTCGCAACCCTCAAGGTTGAGCCCCCATCCTTGTTTGCAAACCTCACCCCGGACTGCAAACCCGTCGCCACTAGGAGCAGACGGTACAGCGCCCAGGACCGGACATTCATTCGGTCCGAAGTCCAGCGGCTACTGAAGGAAGGCATAATCCAGACCAGCAACAGTCCCTGGAGAGCACAGGTGGTAGTAGTAAAGACAGGGGAGAAGCAAAGGATGGTCATAGACTATAGCCAGACCATCAACAGGTACAAACAGCTAGATGCGTACCCTCTCCCCCGCATATCCGACATGGTCAATCGGATTGCCCAATATAAGGTCTTCTCCACCGTGGACCTCAAGTCCGCCTACCATCAGCTCCCCATCCGCCCAAGTGACCGCAAGTACACAGCCTTCGAGGCAGACGGGCGATTATACCACTTCCTAAGGGTCCCATTTGGCGTCACAAACGGGGTCTCGGTCTTCCAACGAGAGATGGACCGAATGGTTGATCAACACGGGTTGCAGGCCACGTTCCCATACCTCGACAACGTGACCATCTGCGGCCACGATCAGCAGGACCACGACGCCAACCTCCAAAAATTCCTCCAGACCGCTAAAGCCTTGAACCACACATACAACGAGGACAAGTGCGTGTTTAGCACAAACCGGCTAGCCATCTTGGGATATGTAGTGCGCAATGGGATAATAGGCCCCGACACCGAACGCATGCGCCCCCTCATGGAATTTCCCCTCCCTCACTGCTCAAAAGCCCTAAAACGCTGCCTGGGGTTTTTTTCATATTACGCCCAGTGGGTCCCCCAGTACGCAGACAAGGCCCGCCCCCTAATACCGACCACGACCTTCCCCCTGTCGACAGAGGCTTGCCAGGCCTTCAGCCGCATCAAAGCGGATATCGCAAAGGCCACGATGCGCGCCATCGACGAGTCCCTCCCCTTCCAGGTCGAGAGCGACGCCTCCGATGTAGCTCTAGCGGCCACCCTTAACCAAGCGGGCAGGCCCGTGGCCTTTTTCTCCCGAACCCTCCACGCTTCAGAAATCCGCCACTCCTCAGTGGAAAAGGAAGCCCAAGCCATAGTGGAAGCTGTGCGACATTGGAGGCATTACCTGGCCGGCAGGAGATTCACTCTCCTCACGGACCAACGGTCGGTAGCCTTCATGTTCGATAATGCACAGCGGGGCAAAATTAAGAACGACAAGATCTTAAGGTGGAGGATCGAGCTCTCCACCTTCAACTATGAGATCATGTATCATCCCGGAAAGCTGAACGAGCCGTCCGACGCCCTATCCCGCGGCACATGTGCCAACGCACAAATTAACCGCCTCCAAACCCTCCACGAGGACCTCTGCCACCCGGGGGTCACTCGGTTCTACCACTTTATAAAGTCCCGCAACCTCCCCTACTCTGTGGAGGAGGTCCGTACAGTCACAAGGAACTGCCACATCTGCGCAGAGTGCAAACCGCACTTTTTCAGGCCGGATGGTGCGCACCTGATTAAGGCTTCCCGTCCCTTTGAACGCCTTGGTCTGGATTTCAAAGGGCCCCTCCCCTCCACCGACCGCAACATATACTTCCTGAACGTGGTGGACGAGTACTCCCGTTTCCCCTTCGCCATCCCCTGCCCTGACATGACAGCGGCCACAGTCATTAAAGCCCTTAACACCATATTCACACTGTTCGGTTGCCCCGCATACGTTCACAGCGACAGGGGGTCCTCCTTTATGAGTGACGAGCTGCGCCAGTTCCTGCTCAGCAACGGTATAGCCTCGAGCAGGACGACTAGCTACAACCCCCGGGGGAACGGGCAAGTAGAGAGGGAGAACGGCACGGTCTGGAAGACCGTCCTCCTGGCCCTACGGTCCAGGGACCTCCCAGTTTCACGGTGGCAGGAGGTCCTCCCGGACGCTCTCCACTCCATCTGGTCGCTACTGTGTACTAGCACTAACCAAATGCCCCATGAGCGCCTCCTTGTCTTCCCCAGGAAGTCCTCCTCTGGAACGTCGCTGCCGACCTGGCTGGCGGTCCCAGGACCCATCCTGCTCCGAAAACATGTGCGGGCGCACAAGTCGGACCCGTTAGTCGAGAGGGTTTGCCTCCTCCACGCGAACCCGCAGTACGTTTACGTGGAGTACCCCGATGGCCGACAGGGCACGGTCTCCCTGCGAGATCTGGCGCCCGCCGGCAACACACACACACCCTCCCGACACCAATCACCCCCTCCCTGCCACCGGCGCACCCCGTGAGCGCCCCCTTCCCGGGGGGATCGGTCCTCCTCCCAGGTCTGACCAGAAGTGAAACGGAAGCAGAAACCGTAAGGCTCTCGGAGACGACAACACGGGAACAAGCACCACCACCGGGGCCGAGGCGATCGACGAGGACGACCAGACCGCCCGACCGACTTGTGGCATCAGTGTAACACTACTATATTGTGGACCGTAACGAGAACGTTTTCCTTTTCCCCCTTTTACTGTAAATAGTTCAAAACAAAAAAAAAACCCTCTGTACATGCAAAAGTTTTCCTCCCAGGACCAGCCTTGTAAACCCTTACCACCATACGAAGCACCACCCCGCCGGGTTCATTTTTAACAAGGGGTGAATGTGGTAGTATGCATTAGGGGTCATGTGGGACTGTGAAGCCGTGATGTCATTGGCTGACAGATCCCGGGTCCTGGTTGGCTGTTGACCTCTAGCTCCGCCCTGAAGGTGGAGTATAAGAACCTGGAGTTCTCCCCCGCAGGCCAGTCAGCTACTGAACTGCGGGGAACAAGTCACGCTTAATAAAGCCTCATCGACTTCATCTCTATTCGTCTCTCGTGAGTCTTTGTGCGCTACAACCCCCACAGCACAAAAAGATGTGCAGGGTAGGTGGATTGGCCACGCTAAATTGCCCCTTAATTGGAAAAAAAAAAGAATTGGGTCCTCTAACATTATTCAAAAAATAATAAATTCTACCCTCTCCGCACCGGGAGATGACCGAACAACCGTGACATTCTGTGCTGACCTGCAACCTGTTATAATGACGAAGTGGGGCTTGTTTAGCAAACTGGGCTAAATAGCTGGCTTTGAAAGCAGACCAAGGCAGGCCAGCAGCACGGTTCAATTCCCGTACCAGCCTCCCCGAACAGGCGCCAAAATGTGGCGACTAGGGGCTCTTCACAGTAACTTCATTGAAGCCTACTTGTGACAAGAAGCGATTTTCATTTTCATTTTAATTTCAAGTGAAAAAACCATAGGATATAACACAGAAATATTGGACTTTAAAGAGACCTGAGTTTTCTATTTGAAAATGGACAAAACCCCTGAAGGTGGCTGGGAATGTACAATTAATAGCTGACAGGAATAGCTGCACGTGTTTCTCTAAGGGACAGTGAAACATTTCCCAATGCTTCCAGACAAGGTACTCCTAATAGAATCCAAAGATTGATTACCATCCCTGGGAAAGACAAAGGAACATAACGACTGTATGATCTGTAATTGCCTACAGTTGGAATATACAAAGAGGGGGTTAAAAGCTAGCTCAGAGAGCTGCCTAGGGCCTGCCTACCCTGTCAGTGTGCATGTGTATGCACGTGTGTGTGCACGTGTGTGTGCACGTGTGTGTGCGTGTGCTTGAGGAAATGCAGCTGGAAGTTTTCCACACTGAAGGGGTGTGATACAGTAACAGAAGCAGTGCCCCTATAGAAAGAAAATAGCTTTTGCAGGAATAACTAAAATCCCCTTCGCTGACTGTGGAAGTCAAACAGCCAGCAACAAAAAAGTTCACGGGCCGGATTCTCCATTCCGGGTCTAAGTGTTGACGCCAACGGAGAATCCGTGGACTTTCTCGTCAGAAGGATCGGCGCCGCACCTGCACCGGTTCTGCTACCGGTGAGGGGCTAGCACTGCCTACTCGTGCAACAGCATCGAAGCTCACGAAAAATGGTGCGTCCACCCTGACACCACAGCCCATCTCCTGGCCACCCCCCCACCACTCGCTCCGGCCTTGGCAGAAGCCCCCCGGCCAGCGGCACGGCTGTCGGCAAAGTATGGCAGTGCTGATCATTCTAAAATGACTGAAAAGGTATCAGCATCGAGCCCACCTGAGGCGGCCACCAGGCCCCCAACAAAACAGAGCAAAGAGCAAGCTGTAGTCACCATCGATAAACCCTCCCCATCCCCCACCCTCCCCGCCTCATTAAAACCACAACCAAAAGCCCGAAGAACATCCCCAGACCCTTAGCTCAACAATCCTTAACCCCAAACAGAACCAACGGACTAAGCCCATTATCTAAAACCTATACTATGTCAATGAGCTGCAGTTACCCCCACCACTTCGCTCCCATTAACTACCTTCTTCAGCTCGCAGGGGAACTCCGGGGCATAAAAAACTGAGTAACCGTAACAACCAACCCCCCTCCCCGCATTTATCCTATATATTCCCTTCATAATTTTATATGTTTCTATAAGATCCCCACGCATCCTTCTAAATTCCAACGAGTACAGTCCCAGTCTACTCATCCTCTCCTCGTAATCCAACCCCCTCAACTCTGGAATTAACCTAGTGAATCTCCTCTGCACACCCTCCAGCGCCAGTACATCCTTTCTCAAGTAAGGAGACCAAAACTGAACACAATACTCCAGGTGTGGCCTCACTAACACCTTATACAATTGCAGCAGAACCTCCCTAGTCTTAAACTCCATCCCGCTAGCAATGAAGGACAAAACTCCATTCGCCTTCTTAATCACCTGTTTCACCTGTAAACCAACTTTTTGCGACTCATGCACTAGCACACCCAGGTTTCTCTGCACAGCAGCATGTTTTAATATTTTATCATTTAAATAATAATCCCTTTTGCTGTTATTCCTACCAAAATGGATAACCTCACATTTGTCAACATTGTATTCCATCTGCCGGACCTAGCCCATTCACTTAGCCTGTCCAAATCCCTCTGCAGACTTCCAGTATCCTCTGCACATTTTGCTTTACCACTCATCTTAGTGCCATCTGCAAACTTGGACACATTGCCCTTGGCCCCCAACTCCAAATCATCTATGTAAATTGTGAACAGTTGTGTGCCCAACACTGGTCCCTGAGGGACACCACTAGCTACTGATTGCCAACCAGAGAAACACCCATTAATCCCCACTCTTTGCTTTCTATTAATTAACCAATCCTCTATCCATGCTACTACTTTACCCTTAATGCCATGCATCATTATCTTATGCAGCAACCTGTTGTGTGGCACCTTGTCAAAGGCTTTCTGGAAATCCAGATATACCACATCCTTTGGCTCCCCGTTGTCTGCCTTCATGTCTTCAAAAAATGTCTTCAAACAATTCCACTAAATTAGTGAGGCACAACCTGCCCTTTATGAACCCATGCTGCGTCTGCCCAATGGGACAATTTCCATCCAGATGCCTCGCTATTTCTTCCTTGATTATAGATTCCAGCATCTTCCCTACTACCGAAGTTAAGCTCACTGGCCTATAATTACTCGCTTTCTGCCTCTCTCCTTTTTTAAACAGTGGTGTCACGTTTGCTAATTTCCAATCTGCCGGGACCATCCCAGAGTCTAGTGAATTTTGGTAAATTATCACTAGTGCATTTGCAATTTCCCTAGCCATCTCTTTTAGCACTCTGGGATGCATTCCATCAGGTCTAGGAGATTTGTCTACCTTTAGCCCCATTAGCTTGCCCATCACTATCTCCTGAGTAATAACAATTGTCTCAAGGGTCTTCCAGTGGTGGCTATGAAGGAGTAGGTCGCACATTTGGTGGCTCCCGCTCGGGTCGGAACTTTGGACATTTTTCCCCGATGTTTTGTCAGACCTGAAGTGGAAAATTGATGTTGGATGCAATTGTGAAGAGGAATCCTGCATCAGTGCATGGAGAAGCGGACGAGGAGTGCTCACAAAGGAAGAAATAGGCGAACGGAGAAGGTTTGGGCTGAGGCTGCAGCGGGGGAAAGCATGGCGGACGACCGGAGTTCTGGCTTGACGACCCAGCGGTCGACGGACCAGCTGATGCAGTTCATACAGGAGGGCTTCAGCAAGCAGAAACAGAAATGCTTGGACCCGATTAAGGAATCGATTGTGCGGCTGGAACTCAGACTGGATGCTCAAGATCGGACGATCCAGAAAGTGGAAAAGGCAATGACTGAGCAGGAGGAACACCAAACTGCAGTGGAGTTGGAGGTGGGGATGCTGAGAGACCAACGGAAAAGGCTTCAGGAGAAGGTGGAGGACCTAGAGAACAGGTCCCACCGGCAGAACCTGAGAATCGTGGGTCTCCCGGAGGGATCCGAAGGAACGGACGCAGGGGGGTACGTAGTGGGTATGTTCGAGAAGCTACTGGGTGAGGGGACATTTACCCGACCCTTGGAATTGGACAGGGCACACAGAACACTAGCGAGGAAGCCGCGTGTAGGTGATCCCCCGAGGACAATGGTGGTGTGATTCCACAGGTACCTAGACAAGGAGTGCATTCTACGGTGGGCCAGGCAGACACGGAGCTGCAAATGGGAGAACAGCGTCCTGCGTATATATCAGGATCTGAGCGCGGACGTAGCCAGGGGAAGAGTAGGGTTCAACCAGATAAAATCGACCATTTTAAGAAGAAGGTAAAGTTTGGACTGCTGTACCCCGCCCGTCTTTGGGTCACTCACGAAGAGCAGCTACTTCGAGTCACCCAAGGAAGCGAAGGACTTCGCGAGACGTAATGGGTTGGTAGCGGACTGAGGAGTTTGGACTGAACTTTGCTGCAGAGTTCATGTTTCTTTTTAAAAAAACATTTTTTTGTTTTTTGAACGTTACTTGTGACGCCTTCTGTACTGATTTGGGGTCTGCGGACGAGCTGTGCAAATTCAAATTTGCATTTGCACTGATGGGGGATGGAGGTGTGAATGGTAGATATTGGATCTTCTTTTTGACTTTCTTTGTGTTTCTTTTGGGCAATTGGGTTGGGATTGTTTACGTTTGCATATGTGTGTCCGAGCGGGGCGAGGGGGGAGGGGACAATAGGTGGGGAAATGTCTGGCGCCATGGGCGGGGGCACCAACCTAGCTGGACGGGCTAGCTCACGGAAGCGAAGTGGGGGGGGGTGAGTAGATGTTATGCTTGTTGGAGGGGGCTGTGCGTATAGTGCTGTTACTGGGGGGCGGGGAATGTTCTGCTGACAGGGGAGGGACTTTTGCTCTGGGACAATAGGGAGGTCGGGGACGGAGGCTGCCGGGGGGGGCGCGGGCCTGCGGATGCGTGGGGCACGGGGCTGGAGACTCGCCCAAGAAAGGTGATGGCTGATCTTCGGGAGGGTGAGAAGCACCCCCCCCCCCCCCCCCCCCCCCCCCGGCTGATCACATGGAACGTAAGAGGGCTAAATGGGCTGGTTAAGAGGGCATGCATATTCGTGCATTTGAGGGGACTGAAGGCAGACGTGGCAATGTTGCAGGAGACGCACCTTAGAGTAACTGACCAGGTCAGACTAAGGAAGGGATGGGTCAGACAGATTTTCCACTCAGGGCTGGACTCGAAGACTAGAGGGGCGCGATCCTGATTAATAACCAAGTGTCATTCGAAGCAGGAAGAATAGTTCAACACAGTCATTAACCTAGGGCTCGACCGGTCTAGCTCAAGGTCAGGCAGGGTGCCGGCAATGGCAAAGGAACGGCCAAGAGTGAAGGAGTTTTCCTTCTACTCGCAGGTGCATAAAGAGGAATCCCGGATTGACTTTTTTTATCCTGAATAGGGCTTTACTGACGGGGGTAGTGGACTCTGAGTATTCAGCTAAAATGATCTCGGATCATGCCCCGCACTGGGTTGACCTACAGGTGATCAAGGAGAGTAGCCAGTGCCCACACTGGAGGCTGGATGTGGGACTTTTAGCTGATGAGGAAGGGTCCCTCCGGAAATGTATCCAGAACTATCTGGAAGCCAACGACACGGGAGAAGTTGCAGCTGCAGTGGTCTGGGAAACGCTGAAGGCGGTGGTTAGAGGGGAGCTGATCTCGATACGGGCCTACAGGGAGAAGGCAGACAGAGCAGAGGCAGACCGACTGATAAAGGGAATACTGCAGGTCGACAGGAGGTATGCGGAAACCTCAGAGGCAGAGCTTCTAAGGGAACGACGGAGGCTACAGGCTGAGTTTGGCTTGTTAATTACAGGTAAGGCGATGGAGCAGCTGAGGAAAGCGAGGGGGGCAATCTATGAATATGGGGAGAAGGCCAGTAGAATGCTTGCACAGCAGCTTAGAAAGCGGGAGGCAGCCAGGGAGATTGGGAAAGTAAGGGACAGGGATGGGAACCTGGTCGGAGATTCAGCTGGGGTCAATAAGGCGTTCGAAGAATTCTACAGCGGGCTGTATGAGTCGGAACCTCCAGCTGGGCCGGAGGGGAAGAGGCAATTCTTAGGGAGGCTGAAGTTCCCGAAGGTTGACGAAGACTTGGTGGAAGGGCTAGGGCCCCGATCTGGTTGGAAGAGATAGCGGAAGGGCTGAAGGCCATACATTCGGGTAAAGCCCAGGGTCCGGACGGGTACCCAGTGGAGTTTTATAAAAAGTTCTCTGGGATACTGGGGTCACTGCTGATGAGGACATTTAATGAGGCAAGGGAGAGAGGGGGGCTTCCCCCGACGATGTCACAGGCCACTATCTCATTGATCCTGAAGCAGGATAAGGACCCGGAGCTTTGCGGGTCCTACAGACCAATCCCCCATACTAAATGTAGACGCCAAATTGTTGGCTAAGATCTTGTCCACAAGGATTGAAGACTGCGTTCTGGACGTGATTGGGGAGGACCAGACGGGATTTGTTAAGGGGAGGCAGTTGGTGGCCATTGTAAGAAGGCTGTTGAATGTTATCATGATGCCCCCAGAGGGTAGGGACATAGAGATATTGTTCGCAATGGACACAGAGAAGGCATTTGATCGGGTGGAATGGGATTACCTGTGGGAAGTACTGGGACGGTTTGGATTTGGGCGGGGCTTCATTGACTGGGTCAGGCTGCTGTATCAGGCACCCATGGCAAGTGTTTGGACGAACAGGTTGACACCGGGCTATTTTAGGCTGCACCAGGGGACGCTGTTGTTCGCACTGGCCATAGTACCGCTGGTAGAACCCTCAAAAGTATTGGAACAGAGTCTCACTATACGCGGACGACCTGCTCTTATATGTATCGGACCCATTAGAAGGGATGGAAGAAATTATGGGGACTCTGGGTGATTTTGGCCGGTTTTCAGATTACAAATGGAACATGGGGAAAAGTGAGATGTTCCCAATCCAGGCAAGGGGGCAGGAAGGGCGATTCGGGGAGCTGCCGTCTAGAGTGGTAGGGGGAAGCTTTCGGTACCTAGGCATCCAGGTGGCCCGGGAATGGGAACGACTGCACAAGCTAAATCTGGCCCGACTAGTAGACCAAATGAAGGCGGATTTCCAGAGGTGGGATGTGCTCCCGCTGTCACTGGCTGGGAGGGTACAGACAGTGAAAATGACGGTTCTACCAAGATCGCTGTTTGTGTTTCAGTGTCTCCCCATCTTTATTCCTCGGTCCTTTTTTAAACGGGTCAACAAGGTGATCTTGGGTTTTGTATGGGCGGGTAAGACACCGCGAGTTAAAAAGGGGATGTTGGAGCGCAGCCGAGGGAAGGCGGGCTGGCACTCCCGAACTTCAGTAATTATTACTGGGCAGCGAATATAGCCATGATTATGGGTGGTGGTGGTTAGATGGAGGGTTCCGGAGATGGCAGAGAGCAGGGATCGAGAGGATGGGAGATATGTTTATAGAAGGGAGCTTTCCAAGCCTGAGAGAACTGGAGGAGAAATTTGAACTGACGGGAGGGAATGAATTTAGGTACCTGCAGGCGCGGGACTTCCTACGCAGGCAGGTCTCAACCTTCCCGCTCCTACCACATGACAGTGGCCCGGATGAGCAGGTTCTTTGGGATAGAAGACAGGTGCGCAAGGTGTGCGGGAGGACCAGCGAACCATGTCCATATGTTCTGGACATGCCCGAAGCTTAGGGGATTCTGGCAGGGGTTTGCGGATGTCATGTCCAAAGTATTGAAAACAAGGGTGGTGCCGAGTCCAGAGGTGGCGATTTTTGGAGTGTCGGAAGACCCGGGAATCCAGGAGGAGAAAGAGGCAGACGTTCTGGCCTTTGCCTCCCTGGTAGCCCTGAGACGGATATTAGTAGCTTGGAGGGACTCAAAGCCCCCGAAGTCGGAGACCTGGCTCACTGACATGGCTAGCTTTCGCTGTCTGGAGAAACTTCTTCTGTTACTGTTATGAAACCATAAATACCTCAATAAAATGTTTAGAAAAAAAACAATTGTCTCAAGGTCCTCACCTGTCAAAGCCTCATTTCTATCAGTCACTGGCATGTTATTTGTGGCTTCCTCTGTGAAGACTGACCCAAAAAACCTGTTCAGTTCCTCAGCCATTTCCTCATCTCCCATTATTAAATCTCCCTTCTCATCCACTAAAGGATCAATATTTACCTTAGCCACTCTTTTTGTTTTATATATTTGTAGAAATTTTTACTATCTGTTTTTATATTCTGAGCAAGTTTACTCCCATAATCTATCTCACTCTTCTTTATAGCTTTTTTAATAGCTTTCTGTTGCCCACTAAAGATTTCCCAATCCTCTAGTCTCCCACTAATTTTTGCCACTTTGCATGCTTTTTCCTTCAATTTGATACTCTCCCTTATTTCCTTAAATATCCACGGTCGATTTTCCCTCTTTCTACCGTCCTTCCTTTTTGTTGGTATAAACCTTTGCTGAGCACTGTGAAAAATCGCTTGGAAGATTCTCCACTGTTCCACCATAAAATCTTTGCTCCCAGTCTACCTTAGCTAGATCTTCTCTCATCCCATTGTAATCTCCTTTGTTTAAGCACAAAACACTCGTGTTTGATTTTACCTTCTCACCCTCCATCTGTATTTTAAATTCCACCATATTGTGATCGCTCCTTCCGAGAGGATCCCGAACTATGAGATCATTAATCAATCCTGTCTCATTACACAGGACCAGATCTAGGACTGCTTGTTCTCTCGTAGGTTCCACTACATACTGTTATAGGAAACTATCGCGGATACATTCTATAAACTCCTCCTCAAGGCTGCCTTAGAACATAGAACATAGAACAATACAGCGCAGTACAGGCCCTTCGGCCCACGATGTTGCACCGAAACAAAAGCCATCTAACCTACACTATGCCATTATCATCCATATGTTTATCCAATAAACTTTTAAATGCCCTCAATGTTGGCGAGTTCACTACTGTAGCAGGTAGGGCATTCCACGGCCTCACTACTCTTTGCGTAAAGAACCTACCTCTGACCCCTGTCCTATATCTATTACCCCTCAGTTTAAGGCTATGTCCCCTCGTACCAGCCATTTCCATCCGCGGGAGAAGGCTCTCACTGTCCACCCTTATCCAACCCCCTGATCATTTTGTATGCCTCTATTAAGTCTCCTCTTAACCTTCTTCTCTCCAACGAAAACAACCTCAAGTCCATCAGCCTTTCCTCATAAGAGTTTCCCTCCATACCAGGCAACATCCTGGTAAATCTCCTCTGCACCCGCTCCAAAGCCTCCACGTCCTTCCTATAATGCGGTGACCAGAACTGTACGCAATACTCCAAATGCGGCCGTACCAGAGTTCTGTACAGCTGCAGCATGACCTCCCGACTCCGGAACTCAATCCCTCTACCAATAAAGGCCAACACTCCATAGGCCTTCTTCACAACCCTATCAACCTGGGTGGCAACTTTCAGGGATCTATGTACATGGACACCTAGATCCCTCTGCTCATCCACACTTTCAAGAACTTTACCATTAGCCAAATATTCCGCATTCCTGTTATTCCTTCCAAAGTGAATCACCTCACACTTCTCTACATTAAACTCCATTTGCCACCTCTCAGCCCAGCTCTGCAGCTTATCTATATCCCTCTGTAACCTGCTACATCCTTCCACACTATCGACAACACCACCGACTTTAGTATCGTCTGCAAATTTACTCACCCACCCTTCTGCGCCTTCCTCTAGGTCATTGATAAAAATGACAAACAGCAACGGCCCCAGAACAGATCCTTGTGGTACTCCACTTGTGACTGTACTCCATTCTGAACATTTCCCATCAACCACCACCCTCTGTCTTCTTTCAGCTAGCCAATTTCTGATCCACATCTCTAAATCACCCTCAATCCCCAGCCTCCGTATTTTCTGCAATAGCCTACCGTAGGGAACCTTATCAAACGCTTTGCTGAAATCCATATACACCACATCAACTGTTCTACCCTCATCTACCTGTTCAGTCACCTTCTCAAAGAGCTCAATAAGGTTTGTGAGGCATGACCTACCCTTCACAAAGCCATGCTGACTATCCCTGATCATATTATTCCTATCTAGATGATTATAAATCTTGTCTCTTATAATCCCCTCCAAGACTTTACCCACTACAGACGTGAGGCTCACCGGTCTATAGTTGCCGGGGTTGTCTCTGCTCCCCTTTTTGAACAAAGGGACCACATTTGCTGTCCTCCAGTCCTCTGGCACTATTCCTGTAGCCAATGATGACATAAAAATCAAAGCCAAAGGTCCAGCAATCTCTTCACTGGCCTCCCAGAGAATCCTAGGATAAATCCCATCAGGTCCCGGGGACTTATCTATTTTCAGCCTGTCCAGAATTGCCAACACCTCTTCCCTACGTACCTCAATGCCATCTATTCTATTAGCCTGCGGCTCAGCATTCTCCTCCACAACATTATCTTTTTCCTGAGTGAATACTGACGAAAAATATTCATTTAGTATCTCGCCTATCTCTTCAGACTCCACACACAATTTCCCATCCCTGTCCTTGACTGGTCCTACTCTTACCCTAGTCATTCGCTTATTCCTGACATACCTATAGAAAGCTTTTGGGTTTTCCTTGATCCTTCCTGCCAAATACTTCTCATGTCCCCTCCTTGCTCGTCTTAGCTCTCTCTTTAGATCCTTCCTCGCTACCTTGTAACTATCCATCGCCCCAACTGAAACTTCACACTTCATCTTCACATAGGCCTCCTTCTTCCTCTTAACAAGAGATTCCACTTCCTTGGTAAACCACGGTTCCCTCGCTCGACGCCTTCCTCCCTGCCTGAACGCTACATACTTATCAAGAACACGCAGTAGCTGATCCTTGAACAAGCCTCACTTATCCAGTGTGCCCAACACTTGCAGCCTACTTCTCCACCTTATCCCCCCCAAGTCACGTCTAATGGCATCATAATTGCCCTTCCCCCAGCTATAACTCTTGCCCTGCGGTGTATACTTATCCCTTTCCATCATTAACGTAAACGTCACCGAATTGTGGTCACTGTCCCCAAAGTGCTCTCCTACCTCCAAATCCAACACCTGGCCTGGTTCATTACCCAAAACCAAATCCAACGTGGCCTCGCCTCTTGTTGTCCTGTCAACATATTGTTTCAGGAAACCCTCCTGCACACACTGTACAAAAAACGACCCATCTATTGTACTCGAACTATATCTTTTCCAGTCAATATTTGGAAAGTTAAAGTCTCCCATAATAACTACCCTGTTACTTTCGCTCTTATCCAGAATCATCTTCGCCATCCTTTCCTCTACATCCCTAGAACTATTAGGAGGCCTATAAAAAACTCCCAATAGGGTGACCTCTCCTTTCCTGTTTCTAACTTCAGCCCATACTACCTCGGAAGAAGAGTCCCCATCTAGCATCCTCTCCGCCACCGTAATACTGCTCTTGACTAGCAGCGCCACACCTCCCCCTCTTTTGCCTCCTTCTCTGAGCTTACTAAAACACCTAAACCCCGGAACCTGCAACATCCATTCCTGTCCCTGCTCTATCCATGTCTCCGAAATGGCCACAACATCGAAGTCCCAGGTACCAACCCATGCTGCCAGTTCCCCTACCTTGTTTCGTATACTCCTGGCATTGAAGTAGACACACATCAAACCACCTACCTGAACACTGGCCCCCTCCTGCGACGTCAAATCTGTGCTCCTGACCTCTATACTCTCATTCTCCCTTACCCTAAAACTACAATCCAGGTTCCCATGCCCCTGCTGCATTAGTTTAAACCCCCCCAAAGAGCACTAACAAACCTCCCCCCCAGGATATTTGTGCCCCTCAGGTTCAGATGTAGACCATCCTGTCTGTAGAGGTCCCACCTTCCCCAGAAAGAGCCCCAGTTATCCAGAAATCTGAATCCCTCCCGCCTGCACCATCCCTGTAGCCACGTGTTTAAATGCTCTCTCTCCCTATTCCTCATCTCACTATCACGTGGCACGGGCAACAACCCAGAGATAACAACTCTGTTTGTTCTAGTTCTGAGCTTCCATCCTAGCTCCCCGAAAGCCTGCCTGACATCCTTGTCCCCTTTCCTACCTATGTCGTTAGTGCCAATGTGGACCACGACTTGGGGCTGCTCCCCCTCCCCCTAAGGACCCGGAAAACACGATCCGAGACATCACGTACCCTTGCACCTGGGAGGCAACATACCAAACGTGAGTCTCTCACGCTCCCACAAAATCTCCTATCTGTGCCCCTGACTATAGAGTCCCCAATTACTAATGCTCTGCTCCTCTCCCCCCCTTCCCTTCTGAGCAACAGGGACAGACTCCGTGCCAGAGGCCCGTACCCCATGGCTTACCCCTGGTAAGTCCCCCCCCCCACAAGTATCCAAAGCGGTATACTTGTTTCTCAGGGGAACGACCGCAGGGGATCCCTGCACTGACTGCTTTTTCCCAGCCCCTCTTACAGTTACCCACCTATCTCCAATCTTTGGTGTAACTAATTCCCTGAAGCTGCTATCTATGACCCCTTCTGCCTCCCGAATGATCCGAAGTTCTTCCAACTCCAGCTCCAGTTCCCTAACTCGGTCTTGGAGGAGCTGGAGATGGCAGCACTTCCTGCAGGTAAAATCAGCAGGGACACTAACTGCATCCCGCACCTCAAACATCCTGCAGGAGGAACATTGCACTCCCTTCCCTGCCATTCCTCTAACTTTCTACCAAGATCTGGCTAACAACTAAATTAAATTTTTTATAAAAAATAATAATATAATAAAATATGGTACTTACCTCAGACCAATGGGTTTTATTATTAGGTTAGAGGAGGAGGGCGGGTGGGAGACACTACACGTGTAGTGTCTCGGGTTTCCTCTCCACCAGAATTTATTGGTGAGGGTCTTCCCAGACGTCCGCGGGTCGACTTCCTGTTCCCGCCTAAAACAGCTCCTGCTGAAATTGACTAACCAGCCAGCTCCACTCCCGCCGAAATCGACTGGCCTGCCCCTGCAAAGACAAGTGCTTTCAAAGGACAGACTTACCTCCCAGCAGCCACTTCCGCAATGCTCCCGCTGAAACTGACTCACCAGCTGTTCTCCCGCCGAAATCGACTGGAAGCCTTGACCAACTTGGTTAAACCAATCGACATGTAGATTAAAATCCCCCATGATAACTGCTGTACCATTTCTACATGCATCAGTTATTTCTTTGTTTATTGCCTGCCCCACCATAATGTTACTATTTGGTGGCCTATGGACTACTCCTATCAGTGACTTTTTCGCCTTACTATTCCTGATTTCCACCCAAATGGATTCAACCTTATCCTCCATAGCACCGATGTCATCCCTTACTGTTGCCCGGATGTCATCTTTAAATAACAGAGCTACACCACCTCCTTTACCATCCACTCTGTCCTTCCAAATAGTTTGATACCCGTGGATATTTAACTCCCAGTCATGACCATCCTTTAACCATGTTTCAGTAATGTCCACTAAATCATAATCATTCACGATGATTTGCGCCATCAACTCATTTACCTTATTCCGAATACTACGAACATTCAGGTAAAGTACACTTATGTTGGCTTTTATACCTCTGTTTTGAATCTTAACACCTTGGTCAGTAACCTCTCCTAAGTTATTTTTCCTCTTAACGTTTCTCCTATTTTCCTTGTCATTGAACCCATATCTTCATGTAACAACCTGCCGCGTCGCTTTCCGTTTATGTTTTTACTTCCCGTTTTATTCCTTTTAGTATTACTGGGCCTATTCACTGAGCTCCCCTCAGTCACTGTACCTTGTACTGTCACCCTTTTTGATTTTTTACTATGGCTTCTCTGCCTTACACTTCCCCCTTACTGCCTTTTGTTTCTGTCCCTGTTTTACTACCTTCCAACGTCCTGCATTGGTTCCCATCCCCCTGCCACATTAGTTTAAACACTCCCCAACCACTCTAGCAAATAGTTCCAGTCCTGCCCAGGTGTAACCTGTCCAGTTTGTACAGGTCCCACCTCCCCCAGAACTGGTCCCAATGCCCCAGGAATCTGAAACCCTCCCCCTGACACCATCCCTTCAGCCACGTATTCATCCTATATATCCTGTCAATTCCACTCTGACTAGCACGTGGCACCAGTAGTAATCCTGCAATCACTACCTTCGAGGTCCGATTTCTTAACTGCCTTCCTAGCTCCCTGTGTTCTGCTTTTGGGACCTCATCCCTTTTTTTACCTATGTCGTTTGTACCGATGTGTGCCACGACCACTGGCTGTTCACCCTCCCCCTCCAGAATGTCCTGTACCCGCTCCGAGACATTCTTGACACTAGCACCAGGGCGGCACCGTCCTGGAGTCTCGTTTGCGGCCACAGAAATGCCTGTCTATTCCCCTTACAATTGAATCCCTATAACTATTGCACTGTCACACTTACCACCCCTCCCTCTGCAGCAGAACCAACCGTGGTGCCACAAGTTTGGGTGTTGCAGTTTTCCCCTGAGAGGCCATTCCCCTCAACAGTATCCAAAGCGGTATATCTGTTCTGCAGGGGAATGGCCACAGGAGATTCCTGCACTACCTGCCTCGCTCTCTTACTCTCTCTGGTGGTCACCCATTTCCTTCCTGCCTGCGGAGCCTGAGCGTGCAGTGTGACCACCTCTCTATACGTGCTATCCACGATGCTCTCCGACTCGCGGATGCTCCACAGTGTCCCCAACCGCCGTTCCAGCTCTGAAACTCGAGCTTCCAAGAGGTGTAACTGGAAACAGTCCCCAGCCTGCCACATGGAGCAAACCACGCCTTGGAGCTGTCCTGCCATGAACTTTCCCTTTAAATTAAACCTTTAAAATTAAATTTAAGGTGTTTTTGTGTCAGATTAAATCCAATCCCCATGTACCATTTAATTAGCTTTATCCCGGAGTATTTATCTTGCTTGATCTTACAACAAATTAAATAGTTATTTAATTGAAATTTAAAAAGTTATTTAATAAAATGTTTTAAATTATTTAAATCAACTTAAAAATAGTAATTTAAATCAACCCAAAATATTTATTTAAGTGAGATTTAAAATTTAAGAAATAGTAATTCAAATCAACTTAAAAATAGTAATCGAAGTCAAATTTTTAAAAATAGTAATTCAAATCAACTTAAAAATAGTAATTTGAATCAAATTAAAACTAGTAACTCCACAAATGTTCAAATTTAGCCCAGTCTGCATTTCAGCCAATCAGGTCACAGTCTCCTGTGACATGACTTTACCGGGTTTTTTTCAATTTGAAATAAACAAACAGACAAGCTGCTGTCCTACCAGTAGCAGTGTCCCGTGCAGGTCCGCTCCTCTCTGCTCCCGGAAAGTAAATCATTTATATATACTACAAAAAGCAACGGTCCCAGCACTGAACCCTGCGGAACACCACTTGTCACAGCCCTCCAATCAGAAAAGCACCCTTCCTTTGCTACTCTCTTCCTTCTATGACCTCGCCAGTTCTGTATCCATCTTGCCAGCTCCCCTCTGATCCCGTGTGACTTCACCTTTTGTACCAGTCTGCCATGAGGGACCTTGACAAATGCCTTAATGAAGTCCATATAGACAACATCCACTGCCCTACCTGCATCAATCATCTTTGTGACCTCCTCGAAAAACTCTATCAAGTTAGTGAGACACGACCTCCCTTTCACAAAGTCGTGCTGCCTCTCGCTAATAGGTCCATTTGCTTCCAAATGGGAGTAGATCCTGTATCGAAGAATTCTCTACAGTAATTTCCCTACCACTGACGTACGGCTCACCGGCCTGTAGTTCTCTGGATTATCCTTGCTACCCTTCTTAAACAAAGGAACAACATTGGCTATTCTCCAGTCCTCCGGGACATCACCTGAAGACAGTGAGGATCCAAAGATTTCTGTCAAGGACTCAGCAATTTCCTCTCTAGCCTTCTTCAGTATTCTGGGGTAGGTCCCATCAGGTCCTGGGGACTTATCCACCATAATATTTTCCAAGACACCCAACATCTCGTCTCTTTGGATCTCAATGTGACCCAGGCCAACTACACACACTTCTCCAGACTCACCATCCACCCATTCCTTCTCTTTAGTGAATACTGATGCAAAGTACTCATTTAGTACCTCGCCCATTTCCTCTGGCTCCACACATAGATTCCCTCCCCTGTCCTTCAGTTGGCCAACCCTTTCCCTGGCTACCTTCTTGCTTTTTATATACGTGTAAAAAGCCTTGGAATTTTCCTGAACCCTATTTGCCAATTACTTTTCGTGACCTGTTTTAGCCCTCCTGACTCCTTGCTTAAGTTCTTTCCTACTTTCCTTATATTCCACACAGGCTTTGCCTTCTAGCCCTGACAAATGCCTCCTTTTTCTTTTTGACGAGGCCTACAACATCTCTCGTTATCCAGGGTCCGCGAAATTTGCCATATTTATCCTTCTTCTTCACCGGAACATGCCGGTCCTGAATTCCTTTCAACTGACATCTGAAAGCCTCCCACGTGTCAGATGTTGATTTACCCTCGAACATCCGCCCCCAATCTAGGTTCTTCAGTTCCAGCCTAATATTGTTATAATTAGCCTTCCCCCAATTTAGCACATTCACCCTAGGACCACTCTTATCCTTGTCCACCAGCAGTTTAAAACGTACTGAATTGTGGTCACTATTCCAGGAATGCTCCCCTACTGAAACTTTTACCACCTGGCAAGGCTCATTCCCCAATACTAGGTCCAGTACAGCCCCCTCCCTAGTTGGACTGTCTACATCTTGTTTTAAGAAGCCCTCTTGGATGCTCCTTACAAAGCCTGACCCATCCAAGCCCCTAGCACTAAGTGAGTCCCAGTCAATATTGGGGAAGTTAAAGTCTTCCATCAGAACAACCCTGTTGCTTATACTTCTTTCCAAAATCTGTCTACCTATCTGCTCCTCTATCTCCCGCTGGTTGTTGGGAAGGCCTGTAGTAAACACCCAACATTGTGACTGCACCCTTCTTATTCCTTATCTCTACCCCTATAGCCTCGCTGCCCTCTGAGGTGTCCTCCTGCAGTACAGCTGTGATATTCTCCCTAACCAGTAGCGCAACTCCTCCACCCCTTTTACATCCCCCTCCATCCCGCCTGAAACATCTAAATCCTGGAACGTTTAGCTGCCAATCCGGTCCTTCCCTCAACCAGGTCTCTGTAATGGCAACACCATCTTAGTTCCAAGTACTAATCCAAGCTCCAAGTTCATCTGCCTTACCTGTTATACTTCTAGCATTAAAACATATGCACTTCAGGCCATCAGTCCCGCTATTTTCAGCAACATCTCCCTGTCTGCTCTTCCTCAGAGCCACACTGGCCCTATTCCCTCGTTCTCCCTCAATCTTTTCACCTTCCGGCCTATTGCTCCGGTACCCACCTCCTAATTTTCCTTATCGTTTAACCCATATCTTCATGTAATAACCTGCTGCTTCGCTTTCCATTTATGTTTTCACTTCCCGTTTTAATCCTTTTAGTATTACTGGGCCTATTCACTGAGCTCCCCTCAGTCACTGTATCTTGTACTGTCGCCCTTTTTAAATTTTGATTATGGCTTCTCTGCCTTACACTTTCCCCCTTACTGCCTTTTGTTTCTGGCCCCGTTTTACTTCCATCCGACTTCCTGCATCGGTTCCCATCCCCCTGCCACATTAGTTTAAACCCTTCCCAACAGCACTAGCAAACCGCCCCCCTAGGACATCGGTTCCAGTCCTGCCCAGGTGCAGGAACGGTGTTTCAACTACACGCGCCGTGCGTCGCATTCAGGGAGGCGGAGCACCACGATTCAGCATCAAACCGGCGCCTGCCGCAATTTTGGCGTCGTCCAACGGTGAATCCCGCCCTACAGTTGGGAAAAAGAAGTGGAATGCCACTGCCAAACCACAGAGCACCTGAATCATGGATTTAACTACTCGCCTGTAAAAGTCAATGAGACGGGAATCAATTTGTAACGGCCGTTCGCTTTATCACCTACTCCTTGCAGGTCAGCGACTGTTTCCACATAACGTTCTGTTTATATTTACTTACTATTGGACTCAGTTCTCACTTTGAATCTGTACGAATGTAGATCCGTGTGTTTTCCCATTTCTCCTTCCCTTTTTAGTAGTTAATAAACTTACTCTATCTTAACTCCAGAAAGCCTGGTTAAATTGTCTCCTTTTTAAACGTAACTATCAGGTCTGGAAAAGGAAAGGGACCATTGTTCGATTAAACCTTGTTGCTACCAGCGAGGCGGGGTTCAAGCAATATTTGGGACATCCCAGCTGGACGGCGACAAATCGAGGGGTCTCGCTTGGATGAACAACTTTTGGGAAAGCTCACTAGGGGCTGGTTAACAAACTGCATTGGAAAGATGCTTGGGGGAATCACAAAGAACATGATCGGTCTCACAATCCCAGGGCACCTAACTGGGTGTGGGAGGTAAGGGCTTCCATCCTGCTCAGGTGACTCTCGTCTCTGCAGTGGAGTGTAACCCCTCCTACGTAACCTCACCCACACCCAGCATGAGGCTGAAACAAAAGTGAGAGTGAAAATGCGGGTTTATACAATTTGCAGTCTGGAGTCACTGGAGAATTGATGCAATCAACTCTGCTGTTCCTTTGCGAGATTACACCGCCAAACCCCAAACTTCACTGCTTGTTACCTATAGTCAGACCTCACTGTGGCTACCAGGGACAAAACTGAAAGCGACAATATATTTTTCATTTTGTTCTCAGGATCCGAGCGTCGCCAGCATTTATTGCCCATCCCTAATTGCCCTTGAGAAGTGGTGGTGAACCACCTTCTCAAACCGTTGCAGTCCATGCGGTGTAGGTATACACACGGTGCTGTTAGGGAGAGAGTTCCAGGATATTGACCAAGCGACGGTGAAGGAACATGTCTATATTCCCAAGTCAGGATGGTGGGTGGCTTGGAGTGAAACTGCCAGGTGGTGGTGTTGCCATCTGTTTGCTATCCTTGTTATCTAGATGGTAGTGAATATAAATTTGGAAGCTTGGCGAGTTTCCTGCAGTGCATTTTGTAGATGTTACACACGGCTGCTACTGTGCGTCGGTGGTGGAGAGAATATACTCAAGCTATAGAATGTCAAAACAGAGTTTTAGTCTGGATCTAGAATCAAGCTTGATGGGAAAATGAAATTTCAAAGAGAACCTTTGGTCTAACGGAATTTATGTTATCTCTTATGTTTTTGCGCTAGACAGTTGCAGTAACAAAACACGGCCTTGGGAATCGTTTCTAACTCTACAGAAAACTATATGTTAGCTGCGAGCCACAGAATGCTGTATTTCTCAGGCCTCCTCTAAAGGGGCTGTCCTTGGGAAGAAAACATTGTCATTTTATTATATAATTAATTGTCTGCTGTATTAACTTCCACTTGCATCTGTAGACACTCTGATGTACAGTGCTCAAGTCCCGGCTGTGAAATAAAGTATACGTTGAAGTAACGAGGTGTTCGACTGATCACTTCATCCAGACTGGTAGCAAAGAATCCTCATTGGAAGGAGTGAATGTTTGTGGAAGGGGTGTTAATCAAATGGGTCGTTTTGTCCTGGATGGTGCTGAGTTTCTGGAGTGTTTCTGTAGTTTTCATCTAGTCAAATGGTAAATGTTCCATCACTCTCCTGACTTGTGCTGTGTAGATGGTGGACAGGCTTTGGGGAATCAGGAGGGGAGTTAATTGCTGTAGAATTCCTAGCCTCTGCCCTACTTTTGTAACCACAGTATTTATATGGCTAGTCCAGTTCAGTTTCTAGTCAATGCAGGATTTTGAAAGTGGGGATTCAGTGATGGGAATGCCGTTGAATGTCATGTGGCGATGGTTAGATCCTCTCTCGTTGGAATCTGTCACTGCCTGACACTTGTGTGGCAAGAATGTTAATTGCCATTTATCAGTCTAGGTCTTGTCTTGATCTTGCTGAATTTAGACATGGACTGCTTCAGTATCTAAGGAGTCGTGAATGGTGCTGATCATTGTGCAGTCATCAGTGAATATCAGCCCTTTAATGGAAGGAAAGTCATTGATAAAGCAGCTGAAGATGGTTGGGCCTCGGATACTACCCTGAGAAACTTAAATCAAATTGAGAGGCAAAAAGACAAGGATAAGAATAGTTCAATGCCATGTCTCATCTGCACAACAAATAAACTCTAATGAGACTTCCGGTTGCAGCAATGCAGAGCTAAGTCGCACGTTCGGCAGCTCCCGCTAAAAACAGACTTTTGGGTTCTTTTTAGGGCCCGTAACGGCGCTTGTTCGACGTTTCCCGGTGTGGGAAGGGAACAGCAACATTCCCCCGATAGTGTATGGATTGGACCAGGAGTGGGGCCATTTAAAAAGTGGCATTGAAGCAAAGAAAGGTGCGAGGGGGGAGGACCAAGATGGCAGCGGGCGGAGACCAGGCAGCGTGGAGGCAGTGGGCGCAAGAGCAGCAGGAGCTTCTCCAGCGCTGTTTTAAGGAACTGAAAGCAGAGCTGCTGGAGCCAATGAAGGCTTCAATTGATAAGCTGCTGGAGACCCAGACGGCCCAAGGGGCGGCGATCCGGGAGGTCCGGCAGAAGGTCTCGGAGAACGAGGACGAGATCCTGGGCCTGGCAGTGAAGGTGGAGGCGCACGAGGCGCTCCACAAGAAATGGCAGGCGAGGTTCGAGGAGATGGAGAACCGGTCGAGGTGGAAAAACCTGCGGATCCTGGGTCTCCCGGAGGGGCTGGAGGGATCGGACGTGGGGGCCTACGTGGTCACCATGCTGAATTCGCTGATGGGAGCGGGGGCCTTTCAGGGGCCCTTGGAACTGGAGGGGGCCCACCGAGTGCTGGCGAGGAGGCCCAGGCCCAACGAGACGCCGTGGGCGGTGCTTGTGCGGTTCCACCGGTTTGCTGATCGAGAGTGCGTGTTAAGATGGGCCAAGAAGGAGCGGAGCAGCAGGTGGGAGAACGCGGAGGTCCGGTTCTACCAGGATTGGAGCGCGGAGGTGGCGAAGACGAGGGCCGGTTACAACCGGGCGAAGGCAGTGCTGCACAGGAAGGGGGTGAAGTTCGGTATGCTGCAGCCGGCGCATCTGTGGGTCAACTATAAGGACCGTCACCATTATTTCGAGTCCCCGGAGGAGGCGTGGGCCTTTGTTCAGGCCGAAAAACTGGACTCGGTCTAAGGGTCGGGGACGAGGGGTCGCGGTGGAGGAATGGCTGGGGATTGTTGTGTTGTCTTTCGAGGGGGGGGTTCTTTGTTTCTCGGGGGTTGATTGGGCATTGTTTTGATTAGGTCCGCCGGGTAGGCTCGTGGGGAGGGGGTAGGTAAACTGCTTGGGGGGTTGATGGTCAGTAGGGGAGATGGGTCCCCGCGGGGGGGGGGGGGAAACCTGAGTTGGGCATAGTGGGACCAGGCCTGGAAAGGGAGCTGCGCCAGAGGAGGTGGGGCCGGGCGAGTGGAAACCGCGTGCTTTTTCCCACGCTTACGGTTGAAGGGGTGGGACCGGAGCTGGGAGGCTTTTCTCCTGCGCTGGGAGTGGAATGGATGAGAGCCTGCTGTGGACAGGGGGGGTGGGGGGGGGGAAGTTCCACACTGGGAGGGGTCGATGGAGCGGCGGGAGTCAGCAGGAGTCGGCTGACTTAAGGGAGTGCAATGGGGGGAGCAATGCAGCTGGGGGGGGACCTAGCTGGGGGGGGGGGGGGGGGGGGGGACGAGACCTGGTTGCTGCTGGAATGGCCATGGGGGAGCTGGAGTTGGCAGAGGAGGTCGGGGCGGGGGTCTGCCGCTGTGGAGAACGGGTCGTGCGGGGGGGGGGCGCGGGCACGTGGCTGGCCTAGGAAGGGCTGTGGCTCGTCGGCGGGGGAGTGGGGTGAGTAGCCCCCTGCTCCGGCTGATAACCTGGAATGTAAGGGGACTGAATGGGCGAGTCAAGCGGGCCCGGGTGTTCGAGCACCTGAAGGGGCTGAAGGCGGATGTGGCCATGCTTCAGGAGACGCACCTGAGGGTGGCAGATCAGGTAAGGTTGAGAAAGGGGTGGGGTAGGGCAGGTGTTTCATTCGGGTTTGAAATCAGGGGGTGGCGATCTTGGTGGGGAAGAGAGTGTCGTTCGAGGCGTCGAGCATCGTGGCAGACAATGGCGGTAGGTATGTGATGGTAAGTGGCAAGCTGCAGGGGGAGCGGGTGGTGTTGGTCAATGTATATGCCCTGAATTGGGACGATGCGGGGTTCATGCGGCGTATGCTGGGCCGGATTACGGACCTGGAGACAGGGGGCCTGATAATGGGGGGGGGGATTTCAATACGGTGCTGGACCCGGCACTGGATCGCTCTAGGTCTAGGACGGGCAGGAGACCGGCAGCAGCCAATGTGCTGAGGGGGTTCATGGACCAGATGGGAGGGGTGGATCCATGGAGGTTTGCGAGGCCGGGGCCAGGGAATTTTTATTCTTCTCCCATGTCCACAAGGCTTATTCCCGGATTGACTTTTTTGTCATGAGCAGGGCGCTGATTCCGAGGGTGGAGGATACGGAGTACTTGGCGATTGCCATTTCTGATCATGCTCCGCACTGGGTGGACCTCGAGTTGGGGGAGGAGAGGGACCAGCGCCCGCTGTGGCGCCTAGAGGTGGGGTTGCTGGCGGACGAGGAGGTGAGCGGGCGGGTCCGGAAGTGTATGGAGAGGTACCTGGAGGCTAATGACAATGGGGAGGTGCAAGTAGGGGTGGTCTGGGAGGCGCTGAAGGCGGTGGTCAGAGGAGAGCTGATCTCCATTAGGGCACACAAGGAGAGGGGGGAGAGGAGAGAGAGGGAGAAGTTGATGGGGGAGATGGTGAGGGTAGACAGGAGGTACGCGGAGGCCCTGGAGGAGGGATTGCTTAGGGAGCGGCGTAGCCTCCAGGCTGAGTTCGATTTGTTGACCACCAGGAAGGCAGAGGCGCAGTGGAGGAAGGCGCAGGGGGCAGTATATGAATACGGAGAAAAGGCGAGCCGGATGCTGGCGCACCAGCTTCGGATGCGAGAGACAGCTAGGGAGATCGGGGGAGTTAGGGATGGAGGAGGGAGCATGGTGCGAAGTGCGGTGGGTATCAATAGGGTCTTCAGGGACTTCTGCAAGGAACTGTACCGGTCTGAGCCCCCACTGGAGGAGGGAGGGATGGGTCGCTTCCTGGACCGGCTGAGGTTTCCAAGGGTGGAGGAGGGGCAGGTGGCGGGGTTGGGGGCGCCGGTTGGGTTGGAGGAGTTGATCAAAGGGATAGGGAACATGCAGGCGGGGAAGGCACCGGGGCCGGATGGGTTCCCGGTTGAATTTTACAAGAAGTATTCGGACCTGCTGGGCCCGCTGTTGCTAAGCACCTTCAACGAGGCAAGGGAAGGGGGGGCTCTGCCCCTGATGATGTCTAGAGCGCGGATTTCCCTGATCCTGAAGCGGGACAAGGATCCCCTACAGTGTGGGTCATACAGGCCGATCTCACTCTTAAATGTAGACGCAAAGTTGCTGGCAAAGATTTTGGCCTTGAGGATAGAGGACTGTGTGCCGCAGGTCATACACGAGAATCAGACGGGGTTCGTGAAAGGGAGGCAGTTGAATACTAATGTACGGAGCCTCTTGAAGGTTATAATGATGCCGGCGATGGAAGGGGAAGCGGAGATAGTAGCGGCGATGGATGCAGAGATTGCTTTTGATAGGGTGGAATGGGGTACCTGTGGGAGGTATTGAAAAGATTCGGATTCGGCGAGGGGTTCGTCAGGTGGGTGAGGCTGCTATATGAGGCCCCGGTGGCGAGTGTGGCCATGAACAGAAAGAGGTCAGAGTATTTCCGGCTAATCGGGGGACAAGGCAGGGGTGTCCCCTGTCCGCCCTGCTCTTTGTGCTGGCAATTGAACCCCTGGCCATGGCGTTGAGGGAGTCGAGGAACTGGAGGGGGCTGGTGCGGGGTGGGGAGGAGCATCGGGTGTCGCTCTATGCGGATGATTTGCTGCTAAATGTGGCGGACCCGGTGGGGGGAATGCCGGAAGTGATGAGGATCCTTAGGGAGTTTGGAGATTTCTCCCGGTACAAGCTTAATATGGGGAAGAGCGAGTTGTTCGTGGTGCACCCAGGGGACCAGGAGAGGGGGATTGGTGAGCTCCCGCTAAAAAGGGCAGAGAGGAATTTCAGGTACCTGGGGGTCCAGGTGGCTAGGAGCTGGCGGGCCCTACATAAGCTTAACTTCACGGGGTTGGTGGAGCAAATGGAGGAGGAGTTTAAGAGGTGGGACGTGCTGCCACTCTCCCTGGCGGGGAGAGTGCAGTCAGTTAAAATGACAGTGCTCCCAAGGTTTTTGTTCCTGTTCCAATGCCTCCCCATCCTGATCCCTAAGGCCTTCTTCAGGCGGGTTAACAGGAGCATTATAGGGTTTGTGTGGGCGCAGAAGACCCCGAGGGTGAGAAGGGTGTCCCTGGAGCGGTGTAGGGATGGGGGGGGGGGTTGGCACTGCCTAACCTCTGTGGGTATTATTGGGCCGCCAACGTGGCAATGGTGCATAAGTGGGTGATGGAGGGGGATGAGGCGGCATGGAAGAGGCTGGAGATGGCGTCCTGTGTGGGTACGAGTCTGGAGGCGCTGGTGACGGCGCCGCTGCCGCTTCCTCCAACGAGGTACACTACAAGCCCGATGGTGCCGGCTACCCTCAAAATTTGGGGGCATTGGAGACGTCACAGGGGGGAGGTGGGGGCCTCGGTGTGGTCCCCGATTCGGGGGAACCACCGGTTTGTCCCGGGGAGGATGGACGGAGGGTTCCTGAACTGGCACAGGGCAGGTATTAGAAGGATGGGGGAGCTGTTTGTGGACGGGAAGTTCGCGAGCCTGGGTGAGCTGGAGGAGAGGTTCGGGCTCCCCCCCGGGGAACACCTTCAGATATATGCAGGTAAGGGCGTTTGTTCGGCGGCAGGTGAAGGAAGTGGAGGAAGCCGCGTCGCAGCACAGCGGACAGCTCACCTCGATGGGGGACGAGCTGCAGAGGGTGGTGGAGGCCAACAGAGGACTCCGAGCAAAGCTCGAGGATTTGGAGAACCACTCGAGGCAGCACAATCTAAGAATTGTATGGGTCTCTGGGACTGGGTGGGAGGGGACGGTATATCTTGGCGGGGGGAGCCACCCGCGCTAGCTAACTAAATTCGGCTAGTGAACGGAGGTGAGACGAGGGCCACGGACATTGGAGCCTGGTTGGCAGGTTTCGATGGGCCTACGAGGCGAGCGAGGAGGGGGGAAGGGACTGATGCTGGGAGATGTTTTTTTGAGAGGAAATGTAGGGGGGATTTTTGGGAGGGGGGGGAAGGGGTTCGATGTTAATAATGGATAGGGGCGGGTCAGGCTCATGGGGCAGGACCCGGTGGTATGATGATGGTGGATAAGAAGGGTGGGGGGGGGGTGAGAGATCCCCAGTTAGGATAGTCACGTGGAACGTGAGGGGATTAGCAGGTCCGGCCAAGAGATCAAGGGTACTTGCGCATCTTAAAAGTTTGAAAACCGACGTAGCAATGCTGCAGGAGACTCACTCGAGGGTGAAGGACCAGGTGAGACTTAAAAAGGGCTGGGTGAGTCAGGTGTTTCACTCTGGACTTGACGGAAGGGCTCGAGGGGTAGCGGTAATGGTCAGCAAAAGGATACATTTCCAGATAAAGAAGGTGGTGGCAGATCAGGGGGGGTAGATATGTGATTGTGACAGGTACACTGGAGGGGAGGTTAGTGGCGCTGTTAAGTGTATATGGCCCCAATTGGGAAGATGTGGGATTCGCAAAGAAGACATTTGGGGCCCGACTTGGGACACACACAAACTAATAGTGGGGGGGGACTGGAACTTGGTGCAGGAGCCAAGGTTGGACAGGTCACGGCCACGCTCGCTGGCCCCATCAGGGGGGGGCGAAGGTGTTAGCTGGGCTCATGGGGGAAATGGGAGGGTTGGACCCTTTGAGGTTTCTGCACCAGAGGGAGTGGGAATATTCGTTTTTCTCAGCAGTCCACAAGGTATATTCGCGGATCGACTTTTTCATGGCGGGGAAGGCTTAAGGGGTCGGAATACTCGTCAATTGCAGTGTCAGATCATGCTCCGCATTGGATGGCTATGATGCTGGAGAAGGGGGTAGCGGAGGGACAAGGTAGAAATTAGATGTGGGACTTTTGGGGGACCAAGTGTTCTGTGACAAAATTGAACAGGTAATTAAGGAATATGTAGGTTTCAATTGTACGGGTGAAGTGTCGAAGGTGGTCGTCTGGGAGGATCTAAAGGCGGTGGTGAGGGGGGAGGTGATCTCGTTTAAGGCCAGGGTAGACAACGAGGAGAGGTTGGAGCTGCAGAGGGTAATAGATGAGATGTTGCAGGTCGATAGGAGTTATGTAGAGGATGGGGACCCAGCAAAGCTGGAAAAGAGGAAGGAGCTACAGACGAGCTTTGACCGACTATCTACCAGGAAGTGTGCGAGCAAGGGGTGCAGTTTACGAACATGGAGATAAGTCTGTTTGCAGGTCAGCTCCAGAGTGAGGCAGCGGCAAGAGAAATTGTGCAGGTGAGGGATAGGGCAGGGAAGTCGGTGGTGGCGCCGGATCTGATTAACAAGGTTTTTGGGCTATATTAGTGGGGAAGCGGGTAATGTTTGAGGCAAAGACCATAGTGGCGGATAGTGGGGGCAGATACGTGATGGTGAGTGGCAGATTGCAAGGGGAGGCGGTGGTTTTAGTGAACGTATATGCCCCGAACTGGGATGATGCCAATTTTATGAGGCGTATGTTGGGACGCATCCCGGACCTAGAGGCGGGAAAGTTGGTAATGGGTGGAGATTTTAATACGGTGCTGGACCCAGGGCTGGACAGATCGAGGTCCAGGACCGGAAGGAGGCCGGCTGCAGCTAGGGTGCTCAAGGACTTTATGGAGCAGATGGGAGGAGTAGACCCCTGGAGATTTAGTAGACCTAGGAGTAAGGAGTTTTCGTTTTTCTCCTATGTCCACAAAGTCTATTCACGGATAGACTTTTTTGTTTTGGGAAGGGCACTGATCCCGAAGGTGATGGGGACGGAGTACACGGCTATAGTTATTTCGGACCATGCTCCACATTGGGTGGACCTGGAGATAGGGGAGGAAAACGAACAGCACCCACCCTGGAGAATGGACATGGGATTATTGGCAGGTGAGGGGGTGTATTGAAAGGTACTTGGAACTCAATGACAATGGGGAGGTTCAGGTGGGAGTGGTCTGGGAGGCGTTGACGGCTGTGGTTAGAGGGGAGCTGATATCTATCAGGGCACATAAAGGAAAGCAGGAGGGTAGGGAAAGGGAGCGGCTGTTGAAAGAACTTTTGAGGGTGGACAGACAATAGGCGGAGGCACCGGAGGAGGGACTGTACAGGGAAAGGCAAAGGCTACATGTAGAATTTGACTTGTTGACTACGGGTAATGCAGAGGCACAATGGAGGAAGGCACAGGGTGTACAGTACGAATATGGGGAGAAGGCGAGCAGGTTGCTGGCCCACCAACTGAGGAAAAGGGGAGCAGCGAGGGAGATAGGGGGGGTGAGAGATGAGGGGGGAGAGATGGAGCGGGGAGCAGAGAGAGTGAATGGAGTGTTCAAGGCATTTTATGAAAGATTATATGAAGCTCAGCCCCCGGAAGGGAAGGAGAGAATGATGTGCTTTCTGGATCAGCTGGAATTTCCTAAGGTGGAGGAGCAGGAGAGGGCGGGACTGGGAGCACAGATTGAGACAGAGGAAGTAGTGAACGGGATTAGAAGCATGCAGGCGGGGAAGGCCCCGGGACCAGACGGATTCCCAGTTGAATTCTATAGGAAATATATGGACTTGCTGGCCCCGCTACTGATGAGAACCTTTAATGAGGCTAGGGAAAGGGGGCAGCTGCCCCCGACTATGTCAGAGGCAACGATATCGCTCCTCCTAAAGAAGGAAAAAGACCCGCTGCAATGCGGGTCCTATAGGCCCATTTCCCTCCTGAATGTGGATGCTAAGATTCTGGCCAAGGTAATGGCAACGAGGATAGAGGATTGTGTCCCGGGGGTGGTTCATGAGGACCAAACTGGGTTTGTGAAGGGGAGACAGCTGAACACAAATATACGGAGGCTGCTAGGGGTAATGATGATGCCCCCACCAGAGGGGGAAGCGGAGATAGTGGTGGCGATGGATGCCGAGAAAGCATTTGATATAGTGGAGTGGGATTATTTGTGGGAGGTGCGGAGGAGATTTGGCTTTGGAGATGGGTATATCAGATGGGTACAGTTGCTGTATAGGGCCCTGATGGCGAGCGTGGTCACGAATGGACGGGGGTCTGATTATTTTCGGCTCCATAGAGGGACGAGGCAGGGATGTCCTCTGTCCCCGTTATTGTTTGCACTGGCGATTGAGCCCCTGGCCATAGCATTGAGGGGTTCCAGGAAGTGGAGGGGAGTACTCAGGGGAGGAGAAGAACACCGGGTATCTCTGTATGCGGATGATTTGTTGTTGTATGTGGCGGACCCGGCGGAGGGGATGCCAGAGATAATGCGGATACTTGGGGAGTTTGGGGATTTTTCAGGGTATAAATTGAACATGGGGAAAAGTGAGTTGTTCGTGGTGCATCCAGGGGAGCAGAGCAGGGAAATAGAGGATTTACCGTTGAGGAAGGTAACAAGGGACTTCCGGTACTTGGGGATCCAGATAGCCAAGAATTGGGGTACATTACACAGGCTTAATTTAACGCAGCTGGTGGAACAGATGGAGGAGGACTTTAAGAGATGGGACATGGTGTCCTTCCCTGTCACTGGCAGGCAGGGTGCAGGCGGTTAAAATGGTGGTCCTCCCGAGATTCCTTTTTGTGTTTCAGTGCCTCCCGGTGGTGGTCACGAAGGCTTTTTTCAAGAGAATCGAGAAGAGTATTATGAGTTTTGTGTGGGCCGGGAAGACCCCGAGAGTGAGGAGGGGATTTTTGCAGCGTAGTAGGGACAGGGGGGGGTTGGCACTACCGAGCCTAAACGACTATTACTGGGCCGCCAATGTTTCAATGGTGTGTAAGTGGATGGGAGAAGGGGAGGGAGCGGCGTGGAAGAGATTGGAGAGGGCGTCCTGCAGGGGGACTAGCCTACAAGCAATGGTGACGGCACCGTTGCCGTTCTCACCGAAGAAATACACCACAAGCCCGGTGGTGGTGGCTACATTGAAAATTTGGGGGCAGTGGAGACGGCATAGGGGAAAGACGGGAGCCTCGTGCGGTCCCCGATAAGAAATAACCATAGGTTTGTTCCGGGGAGAATGGATGGGGGATTTGGAGCATGGCAAAGAGCTGGGGTAATACAATTGAGAGATCTGTTCGTAGATATGACGTTTGCGAGTCTGGGTGCGCGGACGGAAAAATATGGGTTGCCCCAAGGGAATGCATTTCGGTATATGCAACTGAGGGCTTTTGCGAGGCAACAGGTGAGGGAATTCCCGCAGCTCCCGACGCAGGAGGTGCAGGATAGAGTGATCTCAGAGACATGGGTGGGGGATGGTAAGGTGTCGGACATATATAGGGAAATGAGGGACGAGGGGGAGATCATGGTAGATGAGCTGAAAGGGAAATGGGAAGAAGAGCTGGGGGAGGAGATTGAGGAGGGACTGTGGGCTGACGCCCTACGTAGGGTAAACTCATTGTCCTCGTGTGCCAGGCTAAGCCTGATACAATTCAAGGTTCTACACAGGGCGCATATGACTGGAGCACGGCTGAGTAAATTTTTTTGGGTAGAGGATAGGTGTGGGAGATCATCGAGAAGCCCAGCGATTCACACCCACATGTTCTGGTCATTCCCGGCACTACAGGGTTCTGGATGGGGGTGGCAAAGGTGTTTTCGAAGGTGGTGGGGGTCCGGGTCGAACCAAGCTGGGGGTTGGCTATATTCGGGGTTGCAGAAGAGCCGGGAGTGCAGGAGGCGAGAGAGGTTGATGTTTTGGCCTTTGCGTCCCTAGTAGCCCGGCGCAGGATATTGTTAATGTGGAAGGAAGCCAAACCCCCGGGTGTGGAGACCTGGATAAACGACATGGCAGGGTTTATAAAGTTAGAACGGATCAAGTTCGTATTAAGGGGTTCGGCTCAAGGGTTCACCAGACGGTGGCAACCGTTCGTCGACTACCTCGCAGAAAGATAGAGGGAATGGAAAAGAAGAAGACAGCAGCAGCAACCCGGGGGGTGGGGGGGGGGGGGGGGCGGGGGGGGGGAGGGGGAGGAACCGGACGGACTCTCAGGGATGTCATTGTATATGTATAGGCATTTGTTATTGGTAATGTATATTGGATTGTATCTTTGGAGAGTAACTATTTTTGACAAGGCAGTTGCCACTCAGTTCAGTTTTGTTTTTGTTTATATATTATTTATTTATTTGTTTAAAATTGGCCACGGTTATTTATATTGCTTTGTTGTTGTTCAAAAGAAAAACTATGTACTGTTATGTTTGGCCACAAAATTTTGAATAAAATATATTTTTTAAAAAAGGTTTTTGAGGGGACTTCCGGTTGCGGCTATGCCTAGGTAGGTTGCACGTTCGGCAGCTCCTGCCGGGAACGGACTTTTGGGCTCTCCAGAGGGGCCCCAACGGCAATTGTTCAACGGCTTCCAGTGTGGGAAGGTGACAGCAAGGTCCCCCCGACATTATATGGATTGGACCAGGAGTGGAGCGGTTAAAAAAGGGATCTTGGGGCAGCAAAAAGTGCGAGGGAGGAAAAGCAAGATGGCGGCGGGTGGAGACCAAGCAGCGTGGGCGCAGTGGTCGCAGGAGCAGCAGGGGTTTCTTAGACGCTGCTTTGCGGAGCTGAAGACAGAAATGCTGGCACCAATGAAGGCGGCGATTGAGAAGCTTGTGGAGACCCAGAAGGCCCAAGGGGCGGCGATCCGGGAGGTGCGGCAAAAAGCCTGGGAGAACGAGGATGAGATCTTGGGCCTGGCGGTGAAGGTGGAGGCGCTGCACAAGAGGTGGGCGGAAAAATTCGAGGACCTGGAGAATAGGTCGAGGAGGAAGAATCTTCGGATTCTGGGTCTCCCTGAAGGAGTGGAGGGGCCCAATGCCGGGGCATATGTGAGCACGATGCCCAATTCGCTGATGGGCGCGGGAGCTTTCCCGAGGCCCCTGGAGCTGGATGGGGCTCATCGGGTCCTGGCAAGGAGACCCAAAGCCAACGAGCCGCCAAGGGCTGTAGTGGTGAGGTTTCACCACTTTATAGACAGAGAGTCTGTCCTGAGATGGGCCAAGAAAGAGCGGAGCAGCAGGTGGGAGAACACGGAGATCCGAATTTACCAGGACTGGAGTACAGAGGTGGCTAAGAAGAGAGCTGGTTTCAACCGGGCTAAGGCAGTGCTCCATCGGAAGGGTGTGAAGTTCAGGATGCTGCAGCCAGCGCGATTGTGGGTCGCGTTCCAAGATCGGCACCACTATTTTGAAACGCCCGATGAGGCATGGAACTTTATACAGACTGAAAAGTTGAACTCAAATTGAGGGTTTGTAGTGGGGGGATGTTCACTGTGTTTATTACGTTTGGGGAATGTTCTCTTGGTTTGAGTGCTGGGTGGGGATGGGTGAATGGATTTGATGTGGGGGCTGTGGGAGAGTGTGGGCGTCGGTGTTGGAGGGGCAGGGCCCCACGGAGGAAGAGGGGGAGTGGAGGCCCAGGGATGGGGAGTTGGGGTAAAGCCGCAAAAAGGAGCTGCGCCAGAGGGGGCGGGGCCGGATCAGGAAAGCGCGTGCTTTTTCCCACGTCAGGGAAGGATGGGGGTGGGGCCGGGGGGGGGGGGGGGAAGGGTGGTGCTGGAGAGGAGTGCACACTGACTGCCAAGGGGAGGGGGGATTCTCACATTGGGGGGATCGATGGAATGGCGGGAGAGGCCGGGGTCAGCAGGAGTCAGCTGACTTACGGGAGTGTCATGGGTGGAGCAAATTGGCTAGATGTGGATCTAGCGGGGAGAGGGGGGAACAGGGTTGCTGCTGCATTGGCCAAAGGGGAGCTGGAAGTAGGAGAGGTAGTCAGGGCGGGGGTCCGCTGCCTGGGGGACTGGAGGGTGCTGGAGGCGCGGGCACATGGCTGGCCTAGAAAAGGAGATGGCTAGTCGGCAAGGGAGGGGGGGGGGGGGGGGGGGAGAGGAGTAGCCCCCCAATCCGGCTGATAACTTGGAATGTGAGGGGCCTGAACGGGCCGGTCAAGAGGGCCCGGGTGTTCGCGCACTTAAAGGGACTGAAGGCAGATGTGGTTATGCTCCAGGAGACACATCTGAAGGTTGCAGATCAGGTTAGGCTGAGAAAGGGATGGGTAGGGCAGGTCTTTCATTCAGGGCTGGATGCGAAGAACAGAGGGGTTGCAATACTGGTGGGGAAGCGGGTGTCGTTTGAGGGAATGAATATTGTAGTGGATAATGGAGGTCGATATGTGATGGTGAGTGGTAGGTTGCAGGGGGTGTGGGTGGTACTGGTGAACGTCTATGCCCCGAATTGGGATGATGCCAGATTTATGAAACACATGCTGGGTCGGATTCCAGATCTGGAGGTAGGAAGCTTGATAATGGGGGGGGACTTCAACACGGTGCTGGACCCAGTACTGGACCGTTCTAGGTCCAGGACGGGTAAGACGCCGGCTGCGGCCAAGGTGCTCAGGGGGTTTATGGACCAGATGGGGGGAGTGGATCCATGGAGGTTTGTCAGGCCGCTGGCCAGGGAATTTTCCTTCTTTTCCCACGTCCATAGAGTCTACTCCCGGATAGATTTTTTCATTTTGAGTAGGGCGCTAATCCCGAAAGTGGAGGGAATGGAATATTCGGCCATAGCCATCTCAGACCACGCATCGCATTGGGTGGAGCTGGAGTTGGGGGAGGAGAGGGACCAGCGCCCACTGTGGCGCCTTGATGTGGGACTATTGATGGATGAGGGGGTGTGCGGGCGGGTGCGGGGGTGCATTGAAAGATATTTGGAGGCCAACGACAACGGGGAGGTGCAGGTGGGGGTAGTCTGGGAGGCGCTGAAGGCGGTGGTCAGGGGAGAGCTAATCTCCATTAGGGCCCACAGGGAGAAGAGGGAGGGGAGGGAGAGGGAGAGGTTGGTGGGGGAGATTTTAAGGGTGGACAGGAGGTATGCAGAGGCCCCCGAGGAGGGGCTACTCAGGGAGCGACGGAACCTCCAGACGGAGTTCGACCTGTTGACCACGGGGAAAGCAGAGGCACAGTAGAGGAAAGCTTAGGGGGCGACATATGAGTATGGGGAGAAGGCGAGTCGGATGCTGGCACACCAGCTTCGTAAGAGGGAGGCAGCAAGGGAGATTGGTGGAGTTAAGGATAGAGGGGGGAATACGGTGCAGAGTGCGGTGAGAATAAACAAGGTATTTAGGGACTTCTATGGGGATATGTACAGGTCTGAGCCCCCACCGGAGGAGGAGGGGATGCGACGATTCCTGGATCAGCTGAGGTTCTCGAGGGTGGAGGAGGAGGAGGTGGCTGGTTTGGGGCGCCGATTGGGCTGGAGGAGCTGGTTAAAAGATTGGGGAGCATGCAGGCGGGGAAGGCCCCGGGGCCAGATGGGTTCCCGGTCGAGTTTTACAGGAAATACGTGGACCTGCTGGGCCCGTTGCTAATGAGGACTTTCAATAAGACGAGGGAGGGGGGACCTTGCCCCCGACTATGTCTAGGGCGCTGATTTCTTTGATCCTGAAGCGGGACAAGGATCCATTGCATTGTGGGTCGTATAGACCGATCTCGCTCCTCAATGTTGATGTTAAGTTGCTGGCGAAGGTGCTGGCTACGAGAATTGAGGACTATGCCCCGGGGGTGATTCATGAGGACCAGGCGGGATTTGTGAAGGGCAGGCAATTAAATACAAATGTGCGGAGGCTCCTCAATGTGATTATGATGCCCCCGGTGGAGGGGGAAGCGGAGGTAGTGGCAGCTATGGACGCGGAGAAGGCCTTTGACCGGGTGGAGTATCTTTGGGAAGTATTGCGGAGGTTTGGGTTCGGGGAGGGGTTCATCAGCTGGGTCAGGCTGCTATATAGAGCCCCGGTGGCGAGTGTGGCTACGAGTGGGGCAGCACAGTAGCCTTGTGGATAGCACAATTGCTTCATAGCTCCAGGGTCCCAGGTTCGATTCTGGCTTGGGTCACTGTCTGTGCGGAGTCTGCACATCCTCCCCGTGTGTGCGTGGGTTTCCTCCGGGTGCTCCGGTTTCCTCCCACAGTCCAAAGATGTGCGGGTTAGGTGGATTGGCCATGATAAATTGCCCTTAGTGTCCAGAAAATTGCCCTTAGTGTTGGGTGGGGTTACTGGGTTATGGGGATAGGGTGGCGGTGTTGACCTTGGGTAGGGTGCTCTTTCCAAGAGCCGGTGCAGACTCGATGGGCCGAATGGCCTCCTTCTGCACTGTAAATTCTATGAAATTCTATGAAATTCTATGAATCGGCGGAGGTCGGAGTACTTTCGGCTGTACCGGGGGACGAGGCAGGGGTGCCCCCTATCCCCCTTGTTGTTTGCATTGGCAATTGAGCCTCTGGCCATGGCACTGAGGGAGTCCAGGAAATGGAGGGGACTGGTCCGGGGGGGGAGAGGAACACCGGGTGTCGTATGCTGACGACCTGTTGCTGTATGCGGCAGATCCAGTGGAGGGGATGGCGGAGGTCATGCGGATCCTAAGGGAGTTTGGGGACTTTTCGGGGTATAAACTCAACGTAGGGAAGAGTGAATTCTTTGTGGTACATCCAGGGGACCAGGGAAGGGGGATAGACGAGACCGCTGAAGAGGGCGGAAAGGACCTTTCGGTACCTAGGGATCCAAGTAGCTAGGAGTTGGGGGGCCCTGCACAAGCTCAATTTGACGCGGTTGGTGGAGCAGATGGAGGAGGATTTTAAAAGATGGGACATGCTGCCACTCTCACTAGCGGGTAGGGTGCAGTCGGTCAAAATGACGGTCCTTCCGAGGTTTCTCTTTGTGTTCCAGTGCCTTCCCATTTTGATCCCCAAGGCCTTTTTCAAACGGGTAAGCAGGAGCATCATGGGATTTGTGTGGGCGAATAAGACCCTGAGGGTGAAGAGGGTGTTTCTGGAGCGTAGCAGGGACAGGTGGGGGGCTGGCGCTGCCGAATTTGTGTGGCTATTATTGGGCAGCCAATGTGGCGATGATCCGTAAGTGGGTAATGGAGGGAGAGGGGCGGCGTGGAAGAGGCTAGAGATGGCGTCCTGTGTGGGCACGAGCCTGAGGGCGCTGGTGACGGCACCGCTGCCGCTCTCGCCGACAAGGTACACCACGAGTCCGGTGGTGGCGGCGACGCTGAAGATCTGGGGGCAGTGGAGACGATACAGGGGCGAGGTGGGAGCCTCGGTTTGGTCCCCGATTCGGGAGAATCATTGGTTCGTCCCGGGAAGGATGAATGGGGGATTTTGGAGCTGGCATCGGGCAGGGATTAGAAGAATGGGGGACCTGTTCATCGATGGGACGTTTGCGAGCCTAGGGTCGCTGGAGGAGAAGTTTGGGCTACCCCCGGGACATGCTTTCAGGTACATGCAAGCGAGGGCGTTTGTGAGGCGGCAGGTGAGGGAATTCCCGCTGCTCCCGGCACAGGGGATTCAGGACAGGGTGATTTCGGGTGTATGGGTTGGAGAAGGCAAGGTTTCGGCGATTTATCAGGAGCTGTATGAAGAGGAGGAGGCCTTGGTGGAGGAGTTAAAGCACAAGTGGGAGGAGGAGCTTGGGGAGGAGATAGATGAGGTTCTGTGGGCTGATGCCCTGAGTAGGGTTAATTCTTCCTCCTCTTGCGCCAGGCTCAGCCTAATACAGTTCAAAGTTACTCACAGAGCGCATATGACAGGGGCGAGGTTGTGTAGGTTCTTTGGGGTGGAGGACAGATGTGAGAGGTGTTCGGGAAGCCCGGCAAATCACGTCCATATGTTCTGGTCGTGCCCGGCACTGGATGGGTTTTGGAGGGGTTTTGCGAGGACTATGTCCAAGGTGGTGAAAGCCCGGGTCAAGCCAGGCTGGGGATTGGCATCATTTGGGATAACGGACGAGCCGGAAGTGCAGGAGGCGAAAGAGGCCGGTATTCTAGCCTTTGCGTCCCCAGTAGCCCGGCGGAGGATTTTGTTACTATGGAAAGATGCGAAGCCCCCCAGTGTGGAAGCTTGGATCAATGACATGGCAGGGTTCATCAAGCTGGAGAGGATAAAGTTTGCCTTGCGAGGGTCTGTGCACGGGTTACTCAGGTGGTGGCAACCGTTCCTAGACTATCTCGCGGAGCGTTAGGAGGAGGGCAGCAGCACCAGCCCAGGGCCGGGGGGGGGGTTATTTGGGGGGGGGGGGGGTTTGGGTGGGTGCGGGGGGGGGGGTATCCCCGATTGGTGTTTTTAAATGTCATATGGGGGGGTTATTGTATATGGGGGAAATCCAATGTATAATTTTTCATTGTTGTGTTCTTGTTTCTTTCTTTTTGTTGGGGGGGGGTTTGTTGAAAATCTGTTGAAAAATTTGAATAAATATATATATTTTTTCAACAAAAACAAGGTTTTTGAGGAATTTTATGAGAGGTTGTACAAGTCAGAGCCACTCGGGGGAGAACGTGAGATGCAGGAATTTCTAGATGGGTTGAAGTACCCGAGGCTAGGGGAGGGGGACAGGGCTACATTAGATGGAGCAATAGTGGAGCAGGAGATAAAGGATGCGATTGGGAGGATGCAGCTGGGGAAGGTGGCAGGGCCGGATGGGTTTCCGGTGGAATATTATAAAAAATTCAAGGATAAGCTGGCACCCCTGATGGTGGGGATGTTTGAGGCGGCGATAGGGAAGGGGGTGTTGCCACAAACCTTGGGGCAGGCATTGCTAAAAAAAGATAAGGATCCGACGGTGTGGGTCGTATAGGCTCATATCACTTCTGAATGTGGACGCAAAAGTATTGGCGAAGGTACTGGCGGGTAGGCTGGAGGAGTGCCTCCCGAAGGTATAGGTGAAGATCAGACGGGGTTCGTGAGAGGGAGGCAGCTCTTTTCAAACATTAGACGGGTATTGAATGTCATTATGGCACCGGCAGAGAAGAAGGAAACAGAGGTGGTTGTGGCATTGAACGCTGAGAAGGCGTTTGATCGGGTAGAATGGGGGTACTTGATGGCAGTTCTGGAGCGGTTTGGGATTGGACCAAGATTTGTGAATTGGGTAAAGCTACTATATAAGGAGCCGAGGGCGAGTGTCCGCACAAATAATATCAGCTCGAGATACTTTTCTCTCCACCGTGGGACTAGGCAGGGATGTCCTGTGTCCCCCCCCTCTGTTTGCACTCGCGATTGAGCCGTTGGCCATCGCATTAAGAAGTCCGGGGGTATGGAGAGGAATAGTGCGGGGGGGGTGGTGATAGAGCATATGGTGTCCTTATTTGCTGATGATTTGCTGTTATACGTGTGAGCGGGCCAGAAAAAGAACGTTTGGGACAAAAGTGGGGGGGTGAATTTGTGGGATGAAGGGGAGAAAAGGGGGAAGAGAGGACTTTGCAGATTGTTAAACCTGCGACCCTGTAACTTCTCTCTCTTCCCCATGTAATGGGGGAGGGGGTGAGGGAGGATGAGGAGCTGTGGGCGCCGGCCATTGGGGGCGGGGCCAAAAGGGGAAGCGCGGGCTTTGTTACTGCGCTATGGTAATCATGGCGGGAACAGGGAAGCAGGAAGGAGGGGGCCTCGCACAGTGTGAGCCGAGGTCACGGGGGGAAGCCGAGGTCGGCCAGAGTTTGCTGACTTCTGGGAGCAACATGGGGGGTGCAATTACACTAGCTTGGGATCTAGTGGGGGGGGGGTTAACTGGGTTGCTGCTGTTGGGGAGAAGGGGGAGCTGGTATGGGGGGGGGGGGGGGGGGCGGGGCGGGGGGGCGCCACCTAGGGGGGATACAGCTACGTGGGAACCGGGTGAGGAGCTGGATTGAAAAAGGAAATGGCTAGTCGTCAAGGGGGGGGGGTAAAGAGCCCCCCAACCCAGTTGATCACGTGGAATGTGAGAGGGCTGAACGGGCCGATTAAGAGGGCACGGGTACTCGCACACCAAAAGAAACTTAAGGCAGATGTGGTTATGCTTCAGGAGACGCATCTGAAGCTGACAGACCAGGTTAGACTTCGCAAAGGATGGGTGGGGCAGGTGTTTCATTCGGGGCTAGATGCAAAAAACAGGGGGGTGGCCATACTAGTGGGGAAGCGGGTAATGTTTGAGGCAAAGACTATCGTGGCGGATAGTGGGGGCAGATACGTGATGGTGAGTGGCAAACTGCATGGGGAGGCGGTGGTATTAGTGAACCAATATGCCCCGAACTGGGATGATGCCAATTTTATGAGGCGTATGTTAGGACGAAGCCCGGACCTAGAAGTGGGGAAGTTAATAATGGGTGGAGACTTTAATACGGTGCTGGACCCAGGGCTGGACAGATCGAGGTCCAGGACCGGAAGGAGGCCGGCTGCAGCTAGGGTGCTTAAGGATTTTATGGTGCAGATGAGAGGAGTAGATCCCTGGAGATTTAGTAGACCTAGGAGTAAGGAGTTTTTGTTTTTCTCCTCTGTACATAAAGTATTTTCACGAATAGATTTTTTTGTTTTGGGAAGGGCACTGATCCCAAAGGTGACGGGGACGGAGTACACGGCTATAGCCATCTCGGATCATGCTCCACACTGGGTGGACCTGGAGATAGGGGAAGAATAACAACAGCTTCCACCCTGGAGAATGGACATGGGATTATTGGCAGATGAGGGGGTGTGTTTAAGGGTGAGGGGGTGTATTGAAAGGTACTTGGAAATTAATGATAATGGGGAGGTACAGGTGGGAGTGGTCTGGGAGGCACTGAAGGCAGTGGTTAGAGGGGAGCTGATATCTATTAGGGCACATAAAGGAAAGCAGGAGGGTAGGGAAAGGGAGCGGCTGCTGAAAGAACTGCTGAGGGTGGACAGACAATACGCGGAGGCACCGGAGGAGGGACTATACAGGGAAAGGCAAAGGCTACATGTAGAATTTGACTTGTTGACTACAGGTAAGGCAGAGGCACAATGGAGGAAGGCACAGGGTGTACAGAACGAATATGGGGAGAAGGCGAGTAGGTTGTTGGCCCACCAACTGAGGAAAAGGGGAGCAACGAGGGAGATAAGGGGGGTGAGAGATGAGGTGAGAGAGATGGAGCGGGGAGCGGAGAGAGTGAATGGAGTGTTCAAGGCATTTTATGAAAGATTATATGAAGCGCAGCCCCCGGACGGGAAGGAGAGAATGATGTGCTTTCTGGATCAGCTAGAATTTCCTAAGGTGGAGGAACAGGAGAGAGTGGGGCTAGGAGCACAGATTGAGACGGAGGAAGTAGTGAAAGGGATTGGAAGTATGCAGGCGGGGAAGGCCCCGGGTCCAGACGGATTCCCAGTTGAATTCTATAAGAAATATTTGGACTTGCTGGCCCCGCTACTGATGAGAACCTTTAATGAGGCGAGGGAAAGGGGGCAGCTGCCCCCGACTATGTCAGAGGCAACGATATCGCTCCTCCTAAAGAAGGAAAAAGACCCGCTGCAATGCGGGTCATACAGGCCCATTTCCCTCCTGAATGTGGATGCTAAGATTCTGGCCAAGGTAATGGCAACGAGGATAGAGGATTGTGTCCCTGGGGTGGTCCATGAGGACCAAACTGGGTTTGTGAAGGGGAGACAGCTAAATACAAATATACGGAGGCTGCTAGGGGTAATGATGATGCCCCCACCAGAGGGGGAAGCGGAGATAGTGGTGGCGATGGATGCCGAGAAAGCATTTGATAGAGTGGAATGGGATTATTTGTGGGAGGTGTTGAGGAGATTTGGCTTTGGAGACGGGTATATCAGGTGGGTACGGTTGCTGTGTAGGGCCCCGATGGCGAGCGTGGTCACGAATGGACAGGGGTCGGACTATTTTCGGCTCCATAGAGGGACGAGGCAGGGATGTCCTCTGTCCCCGTTATTGTTTGCATTGGCGATTGAACCCCTGGCCATGGCACTGAGGGGTTCCAGGAAATGGAGGGGAGTACTTAGGGGGGGAGAAGAACACCGGGTATCTCTGTATGCGGATAATTTGTTGCTATATGTGGCGGACTCGGCGGAAGGGATGCCAGAGATAATGCGGATACTTGGGGAGTTTGGGGATTTTTCAGGGTATAAATTGAACATGGGGAAAAGTGAGCTATTTGTGGTGCATCCGGGGGAACAGAGCAGAGAGATAGAGGATTTACCGTTGAGGAAGGTAACAAGGGACTTCCGGTACCTGGGGATCCAGACAGCCAAGAATTGGGGTACATTACATAGGCTTAATTTAACACGGTTGGTGGAACAGATGGAGGAGGATTTCAAGAGATGGGACATGGTGTCCCTGTCATTGGCAGATAGGGTGCAGGTGGTTAAAATGGTGGTCCTCCCGAGATTCCTTTTTGTGTTCCAGTGCCTCCCGGTGGTGATCACGAAGGCTTTTTTCAAAAGAATTGAGAAGAGCATTATGAGTTTTGTGTGGGCTGGGAAGACCCCGAGAGTGAGGCGGGGATTCTTGCAGCGTAGTAGGGACAGGGGGGGGGGACTGGCACTACCGAGCCTAAGTGAGTACTACTGGGCCGCCAAAGTTTCAATTGTGTGTAAGTGGATGGGAGAAGGGGAGGGAGCGGCGTGGAAGAGATTGGAGAGGGCGTCCTGCAGGGGGACCAGCCTGCAAGCAATGGTGACAGTGCCGCTGCCGTTCTCACCAAAGAAATACACCACAAGCCCGGTGGTGGTGGCTACATTGAAAATTTGGGGGCAGTGGAGACGGCATAGGGGAGGGACGGGAGCTTCGGTGCGGTCCCCGATAAGAAACAATCATAGTTTCGTTCCGGGGAGAATGGATGGGGGATTTGGAGCATGGCAAAGAGCTGGGGTAGTACAATTAAGAGATCTATTTGTAGATGGGACGTTTGCGAGTCTGGGAGCGCTGACGGAGAAATATGGGTTGCCCCAAGGGAATGCATTTCGGTATATGCAATTGAGGGCTTTTGCGAGGCAACAGGTGAGTGAATTCCCGCAGCTCCCGACGCAGGAAGTGCAGGATAGAGTGATCTCAGAGACATGGGTGGGGGACGGTAAGGTGGCAGACATATACAGGGAAATGAGGGACGAGGGGGAGATCATGGTAGATGAGCTGAAAGGGAAATGGGAAGAAGAACTGGGGGAGGAGATTGAGGAGGGGCTGTGGGCTGATGCCCTACGTAGGGTAAACTCATCGTCCTCGTGTGCCAGGCTAAGCCTGATACAATTTAAGGTGCTACACAGGGCGCATATGACTGGAGCACGGCTTAGTAAATTTTTTGGGGTAGAGGATAGGTGTGCGAGATGCTCGCGAGGCCCAGCGAATCACACCCACATGTTCTGGCCATGCCCGGCACTACAGGGGTTCTGGGTGGGGGTGGCAAAGGTGCTTTCGAAAGTGGTGGGGGTCCGGGTCGAACCAAGCTGGGGGTTGGCTATATTTGGGGTTGCAGAAGAGCCGGGAGTGCAGGAGGCGAGAGAGGCTGACGTGTTGGCCTTTGCGTCCCTTGTAGCCCGGCGCAGGATATTGTTAATGTGGAAGGAAGCCAAACCCCCGGGGGTGGAGGCCTGGATAAACGATATGGCAGGGTTCATAAAGTTAGAACGGATTAAGTTTGTGTTAAGGGGTTCGGCTCAGGGGTTCACCAGGCGGTGGCAACCGTTCGTCGGCTACCTCACAGAAAGATAGAGGGAATGGAAAAGAAGTAGATAACAGCAGCAACCCAAGGGGGAGGGGGGGGGGGGGGGAGGGGAGGAATCGGACGGACTCTCAGGGATGTTGTTGTATATGTATAGGTATTTGGTATTTGTAATTGTATATTGGATTGTTGGATTTTTTTTTTGGAGAGTATTTATTTTGGACAAGGCAGTTGCCATTTAGTTTTGTTTTTTGTTTTTGTTTATATATTACTTATTTATTTGTTTAAAACTGGCCACGGTTATTTATATTGCTTTATTGTTGTGTAAAAGAAACACTACGTATTGTTATGTTTGGCCAAAAAACTTGAATAAAATATATATTTTTTAAAAATACGTGTCGGAACCGAGTGTGTCGATAGGGGGAATATTGGAGCTGCTTCGAGTGTTTGGGTCTTTCTCGGGGTACAAGCTGAATTTAGACAAGAGTGAGTATTTTGTGGTATCTCAGCCGGGTGTGGGGGCAGGGGTGGGGGGACTGCCATTCCGTAGGGTAGGGACTCACTTTCGGTACTTGGGGATGCAGGTTGCCCGGGAGTGGGGGGTGTGGGGGGGGGGCATCGCAGGTACAACATTTCTAGTTTGGTGGGGAGAGTGAAAGCTGATCTGGCAAGGTGGGATGGTCTCCCTCTGTCACTGGCGGTCGGGTACAGGCGGTTAAAATGAACGTGTTTCTGTTTATTTTTCAATGCCTGCCGATTTTCCTGCCAAAGGCTTTTTTCAGAGAGATTGAGGGAAGGATTACATCGTTCATATGGGGAAGGAAGGTGGCCAGAGTTAGAAAGCTGCTACGACAGAGGGGAAGGCGGGGATTTGGGTCTTCCGAACCTGATGTATTACTACTGGGCGGCGAATGTGGAGAAGGTGCGGAGCTGGGTCAGAGGGGTTGATTCCCAGTTGGTCAGAATGGAGGAGAGTTTGTGCAGGGGGTCGGGGCTGAAGGCACTAGCAACAGCGCCGCTCCCGATAGCTCCGGGGAAATATTCAGGGAGTCCAGTAATAATAGCTTCATTGAGAATTTGGAGGCAGTTCCGCCAACACTTCGGGCTGGGGGCAGGGTCAAGGGAAATGCCAATTCGGGGGAACCACAGATTTGAGCCAGGGAGGTGGGATGGAAATTTTCGAAATGGGAGGAGAAGGGGATTAAGACACTAAAGAATTTGTTTCTTAGGGGTTGGTTTGCAGGATTGAAGGAGCTGGAAGCGAAGTATGGGCTGGAGCAGGGGGAAATGTTTAGATACATGCAGGTTCGAGACTTTGCTAGAAAGGAGATTCAGAACTTCCCGGAGGAGCCGGCCTCCACATTGCTGGAGGAGGTGCTAACGACAGGGGGACTGGAGAATGGGGTAGTGTCAGCGGTTCGCGGAGCTATTTTGAAAGAGGAGAAGGCACCACTGGAAGGGATCAAAGCAAAGTGGGAGGAAGAGTTGGGAGAGGATATGGAGGAGGGGGTCTGGTGTGAGATGCCCCGGAGAGTGAATGCCTCCACCTCGTGCGTGAGGTTGGGGCTGATACAGCTGAAGGTGGTATACAGAGCACACCTCACGAGGGCGAGGATGAGCCAATTCTTTGAAGGAGTAGAAGATGTGTGTGAACGTTGTGGGGGTGGGGCCCGCTAACCACGTTCGTATGTTTTGGTCCTGTCCTAAGCTGTGGACTACTGGAAGGAGGTTTTTAGGATAATTTCTAAAGTGGTGCACGAGAAACTGGACCCGGGCCCCTGGGAGGCCATATTCGGGGTGTCGGACCAGCCAGGGTTGGAAACGGATGCGGAGGCAGATGTTGTAGCCTTCGCCTCGTTGATCGCCCGAAGGTGGATCCTGTTGGGATGGAGAGCAACCTCTCCACCCTGTGCCCTGGCGTTGCGGGGGGACCTTTTGGAATTCTTGACTCTTGAGAAGGTTAAGTTGAACTGAGGGGAAGGATGGAAGGGTTCGACAATTCATGGGCATTATTCATTTTCAAGAACTGGATAACATCGAACATTAGTTTGGGGGGGGGTGGGGGTGGCGATGGGTGTTTATGGGGGATTCCTGATTCCTTTTTGTCAGTTATTTATGTGAACATGTGGGTGAATGTTCTGGGTTTGGTGGGAGGATGGGATCGTTGTTATTGATATGGGGATTGACACATTTGTTACTGATCATTGTTTATTGTTGGGTGTAAATTGGGGAGAAAATGTGAAAAAGGAGAATAAAGAAATATTTTTTTTTAAATAAATAAAATAATCAGGAGCATAGATAAGGTAGATAGTCAACATCTTTTCCCAGAGCTAAAGGAGTTTAGAACTAGAGGGCATAGGTTTAAGGTGAGAGGGGAGAGATACAAAAGAGACCAGAGAGGGAATCTTTTCACAGAGGGTGGTGAGTGATTTGTTATGTTCTAGGTGTAACATAAGCAGCTTCCTTGTGGTGCACTTGACAAAGGAAGGTTCAGACGTGGAGATAACTTCAACACGTTTAATAAACTATTTACACTTCTATTACTCGGGTTCGACACTATTGCTAATCCTACTATAGCTACCCAGACTGACTAACCAGTTGCTGCAATCCACGTGGTGGGAGTAATATTGAATCACCCCTGTGTCTCTACTCACTGACTGTCTCCACTGGAAAGAGGCAGATCATGTGTGTGGTGTCCTTTATATATGGGTTGGTGTTATGCCCTCCTGTGGTTGTGTCACCTCTGTGTGTATCGTGAATGTGCATTGGTCGTGTCCTATCTAACTGATCCATTGATTGAGTGTGTGTGTGTGATGTCTCTGGTGCTCCCTCTAGTGTCTAGCTAGCCTACATGCATTTACATTGATGCACATCACCACAGTGAGCATCTGGAACGAGCTGCTAGAGGCAGTGGTAGAGGCAGGTACAATTTTGTCCTTTAAAAAAGTTAGACAGTTACATGGACAGGGTGGGTATAGAGGGATATGGGCCAAATGTGGTCAAGTGGGACTAGCTTAGTGATAGAAACTGGATGGCATGGACAAGCTGGGCCGAACGGCCTGTTTCCATGCTGTAAACATCTATGACTCTATGAATCATCATAGAATTGACAGTGCAGTAGGAGGCCATTCGGCCCATCGAGTCTGCACCGGCTCTTGGAAAGAGCATCCTACCCAAGCCCACACCTCCACCCTATCCCCTGTAGCCACTTAAAATGGCCAACTCCCAATTCAAAATGGCGAACGGCAAAGGCTGATGGGAAAGTCAGCCAACAAGACAAAAACCAGCAGCTACAGGTTGGCTGTGTATTTACCTCTGGAAAGGCCAGACACTATCGATACCAGCAACCATCAGCATAACAAAATGACAGCCATCTGCATACTAATGAGCAATCCCCGGGAACAATGAGCAACATTTAGACACACAAAGCAAAACCAGACACTTCGGCGTCAGCAGGAGCCTACACAAAAGGAGGTGAACGAGCACCTCAAGACCCCCCATCGATCAGGGAACCGCTCCAGCATTGGAGAAAATCAAACCAAGTGATTGGGACAAAGTCCAATCACTTGGGACCAGGTACAGGGGGCACCCTAAAAGGCGGGAAGCCCCAGGGGACTATAAGAATTGAGCCCCAAGTTCAAATCGCGCTCTTCTCTTCTCTTCCTCTCCACCTCTTCGAGCTCTTCGTCCTGCCCGGGTCACCCAGCAACAACGAACCAACATTGACCGTGACCGGAGCAGTGAAGATCGAATCGTAAGTTTAATTCAACGCTCGCTACGAGATAGGCGCTCCTAGCTACCAATCTGTACCAACTTCGAATCCCGCAGTCTCAGAACCCGAACGGAAGGCCATTTGTTTCCCTGACCTGGTGGGCCAGTTCCAAGTTAAGTAGAGACCTGTTAGTTGTAGAAGTAGCTTAGAAGTAGAATTTGTGCATGAGTAGCGATTACTGTGTATAATAAATGTGCTTTGATTTAAACCTTACTAATCAGTGTATTGGATTATTGATCATTACTTGGACTTGAACCACGTGGCGGTATCATAAAGATACCTGGTGACTCGAGAGCAAAGGTAATAAAACAGAGCAATTGAACTAAGGCAAAGTTAGCAACACCCCATAACCCAGTAACCCCACCCAACACTAAGGGCAATTTAGCATGGCCAATCCACCTAACCTGCACATCTTTGGACTGTGGGAGGAAACCGGAGCACCCAATGGAAACCCACGCACACATGGGGAGAATGTGCAGACTCCGCACAGACAGTGACCCAAGCCGGGAATCGAACGTGGGACCCTGGAGCTGTGAAGCAACTGTGTTAACCACAATGCTACTGTGCTGCCCTAAGAACCTACCTATCTCTGTCTTAAATACTCAGTGATTTGTCCTCCACAGCCTTTTGCGGCAAAGAGTTCCACAGATTCACCATCCTCTGGCTGAAGAAATTCCTCCTCATCTCAGTTTTAAAGGATCGTCCCTTTAGTCTGAGATTGTGCCCTCTGATTCTAGTTTTTCCTACAAGTGGAAACATCCTCTCCACGTCCACTCTATCCAGGCCTCGCAGTATCTTGTAAGTTTCAATAAAATCCCCTCTCATCCTTCTAGACTGCAACAAGTCCCAGAGACCCAGAGGTCTCAACCGCTCCTCATATGATAAGCTCTTCATTCCAGGGATCATTCTTGTGAACCTTCTCTGGATCCTTTCCAAGGCCAACACAGCCTTCCTGAGATACGAGGCCCTAAACTGCTCACAATACTCCAAATGACGTCTGACCAAAGCCTTATACAGCCTCAAACGTACATCCCAGCTCTTGGATTCTAACCATCTCAACATGAATGTTTTCATAGCAATGGATGCAATTTGTTTGATCCAGATGTGTATTAAGTGCAATAATAATAATCTTTATTAGTGCCACAAAGTATCTCTTACTGGGAAATGGCTGCGCCTGTATCTGAATGAATTGACCTTGCTGCCCTGAGAGGAGGTAAGCTCATTCAAATCATTTTCTGATACTGCTGACATACGTGAAGAGCTGAGCGATGGGTTGAGTTCCACAGATTCACCACTCTCTGGGTGAAGAAATTTCTCCTCACCTCAGTCCTAAAAGGTTTACCCCTTATCCTCAAACTATGACCCCTCGTTCTGGACACCCTCACCACCGGGAACATTCTTTCTGAATCTATCCTTTCTAATCCTGTTAGAATTTTGTAAGTTTCTATGAGATCCCCTCTCCCTCTTTTAAACCCCAATGAATATAATCCTAACCAATTTAGTCTCTCCTCGACAGTCCCACCATCCCAGGAATCAGCCTGGTAAACCTTCGCTGCACTCCCTCCATAGTTCGCGATATAACCATCCCAGTACCAGTGGCGGGTTCCGGATCCTGGCCAGATTGGCGAGGCACCAATTGAGACCAATCTCCATCTCATTAGCGAGCTGGAAGCCCAATCTCATGGCCTCCCGGGAACTAACCGGCTCTCCAGCGAGAGGTCGCACGGACACCGTTTAGAGCACTCCTTTCTAAAAATGGGAAGCTGGCGCTATGGTTGCTGAGGGGAGCTGAGGAGGTTAGCAGCCATGCTCACCCCTCAGCATGCAGCCCCAGTGCCCCTGGGGGGGGTGGGGGGTGGGGGGACCTCTCAGAGGGGGATGGGCCAGGTCGGGAGGCTGGCCGTTATAGGTCGGGGGTTGCCCATGGGCTGGGAGATGAGGGGGTGTAGCGACTGCGGGGCCTACAGGCCATCCTCCAATGTTATGTATACCCATAACATGGCAACTGAAGCTGCTGCCTCTCCGGCCTATCAAAGACATCCAACACAGAGCCCTGTTCATGGTTATATGCCGACAGTCACTTTGACTCCCTTTGACTGTGAGGAGCCTCTAGCTTCACAGCTTGCATGCTGTAAGGAATTGGCATTGTTAGATTTGTTAGATATGCGAGCTCATATGGGTTGAGGACTCTGATGTCCACTACCCTGCCACCCGTACGGCCCAACTTCTCCTGTGGGTACAGAGAGCGGGAATTATGAGCCGCATGCTTGATGCACTTAGGGGAGGTGGGGTCTGTCTATGGCAGGTGGCTTGTATGGGCACCGCACCTGGGCATGGAGAGGTTGTGCTGGTGGGTGCAGCTGCTTGTGCTTGATGATGTGCTGAGGGGGGAGAGGGGGGGTGCGAGTTCTCAGCCGCTGACTTGTTGGGAGGGGGACGGGAGTCAGAGGGGTGGCAGGTGGGACTGAGGCCAGGGGGCCAGTGTTAACTTACCCTTACCACCCGGTGGAGGTTGTTGGCCTTCTTCCTATATTGTACACCAATCCTCTTGGACAAGCTGCCAGAACTGACGGCCGCTGCCACTGCCTCGCAGGCAGCGTTGGCGGCCCTGCTGCTGGTCCTCTGACCCCCTCGGGGGAGCAGGGTGTCCCATCTCCCATCCGCGGTGTCCAGCAGCCTGGCCAAAACCCGAGGCATGGAGCTGGTCTGCGTGGTGCCATGTGCTGCCTGGGAGTGAGTTCGGCGGGAGCGTTTATGAGCAGCTCACCCTCGTTAGCGGGGAGCTGCCGGGCGCGAGTCTCGACGAGTCAGCTGGCGGGACAGCCAGTTCCACCGCAAAGCACGTGGGGTGTCATTTCCGCTGGTGCAGACTCGATGGGCCAAATGGCCTCCTTCTGCACTGTAAATTCGATGACGTTGATTAGATATGGGCTGCAATCTCGCCGACTTGGCCATCGACCTGATATGACACTTAGAACTTTTTCTGTTAAATCGCACCCAGAGTAGCCAGATGAGAGAGATATCGGTGTTCCTTTGATAAATACAACGAAACTACAGGAAGGGAAAAAGACGGACGCTGTTATGCTCCTCGTTCAACTTTTATATGCTCTCGGCAGCACTGTGGAAGGATACTGAACTGTTCAATTCAGAACATTCCATTATTCGGCCAATAAAATTAAATGCTGACCTCACCATAGGCAGCACTAAGGTGCAGATATTTGGGTTTCTCTTTGCTGGTTCCAGGACTGTGAAGGGTCCTATTAGCATTCTGCTGCCGTAGCCCTGGCTCTGTGGAGCCAGTTCTCACATTAAAAAATAAAGAGACCTCTCTGTCTCTGTGGAGAATTTATGGCAATTTCTCCATGTTCCGAAGCCACATTCTCACTTATTAAAATCTATTACAATCTTGCTGGGAGGAGGAGAGAACCGCAACATGCTCCCCTCGACGAAGGATCGTAATTTATTACATTACGAAATTGCAACAGGAGGAATTTACAAGAGAACTGCAGGGCTGCATAAATCAGGACATGGTCTCCAGCAAGACAGTGATGAGTAATTAAGTGACTGACTATGCCGCACACAGACCCATTGCATCTTGCCTTCTCTCTGACTATTCCCTCCTCATCATTTACCACATACCCCCTACCCGGAGTTATATTTCCTTCCCTCCTGAACATGCTGGCTTAAAGCAGGACTCCAGTATCAGTGATTCCCGATCCCCCCCCCCCGCCCCCCCCTTCCCACTCTTATTTCACCCACCGACATTCATCATGTGTCTGACTGCTTGAGTACAGTGTTTGGGCGGGGTGGGGGTGGGGGGTGGCATCCAAACGCAGGCTGAGCTGGTCCTCGCATGATGCTCACAACCACGCACTTTCCAACAAGGTGTCAGAGGATAGCAATTATCCACTGGGTGGCCACGCTAACTCTTTCTGAAACACACCAAGGGCACCAATGACCATTGCAGCCACCAATGACTAGGCTCCTCTCCCCTATATTGATATTTTAAAGAGTGTGGATGATTGATACTTTTATTGCCCTGTCGTGAATTTTTTTTAAAGCTTAGTGGAAATTCTTTTTATTCTTTCACAGGATGTGGGCATTGTTGGCCAGGCCTGTATTTTTATTGCCCACCTCTAATTTTCCTCAAGAAATTAATGAGTTAATTACTTTTTAAATAATTTTTTTTCCACATCCTACTGTCACTGAAAAGGTTCACTTGTTCAATGCAGTGTCTCGAGGGTCAATGGGCAGGAAAGTGCCATAGTTTGACAAAGCGGGTAAAGGGGTAGTAGAGTTCCATAGTTTGGCATAGGGGGCATGAAGGGCAGTGTAAGGTTGGCAGAGTGCCATAGCTTGTTGTAAGGGGCATGAGGGGGTTTCACTGACACACAGTGGCAGCAGTGTGTACCATCTACAAGATGCACCACAGGAACTCACCAAGGTTCCCTCGGTGGTGGGCCTTACCTTGGCATGGAGGACCATAAGGAGAACATCTTGAACTCACCTTTTAAAAGGCCGGCTCGTGCAGAATATCGTTCGCGACTGTTTTGAGGTGTTGTGAACTACGAATCTTATAAGCCTGGCCTGACATGTCTATCCCGAGGGCAGCACAGTAGCACAGTGGTTAGCACAGTTGCTTCACAGCTCCAGGGTCCCAGGTTCGATTCCTGGCTTGCGTCAGTGTCTGTGCGGAGTCTGCACATCCTCCCCGTGTCTGCGTGGGTTTCCTCCGGGTGCTCCGGTTTCCTCCCACAGTCCAAAGGTGTGCAGGTTAGGTGGATTGGCCATGCTAAATTGCCCATAGTGACCAAAAAAGGCTAGGTGGGGTTACGGGGATAGATTGGAGGTGTGGGGATAGGGTGGAGGTGGGAACTTAGGTAGGGTGCTCATTCAAAGAGCCGGTGCAGACTCGATGGGCCGAATGGCCTCCTTCTGCACTTGCATTCTATGTTTCTGTGATTCTGTAATGGAGCCACCCAGCTCAGGAGTGCCGGGTGCAGGCTTATGACCCGAACCCGCCTCACTTTTTAAAGGCACTCCCGAAAATTAATGTGCTCGGGAACATGGTTGGGAACCATGGAATCAGGACCCGCCTGCCATTTTTAAAGGACTCCCAAGTCACCCTGGAAATCCAGCCCAATATCTCCTTATGTGGCTCTGTGTCACACTTTGCTTTTTTCAAGCATGTTATTCGGTTAAAGGTGCTACACAAGTTGTTGTTGTTGTCTTTGATCATTTTCTGGTTGTGAATGGATCCATGGGGGATGGACAGATGGTGGAAACATTACAAAGAGGAAATAAAAATCAGAGGCAGAGGTCATGGGAGAAAGCTTTGCTGTCAAGCTTTTCATAAAGTACTACAAATGATTTTGTCGAGACTAAGATGAGCAATGACAAAGTACTGTTGGATACCGTTTGTTTAAGTCAAGAAAGGCGACCCATTTAGTTGGGGCAGCTTGTCACACATTTTATATTATTATTGCAAAGGTAAGTTGTTCTAATTGCATTAACTGTGCAGAATTTAATACTCTCCCTCGGATAGGAATGTGGGGACCCCACCACGTTCCCGCTTCCAAATGATTATGTCCAGCGTAAGAAGACCCGTGGATGGCCTTCCTGATCCACTGCCAATTGAGGCATTAATGCCCAGTCAAGGGCTTCATCACTCCGCCACTGGTATTAAATCCTTATGATCTCACCCCCAGTCACCAGTGCCTGGGTCCCTCCTTGCCCCAAGGCCTCAGTTGGGTGCAGTACTGGCAGCAGCTACTGCCTCCCCAGTGGAGCTGCAGACTACAGAAGGACTGCCGGCCTATGATTGGCTGGCAGCTCTCGGTGAGTGGGTCTTCTGCCATGGGATCCTTGATCCCGGGAAAGGACCCCTGTGCTGGCCTGTTAAATGCCCAAGTGGCACTTCATTTGGCAGGCCCTCCCTAAAAGAGGCAATGTGGAACTCTCGGCCGAGATCCCTGTTGCCCCTCCATTAAATCCAATGAGTCGAATCGTAACTGCTATACTGAATGCTCACCTTACAGTGAGATGAAACAACTCCATTAATCCATAATCATCTTCATCTTCCTCTGTTTGCTCAGTAAATCTTTGGAATGATTACAGTGAAAGCCATAAAGATGTGGTTCAGGTTGCAAGGGGATACTATAGTTACCTCAGCAGCTTACACTATCGTACAAGCAGATATAGGGCAGTGCGAGCCCTCACATAAAATTAAAAACTTCAGGATGCTCACAGAACCTCCAGCAGACTCACATTTGTACAAACTATCGCAAATTCTAATTTTTATTCCTGCCTCACAAATGCGATGGTGTAAAGATCCTACAGCATTGTTTCCATTGTTATTGGTTTTAAATATACAGCATCTACACCCCTACCCATTGATTTCCCATTATCCTTTTGGATCTTTTCTACCCTTCTTCTTTCAGATATCTTTGCTTCCATATTTTAGATCATTTTTGTGAGTACCTCTCACTTGGCAGGAACTCGAGAACATTTTCACCTACTCGGATCATCTAGTCAAGCGTTGATAGTGCATCCAGAATACCATCAGCTTTTCAGCTACAGCAGGCACAACGCCCAAACACAATATTGCACAATCACTGACACTCGCCCCTTAATCTGGCAGGACGAGGTGGCACAGAGTAGAAGGGGGCAGATCAGCACCAGAAGCAGACAAGGATATTGTAGTGATCTCTGTATGTGCATGTATACAAGGGATTAATGCGTAATCAGCAGCACCACATGATCACTAGATCAGGGTGTCCCCTGCGGTCAGCTCCCTCCAAAACAGGTATACTGTTTTGGATACTGTTGGGGGAGATGGCTCACCAGGGGAGGGCAGCAGTAGCCAGGTTCAAGGCACCATGGCTGGCTCTGCTGTACAGAAGGGCGGGAAAAAGAGTGGAAGGGCTATAGTCATAGGGGATTCAATTGTAAGGGGAGTACATAGGCGGTTCTGTGGTCGAAAACGAGACTCCCGAATGGTATGTTGCCTCCCAGGTGCACAGGTCAGGGATGTCTCAGATCGGCTGCAGAACATTCTGAAGGGGGAGGATGAACAGCCAGTTGTCGTGGTGCATATAGGCACCAATGATATAGATAAAAAACGGGATGAGGTCCTACAAGCAGAATTTAGGGAATTAGGAGCCAAGTTAAAAAGTTGGATCTCAGAGGGAGTAATCTCAGGATTGCTACCAGTGCCACGTGGTAGTCAGAGTAGAAATGAAAGAATAGGCAGGATGAATGCGTGGCTTGAGAGATGGTGCAGGAGGGAGGGGTTCAGATTTTTGGGACATTGGGACCGGTTCTGGGAGAGGTGGGACTACTACAAATTGGACGGTCTACCCCTGGGCCGGACTAGAACCAATATCCTTGGGGGTTTTTGCTAACGCTGTTGGGGAGGGTTTAAACTAATGTGGCAGGGGGATGGGAACCAAATGAGGAGGTTAGTGGACAGTAAGGAGGTAGTAACTAAAGCCTGTAAGGAACTAGATCATGAAGTCAGAGTGACTAATGGGAAGAGTAGACAGGGAGCAGATGATGAACGCAAAGGGACTGGTGGTCTGAGCTGCATTTGTTTTAATGCAAGAAGTTTAGTAGGTAAGGCAGATGAACTTAGGGCTTGGATTAGTACCTGGGAGTATGATGTTTACATAGATTACATAGAACATACAGTGCAGAAGGAGGCCATTCGGCCCATCGAGTCTGCACCGACCCACATTAATCCCTCACTTCCACCTTATCCCCGCAACCCAATAACCCCTCCCAACCTTTATGGACACTACGGGTAATTTAGCATGGCCAATCCACCTAACCTGCACGTCTTTGGACTGTGGGAGGAAACCGGAGCACCCGGAGGAAACCCACGCGGACACGGGGAGAACGTGCAAACTCCGCACAGACAGTGACCCAGCGGGGAATCGAACCTGGGACCCTGGCGCTGTGAAGCCACAGTGCTAATCACTTGTGCTACCGTGCTGCCCCGTGTTATTGCTATTACTGAGACTTGGTTGAGGGAAGGGCATGATTGACAACTAAATATCCCAGGATATCGATGCTTCAGGTGGGATAGAGAGGGAGGTAAAGGGGTGAAGGAGTTGCATTACTGGTCAGAGAGGATATCACAGCTGTGCTGAAGGAGGGCACTATGGAGGACTCGAGCAGTGAGGCGATATGGGCAGAGCTCAGAAATAGGAAGGGTGCAGTAACAATGTTGGGGCTGTACTACAGTCCTCCCAACAGCGAGCGTGAGGTAGAGATACAAATATGTAAACAGATTATGGAAAGATGTAGGAGCAACAGGGTGGTGGTGATCGGAGAGTTTAATTTTCCCAACATTGACTGGGATACACTTAGTGTCAGAGGTCTATATGGAGCAGAATTTGTAAGGAGCATCCAGGAGGGTTTTCTAGAGCAGCATGTAAATAGTCCAACTCGGGAAGAGGCCATACTGGACCTGGTGTTGGGGAATGATCCCAGCCACGTGGGTGAAGTTTCAATCGGGGATTACTTTGGAAATAGTGATCACAATTCCGTAAGTTTTAGAATACTCATGGACAAAGACGAGAGTGGTCCTAAAGGAAGAATGCTAAATTGGGGGAAGGCCAACTATACCAAAATTCAGCAGGAGCTGGGAAATGTGAATTGGGAGCAGCTGTTTGAAGGTAAATCCACATTTGATATGTGGGATGTGGTAAACCATTGTTGCACCTGTATTAGGTGATGTAAGGTAGGACTTGTACTACAGGTTCGCCAGTAGTCCCTGCCTGCTGGCTCCGCCCAGTAGGCGGAGTATAAATATGCGTGTCCTCCATTCAGCAGCCATTTCACCAGCTGCTGTGGGAGGCCACACATCTTAGAGCAATAAAGCCTCAGTTGTATCCAACGCTAGTCTTTGTTCAATTAATCGTGCCTCAATTTATTGCTCTAAGATTTTCTAAAGGGCCCCTCCCCTCCACCGACTGAAACACCGTATATTCTCAGTGTGGTCGATGAGTACTCCAGGTTCCCCTTCGCCAACCCATGCCCCGACATGACGTCTGCCACCGTCATCAAAGCCCTGAACACTATCTTCGCTCTGTTCGGTTTCCCCGCCTATATCCACAGTGACAGGGGATCCTCATTCATGAGCGATGAGCTGCGTCAGTTCCTGCTCAACAGGGGTATCACCTCCAGCAAGACGACCAGCTATAACCCCCGGGGAAACGGGCAGGTAGAGAGGGAGAACGGTACGGTATGGAGGGCCGTCCAACTGGCCCTACGGTCCAGGAACCTCCCAGCCTCTTGCTGGCAGGAGGTCCTCCCTGATGTACTCCACTCCATTCGATCACTGCTGTGCACCGCTACTGACACACCCCATGAACGTCTCTTTGCCTTCCCAAGGAAGTCCACATCCGGGATGTCGATCCCGACTTGGCTCGCAGCTCCAGGACCAGTCGTGCTCCGCAGGTACGTCTGCCTCCACAAGCCGGACCCGTTGGTGGAAAGGGTGCAATTGCTCCATGCAAACCCCCAGTATTCCTTCCCCGATGGCCGCCAGGATACTGTCTCCCTCAGGGACCTGGCACCAGCAGGTTCCACACACACACACCTCTCCCCTCCCCAGGCGCTCCCAGCATTAACCCCACAAGGACCATTCGTCCTTCCCCTGCTCACGCCCGAGGATGAAGAGGATTTCGGCACGCTCCCGGAATCACCAAACATCGTGCCAGCATCGACATCGCCGCCACCGCTAGGTCGCTCCCAGCGGAACATCAAGGCACCAGACCGGTTAAATCTCTAACTGGCACCGGACTTCAAAAGACATTTTTATTCTGATCAAATACTGTAAATATAAATTCATTGCTGTATATAGTTCTCCACCACCCCCACCGGACTCAATTTTAACAGGGGGTAAATGTGGTAAACCATTGTTGCACCTGTATTAGGTGATGTAAGGTAGGACCTGTACTACAGGTTCGCCGACAGTCCCTGCCTGCTGGCTCTGCCCAGTCGGCGGAGTATAAATATGCGTGTCCTCCATTCAGCAGCCATTTCGCCAGCTGCTGTGGGAGGCCACACATCTTAGTGCAATAAAGCCTCAGTTGTATCCACCTCTAGTCTTTGTTCAATTGATCGTGCCTCATGGGAGGCCTTTAAAGAGAGGTTGATTGGAGTGCAGGACAGACATGTCCCTGTGAAAATGAGGGATAGAAATAGCAAGATTAGTGAACCATGGATGACAGGTGAAATTTTGAGACTAGCTAAGAGGAAAAAGGAAGCATACATAAGGTCTAGGCGACTGAAGACAGAAGAAGCTTTGGAAGAATATTGGGTATGTAGGACCAATCTGAAACGAGGAATCAAGAGGGCTAAAAGGGGTCATGAAATATCTTTAGCAAACAGGGTTAAGGAAAATCCCAAAGCCTTTTATTCATATATAAGGAGCAAGAGGGTAACTAGAGAAAGGGTTGGCCCACTCAAGGACAAAGGAGGAAAGTTATGCGTGGAGTCAGAGAAAATGGGTGAGATTCTTAACGAGTACTTTGCATCGGTATTCACCGAGGAGAGGGACATGACAGATGTTGAGGTTAGGGATAGATGTTTGATTACTCTAGGTCATGTCAGCATAAGGAGGGAGCATGTGTTGGGTATTCTAAAAGGCATTAAAGTGGACAAGTCCCCAGGTCTAGATGGGATCTATCCCAGGTTACTGAGGGAAGTGAGAGAGGAAATAGCTGGGTCTTTAACAGATATATATGCAGCATCCTTGAACACGGGTGAGGTACCGGAGGACTGGAGAATTGCTGATGTTGTCCCCTTGTTTAAGAAGGGTAGCAGGGTTAATCCAGGTAATTATAGAATGGTGAACCTGACGTCAGTGGTAGGGAAGCTGCTGGAGAAGATACTGAGGGATAGGATCTATTCCTATTTGGAAGAAAATGGGCTTATCAGTGAAAGGCAACATGGTTTTGTGCAGGGAAGGTCATGTCTTACCAACTTAATAGAATTCTTTGAGGAAATGACAAAGTTGATTGATGAGGGAAGGGCTGTAGCTGTCATATACATGGACTTCAGGAAGGCACTTGATAAGGTTCCCCATGGTAGGCTGATGAAGAAAGTGAAGTCTCATGGGGTCCAGGGTGTATTAACTAGATGGATAAAGAACTGGCTGGGCAACAGGAGACAGAGAGTAGTAGTGAAAGGGAGTTTCTCAAAATGGAGAAAGGTTACTAGTGGTGTTCCACAGGGATCCGTGCTCGGACCACTGTTGTTTGTGATATACATAAATGATCTGGAGGAAGGTATAGGTGGTCTGATTAGCAAGTTTGCAGATGACACTAAGATTGGTGGAGTAGCAGATAGTGAAGGGGACTGTCAGAGAATACAGCAGAATATAGATAGATTGGAGAGTTGGGTGGAGAAATGGCAGATGGAGTTCAATCCGGGCAAATGTGAGGTGATGCATTTTGGAAGATCCAATTCAAGAGCGAACTATACGGTAAATGAAAAAGCTCTGGGGAAAATTGATGTACAGAGAGATCTGGGTGTTCAGGTCCATTGTACCCTGAAGGTGGCTGCGCAGGTCGATAGAGCGGTCAAGAAGGCATACAGCATGCTTTCCTTCATCGGAAGGGGTATTGAGTACAAGAGTTGGCAGGTCATGTTGCAGTTGTATAAGACTTTGGTTCGGCCACATTTGGAATACTGCGTACAGTTCTGCTCGCCACATTATCAAAAGGATGTGGATGCTTTGGAGAAGGTGCAGAGGAGGTTCACCAGGATGCTGGTGTGGAGGGTGTTAGCAATGAAGAGAGGTTGAGTAGATTAGGTTTATTTTCATTTGAAAGACGGAGGTTGAGGGGTACCTCATTGAGGTGTACAAAATCATGAGAGGTATAGACAGGGTGGATAGCAAGAAGCTTTTTCCCAGAGTGGGGAACTCAATTATTCGGGGTCACGAATTCAAGGTGAGAGGGGAAAAGTTTAAGGGAGATATGTGTGGAAAGATTTTTACGCAGAGGGTGGTGGGTGTCTGGAACGTATTGCCGGCGGAGGTGGTAGAGGAGGGCACGATAGCATCATTTAAGATTTATCTAGACAGATACATGAATGGGCAGGGAGCAGAGGGATACAGATCCTTAGAAAATAGGCGACAGTTTTAGATAGAGGATCTGGATCGGCGCAGGCTTGGAGGGCCGAAGGGCCTGCTCCTGTGCTGTAATTTCTCATTGTTTTTTGTTCTACAGGGCCGGACCAACAGGGGTATAAAAAGCAACCACATTGTGTCTCCCTCAGTCTCTCTCTCTCTCGGGTGCACTGTGACCAGGACAATATCAGAATAGTTCAGATGGCTAGTGGAGTTACGTATAGTTATTGTAGTTAGATCTTGTTAACCTTATCACTAGTATCAAAGTTGAAATAAAGAACTCATGCACTTGTTGTTTTAGTTACTCAATAAACCTTTGTTGGTACTGAACGAGTTTGAGTCTTCTTCATCGAGATTCAGAAGACCTCACCATCAACCAAGGATTGAGTAGCACGAGTTACCTACCACACAGGTAACAAAAGTTAAATTTGTTCAGCATCTCACCAGACTGACCTTTACAGTGTTCATCAAATTGTTTTAGTATTACTTCTAATTTGGTGTTGTCTTTACCTTCTAAGTAATTAAAGCAATTATAGATTTTTCTGTCTTCATGCCCTCCTGCTGTGAGTAGTAGTGCTATTTTCATTGTGTCAGAGACCATGATTAACTCATTAGCTGCAATACATATTTGGAACATCTGTTTAAACATTTTCCAGTTAAAACTTAAATTACCGGTTGTTTCCAGCTGCCATGGAACTCCAACAATTTCCATCGAATCAGGTAGTCACCAAGGACTCATTTTGCTGCGAAGTCTTCCACAGCCGAATGTCCGGCCAGAATTTTCTTCTCTTGTCGTCTAACCTTATCGAACTAGTTCTTTTAAAGCCAACACACCTGGTACCATGTTTTGTTACCTGTGTGGTAGGTAACTCGTGCTACTCAACCCTTAGTTGATGGTGAGATCTTCTGAATCTCGATGAAGACTCAAACTCGTCCAGTAACAACAAAGGTTTATTGAGTAACTATAACAAGTGCATGAGTTCTTTACTTTAACTTTGATACTAGTGATAAGGTTAACAGGATCAAACTACAATAACTATATGTAACTCCACTAACCATCTGAACTATTCTGATATTGTCCTGATCGCTGCACTCGAGAGAGAGAGAGAGGCTGAGGGAGACACAATGTGGTTGCTTTTTATACCCCTGTTGGTCCGGCCCTCTAGTGATCATGTGGTGCTGCTGATTACACATTAACCCCTTGTGTACATGCACATACAGAGATCACTGCAGATATCTGCATCTCCTTGTGGAGGGGATGAGCTCTCTACTTCATGAGGTGGGCTGTGACAGACGCCAATGGCATCCACATTGATGAGATGCTATGTTCCTCCTATATGCCCTTTCTCAACTCCCAACTCCCCATCATCCCACTATCTGTCATGATGAGGTTGTGTCACTATGGACCTCTTCCTTCAAACCAACCTTCCCCATCTAATTTTCTGTTTTCACAGATCCAGGAACTGCCACAGGAGCCCCATGAGCACAGCCCTGAGGAATATAATTCCATCTATTGACCTGACACCGGTGGTCACCAGCTCAGACACTGACACTGAACACACTGCAGTGAGCAGCTCGGTGGCACAGTGGTTAGCACTATGGCCTCACAGTGCCAGGATTCCAGGTTTGATTCCCAGCTTGGGTCACTTTCTGTGCGGAGTCTGCACGTTCTCCCTGTGTCTGCGTGGGTTTCCTCCGGGTGCTCCGGTTTCCACCCACAAGTCCCGAAAGACCAGTGCTTGTTAGGTGAACTGGACATTCTGAATTCTCCCTCGGTGTACCCGAACAGACGCCAGAATGTGGCGACGAGGGGCTTTTCACTGTAACTTCATTGCAGTGTTAATGTAAGCCTAATTGTGACAATAAAGATTATTATTATGACCTCTGAGGTTAACACAGAGTTGGGATCAGCACATTGTGAGTCACTGGCCTTGAGTAGATTGCAGGCAAGCTCAGGGGTAAAGGATGGTTTGTTTGTCAATTCCCCAGAGGATGAGGCCACAGACGGGTTCTGCTGAGGATCTTGATGGGGCGGCAAACAGGAGAGAACTGAATGGGCATGTCGACCGAGATTCTGGGTGCATTAGCTGGCCTGCCAGACAACGCTCTGTCACTGACAAGAATCTGGTTCCGGGTTGACATTAGGCATTCTGCAGCGATTACCCCCCTCCTCAATCTTTGTTCCACCTCCCCTGCCATGCTGCAGACTCAGAGACTCTTGCACTATTGCCCCTATACCTGTTGTAGACATGGGGTGGACAGGGCGCCAAATCCTCTGCCTTCCCGTTGACGATGCACCAACACTCCCATGTCAAATCCAGCACCTCTAAAGACGCACCACAGTCCTTCTACACATCCTGCAATAGCAGTTGTTCTTCAAATTTACCAGACCCCCCGCACCCAGCAGAGCCCTCCATCAAATTTACCTGACTGGCAAACTTTGTGCCTAGTCCTTTAAAAAACACGAGAGCTAGCTGAGCGTTTGATCTTTGGTGAGTGATGTATGAATTCACTGAATGAACTTGCAGGGTCCAAATTAGGGCAGTGGGTGTCACGTCAACACGCTATTGCACGTCAACACGCTATTGCACGTCAACAGGATGCAGGGGCGGGACAGGCACATGACTGCCCTTCTCAAGATGGCGCACACAGCTCACACCCACACAGGCGGAAGACTGGCTTCCCGAGGCAGCATGACAGATACATTTCATGCCCACTATTCCTCAACCTAAGGAAAATAATAAATGGTTCACAAGTGTAAAAACTTGACTATTTATATAATTGATATTTTCTTCTGTTCTGAAGAATAGTGGGTATATACGGGACTGACTGCTCTCTTTACATGTTCCAGGCATCTCTCCAAATTGAACTCCGAGGTAAACTACCAAAGAAACGGTCAGTCCCAGAACTCAACGCGTTTCACAGGTGTTTGTTGTTGAAATGTATGGCTTGGATCCTCTCACAAGCTGTCAGTTTGGACAGTAAATAGATCAACTCTTCTCTTCTCTTCTGTATTGAATTACAGTGAGGTCAGGATTCGGTCCCATGTATTGTGACTGACTTTAAAAAACTATTATCAGGATTTAAACCAAGCAGAACCCCAATCAATTAAACCCTCTTTTCAATCAATTTCAAATGTACATACTCCAAATTGATCAAATCCCTTCCTATTCAGCCCTGTGCG